>NC_050446.1:45792096-46479596 GCF_903995425.1 Onychomys torridus | reverse complement strand
AACAGCTGAGTCATCTCTCCAGCCCTGAGAAATTCTTTTTTTTTTCTTTTTTTCTTTCTTTCTTTCTTTCTCTCTCTCTCTCTCTCTCTCTCTCTCTCTCTCTCTCTCTCTCCCTCCCTCCCTCCCTCCCTCCCTTCTTTCTTTCTTTCAGAGAGTGGGTGACCATGGCTAGTTACAGGTGAGAGCTAGGATCAAAGGAGAGGAGAGAAGAAACGCAAGCTAGAGAGGACATGAAGTGGAGTGCTACCTACGTCTCCTGTGTGCCCTGCATTATGTACACGCAGCTGTGAGAAGGGCCTGTACACACAGCTGTGAGAAGGGCCTGTACACGCAGGTGTGAGAAGGGCCTGTACACGCAGGTGTGAGAAGGGCCTGTACACGCAGCTGTGAGAAGGGCCTGTACACGCAGCTGTGAGAAGGGCCTGTACACACAGCTGTGAGAAGGGCCTGTACACACAGCTGTGAGAAGGGCCTGTACACGCAGCTGTGAGAAGGGCCTGTACACACAGCTGTGAGAAGGGCCTGTACACGCAGCTGTGAGAAGGGCCTGTACACGCAGCTGTGAGAAGGGCCTGTACACGCAGCTGTGAGAAGGGCCTGTACACGCAGCTGTGAGAAGGGCCTGTACACGCAGCTGTGAGAAGGTGAAACTAGGTGCCTGGGATGGAAAGTCAGGCTGGCTGACTTCACACCACTCCTCACGCAGCAGCAGCAATCACAGTCTCAATGGAAAGGGAGCCATAGGTGTAGGGAAGACTGGGAGAATCAAATTAACAAGCATGATAATGGAGAAGATGGAGGAAAGCCCCAAGATTCTGAGCATGGCTACCTTTGGCAATACTAGAAAGGAGAAACACGCCAAGGCTTCTCTCATTTAGCAATGTCCTGTGGGAGGTCTGATCCATCTTACTGACTTGGATGATGGAATCATGACGATAACTCATGGACTAAGGAATTCAGTTCTGGGGGCTGGGGAGATGGCTCAGTGGTTGAGAACAATCGCTGCTCTTTTTGGGGCCCGAGTCTAGTCCTCACTTCATTTGGCTCACAACCACCTCTAACTCCAGCTCCAGGGGGTCCAACGCTCTCTTTTGGGCTCTGAAGGCACCCGCACACACAAGCATATACCCACACATGAATAACTCATCTGGATTGTCCTATGTAGGTCAGCTGCCCTGGAAGCTGCTAGGTGAACTGTGCCGGTCTCTGACAAACAGTTTCAGCCTCCTGAGTGCTGGGGTTAAAGGTATACACGCTACATATAATAAAATAATTTTTAAAAATTAAAAGAAATTCAATATCAGGCCAGCACTCACTCTCTATGGCTTGTAGCCAAGCCTGATGTCCTGAATTTGATCCCAGATTCCCCAGATCCTTTGTAGGAGAACCAACTCCCAAAAGTTGTTGTCTGACTTCTATACACATATATATACATGCACATACACAAATAATGCAAAATGTTCAAAGAATAAAAATTTATATTTCTGTTATTTGAGATGCTTATCTATGTGACAATATTCAAGAGTATTTGGAAATAAGATAAGTTGACAGTGTTAGGATCAGAAAAATAGATGTACAAGGCATCCAGAAACATCTAAGCTAAAGAATCTGGAGGGGCTGGAGCGATGGCCCAGCAGGTAGAGACATGTGTTGACAAGCATGACGAGCTGTCCCTCTACCCTCATGACAGGAGAGAACTGATGCCTGAAAGTTGTCCTCTGACCTCCACACATGTGCCATAGAACACATCCACGAAATAAATAAAAACCAAAGATGACGCCGCTGGAGTAGCCAACGGTGTTTCTGAGGAATATGCAGAGAAGGACGAGTAAAAGGCCAGAACGCCTCAGTGAAGTCAGAGGACATGAATCCCCACTACCCAGCCTGCTCCCTGGTTCTCTCTGGCTACATACCACAGTCCAAGCGCAGAAGGAGATGGAAGAGGTAGTGGTCGGGGTATGGTCCAGCAGTCTGAATACCAGAAGGGCACTAGACACCGACATTAGGGTATGCATTGGGGCCCCAGCAAGGGGGCAGAGAGCAAGGGAACCTGTGATGGAGTGGTCAGTGATGGGACTGAAATGGGGAGCCAGAGGTAGAGCTGGGGGCAAGGGGACCAGTGTAGACAGGATGCTAGCCACTGATCGGATGATGAGGGACAGACAGATCACCAGACCACAAGAAAACAGTATAGATGCTGAGTCTAAGGTAGGTAGGAGCTCGAAGACCAGTCTGGTCAAAAAACCCTAGCTCAAACCAAGTCAACGGCCAGACAGCAAACAAACAGAACCCATAACATTTCTCCAGCCTAGCATGTCAGAGGCACTGACCAGCAGCAATGGAGATGGGCCACACTGATGGGCAGATTCTGGATTTGCTGTGTGGAGGACAATGGGGACAGGATGGTGTCCATGAGGCTTTTGCTGTCCAAGCCAATGCGGCTGTGGGCGCTAGACCTAAAGCAGATAGCAGGACAAACTCAAATCTGTCTGCATCAGAGGAGCTGTGTACACGGATGCTTTCCTCAATAGGCCGCTCACCTAGGCCAAGAAAGCAATCAAACAGAAGACAGTAATAGTCACCAATTAGAGATGGCCAGTCTGAGGCCATGCTCATTGGACCCAGATCTACATGTATGTTTAAAGTTTGTACACAGTGAGTTTATGTTTGGATTTCATAGTTAGTATGAAAGCAATTCGGCAAACTCTAGACCCATGAGATCGAACAAATTACCTTTTCTTCCATTTCATAATTCACTCCAAATATCGGGCTGGCAGAATAGACTTTGTGAAGTGAGTTGATCTCCTTAACTGATTCCTGTAGTTTTTCCACAGGGTCTATTTTAAAGCCAAGAACATATCCTCCACTCTGTAAGAAAAAATAATGAAAACAAAAGCCAAGTCTGAGGAACAATTCCTACAGGATGGGGTGAATGCAGGCTAACTGTCCTTGTCCTGGAGGATCACAGCTAAGCTGCTCTAAAGAAATTAAACGCTTTGCTCTGAAAATTCCAAACACAAGAACGGAAGACTATATATAGTGAGCCTCCAGGGAGTCAGGGAAGAGTTGCCAGAGGCAGTAACACATGAGGTCTTCTGACTTCTCTCCCTGAACCACTGCCTCCCTCGTACTCCCTGGACATACTTCAGGTTGCACATAATTTCATCTTTAAACTCAATCTTATCTTCCTGGATGAAAAATATGCACAGTGGAGTGTGATGGTCAAAGGAACTAAGGTGTTTTTGTTTGTTTGGACTAGGTCTTGAGAAGGAATAGACGACTATCCATTAAAAAATGGTCCATTTGAAGTTATCGCCTTGAAGGATTTGCAAAGCATCTTGACTATGATTGACTGCAGGCTGGTAGAAAGAGTATGTTTTTACAGTAGCATACTATAAAAGATAAGAGCATATTTTGTGTTAAAAGCACATACTTTTGGGTTCAATTCTGGATCAACAACTAATATTGGACAATATTCTTTCCTTACTCTTTCTAAGCTCCATTTTTAAAAAAGCATGAAATGGTTATCCAGCGGTTGTATTGATCAGGATAAAGTACATCCCATTAGTACAGTTCCTGGGATGTAGTACTTAGTAAATGGCATAGGAAAGAGAGTGGGCATTAATTTTTAAATTTAGGAGTGATTTTCTAATTCCCTCCTTGTTTAGAAGGAAGAACAGTTGCTGAGTACACTGTGAGAGAACAGGGGGCTGGGGGGTACCTCTGATAATAACTCAACTAAAAAAACTGATTTGGAGGCATGGTTGCACACGCCTGTTATCTCAGCACTCAGGAGGCAGAGGCAAGCGGATCACAAGCTCAGGACCAGCCTAGTCTACATAGAGTTCAAGACCATAAGTAAAATACTTTGAAAGTCTCAAAGGGGCTTCTGTAAAAATACAACATAATGGGCACACATACTGCTCAGTCTGTGAGAATAGAAAGTCTCAGAGCATATGTGCTTCTCTACATATCCAAAGCAAGTATGAGTCAGATAAACCCGGGATGAAAATACAGTCCCATCCCTACCAGCTTCAAGATTCCGGGGAATGTGCCTAACCCCTCCAGGTCTCAGTATCCTGGACTGTAAGAGGGGAAAACAGCCATTTCATGGAGTTATTAGATTGAGATAAAGTATGAACTATGTTGACCTAGTACAGTGATTTCCCTCACAATTATATTAATATAATGATGATAATAATTTTATCTGTCTAATGAGCAAACTGACACAGGGTAATATGATGCCCACACCTACAATCCTAGCACTTGGGGAGGCTGAGGCAGGAGGCTCCTGAGTTTCTAGTCACAAACACATAGGAAGGATTTTTTCTATGGAGAAAGGTACTATAAGACTTCAAACACTTCATAGATCGTCATGTTATAGCCGATACTCTTGCAAGTCAACTGGTTACTATAAAATAACTAAAAACCTAGCCACGTAGTTAAAAAAAATATCAGGTTAATAAAAATATAAAATATCTTACCTGCTGAGAGCTTTCTATGACAAGAGCCAAACCAAATTTTGAATCTCTGATCTTTATTGAACGCTAAAGTGAAAAAGAAAAAACACAAAAGTTTATTATCCGATGGTAGAACTCTTCAATACACATTTTAATTATGTAATGTGCGGTAGGCCCGGCTTTTGAAGAAGACTTTCACACCTCAGGTGGACCTGGAACTAACCATGAAGCCCAGGCTGGCCTTGAACTCTGGGAAATCCTCCTGTCTTAGCCTCTTGAGTGTTAGGACTACAGGTGTGAGCCACCACCACATCCACTTTTGCCGAAGAACTACTCTTCATGGTCTAAAAGGGAGAAGTCCCTCTCTACCCTCTTCCTGCAGGAGTCAGTGAATGACAAGTCTCAGATGAAGACAGATGGCAGATGACAAAGCCGGACACAGAAGACAAATGTCGAGAGCCATCCCATTCAGCTATCCCTGACTCTTTTGTGATCAATGGCCTTCTGAAGATTTTATATAAAAGGTCGATGATTTTCAGTTTTGAGGAGCCAGTGTCTTTTGGGGCTCCTGAAACAAGATTATGTTATGTGCACCATTCTGTTTTCACATCTTGCCCTGGTTAGTTTTTTGTCAAATTGACAAAAGTTAGGGTCATCTGGGAGGAGATCACCTGAACTGAGAAAATGCCCCTACTAGATTGGCCTGCTGGCAAGCCTGTATGGCATTTCTGTAATTCATGATTGGTATGAGAGGGCCCTGTTCACCTGGGTGGTGCTACCTCAGGGCAGGTGGTCCCGGGTTCTACAAGAAATCAGGCTGAGCAAGCCATGAGGGTGCTAGCCAGTAAGCAGCATCCCCCATGGCCTTTGTATCAGCTCCAGGTTCCTGTCTTGAGTTCCTGTCCTTGCTTCCCCCAGTGATGGACTGTGCTGTAGAATCATAAGCGGAAACAAGCCCTTTCCTCCCAAAGCTGATTTTGGCCAGGGTGTTTATCACAGCAACAGAAACACTAACTCGGAATTTGTGTGAGCCCATGGGGTACTGTATGACAGATCTGACTATGTGTTTTGGGAGGATTGTGATGGTATTTGAACTTCGGGCTAGAAAAGCCAGTAAGTGCTCAAAGCCTAATGAGTCGTTTCCTGGGGATCAAGTGAAGTGTAGCCGAAATAAACCCTTTGCTCTCTACGTTGCTTTGGTCATAGTGTTTCATCACAGCAATAGAAAATTAAAACAAACATTGATCTCCACCTATCTAACTAGGTGACACAGGCTGGTCAGACAGGGCACTCATTCTCTCTCTCTCTCTCTCTCTCTCTCTCTCTCTCTCTCTCACACACACACACACACACACACACACACACACACTCACACACTCACACACTCACACACAGAGAGCTTAGACCTTTGGAGTAGAATAATGGCTGAAGCCAGAGCTGAAGTTGGAGTATGACTACCACAGTGACAAGCTGTGATGTATCATATTGCAAGCTGTTTGGGTCAGGCTGAATTCATTCCAGAGGCCACATTTGGCAACTCTATTCTTAAATAACAAAAAGTATTCTATTTGAAGAACAGAAAGCACAAGGTTGTTTACTACTCAGTAGGTATTTAGCATAACAGGGGTCAGGCTAGGTAAGCAATGGCCGCATAAATGAACACGGGGCATCAACAAATACTGTGCATGGTGGCATAATACTGTAACCCCAACACTTGGGTGGGGATAGCAGCAGGATTGCTGTGAATTTGAGGCGCAGCCTGGTCTACATGGTGAGTTCCATCATGGTGAGACCCTGCCTCAAAAAAATATCTCAAACTAAACAAAACCAAGCAATAAACAATATAAAACATCAATTTATCAAACACCCATGTAGACTATCATATCTTCCCAGCCTTGATGACAAATTATGTCTGCCTGGAGATGTAGCTCAGTGGTGGAGTCCTTGCCTGGTTTGTACAAAGCCCTGGTTTGATCTCCAGTACCACAAACAAAAGAAACTATCATATTTCTTTAGATTTCCTTCCTATCAAACTATGTATGATTATCCATTTAATGTGCTGCTTCCTCGGCCAGAATGAAGGCTCTGCAACAGCAGGGCTGTGCGCTGGTTCACCGTGTGGATTTGGTCATGGAGCACAAAGTGAACAAAGTGATACTCTTTTCGTTAGGGCTTCTACTGCTGTGATAAACACCACGACCAAAAGCAACCGTGGGAGGGAAGGGCTGATTTCAGCTTATGTGTCCTAACCACAGTCATCGTGAAGGGAAGTCGGGCAGGAGGTCAAGGCAGGACTGAAGCAAGGCCAAGGTGGCCTGCTGCTCACTGGCTTACTCCTTTTTTACTAATGTTCATTTACACGTATGATCATGTATCTGTGTGTAGGCCACGCAGGTGTCTCTAGAGGGTGGCAGATCCCCTGAAGCTGGAGTAACAGCAGGTTGTGAGCTATCTGGTATCGGGGCTAGGAATTGAACTGGGGTTCCCTGAAAGTGCAGCAATCACTAACTACTGAGCCACCTCTCCAGCCTCTTGGGGAGCTGTTTCTTTCTTTCAGTGTTGGGGACTGAACCCAGGGTTTTGAACATAGTAGCAAGATACTCTATCAGTGAGTTACATCCCTAGTCCTTCAGTCCTTTTTATCTGTTTTTGATACGTGGTCTTACTATGTCACCTTGGCTGGTCTGGAACTTGCTATGTAGGCTAGGCTGGCCTTGAACTTACAGAGATCCAAGAGCCTCTACCTCCCAGAGCTTGGAGATAAAAGAGAGAGAGAGAGACAGAGAGACAGAGGGGAGAGAAAGAGAGAGAGAGAAAGAACCCACCACACCTTGTGCATAGTTCTCTCTTAATAGCAAGTTGAGTGGCAGAATCCTTGCCTAGTATATGCAAGGATCTAGGTCAATTCCTAGTTCCACAAAAAAAAAAAAAAAAAAAAAAAAGACAAAAAAACAGCAAGTTGATAACTACTATTAATTTTTAAAAAATTATACAGTCTTGCTATGTAGCCAAGGCTGGCTGGACTAGAAATTGCTATGTATACTAGGCCTGAACTTGTGGAAATCCTCCTGTCTTTGTTGCTCTAGTATTTGATTTAAAAGTATCTACTATGCCTGATTTATAAATACACTGTCTTTTCTCTGTTAAAATAATAAAATCAACATTTTGAAGCTATGCTTTTATTTACTTATTTTTAAGTGTAATTTAAAAATTATATTTATTTACTTTATTTATTTATTTGTGAGGGACACATATGTAAGCCAAAGTGTGTATGTGCATGGAGGTCAGAGAACAACCTTTGGAGTTGGTTGACCTTCCACCATGTGGGTCATGGGGATTGAACTCAGGTTTGGTGGCCCCAAAAGTATGCTTTTAGTTAGTGGAATATAAAAAGGAAAAACCCCAGAACGCACATAAACCCAAACATCCAAATATGAACGATGTTACTGTTCTAAATTGAAAGGCGGTAACTAAAATGCATGAACTTACAATCTGCAGATATGGTATGCTGACATTAAAACTGTCATTCATGTTTGCATGCCACACAATTCTCACATTGGTAATAAAAAAAGTTCCTAAATTTCCCTGCAGGAGAAAGAGAGAGAGGTTAATCCATGATTGCTTGTTTTTATTCCCAATCTGTTTTATAAGACCCAGAATAATTCTGATTATCACAGCAATAGATTAATACAAAAATTTAGTATTATGGAGTACCAGTGACTCTGCTGTTTACAGGCTAGCACAATCAGTCTGCCCCCAGAGTCATTAAGCAACAGGACACTAATACAGTTAAAACATTAAAGTTAGCATATTTGTCTGAGGACAAAGTTCTTTTTAAATTTTTAAAAATTTAGTGTGTGTGTGTGTGTGTGTGTTTGTGTACATGCATACAGGTGCATATGAGTGGAATTCACAGGACAACTCTCTGGAGTGAGTTTCTCTGGCTACCTTATGGGATCTGGGAATCAAACTCAGGCTGTCAAGGCTACATACATGCAAGCATCTCTACCCACTGAGCCATTTCACTGACCCACAAATTCTACCTGGCATATTTTGTCAAACATAAAATGGGGGTTTGAATAAATAACCTTTTTGGAGGGGGCTGGGTTTTTTTTTTGTTTGTTCTTTTGTTTTGTTTTTTTATAAAAAACCTTAGCTGAGTGGTGGTGGCCCTTGCCTTTAATCCTAGCACTCAGAAGGCAGAGGCAGGTAGATCTCTGAGTTGGAGGCCAGCCTAGTCTACAAAGAGAGTTCCAGGGCAGCCAAGACTGTAACACAGAAAAACCCTGTCTCGAAAAACGAAACCAAAACAACCTATCTCAAAAAAAAAAAAAAAAAAAAACCCAAACCAACAAAAACAAAACAACAACCCCCCCCCCAAAAAAAAAACAAAAGCAAAACCAAAAAACCAAAAGCTACAGCCAGATATGGAAATTCACCCCATAATCTCAGGACTTGGGATGCTAAGGCAGGAAGACCAGGAGTTTAGGGCCAACCTGGGCTACACAGAGAGACCTTGTCTCAAGAGACAAAACTTGGGGCTGTAGAGATGGCTCAGTGGGTAAGAGCACAAGCTGCTCTTCCAGAGGACCTGGGTTCAATTCCAGTATCCACAAGGCAGCTCACAACCGTCTGTAACTCCAGTTCAGGCATCCAATAACCTCTACCTTCTGGCCTCAATGGGCAGCAGGCACACATGTGATATAAAGGTATAAACTTAGGCAAGATACCTATACACAGAAGATAAAATAAACAGCACCACCAACAAAAACAATGAAACATTTTTAGAAATTACATTTATTTATTTTGAGGCAGGCCCTTATTTTATAGCTCTGGCTGGCCTGGAACTCACTAGGTGGACAAGGTTGGTTTTAAACCCACAGAGAACTGCCGGCATCTGCCTCCTGAGTGCTGGAGGCAGGCTGTGGCCACCACGCCACACCCATTTTTAACTATGTCTGTGTGGATATGTACATGTGGGTGATAGCGTCCACGGAGACCAGAGGCATTAGATCTCCCTGGAGCTAGTGGCTGTGAGTTAGTGGGTTCTGAAGCCCAGTACTCAGCTGAAGAAGTTGAATTCTAGGGCAGACTGGATTCTATAATAAGGTCCTGTCTCAAGGCTAAGCCCACACACAGGATAAAAGGTCTCAGGGGAGCAGGGTACATGCTTGCTAACCCTGCACCCCAGAACGCAGAACTAGGAAGGTTCTCCACAAATTCTCGGCCAGCCTGCTCTACACAGTGAGTGCCAGGCCAGCCTGGGCTACATAAGCAAGACCCCGACTCGGGGGGTCAGGGGGGACTTCTGTCCTCTCCACAACATGGTTCGCCTCTACCAGTGTGGTATGAAGAACAGTGTGTCGTGATGCGTGGGCAAGTGTGGCTCTGTGTTTCTCACCTATGGAGAAAGTGGACTGAACTAGATGATCTCCGAGGCCCACTGCACTTGTTGGTTCTGTATAGAACAGAAGTTGATGTAAAGGGCACAAGGCCATGAAAATTAGAATATAACTTCATATCTAAAGCTGTAATTTATCCAGATCTCTAGTCTAGTTTTAACAATTACACAAACCCAATGATGAGTCGAAACAGTCCCAAAAGGCTCATTACTTTCCACGATACCTGGTCGCTGGATAAATTCCACACACCATTGATCTTATCATACACATGCTCTTGTGGTAATAACCTCAGTTGCTTGTTTTGAATGACTGCACTTCTCAGTTTAAAATCACGGTACATTTTAGAAGTTTCATATGCTCTATGGAAAAGAATAAAACAAAGACCAATCAATCCAAACAGAAACTGTGTGTCAGGCTATGTTTACTCACTCATCTACAAGCTACCTAACCGTTAATGCTCATGGACATCACTCAGTGGTGAACTCAAACACTCTTCAGCGTTGTGGTAGCACAAGCCTATAATCTCATCACCTGGGAGCCTGAGGCAGAACTGCTGACAGTTTGAGGCCATCCTGGACAACATAAGGAGTTATAGGCCAGCCTGGGCTATAGAGTGAGACCACTTCGAAAACCAAAACAAAACCCCAAAGAACAAAAGAAGCAGTTCTCAGTAAGGATGGGTAATCAATGCTAGCTTTCCGTCATGGCAGCAGAATGCTGACACATTTCCTGTGGTGTCCGTGCCTTCGTTTCCCACTGCTAGTCAACGTTAGCAGTGCTCTTTGACACAGGTCCAATTACTGTTTTCACTCCAGCCTGAAAACATTATGCTGGCATCGATCCACGCACAGAAAACTGTGTCAATGCTAAAGGGATCTAGGGCAGAGAAGGAGAGGGAGGAAAAAAAAACCCTGATTTTCCTTTCGCTAGGATTCAGTTATGTTGTTAAGCAGTAGGGTTTGCATTCTGTCTAAAATCTTAATTTCCTTTAGTTCGTTATCTTCAAGACATAACCGGAATGGAACTGCTTACACTATTCATTTAGGAAGGAAGATAGCTTTGTAGACCAGGCTGGCCTTGAACTCACAGAGATCCCGCTGCCTCTGCCTCCCGAGTGCTGGGATTAAAGGTGTGCGCCACCACTTCCCAGCAGAACACAGTATTTTTACATTATTAATAGAAAGCAGCTCCTATGCTCCCTTCATAAAGCATTTCAAGCTTTTCATTTTACTGTATTTAAAAAAATTAGATGTTGGCCTTGAACTTACTACATGTTCTGGTCTGTTCAAGCACTTCTTAAGTCAAATCAAGATCTATAGTTTAAGTGTCTGATCATGAAAACTGAAAGATATATATGTGCTGCTATAGTGCTGGGGATAGGACCCAAGACCTTGCGCATGTCAGGCAAGTGCTCAGCTATCAAGCTGTACCTCATATACCCTGAGACAAACACTTGTACACAGATGTTTGGAAAAGCACTATTAATATTCTGAATAATTATAAATGATTTAGGAAAAACATCTGAATGTCTATTTCTGCTATACAAATCTTTTAAACTCATTACTTGAAATTTTTTACCTTGGTAGCTAACTTAGAAGATTCTTTCCTGTAGTCTTCCATTTCTTTAGGGTGGTGATATGTAGCCCAGGGTGGCCCAGACTCCCTAATCTTCCTGCTTTACCCTCTAGAGTAGTGGGATTACAAAAGGGCACCACTACACTTGGCATCTTACATGCTTTACTAATTCTTTCAAGGTGCTTGGCTTATGATAAGGAAGTGTATTATTCTAAATGCCTGGGATATTTGCAGCGGAGATACTGTCATACATCTAACCTTTACCCTTTACACCATTACGCCACTACACCACTACTTGGCACATTCGACAGTCTGTGTTTCTGTACCTGTGCACTGCGATCACAGAAGTAAAAAGTCTGGGGCTCCCAGGAACCAGATTTGTGAAAATAAACTCAAACCGGGTGGTGTTACATTTTGTTAGTATATAAAGAGCTTCAGTTTGGCCTCGTAGTTTCTGTAAGGACAAATTGATTACAGAGTTCAGAGTTGCAGAGCAAGTTCCCGTTTAAGGTAGAAGCAAAGCCTTAACTTTAAATCTCCAATGTTTTCTCACTATACATCTCCTTCATTACTTTTTCAGACTTACGGAGTTAGCAGTTCTTGTTGTAATAGTCAATATGCAGTTGTAACCAATAGCTAAAATTTAAAAAAAGACAAAGAATGTAAGGAGTATGATATCGTAAAGTGAGAAACATAATATTGTAAAAAAAAATTAAAAACCTAGAACTTGAAAGTTTTGGAAACTAAACACGAGCATAAGTACAACTTTTAAAATGTTTATGAAGTAAGTACAGACTGAGGTTAGGGTGTAGCTCAGTGGGTAGAGTGCTCTCTCAGCACACAGGAAGCCTGGGCTTGATCCTCAGCACCGGATAAACAGAGTGAGGTGCTCCACACTTGTAAGTCCAGCACTCAGAAGGTGGAGGCAGCAAGATCAGAAGTTCAAGTCATTTTCAGTGACACAGCAGGTAAGAGGCCAACCTAGGATACATGGGACCCCATCTCAAAAAAATAAAGAAAGGATGAAGGAATAATAACAAGAACTTGAGGGTCAGCTGTGCTTTGAACAAGCAAAAACATTCCTAACATGGGAAAAGAAAATGTCTAAAAACCATACAACACCATTTACCAAACAACAAACACAAAAAAACTTACCACCATTACATCAAAAGAAAGTGAGGCTAAGCCGGGTGGTGGTGGCACACGCCTTTAATCCCAGCACTCGGGAGGCAGAGGCACGTGGATCTCTGTGAGTTCGAGGACAGCCTGGTCTCCAAAGTGAGTTCCAGGAAAGGTGCAAAGCTATACAGAGAAACCCTGTCTCGAAAAACCAAAAAAAAAAACAAAAAAAAAAAAAAAAAAAAAAAAAAAGAAAGTGAGGCTACATTTGCCACGAACAACAGCAACTGTGTGGCATGTTTTCAAAGACAAACAAAACCAGACAAGGAGCAGGGGTGTCCGAGCAGGAAAAGGCACCTGCTGCACCAGCCTAGAGACCTCAATTTGATCGCCAGAGGTCACAGAAATGGTGGAAGGCGAGAATTGGCACACAAAGCTGTCCCTTGGCACACGCAACCCCACCCCAGACACACATCATGCACATACACATTAAGAGCAAAAAATGTAAAGAGGTTGGATGGTGGTGGTGCACGCTTTAATCCCAGCACTCAGGATGCAGAGGCAAGTGGGTCTCTGTGAGTTAGAGGTAAGCCTGGTCTACAGAGTGAGTTCCAAGGACAGCCAGGGACTACACAGAGAAACCCTGTTCTGAAAAAAAAAAAAAAAATGTAAAGACAAAAACTATCCCCACGAAAGCACTAATCCCACATGGACAGACTGAAACACATGAACAGATCGTTTCTTTGGCACTAGGATAGAGTATGTATTTGTATTTGATTTTGGAATGTTTTCTTAAACAGTAATTTTATATTTCCACATACTTCATGGTATAAACTTAAAAGAAAATCGCTCCTGTGTTTTTACAGCACTGGGGATTGAACCTAGGGCCTTAAGCACGTTAAGTGCCTACCACTGAGCCTTGTCCACAGCACTTTAGACGTTTTGCTTGTTTTAAATTCAAAATCCACCATCCAACTTTCCTGAAAAAGGAATCCTCCCCACCCCTTAGCATCTTATCTAAGAGGAATACTTACAAAGATTGACTCTGGGTAACGCCAAGGAATGCCAGATGATTCTTAAGTTTGTTACTAAGAGTCTACCTGAAGGCAAAGCAAGTGAGAACAGATTAGCTGAAGGCCCTTTTCAAAGTGCAGGATGAGGTAGGAATGGAAGCTGTGGCTAATAGCTTGATGGTCCGATGGCCAGCACTTGTGGAAGCTGCATCCCCGTCATCCCTGTGCTCGGAATGAGCATGGTGCTGCATGCCTGTGATCCAAGTGCCTGGGGTGTGCAGTCACAGGAAGGACTAGATGATCCAAGTGCCTAGGGTGGGCAGTCACAAGGACTAGATGTTCAAACATGATACCAAGTTTGAGGCCAGTCTAGATGATTAAAAAAGAAAACAAACAAACAAACCAAAAAAAAAAAAAAAAAGAAGAAAGAAAAAAGAAAAAGAGTAGCCCCTTGGTCATGACCTGCCTACTATGTTCCTGTAATTTTTTTTTTTTTTTTTTGGGTCAGGTACATTGTCATAGAAATGAGAAAAGTCACTGAAACGTATGTGCCATGAGTGTCTTAGCAGTTCTTATTTGGTGTGCCTGTGCGCATGTGTTTGTGGATGCACAAAGTGCAGGAAACATGGGAGAGCATCAGCTGGCCTCCTCTACCGCTCTCCACCTTATTTCTTTTAGGCAGCAAGCCCCAGGGATCCTCCTGGCTCAGCCTGGCCCAGTGCTGGTGTTACAGGTGCACACAGAACCACTCTGGTCCTTTGAAGTGCACAGGTAGCACTCTCAAGTGCGGAGACATCTCTCCAGCCCAACACCTCTCACTTACAGGAACCATGTACTTATATGTCTAATCTGTTAGCGGCACAGGCAAGAAAGGTTGACTGCAGTCAAAGCAGAAGTTCCTCAGTGCTAGACCAAGAGGTTCAGAGTAAGAAAACTTAAAATTAGGGCAGATGAAACAATTTTAAGAAGAGTAGTGTGGTTGATGGTGAACGCCTTTAATTAATCCAGCACTGGAAAGGCAGAGGCTGAGGCCGAGGCAAGGCAGGTGGACCATTATGAGTTCCAGGCTACCAGCCATGGCTCCATAGTGAGACCCTGTCTCAAAAGGAGAGAGAAGGCCTGGCAAGGTGCTGCATGCCTTTAATCCCAGCACTTGGGAAGCAGGTAGATCTCTGAGTTTGAGGTTTGCCTGGTCTACAATAAGAGTTCCAGGGCAGCCAGGACTATTTAGAGAGACCTTTCTCAAAAATAAAAAAAAAACGAAAACAAAAGCAAAGAAAATAGAAGACATGGTGGTTTGAATAGGTATGGCCCCCACAGACTGTGTTTGAATGCTTGACCTATAGAGAGTGGCATTATTAGTAGGTATGGCTTTGTTGGAGGAGTGTGTCACTGTGGAGGTGGGCTTTGAGATCTCCTATGCTCAAGCTATGTTCAGTGTGGGACACAGTTCACTTCCTGTTGCCTGTGGATCAAGATGTAGAACTATCAGTTCCTTCTCCAGCACCATGTCTGCCTAGCATACTGCCATGTTTCCTGCCATGATGATAATGGACTAAACCTCTGAAACTGTGAGCCAGATGCATTTAAATGTTTTCCTTCTAGGAGTTGCCATGGTCACTGGAGGATCAAGACTGACTCTGATGAAGCAAGACTTTGCTGATACACTCCTCCTAGACAAAGGGGTGGAAAGAGCAGCCCTCATCGGAGAAACCCACAGGGCTGACTATACTACCAAAAATTTCCAGCACTCTCTTTGCTATTTTTTTTTAAATTAATTTAACATCTATTGAAGAGAAGTGGGTATGCTTACTCAACCCTGTAAAAAATAGAAAAGAAAAAAAAAAAAAAGAGGTTGTCATGGTCATGGCGACTCTTTATAGCAATAGAAACCCTCAGACAGAGGACATGATACAGTTTGGGTCATCATTTACTTATGTAATATTAGAAAAGCCAAGCAGCCTCAGTTACCGCCTATGAAAAAGGGGAAGGGTGTCCACTTTGAGTTAGTGCTACAAGTGAGATTACATATACAGATATAAAAAATAGCAGCTGGCAAATAATAAACATTAAAACAAACTGTTGAGAGAGTGAGGGAACTTGGGAGGGTTGGAGGGAGGACAGGGAATGGGAAATGATGAAATTATATGTTAATTAAAATATGTTAATAAGGGCTAGAGAGCCGGCTCAGTGGTTAAGAGCACTGACTGCTCTTCCAGAGGTCCTGAGTTCAATTCCCAGCAACCACATGGTGGCTCACAACCATCTGTAATGAGATCTGGTGCTCTCTTCTGGCCTGCAGTCATACATGCTGTATATATAATAATAAATAAATAAATAAATCTTTTAAAAAATACGTTAATAAAATGTTAATAGTGGTTGTATTTTTTCCTTTTTTCTTTGAAAGGGGGAACAATGATGATTGAATCCAGGACCTGAGACTTGACAAGTGCTCTACCAGAGAGCTGCAGCTCCAGCCTTCCTTCCCTCCTCCTCCTCTCCTCTCTGTCTACCCTGCTCCTTCAGATTCACGAGCTTTATTACACTAGGTTCCATAAGGCCACCCCTGTTTGGACAATGTCACTTTATCGCACAGGCTGTTCTCAAATTCACAGGTTCCACTGACGTTCCTGCCTCGGCCACCCAAGTGGCTGGGACTAGAGGTGTGTACTTCCATGCCTGGCTTAATATTTTAATGCTTTACAAATTAATTTTTATGACTTAAAATTATGGGGTGTTGATTTCCTTGAATCACTTCACTTAGGTAACAGTTTGTCTTTTATACTTTTCTATTAGCATATCCAGAAAAAAAGTTATGGAGTTCTAAGAGTTTGCCTTACAAAACTTCCAGCCAACGCTCTTCACCATTTTCCTGCTCATTGTTTATCTCCTACAAGTTACAAGAGTCTTGTGCTGCCTCTTTTCTCCTGAAGGACCCTCCCTGCAGCTCCATGTCCATTCTTCCTTGTTTCTTCTAAACTCCCAAATATGAAATCTCTGTGCCCCATTTCACTCTCCACGGCTTCAGTGCACAGCACTAATCTGATAATTTCATGACAGAGTACTTAGAAGTGGATTAAATGTGCTAATCTTCTGAGGTACCCACAGCTTTAAAACAGGGGTCCTGAATGGCATGGCCTTAAGTTGGTCATTTGGAAACTGCCCGAAAGGAGCAGATGTAGAGGGTTGGAAGGCATAACTCCCCATCCCCTCTCTACCTCCGTATAAACCACACACTCTGCTCATTCCTGTAAACCTTATTCAAACAAAGCTTCCTGAGTTCTACTAGGGTTCTGGTATCGTGAGGGGATTATTTGTAGCCAGGCTTCCCCACTCCCTTGTTTTGAGCCAAAGAAAAACCCTGGATGACTTCAAGCTTGTAATCTTCCTATGACCACTGCCTGAGTGATGGAGTTACAAGCATGTGCTGAGGATTAAACCCTGGGCTTCAGGCACACTAGGAAAGTATTCTACCAACGAGCTACATTCCCCAACCCCAGAAAACCTCTCTGCCCTCTGGCGAAGTTTGATTCCTGTTGGCTGTGATAAAACACTCTAACCAAAAGCAACCAGGAAGAGAAGGGATTATTTGGCTTATACTTCCAGGTCACAAGCCATCATTGAGGGAAGTGAGGGAAGGAACCTGGAGTGGAAACCATGAAGCACCACTGTCTGCTGGCTTCCTAATCCACAGGCTCACAGTTAGCTTAGCTTTCCTATATGGCCCAGGACCACTTGCCTAGGGATGGTGCTGTCCTCCTACATCAATTAATAGACAAACCCCCACAGACATGCCCACAGGCTAATCTGATCTAGGCACTTCCTCAGTTGAGGTTTCTCCCTTCAGACAACTCTAGGATGTGCCAAACTGACAAAGCTAACCAGATCACTCTCTATACACCAAAGTACCGATACAGGATTCTTCACTCAATGAATACTTGATGAATCAAAAAAAAAAAAAAAAGTTTCATTATCCACGGCCTCTATTTATTATGGAGGATGGACTGTCACAAAAGCCTTGTCAATCAGTATAGGAACAACCAAAGTTTTTCTTGACTTCCTCAAGGCAACTCACTTTTCACTAAGATTTAGCCTTACGACAGCAAAATTATTATTCTGTCCCACAAAGCACAAACCAAGACTCTTTGTTTGCTCTTAGGTGTTCCGACTTCACCCTCCCGTGGTCCAACTGACAGCAGGATCATTGAGAAATGTGAGCATGCCTTTAAGGACAGGCCCTAGAACTGGCAGGATGAGCTTGCAGCTAGTAGTAACAACAGCTTCCTCACAAAAAAAGTGGGGGGTGTTAGTAGGACAATTCAGAACCAAGTCCTGGAGAGCTCGTAGCCACCCAAAAGCTGCATTAAGCCTGTTCTGCAGTAAGGTTACCATCCCTTCCCCAGGACACACTGATCCCTTTATCTGAATGAGGTGGGTTCCTGGCCCCTGATTCTTCCTTAAGTTCTCCTCCAGAAACCCTGTTAGGATACACCAAGTTCCCTCCCCACCCGCCCTCTGAGGAATGCCGTTGAGCTTCGGGTCCTGTTGATTGTACAATGACTGCTGGCTCCAGGGACAGCTGCTCAAAGTTTTTAGCTTCAGGCAAATTGATTTGAGAAGGAAGTTAGAGTTCAGCTGTTTCTCAGTGACAGTAAAAAAACAAAAACAAAAACAATCCCACACGGTTTTCTGCTACTTGGCTGACTAATAGACTTCTCAATGTAGCACTAAATTTTCCCCTTGCACACGTCCACCTCTAGGGGTCATTCTGAGGGGACTGTGCAGTACTTCAGGATTAAGGTGAAGTGTGACGACAGATACCACAACCATAAATATTGAATGTTTACCATTCTGCATTCTTTTAGCAGGAGGAAGGTCCAAGGGTACGGATTATTCTATGGTGCTTACAAACAGAGCTCCTGGAGTTGTAACCATTACACTAGAAAATCTCAGGCCTTGAATCAAGACTCACTACCGATGGGCTAATGCCGAGAGAGAACCTGTGTTTCCTATCTGTAGGATTAATACCTACCGTTTTTCTATTACATTTACATGCGATGCTTTTTCTGTAGCTAGTGAGAATCAACATTTACAAATTAAACCACAGACACAAAACTCAAGTCTACTCACCTCTATCCCCATTATTTCCTTTTGTGTCTTCAATCGAATCTAAACAATCAATAAGGATTTCTCCTGGTCTTGTCTTCATCTGCCTAAAATACACATAAAACTGTGAGGGTTATAACTTTACCTCTATCTGCCGCCAATCTACTCAGGGAAGAGACAGGCACAGGGCACACAACAGTGTAAAGCACACAGCACTGTGCGCTCACGCAGTTGGAAATAACTTCCAGACCCTGGCGGTCAGTGAGCTCCGAGTTGACTAGGACCACTTGGGAGTCAGCTAGATCCAGAAGTAGAGTCTTGGATAATAAAAGGAAAAGAGCAGAGAGTGCATGATTGAGAAACAGGAACAAGAAAGGTAACAGAGGTGGCGGGGAAGAAAGGGGACCAGGAGTGAGAGAAATATAGTTGGGTGACTGAGGAGAAAAACTATCGAAGAATCTGGAACTCCACGATGACAGGCCTTATTCTGTGGGCAACAGACAACCACCAAGAGGCTTCAGAGTGGAGGAGGAAGGCCGGCAGGCCGTTATGGAAGGGATGGTTTGAAAAAGAGTTGTTGCCGGGCAGCAGTGGTGCACGCCTTTAATCCCAGCACTCCGGAGGCAGAGCCAGGCGGATCTTTGTGAGTTCGAGGCCAGCCTGGTCTCCAAAGCGAGTTCCAGGAAAGGTGCAAAGCTACACAGAGAAACCCTGTCTCGAAAAACCAAAAAAAAAAAAAAGAGTTGTCTGAGAAGTATCCTTAGGGGGCTAGTGACATGGCTCATCACGTGAAGGCAGCTGCCGCCAAGACTGATGACCTGAGTTTGAACCCTGGGACCCTAACAAAGAAGTCTGACTTCTGCATGTTAACTTCTGACCAAGCCTCCTGCATCGTGCACACAGAAAGCACTCTTACTGAGCTGTCTCCCCAGGCTCTTTTGCTCACTTGTGTTTACACAGCCGCTGGTGTGTGAATCTCCTGCACTAGAATGAGGGAGGGTCTATGATTCCCATTCCCTTGTTTTTCTTGTATCTATCAGCAAAGTAACCAGCATGTGTGTGATAACTGTCTGCTCAACTCAAAATGTTCATGAACACTGGAGTTTTGTTTGGGTTAAGATACCCCGCCCCCCAGAACTATAGAAAATCCATAAAAGGTGTGTAATGAGTTATTGTAGTTTGTAATTTTACAAATATCCCTTCCCTCGACTTCATAAAGGAACTAATACCCGGTTAGGCATCCAATTACCACAAAAACTGAGAAATGTGCCAATATTTCATTTTTCCATTTAAGGAGGTGCTGTTCACGATAAAGCACTATTAGAAAATTGCCGAGGAGCCACGTATTCATTGATCCAAGAACAACTTTGATGTTTTCCAACACTTACTATCGCAACGCCCCCGACCCTCGACGTCTGGGCAGGAAGGTTTTTAACCCTCTTCTCTTCAAAGCATACTCCCCACAAACAGGGCTTCTGCTTAACAAGCTCGGAAAGCTTCAGATGAAAGCTTAGTCCCGACACAGGGCTTGCGTGGACGGAAGTTTGGAGAATTCTCCCTCCCAGCACCCCCCTTTTACAGTCACGCTAAGCGTTCGGAGGCAATGTTATTCCGGATTTTGTTCTAGAGCCCTGCCTTCCGGAACCCCGGCCCTACGTCCCCTCCACCGCTGGAAGCGGAGGGTCGCAGCCTGGATGAGCTCACACTCCGGCTAGCGGCCGGCCAGGGCAAGGGCAAGGGCAAGGGCCGCAGCGGACCGCAATCGCGGGGACCCAGCGCGTCGCAGAGACTCACTGCGAGGACACGTCGAAGCGCACGTCGCGGTCTTCCCACAACACGTCCAGCACAGACATGGCGACCGAGGTAGCCCGCCGCCGCTGTCCCCTGGGGCGGTCCTGCGGCGTCTTGTGGGCTCCACGGCAACGCGCCGGCCTCGTCACGATCTCTACGGCGGGCGCCGAGGCCCAACCTTCCACCAGGTAGTGCACGCTCTTTCCCTTGCCCTTTTGCGTCACTGGATCGGTTTGAGGCGGGAGTCTGGGAGGGTCCTTGGCTTCTGAGCCGCCGCCTCTCTGGTCTCCGTGTACATTTTTGGCCATTTCAGCCCTCCCGATGTTTTTCTACACCATCCAGAAATCTTAACTTCACCGAATTACGTTCCTGGTTTGGTGAGGCTCTGGTCCTCCGGCCCACCTCGCAGACCCTGGAGGTTCTGACTCTCTCGGGCTGCATTCCAGCCCAAGGCTCAGAACCTGCTGAGGTCCTATTCTGGTCTGGACCGCTGCTTCCCCAGATGTGTGCACGCCAGCCCTTATTTCACAAGTCAGTTCTGGGGTCCCTCTATTGTGAGCCAACAAAAGACGAGCGCTTTAAACAATGTGCGTACAGAGTGAGCACGGGATAAACACTTATTCTTGTTTTTTGTTTTTGTTTTGGAGACAGGTTATCACTTTGTGGCCCAGGCTGGCCTGGAAATCGAACATCTTCAGCTTCCCTAATGCTGGGTTTACAAACATGCAACTTGCCCAGTTTATAAATACTTTAAAAAAAAAAGAATCAAAGGGGGCTGAAGAGATGACTCAGCGGTTAAGAGCACTCTTAACCTGCTCTTCCAGAGGACCTGGGTTCAATTCCCAGCGCCCACAAGGCAGCTCACAACTCCAGTTCCCAACACCAATACATATTAAAAAAAAAAAAAGAAATGAACCAAAGTGCTTTCTTTCAGCACGTGACAATTACAAATAAACAAACATTAAATAAATTGCTGATTCACAAAGAGTGGTCCGGGGTTTCCTTGGCATACTCAAGATCTTTTCATGGTTATAAATATATATATATATATAAAACAATGTGAAAACATCTGCCTTTTAAACACTAATTGTGTCATGGATGTGCACTCTAGCTGCTGCTTTGCTTTCTCCCAGTCAGTTTCACATTGTATGCCAGATTCATTGGCCTGAAACTTACTATGGAGACCAGAGTGGCTTTGAACTCACACCAGCCCTCCCACCTTAACTCCAGACTGCCGGGATTCGAGATGTGCGCCAGCTATTTGTTGCGTGTACTGTGGCATTTTGCTTTTAGAATATATTATGTCATTCAATTTTAGTCTATTCGGTGCTGAAGCAAGCACTATTATGTCGTTCAAACCATGTCAACATTGTTAATCCTTCTGCCTCAGCCTCCTAAGAGAGCGAGCAAGGATCCTGCGGTGTAGTGCAGGCAGTCCCTGGGGTCCTCCTGGAGTTACAGCCTTGCACTACCGAGCTGGCTGCAGCTGCCCATTACTAAGCTAGACAAGAAAACGTTTTGTTAGAGGGTCTGGTCACATGGCTCAGTGGTTAAGAGCATTAACTGCTTTCCCGGAGACACTAGGTTTGGTTCCCAGCACCCACATGGTGGCTCTCAACTGTCTGTAACTCCACTTCCAGGGGCCTTGACACTCACTCTCTGATGAATGCCACAGGCACCAGGCACACACGTGGTACACACACGTCAATGTAAGCAAAACACTCATATTCATAAAATAAAACAAACTTTTTTTTTTAAGTTTTGCAAGAACATAGATCAATGTTACTCTCGTGAATATTTTAGAAA
Organism: Onychomys torridus; assembly: GCF_903995425.1. Taxonomy (NCBI): domain Eukaryota; kingdom Metazoa; phylum Chordata; class Mammalia; order Rodentia; family Cricetidae; genus Onychomys; species Onychomys torridus. The sequence goes on along the minus strand of NC_050446.1, from coordinate 46,457,324 downwards.
ATATAATTATTTAAAAAGTTATGTATGTTGTTGGGAGTCGTGGCACACACCTTTAATACCAGCATTTGGAAGGCAGAGACAGGCAGATCTTTGTGAGTTTGAAGCTAGTCTGGTCTACATAGTTCTAGGCCAGGCAGGGTTACTCAGTAAGATTCATTAAAAAAAAAAAAAAATTGTTTTTGCTCTGTTCAATAATGTGAGTCATTTTGATTGAAATATATTTTTTTTCTAGTTCTATTGAAGTATAAGTGGTATATAAAAAATTGAGCCGGGCCGTGGTGGCGCACGTCTTTAATCCCAGCACTCGGGAGGCAGAGGCAGGCGGATCTCTGTGAGTTCGAGGCCAGCCTGGTCTCCAAAGTGAGTTCCAGGAAAGGTCCAAAACTACACAGAGAAACCCTGTCTCAGAAAAAAAAAAAAATTGAAGATAATTAATGTATACAATTTGGTGAGTTGGAACATATGTATACACACATGTGTTATCATCACCACAATCAAGATAATAAACAAATCCATTATCTCCAAATGTTTCTTTGTTTCTCTGTGAGTTTTGTCCGTTTGATGGTAAGAATGCTGAGTATGAGCTATACCCTTAACAACAGCAAACTTTGGTCTTGCTGGCTTTGAGCTCAGGGCTTTATACATGCTAGGTCAGCATTCTACTCTTGGGCTCTACTCCTGATCCACGCCTTCAACAAAGTCTGAGGTGCACAATGCCCTATTGGTGGTGCATTGCACAGTGGCTCTCTGGAACACACTTAGACTGTAGAAGTCTTTGATGTGTGTCTTAGCTACAATGTATTCATTAACCTCTACGTGAAGATAACTAATAAACATCACAGACACCTGGATAATGCCTTAGTGCAAATTGTTTTAAAATATAGAAGGCTAGCGGATGCGGATTTAGCTCAGTGGTAGGGCGCTTGCCTAGCAAGCATAAGGCCCTGGGTTCGATTCTCAGCTCCAAATATATATATATATATTTCATATGTAAAAGTTCTGTGGGGTGTGTTCCTACATATCATGGGGGCAAGAATGAGGAATGGTGGTGTGTGTTTGTTTGTTTACTTGAAACTCACTGCCCTGCACTCCTGGGATGAAAAGTGAGTACCGCCACACTTAGCAAATGATGTCTTTTAATTTCACTAAAAAAGGAATGTACAGGCTGGAGAGATGGCTCAGGGATTAAGAGCACTGGCTGCTCTTCCAGAGGTCCTGAGTTCAATTCCCAGCAACCACCTGGTGGCTCCCAACCATCTGTAGTGAGATCTGGTGCCCTCTTCTGGCCTGCAGACATATGTGCATGTAGAACACTGTATACATAATAAATAAATAAATCTTAAAAAAAAAAAAAAAGAATGTGCTGGAGTTGGAGATGGCTCAGCAGTTAAGAGCACTGGCTGCTCTTCCAAAGGACCTGAATTCAATTCCCACACCCACATGGTGCCTCACAACCATCTGTAACTCCATTTCTAAGGAGATTTGACACCCTCTTCTGGTCTCCAGGAGCACCTGACACACATGTGGTAAACAGGCACACATCCAGGCAAAACACTCATACACAATAAATAATAATAATAATTTAAAAGTAAAAGGAATGGACTGCTGAACAAAACAAAAATTCTCAGCCTCTGACTAAAGTCATCAGCAACTGCTCCTGCAATACGTTGTTAAGAGGAGGGTGAGATTGAGTCCATGAACATGCTCCTGCCTGGGTGAACTGAACCAGTCTAGCCTACGGGTGGGTGATGGCTATAGGCAGGTCCCAGGTTTGTTGGGGACAATGAAGGATAAGGTAGAGAACTGAGGAAAGCTCTGGACTCCTCATCTCCCGCTGTCCTCTCTGGATGCCCACGTCCGGTGCTGCCCACTGATTGTGAGAGGATCCAAGCCTCTCCTCTACCTAACTGCAGAAGCTCCGTTGACTTCCAATTCGATCCAATTCGAAGCAAACCAATGAGTCTAATTCTATTTCTCCTACTTCATGTCTCTTCCCTAGCTTGCTTTTTATCTATTTATGAACCAAATTCTTGCTTTGTGAGGTTGTCATAGAATTCACTAGGTAGTCGATTCCGTATCTGCCCCAGGCTCCCAAACTTTGGGATTACCCGTGTGTGCATCACACCTAGCTTCTGTTTTAGCATTCATCCATTCTTTTTGAGATGGGTCTCTCCATGCAGCCTTGGCTGGCCTGGAGCTTAGTATGAGCCCAGGCTGTCCTGGAATTCAGAGAGATCTACCTGCCTCTGCCCTCCAAGCACTGCGAGTAAACCTCTTCCTTCGCCTACAAGAGGCAGACTTCCCTGTGTTTATCTCTTCCCTTGCCGCTGTCAAGCCAGATTACCCAGAATTCTAGCCTTCCACCTCCCTCTTCATCAGCAGCCATCTGATAAACCCACCACTCACAGTGCATGCCCCATGCTCTTCTTTTTCTGGATGCATCATCTCTCATCTAGACCCATCTAATTGTCAAGTTATATTCCTAAATGCATACTTATAATGGTATGCCAACCGCCCTTTAGAAAGTGGGCAGGCCGTTCTATGTTGACATTCACTGATAAAGTGATAGGCAGCAACCTGACTGAAACTTAGAACAGACATTTATTGTGGTTTCATTGTGATATGTAGGGAGTGGCCTTAGCCTAAACCAATCTTCCTTACTACTCCTGTGTATTTTCTGTCTCAAGAAAAAGGACAAGGAAAATGCCTGTAATTATTTGTGTTCCATTCTTAATCATTTTTATGGAACATTTTACATTCACATTTCAAGAAGAGATGCACTACTATGGTGCCCAGTTATTTTGATAGCTTTCGACTCAGTGCATAGCCACAGACTTCGAAGGATATTATTTTTGTCTTAGGATATGATTTGTGTACTCAGACTGAATCTTAGTGCTCAGTGGGCTGACAAAAGCACAGCACTCATGAACCATTGTGACTAGAATGAGTTTGATCGCAACTATGTTTCCATGCAAATCCAATACACAGAAACAAGCTGATGAAGCTAGAGCTATTTCCAGCACATTAACCATGCGAAATTTTATAACTGAGGAGGCTGCAGAAAGAAGAGAAAGTTGTTGTTTTCTCTAAAAATGGTCATCTACTGATGATAACTCAGCTGGTTAGGCTACAAAATCCATTTTTATAAACGGCGATAGCGTCTGTGCTGGTGAAAACCGAACACAGTGGGAAATTGCTGTCTAGAAGTATTTCAAGGATACTTACTTGTACTGTGCAGAGGGGGAGAGAAAACAAAGGTAAGGGTGAGCGGAACGGCCTTGAGAGATGTTGAAGTAGAAAGTCATGGGAATTCAACAGACCTCTGTTTTTTTGGTTGTTTGTATTTGAACTTGCTGTGTTGATTAATGGCATCGAGCTCTCTGGGACACAGACTGCGAGTCAGTGTTTTGTTTGTTTTTTTTGGCTTTTTGAGACAGGGTTTCTCTGTGTAACAGCCCTGGCTCTCCTGGAACTCACTCTGTAGACCAGGCTGGCCTCGAACTCACAGAGATCTGCCTGCCTCTGCCTCCCGAGGTGTGCTGCCATAGCCCAGCTGAGCCAGTGGTTTTTAAAGCTCCCCAGGCGATTCTAATGTGTAGCCAGAGTTGAGAACTTCTGGGATAAGAAGAGAGAGAGACGACGTCTGTGTATTTGGAGACGCAAGAGAGAGTCCAAGTGCTGGATCATAGCGGTAGGTGCTGCAAAGTGGGTATTGGGGTTGCAGACGAACTTCTGCTAGTGGGATCAACTCCACCCAGCACCCCCAAGGGCACAGGCAGCAGGGATCTGTTTATTCACTATCATTTCTTCAATTCCAGGGAGACAAGCAGGGAATTACACAAACAGAGAGGCAATATATTTTACTAAAAAAAAAACTTAAAAGTTGTTTGCCTTTTGTTTTGGAGAACAAATTTTCCTTTTCTCCCCTGGAGTGTTTCCTCCAAAAAACGTAGGCAGGCTTGTGGGACTGAACGGAAAGAATACTCTTAAAGGCATGGCTGACCCAAGCCTGGACGAAACAGTAAGAAGAATGGCAATCCTCAGACACTCATCAATCAGCCTGATTGCCTGGGAGCTTGGAAACACAGCAGGGAAACACCTGCCTGCTCGTTAGTTCTGCTCATCACTTCTTTGACCTAATTTCACTTCATTACTGTCTCTGCAGGGATGGACCAAAGCTTTGCAGGAAGGAATTGTTTCTAAGTCTCCTTCAAGGAAGCGGAGAGCTTGGTACGCTTGGCACAACCACACCCACACACCTCACACCCACACCCCTCCCCACACCTGCACTTTGCAGTGGACATGGCTCTGTCTGATCAGATAGCACCACCCATGTTCTTGCCATGCCAGACACTATTCTGTTTTCTTTTTTTTAAAGATTTAGTTATTTGTGTGTGTGTGTCCATCATATGTATGAACATGTGTGTGTGCACCCGTGCCCACATGGAGGCCAGAAGAAGGCACTGGACTCCTCAGACCTGGAATTACAGACATTTGTGTAATGTCCAACTTGTTATGTGTTATATGGGTGCTGAGATCCAAACACCAGTCCTCATGATTAGACAGAAAGCACTCTTGACCACTGAACCATCTCTCCAGCACCCCCTCAGGAACTAGTCTTCAAAGTATGTATTAACCGGACTTTGTGGTACATTCCTTGAATCCAGCAGAGGGAGGTGGGTCTCTGTGAGTTCAAGGCCAGCCTGGTCTGTAAAGTGAGTTCCAGGCCAGCCAGAGAAACAGTGATTCTTCCTCCCCCCAATATCCCCATAGATACGTATGTGAATTTATGTATACATGTGTGTATATCATTGTACAAATGATGGGTTTATTATGACAATGCCATACATGGACAGCATGAATTCTGCTCAGTCACCTTTGCATTCCCCTCTCTTATCCCTCTTCCCTCTGCTGTTGGTTCCCTTTCTTCCTCCAATAGCAGCTCCTCTACTTCTGTGGATCCCCACATACATATATATTATATTTGTGTGTTTGTATACCATATTATAAATGTGTGTGTAGTGGCTATGTGGGGGCATGCTTATGTGTGTGTAATTATAATAACTATATATGTATTTGTGGTCCACATTATAATATAAATGTGTATGTGTGTGTGTGTAGTGATTATAGTGGGCATGCTTATGTATGTGTAATTATAATAATTATATGTGTTTGTTTACCACATTATAGATGTGTGCTTGTGTGCGTGTGTGCGTGTGTGCGTGTGTGTGCGTGTGTGTGCGTGTGTGTGCGTGTGTGTGTGTGTGTGTGTGTGTGTGTGTGTGTGTGTGTAGTGACTATTTGTGGGCATGATTATGTGTAGAAGCCAGAGGTCAAACTTGGTGTTTTCCTTTACTGCTCTGCACCTTATTTTACACTTTATTTTATTTTGAGACAAGGACTCAGGTAACCAAACCTGGCCTCCAACTCACTATATAGACCAGGCTAACCTTGAACTCACAGAGATAGCCCCCTCCCACCTCTTTCTCTCAAGTGCTTGAATTAAAAGTATGTGTCTGCCCTCTACCTTATTTTTTGAGACTGGGTATCTCACTGAGTCAAAGCTCACCAATAGGCTACACTGTCTGCTCAGTGAGCTCTGGGCATCTTCCTGTGTCTGTTCTCTTTGTGTGCTAGATGTACACATCACCATGCTTGTAAAAGCCAAAGTTGGAACCACATCCAATGTTCACTAACTGAATAAATGCAGCTCACCTTCCCGCAACACTAAGCTTTGAACACAGACAATCTGGCTTCTCTGCTGTGCTTTCAGCCATTACCTGGCATTTCCACACTCATGGGAAACAACTGCTCTTGGCTGCGCGTTGAAAGCCACTGAGTCTCATCTTCTCATTCCAATTGCAAGGCTGCTGGGAAGCAAATGTCCAGCTCACTGGCTGGCACTGTTTCTCCTCTAGGCTGGCAATTAGCTTTACCTGTGCACCTGGAGAGCGAACACGTGTGTTTATTTAATGATTAATTAAGGTAGAGGCAGGAGCTTGTGGCTCATCTCTCTTGTCTCAAACAGACTCACTCCATAGTCTGGCAGAAGACACTTCAAAGGTAAAGATCATTGCTTTGGGTTGCTTTTGTCTTGAATGAGATGAACTTTAGGTTAGCTGTACCTTTACCAAGTTCAGACATTCCTGGTGAGGCGTTCGTGGTTGGCTGAGGTTGTGTTTATACCACTGTGGAAACTCTTTATGTGGAGCACAGACCTGTCCCCGAGCAGCGATGACAGCTATGCCGTTGGCCATGTGAAATAGCTCCTCTGATCAGATTTCCTTCCTAAGTCTCAGATAAGCAAATCTAGAGGCTGACAGGGTGGGGGTGGGTGGTAACCGAGACCCCCAAAGGGTGGGGGAGTGGGTTTCAGGATTGGTGTGAATGGAGTAATGAAAACTATGATGAAGTTAGATATGGTGATGAGTTATGACTCAGACCCTCCACACTACCCTGTACACTTTAAAGGGTGTGTTTTCAGGAAGACATAGAAATACTAATTAGTAGTAGATGCCCATGAAATAAATACAATCAAAACCTAATTTTTGAGTCATGGCTGCATCTCACCGCAGCTCTCTGTAAGCTATTGCTGATCTGGCTGAGTGATGGTGTCTAGAAAACCCACACCTGAAGCAGCTGGTCCAGCACTGACTGAGCCTCGTGGCCACAAGAAGGTGAAGCGCTCTGTGGTGGATGCTGTGAGATGCTGGTTGTGAATTTGACCTGCTTCACCTTGGTGCAAGAAAAGAAAAGAAAAGAAGAGAAAGGGAAATAAAATAAAATAAAATAAAATAAAATAAAAGAAAAGAAAAGAAAAGAAAAGAAGAAAAGCCAAATAACTGGATGCTCTGGATGTGTTGGATGCTATTGGGCATATGCGGCTGAGGTCGTGGGGCCTTGTGAGCTCAATAAAGAAACTACTACCCGGACTGGAGAGATGGCTCAGTGGTTAACAGCACCGACTGCTCTTCCAGAGGTTCTGAGTTCGATTCCCAGCAACCACATTGTGGCGCGCAACCACTTGCAATTAGATCTGGTGCCCTCTTCTGGCCTGCAAGGACACATGCAGGACCAGCCTGGTGAGATGCTCTTAGTGATGTCCTACCATTTGTGACGGAGCCCGCCCACCCCTTCTACAGCAGCATCAGTAAGTGGGGGAGGGAGGAAGCATTACAACTATAGCCCACAGCAACGGCCTTGCCCCCACGGCTGAACATCAGAAGGGGCTCCCAGAAGAGGTCATGAGGTCATGATGGAGCGGAACCAGCCAGCTGTTTCCCATTGTCTATGAAAGTGGACAAGAATTTCAAGCCATTGTCTATGGAAGTGGACAAGAATTTCAAGCCATCTGGGTGGTGGTGATGGTGGAGCATTTAATCTCAGCGCTCAGAAGGCAGAGGCAGGTGGCTGTGAGTTTGAGGCCAGCCTGGTCTACATAGTGACTTCCAAGCCATTCAGAGCTATACAGTGAGATCCTGTCTCAAAAATAGTAGCAGCAATAACAATCAGAATGTTGACCCATGCCGCTCCCAGAGGTGAGGGGGTGGTCCCTAAAACTACAGGAGCCGTGGCTGCGCAGGCCAAGGCCGAGAAAAGAGAACACGGAGGAGAGTGCCTCCTCCAGGACTCTTCCTGCTTGTTCTCGCTTCTGAACCTCTCTCTGACACTTGTCACATGGGCCGTCTGTGTAGGGTGTTAAATAGCAGGGTCTGCCGGACTCCCCCCGGAGCGAGGTCTGGATCTTGCAGCTTGTGTTCTAGTGGTTCTCATTTTTGTGCTAGCATTTCGTCTCTTTGGTCTACTATCATAGAATCCAGGAAGCCGGGTGGCGCACTCCTGTAACCCCAGCACTCAGGAGGCAGAGGCAGGTGGATCTCTGTGAGTTCCAGGCCAGCCTGGTCTGCAGAGCTAGTCCAGGACAGACTCCAAAGCTACAGGGAGAAACCCTGTCTCGAAAAAAAAAGAATCCAGTAAGAACAGCACCTCTGGGGTGCGGGTCCTTGATCCCCAGGAGTCCGGATGTAGCTCCTTCTAGTTTCCGCTCCCCCACCCCGACACAGTGTTTTGCTTACTAAGGACCTGCTTGGGAAGAGCCTGAGCTGAGGCAGTCAGTAAGCAGCCAGAGCCCCGCGCCTTTAAAATGTGTTCCTGGAGACTCTCGTATGTTCTTCTGCAATCAGGCCACCGAGGTAGTACTCATTCTAGATAGAGGAAGCTGAATGTAGCCTTCACTGTGAGTAAAAAATAAAAAATAAAAATAGGGGCTGGAGAGATGGCTCAGCGGTTAAGAGCACATGTTGGCTCACAACCATCTGTCATGAGATCTGGCGCCCTCTTCTGGCCTGCAAGGACACATGCAGGTAGAACACTGTATACATAATAAATAAATAAATCTTAAAAATAAATAAATAAATAAAAATAGAAACAAACAAAATTTCTTCCCTGACCAAAAAAGCAACAAACTCCAGAAGGTTGGGATCACTCTTGAATTAATATTATGTGTTAGATTTACTTAAAAAAAAAAGATGCACACACATACATGCATATACACACATGTATATATACATACATATACATATACACACATATATGCATATACACACATGTATATATACATACATATACACACATATATGCACATGCACACAATATATACATATACATATATACACAAATATGCATATACACACATGTATATATACATACATATACATATACACACATGCATATGCACATGTATATACATATGCACATGCATGTATGTATACTCACTTATATATGTATAATACTATATGAGACCCCGTCTAGGGTCTCTGGTGGCAGTTGGAAGAGTCCCATATGTGGTTGCCATAGAACAAGCTGTTCCTCACATCAATATGAGATAACTTGCTGTCTCCCACAGCCAGGGCCCTGCAGTGTGCTGCACACTGTATTTCTTCCACATTGGTTTGTTGAAGCAGAATGCCTCTCCATCAGGCCCAAGCATGTCTTCTACCATGTCTGCTTTCAGAATCATGTTCCAGTTTTTTGGGTTTTTTTGACTGTGCCATATGGGTCCAGCACCCATGTGGAGCATATGGATTTTTCTAGATCAGTATAAGAAAGGAAATGACATGAAAAAAGAAAAAGAAACTAGAGAGACAAATGACACAGTTTGCTTGCCAGGTCTAAATTTTTTGTTTCTATGTTTATGTCTTTATAAGTATATCCATGTGTGTGGGTGCCCTCAGAGGCCAGCTGGAGTTACAGGCAGTTATGAACTGCCCAGTATGGGGGCTGGGAATTGAACTCAGTCCTCCGGAAGAGCCGCAGAGCTCATAACTGCTGAGCCACCTCTCCACTCTGCTTGCCAGTTTTTTGGTTGTTGTTTTTGTTTTTTTGAGCTGGGGATCGAACCCAGGGCCTTGTGTTTGCTAGGCAAGCGCTCTACCACTGAGCTAAATCCCCAACCCGCCGGTTTTTAATCTACTAAACTGAGCAAGCTTGTTGCTTTTCCGCCTGCAGGTAGGAGGAAATGGCTGTTTCTGGAGACTCTGTTAGGGCCGGGGTGGGCCTGAGGGTTGGGTTCTTGCCCAGCACATAGAAGGGCCTGGGCTGGATTCACAGCACAAAAAGGAAAACCAGCAAAAAGTCAAAGCAAGATCTGATGATCTTGCTGTAGCCCCAGCACTTGGGAAGTGGAGGCAGGAGAACTGCTGTGAGTTTGAAGGTATCTTGAACTAGAGTGGGGCCAGCCTGAGCTACAGAGAGGCCAGCCTGAGCTACAGTGACATCCTATCTTTAAAAACAACAGCAGAATGAGGATGAGAAAAGTAGGGGGCTGGAGGGATGGCTCAGTGGTTAAGAGCACTGACTGCTTTTCCAGAGGACCTGTGCTTGAATCCCAGCACCCACATGGCGGCTTAACACCATCTGTAACTCCAGTTCCAGGGGACCTGATGCCTTCTTCTGGTCTTTGAGAGCACCACACAGTCACATGGTGCACATAGGTGTAGGCAAATCCTCATACACAGAAAATAAAGTTTAAAAAAAGAATGAGAATAATAATTCTTTCATGTTATGAGAGTCATACATAACCTCCCCCCAAAACAAAACAAAACAAAACAAAATGCCAAAACTATTTCCATGAATGTTTCTGGGTTTTTGCTTGCACCCAGGAGGAAGAATCACAGTCAGGTGGAGGATTCGAATGTGGCTGTGGGTACTCACCTTAGCAGTTAGATGGACATCACCCTCAGCAGCACTATAGACACAGGGTTATTGTGACATTTCCCACACGACACCAAGTTCTTGGGTCTGAGCAGGTTCTCTGTAGGATCCTCAATCAAGTGCCTCTTTTGTTTCCAGGCTTGGGTAGCACACACTCACATTTCCGAGCCACCGTTCCAGCCCCGTTTGCTGGTGTTTAGAGACAGGTGTCAGTGCACTGCCCAGGCTAGCCTTGAAGCCTCAGCTCAGTTGATCCTCTTTGCTCCAGCTTCCGAGTAGCACACGGGTTCCTGCGCCTTGGCTATGAATTCTGTCAATATTATGTTTATTTAAAAACCCACACAGCTCCTAGGATAAAATTGTAGTGTTCTTTGGCTGAGGAAAAGGCTTGTTGGGAAATGCACTTGCTGCCAAGGCTGGTGATCTAAGTTTGATATAGATACACACATGGTGGAAGGAGAGCCGACTGTTAAAAGTCATCCCCCGACCGCCACATGCCAGACAGAACAGCATGTACCTACTGTGTGGAAAAAAGGGGAGAGGGGCCTGCTGGGAAGATGGCTTGGTGGTGAAGAGCACTGGCTGCTCTTCCAGAGGACCAGGGTTTGGTACCAAGCACCCACATGCTGCCTAACAACTGTCTGTAACTTCAGTTTTAGAGAAACTGATTCCTTCTTCTGGCCTCTTCAAGTATTGCATGCACGCACATGGTACACAGTCATACATGCAGGCAAAATACCAATACATACAAAATAAAAATAAATTAAAAATAGATGAATTAATTAAAAAATTGAGGGAATACTCTTTCTGAGTATTCCGCCCGCCCGGCTGACTTGGTCTTTGTAAAGCGCTTTGAGTTGGTGAAATAGCTAAGTGGGTTAGAAGCACTTGCCTGAAAGCCTGACCATCTGAAGTTGGAAGGAACTTCCCAAAAGGTGCCAACTCCACAGAGCTGTGCTCTGACCTCATGCTGGGGCGCGTGCACACCACACACACACACACACACACACACACACACACACACTTATATTTGTATACATGAGATGTTTTCCAGCGTGTGTGTATGTGTAACACACGTGTGAAATTATGGATGACTGTGAACCATAGCGTGGGTGCTGGGAATCAAACCCAGCTCCTCTGCAATAGCAACAAGAGCTCTTAACCTCTGAGCCAGTGGCTCTCAACCTTCCTAATGCCGTGACCCTTTAATACAGTTCCTCATGCTGTGGTGACCTCCAACCATAAAATTATTTTTGTTGCTGCTTCACAACAGTAATTTTGTGGCTGTTAGGAATTAGATGTAAATAACGGATATTCAGGATGTCTGACATGTGACCCCCAAAGGGATCACGACCCGCAGGTTGAGAACCACCACTATAAACCGTCTCCCCCCCTCCCAAATACTAATTAAAAAAAATAGACACTGAAAGGGAAAGGGTGGGAGGGAGGTGTCCCGTTCAGTTTTCTCCAAAGGACAATAGTGACACTGTGTGGCCAGTTTTCAGAACAGCGGCTATGGGGCCGAGTGGGTGTTGATGATCTGCCTGAACGTAAAAATCACTGTTAACTACACCAACCACACATCTGATTGAATTCAGAGAGTTCATGGAGACCTGCCATGCCTGGGGACGATGCCATTTCTTCCATAGATTTTTTTTTACTGTATTGTTCTGTATTTTCCTCAGATGACTAGGGACTAAACCTGTTCTGCTGTGTTTATATTGTAAAACAACCCTGCAGTTGTATGCAAATGTATGTCAGTGTGTCATGGGGAAATTGGCCCTTCCATATTCATTCACCATTCATTCATTCATTCATTCATTCATTCATTCATTCATTCAGAGATGGGCTCTCACTCTAGCCCAGGCTGCCTTGGGATTCATTATGTAGGCCATTTTTAATTCTCCTGCCTCATCCTCCCAAGTACTAAGATTTCAGGCATGGGCCACCAGACCTACTGGACCTCAGCTTCCCATAGGTTCTGGGATCCCCTAGGTACTGCTTGTTGACAGCTCATTCTGACAATACCACAGGGGCAGACTTCGTACTAGCTTCAGTAAACCCCCCACCACCACACACACCTTGGTGGTTGCCGTTTCTTCTAGTAAAGCTTCTTCACCCATTAAAGTAATAACTTTAAAAGATGAAAGTAGCCTTGAAGCTAAGTGTGCTCACCTGTCATCCCAGCACTGAGAGGTGGAGACAGGAGGATCCCGAGTTCGAGTTCAAGGCTGTCTTTATAAAAGAGGAGAAAAGACAAAGAAAACAAGAGCAGGAAGAATGATGCCAGTGCACAGCAGGTGGAGGCAGGAGATTGGAATCAACATCATTCCCAGACACAATAGGTAGTCTGAAGCCAGCCTGGGCTATGTGAGACCGGTCTCTAAACAAACAAACAAACATAAAAGAAAAATAAGCACCTAGCCAGGGTGAAATATTCTATTCATGTGTTAGGAGTTTTAATAAATAAATAAATAAATTTTTAAAGATTTAGTTATTTATTATGTATACGCTGTTCTGCCTGTACGTATGCCTACAAGCCAGAAGAGGACACCAGATCTCATTACAAATGGTTGTGAGCCACCATGTGGTTGCTGGGAATTGAACTCAGGTCCTCTGGAAAGAACAGCTAGTGCTCTTAACCTCTGAACCATCTCTCCAGCCCATAAATTTATTGTTGTTGTGGATGTGCTCACGATGTATGTGTGATCAAGTGGTCACGGCATGTGGGTGGGAATCAGAGCACAGCTTTGTGGAGCTGGTTTTCTCCTCCTGCCTTTCTTCCGGGGATTGAACTAGGGTTGCTGGTTTGCTCAGCAATGGCCTTTACCCATGGAGCCATCTCACTGTACCTTCCACCCTTGTTGGACGGAAGTCATCGACCTGTCTCTGTATAATTGTAAACCTTTTCACTGCTCTGCATGTCTTCTCCCCGTGGCTGGGGAGAAATCATAAAGCAGCCCTGGGGGATTTGGGGAGTGCTCAGTATATAACATACATCACAAGGAGTTGCAGGGAGCTGAAGACACACATAGGGTAAGGGTCATTTGCAGCATTATTTATAACTCAGAATACAGGGGTCAAGTTGGAAGGGACCTTAGAGGTTAAGCAGACGGAAGTAATTCTGCCGACAATAATTCTGGCATGTGGTTATTTAACATCTACATACTACATTCTTAGTGATTCCCAGTGATGGGAAGATCCCTGGTTCTCTAGGCTTATCATTCCCAACTCAATGATTCCAAAGCTTTTCTTTGGTGAGTGGAGGTCTGTCTTCTTGCAGCGAGGGCTTTTCCTAGGTTGTTTCAGTAAATGACTGGGGAACTTTTCTTTCTTTCTTTCCTCTTTCTTTCTTTCTTTCTTTCTCTTCTCTCTCTCTCTCTCTCTCTCTCTCTCTCTTTTTGTTTTTCGAGACAGGCTTTCTCTGTGTAGTTTTGCGCCTTTCCTGGAACTCACTCTGTAGACCAGGCTGGCCTCGAACTCACAGAGATCTGCCTGCCTCTGCCACCCGAGTGCTGGGATTAAAGGCGTGCGCCACCACTGCCTGGCAAACTTTTCCAATGTAGTAGATGGATTACTGTGTGATTTCCTCTGCCCTGCGGGCTACGTCTGCCCTACTTTCTGGCACTCCCACCCCATTTCATCACCTTCTGGGACACTTCTCACTGCACCAGTGTCTGCAATGGAACAGATAGGATGGACAATGTCAAGGTTGTTTTTCTTGATCTAGAATCCCACAGCTGCAGATCACCTTGAAATTCAGATCATTCCTCCTCCACCAGCCGGATGCTGGGTCCAATGTCCTGCTGTGGTGGTGCTGTGGTGGAACCCAGGGCTTTATGCAAGCTGGGCAAACATTCTGCCAACTGAGTTATAGCCTTAGCCCTAGATACAGTCTCATTATTTCAGAGTGTGGAGGGTTAGAAACTGTGTGAATTTTAGATTCCTATTAATGCTCTTCAAGTCATTCCATAACTCTTTTTCCATGTATTCATCTTTTTTTTTTTTTTTTTTTTTTTTTTTTTGGTTTTTCGAGACAGGGTTTCTCTGTGTAGCTTTGCGCCTTTCCTAGAACTCGCTTTGAAGACCAGGCTGGCCTCGAACTCACAGAGACCCACCTGCTTCTGCCTCCCGAGTGCTGGAATTAAAGGCGTACACCACTACCGCCCGGCTCATGTATTCATCTTTTAAGAGATGACACACAGTAAATATGAATTTTTTTTTTTTAAATTGAGACAAGTCTCATGATGTAACTCAGGCTGAACTATATAGCTCATGTTAGCCTAGAACTTGCAATCCTTCAATCTTTTTTTCTCAGCTTCTAGAGCGCTGAACTACAGACATGTATCATCATAGCCAGTTAACTTTGACGTTTTTAGATGTACAATCATATGAATATTGAGACACATATGTAAGCTGGGTGGTGGTGGCACATGCCTTTGATCCCAGCACTCAAGAGGCAGAGGCAGGTGGGTCTCTGAGTTTGAGGCCAGCCTGGTCTACAGAGTGAGTTCCAGGACAGCCAGAGTGACAAGGGAAAATCCTGTCTTGAAAACCAGCCCCCCCTGCACCCCAAACATTGTTGTAAAAGACCTATTCCATTTACTCACTCATTAAGTTTTATTAAATGTCTAGTACATTTACATACAAGTGTGAGTAAAGCCGGGGACACTTCCGACACAGACCAGGGAAACAGGGTGGCTACCTGAGAAACCGGGGAAAGAAGACTCCTGTGAGCCCGGGGTCAGCCTGGGCTACACAACAAAACCATAATGTGCTTGGGCATTACCCTTCAACCACCAATCTGTTCCCTCCTAGCTTTAATATACCCACGATGTGCATCAACTGTATCACCGGACAAACGGGGTATGATCTGTCCTTGTGGCGCTGACTGTGCTCTTATAGTCCACATGTCTCTCTTTTGCCTACCAGGCTATCATGAAAGAGTTTGGCACGTAGTTTTCTAACCCTGAACACCAATGCCTTGTAATATACTAGTAGAGACAGGCTGGCAGAGAGCTGGTGAGGCTTGTTCTCAGTTAGCACCAGTTGCTCCCCCAAGGATTAACACTAATCAACTGTTGTGGCTGGAGAGATGGCTCAGTGGTTAAGAGTGCTGGCTGTTCTTTCAGAGGACCCAGGTTCAATTTCCAGCACCCTCACTGCAGCTCACAGCTGCCTGCCTATAACTCCAATTCCAGGATATCCAAAGCCCTCTTCTGGCCTCCAAGGCTACTAAATGCAAGCAGTGCCCAGACATAAACTCAGGCAAAACACTCGTATATGCAGAATGAAAATAAATAAACATTTAAAAAAAATTTTATTTTTATGTGCATTTGTGGTTTTGCCATAGGTGTCAGGGTCCCCTGAAACTGGAGTTACAGACAGGTGTGAGCTGCCACGTGGGTGCTGGGAATTGAACTCGGGTCCTCTGGAAGAAGAGTCAGCGTTCTTAACCCTGAGCCATCTCTCCAGCCCCACAAAATAAATAAATATTAAAGACAAATAAAACAAAACCCACAAAACTTATCAATTTTGTTTAAAACAGTTTATCGTTTTGAGATAGGATCTTTTTTATTTTTTGAGATTTATGTATACAGTGTTGTTCAGCCTGCTTGCCAGAAGAGGGCGCCAGATCTCATTATAGATGGCTGTGAGCCATCATGTGTTTGCTGGGAATTGAACTTAGGACTTCTGGAAGGGCAGGCTTCTTTACTGTTGTTGTAGTTGTTATTATTATTAAGAAAATTTTAAAATGCATTTTACATACCAATCAAGGATCCCTCTCTTCCCTCCTCCTGCCCCTCCAGCCCAGCCAGTGCTCTTAACTTCTGAGCCCCAGGATTTGTTGTTGTTGTTGTTATTTTTCTATTGCTGTGGCGAAATACCATGACCGAAGCAGCTTATAAAAGAAAGCATTTGATTGGGCTTACAGTTTCACAGCACTAGAGTCCATGGTGGTGGAGCAAAGGCATGGTGGCAGGGACAGCTGAGAACTCACATCTTGATTTGCGAGCAGACAGAGAGGACACTAAGGATGGCACAAGTCTTTTGAACCCTCAAATCCTGCCCGCCCCCATGACACACCTCCTCCAACAAGGCCACACCTCCTAATCCATCCCAAACAGTTCCACCAACTGAGGACTTAATAGTCAAAGGTTTGCGTCTGTCGGGGCTGTTCTTATTCAAACTGCCCTAGGGTCTTACAGTGTCCCCCCCTGGTGGCCTGAAACTCTCTATGTAGACCAGGCAGGCCTTCAACTTTTGAAAATCCTTCTGCCTCTGTTTCCCAAGCTCTGGGATCACAGGCATGACCCACCACGTCTGGCCTGGCCATACAGTGTTTTCAGAGCTTAATGTCCATTAGTTGGCAGAATCTAGAATCCAGTTTTTCCACTTTCAGAAACTCAAGCTATTTGTTTACCTTTTCATCTTTGCTCACTCCCGACTTAAACTCCCTCTAACCGGTTTCACCCGTTTGCAGATCCTCTGTCTTCTATTGTCCATGTCCTCTCGGATTTTAGACTCGAGCCGCCCCCCCCCCCAGCTGAGTTCTCCTTCACCCCTCTTAAGGAGCCTCTAGCACAGTGGTTCTCAACATTCCTAACCCTGCGGCGCTTTAATCCAGTTCCTCATGTGTGCTGACCTCCAACCATAAAATCATTTTGTTGCTACTTCATAACTAATTGTGCTGCTGTTATGAACCGTAATGCAAATATCTGATATTTGACCCCTGTGAAAGGGTTGTCCAACCCCCGAGGGGCTGTGACCCACAGGTTGAGAACCACTGCTCTAGAGGGGGGTGACAGCAATTGAGCTTAGGACACAGTGAGAAGTAGAGAAAGACAAGGTAAAGCTAAACAAAATAAAAGGAAGAGTAGAGGAAGAGGGTGAACCATTTGTGTGTGTGTGTGTGTGTGTGTGTGTGGCTGTGTGTATGTATATGGGGGAAGAGAGTGAGTCTGTGTATGTGTGTGTGTGTGTGTGTGTGTGTGTGTGTGTGTGTCAGTATATAGGGGGAAGACAGTGAATGTGTGTGTGTGTGTGTGTGTGTGTGTGTGTGTGTGTGAGAGAGAGAGAGAGAGAGAGAGAGAGAGAGAGAGAGAGAGAGAGAGAGAGAGAGAGGCTGCCCTTGAACTTCTGATCTCCCGCCTCTACCTCCCCAGGGCTGGATTACACATATAGGTCATTATGTCCAGCTGTGTAAGCAGCACATTCTTGGTTTGATCATCTTTATTCCTTTATTTCTTCCTTTTTTCCTTTCCTTCCTTCCTTCCTTCCTTTCTTTCTTTCTTCCTTCCTTTCTTTCTCTCTTTCCTTTTTGTTTTGTTTTATTTTGTTTTGTTTTTTTAGAGATGTATTTTAATCTTAATTTTATATGCGTGGGTGTTCTGTCTGCATGTAAGTGTTTACACCACATGTATACAGTGCTGACAGAGGCCAGGAGTCAGATCCTCTGTAACTGGAATTCCAGACAGCTGTTAGCCACTGTGTGGGTGATAGGAACTGCATCCAGGTTCTCTAGGAGCAGCCAGTGCTCTTGGCCTCGAAGCCATTGTTTTGTTCTATTGTGGATACTCTTGCTATGCAACCCTGGCTGGTCTGGATCTCACCATACCGACCAGGCTGACCTGAAGCTTGAATCCAATCCTGCTGCCCAGTCTCCTAAGTACTTCGATTGCAGCTGTCTCTGGGTTTCAAATCAATGAAAGTAGATGCATGTGCCGCTATCAGTAGAGATGATTTATTCTGGGATGGAAAAAAAAATCGAAGAGGAATTATATTTTTTTAAACTGTCCTTTCATGGACTCTTCTCAGCCCGGAACTCCTGCAAAGACTGAGTTTGCTGAGCGGGTAATCACAGTTATCGAAGCGCCTCCCTCTCTCTGAGTAACAGCATGATGATAATCTCTGTCTACACAATGAGAGCTGATTGATATCTTTTCCCTCAGGATTCCAGTGATAGCAACTTCAAAAGCTGCCAGTAAATCTTCTGGTCCAGCTACCCTCCCACGACAGATTTAACTATCACCTTACTCCAAAATAGTTTAAAACAACAAATAATAGCAATCGGAACAATACCCGCAGTAACCAAAGCCAGTCTCTTGCAAAATCCCGATTCCACGGCAAAGCTGTGCAAGCCGCGACTGTCCAAGTGACTGCCTTCGCCGGCCTCCCTTCTCCCATTTCACAATGCAGGACTTTCCCACTAAAATCAATCACTCCTTTGTCTCAGCTCGTGTTTTCCTAGGTACAGGAGTTAGAATAGTCCCGGACGGTTAATTAGCCATAAATCCATCTCTAAAACACAGAGCGCGTCAGCTGCTTTTGTGGAGCCCCGATGTCCGCTCTGCTTCAGCGCTTTTCTTATGAACTGACCGGTGGGAATGCACTGGCATGTTTACTGCTCACCTCTCACCCTGTATGCCGATCCCAAGCTGTCCACGGAGGGAGGGCTTTCAATGGATCAAAACCACAACCCGGGTATAAGAAAGGTCATGTTTACTGACAATGGAAACCCATGGTCATGTGTTGCCTCAGAACAGGCTGCTGAAGCTCACATCAAAGCCGAGGCCGGAACGCATGGCTCTGATCCTGTACTTTCCCACTGTCAGACACGGCACATGGATTTTGTTTTGTTTTGTTTTTAAATTCTCACCTCAGAATCATTATGAGTTTCTGGGAGGGAATGTAATGTAGAAATTCCTTATTAAAAAAGGGACGTCTTGAAGGTCTAGCTATAGTGGTGTGGTGCATGCCTTTAATACCAACACTTGGGAGGTGGAGGCAGGTGAAGGCAGGTGAGTTTGAGGCCAGCGTCATCTACATAGTGAGTTCCAGGACAATCAGAACAATAAAAAATATGTAGGAGTACCTGTCTTAAAAAAAAAAAAAAAAAGACATCTGAGGTGGTGTGTGAGTTCATGTGAATGCATGTGTGTATGGTGTGTGTGTGTGCATGTGCTCCATTGGTAGAGTGCTTGCCTAGCATGCAGGAAGCCTTGGAGTCCATTCCTAGCACTGCATTAGACCACATAAACTGGGTGCCATGGTTGATGTACGTCTGTAAGCTCAGGACTCCAGATATGAAGGCAGGAGGGTTAAGCAGAGTCATTTGCAGAGTGGATTTCAAGCCACTTTGAACTACTTCAGATTCTGTCAGTGAGTTAACAAATAGTGTTGGCTCTCATATGACAACTTCTGTCTTTCAGCAGGGGTATTTGCAGGTAAGTAACCTAAGAACGAACATGCTTCTCTTGCTTCCACACCCGTGGGCTTTCTGCTGTCTCCTCCAGCTTGCCATCTTGCTAGCCAGGGTGTTTGACTCCTCAGGAACCAAGTTGGGAGGAGAAAAGATTACTCACCCTTAGTGAAGTAGAATAGTAGTGAGCACTGGCCATGGGGTCCACTCCTATACATAGAATCAAAAGACAAGTCTGTTCTTAGTCAGGTGTGGTGGCACAACCCTTTAATCCAGCACTCAGGAGGCAGAGTCAGGTGGATTTCTGTGAGTTCAAGGCCAGCCTGGTCTACAGAGTGAGTTTCAGGATAGCCAGGATTGTATAGAGAAACCCTGCCTCAAAAAACAAAAACAAACAAATAAAATAAAATAAAATAAATAGGGTGGAGAGATGGCTCAGAGGTTAAGAGCACTGGCTGTTCTTCCAGGGATCCTGAGTTCAATTCTCAGCACCCACATAGAGACTCACAACCATCTGTAATGAGATCTGGTGCCCTCTTCTGGTGTGGAGGCATACATACAGACAGAACACTATACATAATAAATAAATCTTTGAAAAATAAAAAAATAAAATAAGCTGGGCGGTGGTGGCGCATGCCTTTAATCCCAGCACTTGGGAGGCAGAGCCAGGCAGATCTCTGTGAGTTTGAGGCCAGCCTGGTCTACAGAGCGAGATCTAGGACAGCCTCCAAAGCTACACAAAGAAACCCTGTCTCGAAAAACCAATAAATAAATAAATAAATAAAAGTAAAATAAAATAAAATGTCAACATCAGAAAATTTGTGTACCCGTGTCTCTGCCGTCTAAGACAGAGAGTAATTTGGTCACTTGATAACCACTACTGGGCTGCTTTTCGGTGAAAGGAAGAGGTAAACGTATTTGCAGCATTAAACAAAGCATAGTGAGGGCTGGAGAGATGACTCATCGGTTGAGAGCCCTCACTTCTCTTCTAGAGGGCCCAGGTTCAATTCCCAGCACCCACACAGATGCTCGCAATCACTGTAACTCGAGCTCCAAGGGATCGGATGCCCTCTCTGGCATCTAACAGCACTGCATGGATGTGGTACACGCCTATGCATGCAGGCAGACACTCATGCACACAAAATAAAAATAAAAACTTAAAAAAAAAAAAAAAGAAAGAAAAGAAGGAAGGAAGGAAGGAAGGAAGGAAGGAAGGAAGGAAGGAAGGAAGGAAGGAAGGAAGGAAGACGAAGGAAGGAAGGAAGGAAGCATGCTCAGGAGAAACAATGAACTGGGAAGAAAATCCTGATTTACAAGATGTGCTGCTTGCTGCCATCTCAGGAGACAACACTGAGCCAGATGTTCCTAGACAAGATAAGCAGGCGGCACAGCTTAGAAATACAAGTTCTGCATGAATCTGGGGCTGTGGGATATATCTCTGCTGGTTAATCTTTTTATCCCAAGTGCATGTTAGCTTTACAAACTCCCTGTGATGTCACCACGAGGGCGGGGAAGGAGCACCATGTCACCAGGAGTGCAGGGGAGGAGCACCATGTCACCAGGAGTGCAGGGGAGGAGCACCATGTCACCAGGAGTGCAGGGGAGGAGCACCATGTCACCAGGAGTGCAGGGGAGGAGCACCATGTCACCAGGAGTGCAGGGGAGGATTACCATGTCACCAGAAGTGCAGGGGAGGAGCACCATGTCACCAGATGTGCAGGGGAGGATCACCATGTCACCAGAAGTGCAGGGGAGGATCACCATGTCACCAGGAGAGCAGGGGAGGAGCACCATGTCACCAGGAGAGCAGGGGAGGAGCACTGTGTCACCAGGAGCACAGGAGAGGAGCACCATGTCACCAGGAGCTCAGGGGAGGAGTACTGTGTCACCAGCGATCATTTATAAAAACTAGAGGAACTCATGAACATCTGCAGAATATTCTGTGCTTCTTCTGGTGGTCTGTTAAAATAATACCCATGAAAGGAATTTTCAGGGGAGCCTCAGGGCACTTAAGGACAGTCACACAGAAGTTTGCTTCTGGTCTGCCTGAAGACTTGGAAACTTTACCTCTCAACATAGTTACTCTCCCAAGTTAACTTTCTCCCTGGGACCTGGATATATCTCCTCCCACAATCTCTTCTATTTTAGTTACTATTGACATGTAGCAAATCACTTCTGTTTTATTGTGTTTATGGATGTGTGAATTCCAGTATCCATAGTAAGACAGACTGGTCTCTGCTCCCTGCTCCTCACCCCCTACCCTCACCACCTCCAACATCTGGGGCCCCTGGTGGGAGACACAATAGCTGGATGTGATTTGGAGGCAGGAAGACTGCTGAATCCTCAGGAGGTGTCTTCCCTCTGAGCTCACAGGTGATGCTTGCTGCCAGTCAAGGCTTTAGCTGGGACCGGGGATCTAACCATGGCCTCTTCTGTGACTGAGGCTTCCTCTCAGCATAGGGACACACACGGTAGTTGCAGCCCCTTCCTGACTTGGCTTCAGAAGCCAACAGCATCACTCTGTCTCTTCCTATTGCTTACTGAACCAGAGGCCAGCTGAGATAAGAAGGGCAGTCCACCGTCCTCTCTCACTCTCTTCTCTCTCCTTTATGCCTTTCTTCTCTCTCTCTCTCCTTTCTCTGTTTTCTTTTCTCTTCCTCAGACAGGGTCTTCCCATGAAGTCTAGGCTAGCCTCAACTCACAACCCTACTGACACAGCCTCCCAGATTTTGTGACGGGCTTGTACCAGGACACTTCATAGACTCTCAGGGTCACATAACTCAGGTTAACATGGAATTTACTAAGTAATTCAGGCAGGCCTGGAACTCAGTCAGTCCTCCACCGCTAGAATACTGGAATTGCAGGTATGTGGTGAGTCTTATCTTGTAACGGAGGAAGGACATGGACACCCTGGAGGTAACTCTTATTTAGTAAACTCAACAAAGTATGCTGTGGTTGTTTTGAGCAGATCCTGCAAGGATAGACCAGGAATTTCAATCATGCTTCTAGTTAATAAGAACTTGTTGGGGGCACTGACAGTGGGGTGCAAGATAGGTAGAATGCTCCAGGGTTGTTAAGGTGGAGTGTGGAAGTTCAGGAGTTCAAGGCCATCCTGAGCTACATAAGAACTGTCTTAAAACAAAATACAAATACAAAATACAAAAAACAAATAGTGCCTGTGATAAGGGCACACACCTTTAATCTCAGAGCTTGAGAATCAGAGGCAGGCAGATCTCTGAATTTAAGGCCAGCTTGGTCTATATGGGGAGTTTGAGGCCAGCCAGGGTTACATAGTGAGATCCTGTATCAAAAATAATTAAGCAGCGGCTCATGAGATAGCTCAGCAGTTATCTTCCAGAGGTCCTGAGTTGCTGATTCCCAACAACCACATGGTGGCTCTCAACCATCTGTAATGCCCTCTTCTGGCATACAGGTGTACATGCAGACAGAACACTCACACTTTTTTCTTCATTTATTATCTTTTATTTTGTCGTTATCTCTTAGAGGCCTGTTCTTTTCTAATGAGACAGAAAGGAGGTGGGACCAAGGGGAGGGGTGGTGGGGAGGGCCTGAGATGATTAGAGGAGAAACTGTAACCAGGATATACTATAGGAGAAAACAACCTATTTTCAATAAAAATAAAAATAAAACAAAACAAAATTAAGTAGTTAAATTAAAGGCTACAGTACATAATTTAAAGACACTTTGAAAGATCTCCCAGTAGAGGCTACACAGACTTAAAAGCAATTGTTGAGGATTGTATCTTTAAATAGAAGTGAGCCTTGGGCTTTTTTATTGGGTGTGGGTGTGGGTATGTTTGTCATAGCACACGCATGGAGATCATAGGATATGTCTATGACATTGGTTTCTCCATCCACCCTTATAGGGCATCTGGGGCTTGAACTCGGGTCTCCAGATGTGTGCAGCAAGCACTGTTACCCACTGAGCCAACTCACTGGTCCCGGATCTCCTTTATCAGATTTATCAGAAATTTCCAGATACAAAATTGTGGAGAGGGCCGGGAGGTGGTGGTGCATGCCTTTAATCCCAGCACTTTGGAGGCAGAGGCAGGTGGATCTCTGTGAGTTCCAGGCCAGCCTGGTCTACAGAGCGAGTTTCAGGATAGGCTCCAAAGTTACACAGAGAAACCCTGTCTCGAAAAAACAAGCAAGCAAGCAAACAAACAAACAAAGCCCCACAAAAATGTGGTGAGATAGAGCCAAATCATCAAACATTAGGAGAAGAAATAAGGGAAAGAGGGATCTGGAGAAATGTTGAAGGAGGAGAAAGAGAAGGCCTAGATGGAAGGAACAGGTGCTGTGGAAACCAATATTCTATGAATGAGAAAATTAGAATCTCACTAGACATAAAACAAAGAACAATCAGACAGCAACCCACAGAGCCAGGGAGGCTACATAGCAGGGGGGACCCTAGAATGACTGTGGCTTATAGTAAGTTTTGGGTGGGTTGGGAATTTAGCTTAGTGGTAGAGCGCTTGCCTAGCAAGCACAAGGCCCTGGGTTTGATACTCAACTTAAAAAAAAAAATTGGGTTTACTCAATCACTGGGCAAGCCTCAGTATATATCAGTATACATTTCACTATTAGTATAAGAATGTGTACTGTATCAAGCTGATAATAGAAACATAAATAAATAAATAAAAATAAAAAAGAATGAAAAAAAAAAAAAGAAAGAAAATTAGAATCCCTGTCTCCAGCCAAGTGAAATGGCACAGGTACATACAACCTCACTCAGGAGGCTGAGGTAAGATGTGTGTGTCCTGAGCCTAGGAGCTGGACCCAGCCTTGGGCTACATACCAGACATACCAAGATTCAGATTCTCAAAACATAAACATGAAAACAATAAACAAAATCAGTGCATACGATCTAAACAAGTTAAATAGAAGGGTAAGGATTGCAGTCTTCCCAGAAAGGGGGGTGGAGAAGGAGTGGGGGAGGCTGGAATATAAGAAAATAGGGAGATTAATTCTGGTTATGGGACAAGGGATGGGTGAGTTCCAGGATGAGGAGAGAGAGTAAATGAAAGCAAAATTGATCATCTAAGAAAGAATTCAAGCTGGGGCTGTTGGCCCACGCCTGTGACCCTAGCTCCTTAGGAGGCTGAGGCAAGAGGTTCAAGATGGCCGTGACCCTGTCTGAGTTGATGGGAGGCAACCCTGTCCTCTTCAGTCTGAAGTTTTGAGTGGTTTCTAGCTAGCTGTTTCAGTACACCACTGCCCCTTAGTCTTGTCCTCTACCTTTGAAGATTCTCTTAGCAGTTTGGCTGTGGCCCCACAGTAGCCAGAGGCCTTTGCTCTCGTTCCTTGTGAATATAGTATAGTATAATCGGCTTCACAGCATCCTTTGCTTTCCAGGTGTGTTGAGCTACACTCCCAGCCTGCACAGTCTCATGATGATGGGAATCCCCATCTTACCTCCAAGACTATTCACAGTTGTTTTATAGGAAACACATTCACATTTAACTTTCAATCCAGTTGCTGAAGCCACTTTGCTAAGGCCTATGTTTCTCTCCTGGCATTGGTCTGTGTTTTGCTAGATTAACTTATTTTT
Organism: Onychomys torridus; assembly: GCF_903995425.1. Taxonomy (NCBI): domain Eukaryota; kingdom Metazoa; phylum Chordata; class Mammalia; order Rodentia; family Cricetidae; genus Onychomys; species Onychomys torridus. The sequence continues at coordinate 46,432,339 of NC_050446.1, read as the reverse complement.
TTAAAAGGTTGTGTTGGCCCTCCCAACCCCAGGTGCTGCAAGTTGAATCTAGGGCCTCACGGATGCTAGGTAATAGCTCTGCTACTGAACTATATTCTCAGCCCCCCCAAAAGACAAAAGAGACAAGCTCAAAATATCTCCTTTCCATTCCTTAGTGGTGAATCCCAGTTACCTATGCTAACAAAATACAGCAAGCATTCTCCAAGGCAGCTACCAATCTGCTAATTCATTAAGTTACTGTTCTGAGGGGTAATGGGATGCTGTGTAGGGCGACTGAGGCCAGCTCAAATAGGAAGTGTGCTGGAGCCTTGGGAGCAATGGCAATCCTGACACAGGAGAGACTGGGACTGGATGGAGAGAATTTGTGCAGCCAGGGAGGCCATGCCACAGCCACACAATGCCCAGATCTAAAGCATGCAACAGCAGAAGCTTGTTTCCAAGACTACCATGGGCTAGGAGGCTTAGTAGAAAAATGTGAAAACAGGAGATGGTGACAGATGCCAAGTCTACAGCCTGGTAGGCCCCTGCATGGGTAAAGGATCCACACCCTATGGAAGGTTAGGCAGGAACCAGGTGAAGAATCAGGAGGGCAGCTCGCTTTGGAAAGAGCCAGTGTTTTGGAGTCATTGACTTTCAGTTTCCATACCTGTAAAGCTGAACGACAGACTCTGGGGTAAGGAGTAGGAAAACATCCTAATAAGATGTCTAACACAGCAGTAGAGCCATTGTGAAGATTCTGTTCTTGGTGATGATGAGTTTGTACAAGGAACGGACCAGAGGCCCCAAACACCAAACAGCTGGGCCAGACTGGGTGCTTGTCCCCTCCCTCCATCCCTTCTATTTCTCTCCCCTCTCCGTGGTGTGTGTGTGTGTGTGTGTGTGTGTGTGTGTGTGTGTGTGTGTGTGGTGTGGTGTGGTGTGTGTGTGTGTATGTGTGTGTGTGTGTGTGTGTGTGTGTGGTATGTAGGCCAGGGGTTGACATAGGTCTTGTTCCTCAGTTGCTTCTCTACCTGATTTTGGGGACAGTCTCTCTTACTGAATCTGGATCTCACTGACTCAGCTAGCCTGGTTGGCTAGCAAGCCCCAGGGGGTCCTTCTTTCAGCTTCCCCAGCGCTGGGTCATTGGCATGTGTGGCCACACCTGACTTTTCATGTGGGTGCTGGGCATCTGACTCAGATCTTCATGCTTGCATGGCACATACTTTGCCAAGTAAGCCCCACTTCCTTTTGAGAAGGGTCCAGGGGCTGGGGATTTCGCTCAGTGGTAGAGAGCTTGCCTAACAAGCGCAAGGCCCTGGGTCCAGTCCTTCAGCTCCAGGGGGATAAAAAAAATGAGAAGGGTCCAGCTATGTAACCCAGGCTGGCCTGGAACATCCAGAGGTTCTGTCTAAGCTTCCAAAGTGTAAGGATACAGGAGTATGCCACCATACCCAGTTATCTATTTTTAAGACTATTCCTAACTCTGTTTCTGCTTTTGTTTTCTTTTTGTTTTTAGACTTATTTTTAGCTTGATCTGGGAGGGTTGGACAGGAGATGCTGTGACTGGCTACCTGGAATTCTTTTAAGCTGTCATTCCGCTCTGGTGCAGGCCAGGAGCCCTGGGGCTGCTGATAAGGAATAGTTCTGTGACCAGGCCTAGGGCCAGTCTCTGTAAGGGTCAGAGAAGATGGAAAATGTCAAGTTGTTGACACTACCTGGTGGCTAAGAAGAGAGGTCCTTTATCTCTTTTCTACAGGACTCACAGAACTTTTGGGGGCTGGGAGGATACTGACTTCTCAAGTGTGTATGCGCGCACGTGCGAGTGTATGCCCTGTTGTTGGGGGACATTGAGAATAATGATTGCTGAGTTCACTCCCAGCACCCACATGGAGACTCACAACTGTCTGTAGTTACAGTTCCAGGGGACCTGACACCCTCTTCTGGGAACCAGGCACACACATAAAATAAAAATAAAGAAAGCCCCCTGCCTCAGTCACTGTCTCACTAGGTAGCTCAGGCTGTCCTAGAACTCACTATGTAGACCAGGCTGGTCTCAAACTCACAGAGATCCATTTGCCTCTGCTTCCTGAATGCTGGAACTACACTTGGCTAAAAATAAATAAATCTTAAAACATTGAAAACAAAATCAAGAACAGATTTAGGTATATTCTAAAGAATGGGTAACTAACTGGGTGTGGTGGCTTGTGCCTGTAATTCCCCAAGTCCAGATGTAGTTAGAGTTAAGTGGATGGAGAATCTGAAGCTAGTCTTGGTTACACAGTGAGTTCTAGACCAGCCTGGGCTACTGAGTGAGATCCTGTCTCAAAAACTCAAAGGAAAAATAATCTAAAGACATATTACACAGAAAAGAAATTTCAATGAAAAAGACTAAACTTGGCCACTGGGTGTCAATCTTGATCCACAGTCTCGGTGCTTAGGGGCAACTTTCTGGCTTTCTTCTCCTTCTTCTTAAAAAAAAAAAACATATTTATTTATTTGTAGAAGATTGGGGGGGCTGTCTGTCAATCAGAAGGCAGTTTTGGGGAGTCAGTTCTTACCTTCTTTTTTTTTTCAATTTCATACACACATATAATATATGGTGATTATATTCCATCTTGTTTTTTAAAGATGAATATAATGAACATAATATTTGCAATAATAACTATTTTTAAGTTCGCAGTTCAGTGGCATGAATTATATTCAGGATATTAATTACACTCATGATATTGATTAATTACACTCATGATATTAATTACATTTGCAGTATTCATTCAATAACTATGTTTATGATATTCATTAATTACATCAATTGTATTAATTTATTACATTAATGATATTATGTCCTGAAACTACTGCCCATTTGTGGGGCTTTTCCATCACACAAAACAGCATTTTTTTACTTGGGAAACCATTGCTCTATATTCCTTTCTTCTCCATCTTGAGGTAACGTCTAATCTTTCTGTCTCTATGAATTTGTATATTCTATATATTTCATGTAATACAATTCTACAGTATTTGTAATTTGTTTTTGAATGTAAAAACATTTTATGTACAACTGCAGGAGAAATTATACACAGATAGCTTGAACATAAAAACAGGTTATAATTCAAGAGTCCAGGGTTATTTGAAACTGGAAAATATTTTCTCTGTAGAAAATAGTAAAAAATGATAACATTTCCCAATAAGCCCTTTTAAGCCAAATAAAAGCTGAATTGCACACATAAATAATGATTAGATTCTGGGATACAGAAGAAACCTATCTTCATCTGTTCATAGAGCTATGTTTTAAGTTGTGTATGTGAGATTCCTATTCATCTTCCCCTTCACTGTTTGATTTACGGCAGACATTTTTTGTAGCATGAATCTTTCTTTTTTTTTTCTCCCCCCTCCCCCCCTCCCCGCCCCTCCAGACAGGGTTTCCCTGTGTAGCTTTGGGCCTTTTCCTGGAACTCACTTGGTAGCCCAGGCTGGCCTCAAACTCACAGAGATCCACCTGCCTCTGCCTCCCGAGTGCATAGCATGAATCTTAAAAGATCTTATTCATAAAACAAACCTGGAGCTGGGTATTGGGGTGAATGCTGGAAGAGCAGAGAAACAGAACAAGCCACAGCTACCTCACTTCTCCAATTCCTCAGCTGATCCTGTTTCCTCAGACTGGAAGCCTCTGAGTCCTCATCCAAATGGCTGAACTGTTTCTCGAAAGCCTGAAAGCTTAACCAGACTAGTTCCTGGTCCTCACACCTTATATACCTTTCTGCCATGACTTCCTGGGATTAAAGGCATGAGTTGCCATGCCTGGCTGTTTCCAGTGTAGCTTTAAACTCACAGAGATCCGGATGGCTCTCTGCCTCCCAAGTGATAGGATTAAAGGCGTGTGTGCCATTTTCTGGCCTCTGTATCTAGCAGCTGTTCTCTGACCCCAGAGAAGATTATTAGGGTGCACAATATTTTGGGGAACACAATACCACCACATATTTTTCTATAGGCTAATCCATAACCTAAAAAATTTTAGCTCCCCTCCTGAAGTACAGCCAGTATATTGTTTCATCAGCTTGATACAGTACACATTTTTTTATTCTAATAGTGAAATATTTCACTAAACTTGCCCAGTGATTGGGCAACCTCAAAATTTATTATACTGGTTTTCTTCTTAATTGCTACGCTAGAGGGTTGGGGAGAGATTTTATTCATCATGAACAGGTCTTTCTTTCACCACTTTGAAAATTTTATTCATCAGGAATCTGAGGAGAAAGCCAGGTCTGGTGCTAGACTTCTGTAATCTTGGCACTAGGGAGTTAGAGACAAGAGATTATGAGTTCAAAGTCACCCCCAGCTGCATAATAAGTTTGAAGCAAGTGTGGATGATGTAAGATTGTAATAGAAAAATTAAAAAAGAAACCAAAGTATCAACAACAATAACAAAGCAGGGCTTGGAGTGTGTCTCAGTTGGTAGAGAATGAATGGAACCCTAGGTTCCATCCCCAGCACCAAATAATCAGGTAGAATACACCTGTAATCCTCTCATTTAGAAAGTGGAGACAGTAGGATCAGAATTCAAGGTCATTTCCCCCTACATCGTGAGTTCAAGGCTACCCTGCACTGCATGAAACTCTGTCTCAAAAATCAAATCAAGTAACTTCTCCCTAGGCAGAAGCCAGGCATAGTGGCTCAGGCCTGTAATCCCAGACTTCGGAGGCTGAGGCAAGAAGGTTGTTGTAAATTTGAGAGCAGCCTACAAGGTTTGTTTTGGGGTAGCCTATGTTAAAAAATGAGATCCTGTCTCAAAGAAAAAAAATCTCCCTGGCTGAAACTCTTTCAAGTGTGTAAGACACCACTGGGTCTCTTTCCATTTGTGTGGTCATCTAGCTATATAACATTTCAAAGTCCCATAGGCCAAATGTTAGCTTTGAGAGTTTAGCTCTTGGGGTACTATGGAGCCTTATAGTTTCTGATTACCCTTTCAACCTGGGAGAAAGACAAAACCATAACATGCTGTATGATGTAACACAGGGGACTTCATGGTCTCTTAGTTCCTCATCATTATTTCTTCTGAGCGTTCCCTTCTAGCTTGAGCAGAAACTCAGCATGCACCAGTGTTGATGTACAAATAGGCAGTCGCCAGCCTGACACTTTACCCATTATCCTCTCTTGTTTTGGCATGGAGTCTATGTTGCCAAGGCAGTTTTCAAAACTACTGGCTCAGGAAATTCTCCTGCCTCAGCTTCCACTGTAGTTGAGAATACAGGTTCGTTCCCACCGTCTCTCTTTTTTTTAGATACAAGGTCTTGCTATATAGCTTAGGTTAGTTTATAATCCACACAAGCTCTCAGGTCCTGAGTGATGGGATTACAGGGGTGTGCTACCTTGCCAGTGTCTGGTCCCCCTCTGTACACACACACACACACATACACACACACACACACACACACACACACACACACACACACACACACTGTAAACATGCCATTTTAAACTTTAAAATGTTTAGTAAAGTATTTTGCACATTAGGTATTTGCTGTCACACCATCATACTGTCTTGGACACTGCTTTTTGTCTGTTAACACAGATCTGCCTCCCTATGAATGGAGATCATTCCTTTCAAAAGAGAACAAGCAGTGCTTGGATATGGGATGTGCTCAGTTTTCAGGATTTTAGAAGTAGCATCAAAGGCAGGAGCTTGGTCAGACATGCCTGTGTAGTTGGAGACCTTCTCTCCAGCCCCTGCCAAGCCCTGTTAGACAGCCCACTTATAAAATAAATACACAGACATTTATATTATTTAAACTGCTTGGCCATTAGCTCAGGCCTACCATTGTCTAGCTCTTACTCTTATATTTAGCCCATTTCTATTAATCTATACTTTGCGACATGGCTCATGGTTTACCAGTACCTTGCATCTCGCTTCTCATGGTGGTGGCTTGCAATCTTTCTGCCTCCCCTTCCTGTTCCCAGAATTCTCTTCTCTGCTTCTCCTACCCATACTTCCTGCCTGGCTACTGGCCAATCAGCATTTTATTTACACAGAGTGATATCCACAGCATGCCCGTCCAGATTAGAGGATATGGAAGTCCATGGAGTTGGGTGCCCTCACCTTTGGCACTCTGTGAGTCTTAAATGCTCCTCTTCCTCCTCTTTCCACACCACCCCCATCCCAAATCTGGACATACTTCTGACTTCTATTTATCTAAAATGTGCTGATAATCTCCTTGGAAGCTGGTGGTCTACTCACGCCAAGCCACAGCTATATCGTGGCTCCTATGACACACTGTAGACTTGTTACAGGTCCAGAAGGAAACATCCCACAAAATTAGATAAGGCTGGATGTCCCAGGCAAATCTGAAAAATATTCTTCTCTGATTAAAATAATGCCATTTTGGTTTCATTCGTTTCTGAGTACTTAACCAGAAAGAACATATTTTCATTTCTTTTTTCAATTTAGTAAAGACTCAAAAACATCTCTCCTCCCCCAGAGAAAGCTTAAATGAGAGTCTGTATATTCATTATGGGTTACCATGATCCCTAATGCCCCCTTCTGTGATGTTGATGTTGACTGACACGGAAACTATTCTAGACAAAATGTCAGTAATCTTTCCAAGGCCAATGTAATCACCATGTGCTGAGATGCAGCTTCAACAGGTGGCTGAGAATTCCTGATTTGTGAGTGATTGAATTGTTTCATTGGGTTTCTTTCTTCTTCTCTCGGTCTACCTTCAGAGCTCTTGGGTTATAGGCAGATGTGTTTTGAGATAAGATCTGGCTGTATAGCATTGCCTGGCATGTCAATACACAGCTCAGACTGGCCTTCAGCCCCCAGCAATCCTCCTTCCTCAGCCTCTGGAGGGATGGAATTGCAGCTGTGTGTTACTGTGTCTGGTTTTCTGTAGCCTGCCTTCCTTCCTTCCTTCCTTCCTTCCTTCCTTCCTTCCTTTTTATAAAGTATTTTTTTCTTTTCTTTTTTTTTGAGATAGGATTTCTTTGTGTAGTCCTGGATGCCTGGGACTCACTCTGTAGCCCAGGCTGGCCTAGAACTCACAGAGATCCACCTGCCTCTCCCTCCTGAGTGCTGTGATTAAAGGTGAGCACCACCACCCAGTAAAAATGTACTTTATGTGTATGAGTACCCGTATGTGTGTGCCATGCATCACATGCATGTGGTGCCCTCAGAAGTCAGAAGAGGGCATTGGATCCCCTGGAACTGGAGTTAGACAGTTGCAAGTCACTCTGTGGGTTCTGAGAATCAAACCTGGGTCCTCTGCAAGAGCAGCAAGAGCTCTTAACCACCGAGCCATCTCTCCAGCCCCCATTGCTGTTGCCTTTCAGCATCCTCTCCTTACCAAGCACTGTAGGGGCTCTATCTAGGTTTGGAATTAGTTTGGTTTTTGAGTAGTTGTACAATATTGATCTAGATACATGTGCATGTGTATGCCTGTAATCCCAGCACTTGAGAGAAGAGGCACGAGGATCCCTGCAAATTTGCAGCCAGCCTGGCTGGACAATGATTTCCAAGTTGACCACAGGCATGCATGCACACACACACACACACACACACACACACACACACACACACACACACCCTGTAGTATCAAAATCTCTTTGGAGTAGTTGCTGCACTAATTTTGGAGCTTTAGGAGATGTGGCCAGCAGTGCCTGTGAGGACAGTATTATACCTTTTACCCACTGGCATGTTTTGAGGTTTTCCTTGGTTTGTAGATGAAATCCTCCTTGGCCTCAGAAATTTCAATAACATCATGGCCAGGAGTGACCATGAGTCTGCCTGGTACATGGCTCTGTAGAACTTTCAGAGCATGCTTTCATTGCATTTAGATCAGGTCACTGTTGAACTTCCCCAGGCCTTGAGAATACTAGTAAGACGTCTGACAGGGTCCAGTAGAGAAGAGGAGGGATGGAGGTGGGGTGGCCTTGTCTCTCAGCCCTCCCTCACTAGCAATGCAGAAGAATGGGTCCTCTTTTGGGGTTGCTCTGGGATGCCCTGGACTCTGGTTTTGGCTAGGAACTTCTATGATGGCCACGATCAGACTGACTATTCAGAAGGCCACAGAGGAGGCTGGATGCCACCTTTTCTTCTGCGAAATAAAGACGAGAAGATGTTTCTGCAGGGCTTGGCATGACATTGGCCTGTAGTAAGTGTTCAACAAGCGGAGCCACAGATATTGCGAGAGAGAGTTGCTGCAATGCTTTCCTGATGAGTTGAATTTTATCGCTCCTTGTCCAGAAGAGGATCTGCTCTCTTCACTCTCATACGTGACATCCTGTACCTGGAGATTGACCCCATAAAATCAAAATGTCCTGGCAAGTGCAGGCATTTCTACAAAACAGAACATTGGGCTTCATGGCCTTTTACATATTAATGAGAACAGACCTACTTAGTAACAGATTTTGATTTGGTCACAATAGGGACACTGAGCACTTTGGGAAGAGAAAGAGGTCCCCACTGAGTAAAGCAAAACTTGTGAAGGATTGGGACAAACTTTCTTTACTTTTGGCCTTTCTGTGTAAGCACGCTGCCGTGTAAGGCAGGAATCAGTGAATGCCAGTATTTCCTCGGAATTCTTTCCTTTGGGTACTGAGGCAAGGGTTCTCCGGGTAGCCCTGGCTTTCCTGGAACTCACTCTGTAGTCCAGCCTATCTTTGGACTCAGAGATCTGCCTGTCTCTGCCTCCAGAGTGCTGGGATAAAAGGTTTTGGAATTCTAGTGACTCATACCTATTTAGTTTCCCATACCACTGCTAGTTCATTTTTCCTTGTTAGCCTTAGTATGTCTGGAAGGTCCCTCACTGTCTTGTTTCCTTGAGTGGCTAAGACCAGGGGGAAAGATTACCAGTTGGTCCGGAGGGGCATTTCTATAACCTTCCATTTACATACAGAACTGGACAGACAAGCAAACAAGCAAGCAGGCAAGAAAGAAAGAAAGAAAGAAAGAAAGAAAGAAAGAAAGAAAGAAAGAAAGAAAGAAAGAAATACAAGCTATTCAAAATTAGGTGCCTGAGGGGAACTTGGCCTCTTTCAACTCAAGGGGATTCAGAAGATCAAATTTGGTTTATGAAAGTCAGAATGCCAGAATGCCAGGGATGGAGCAGGGGAGATGTTTGGCAATTGGGGTGAAGGCCTTGCCTTCTGCCTGCTGGGGTATCACAGGAAAAGGGCAGCCTTCAGCACCTAAGAGCAGGTCTGGGGCTGCTAGATTCTCTAGGGAGGGGTCTGGAGGGGGCTCACAGGCTTGCCCTCCAGCGAGGTGATGGCACAGCCTACACATAGTTTTTCTGCCAGGAGGCAGTGGTCCTTGACCTCCCCTAGCAGTTTGTTCTTAATTCATGCCTGATGCCTGATAGCTTCTTGATGGCATCTTTGGAGGTGGCACAGGTCATTCTGCTTTTAAGGGGTGCACTCTCAGAGGCCCAGAAGATAAACATCAGAGCCTCCTCGCTCTCTTAGGTTGCATCATAGAGAGCGTAGAGATAGTTCTTGCCTGGCAGCGTCTTGACAAAGGTGGTCTATGGTCATCCACAGTTTGCCCTGTATCACCTCTTGGCATCCCCATGCTTTCCTCCAGGATGATGAACCTCTTCTTGTCCTCAGGCTGAAGAACCCTGCCTTCTTGTGTTCCTTCACTTCCTCTGGGAAATGAAGGACTTGCACTCTTTCAAGTCCCTTTACACCTTGATGACACCATCGGAGAAAGCCACACCTGAGGCCCTGTTTCTGCAAGGAAAGGGCGTCAAGGAGAGCCACAGAAGACCTGACCTGGTGCAGCCAGCGGTTGGGACCTGATTGTCATTAATTTCTTCCCTTGAGTCAGCTAGAATAAGTTGGACACAGTAAGGGGTCAGGAACCGGATAGCACTCCTACTAACTGAGCAAGCAATGCTTTGATAAGTGTCTGCCTTAGGGGCTGGGGCTGTAACTTAGTTCATAGAGTGGTTGAAGTCCTGAATTCCATCCCCATCATCGCCTACACTGGGCACGGTGCCTTACACTTGCAATCCTAGTGTTCAGGAGGTAGGGATAGGAAGCTCAGAGGTTCAAGGTCATGTTCAGTTCCTTAGCCACTGGGCTCCGTAAGACTGTAAGCCAGTGTCCTAAAAGGAAGAAAGAAGGCCAGGTGTGGTGCCTTTAATCCCACAGAGGCAGGTGGATCTCTGTGAATCTGAAACCAGTCTGGTCTTGCCAGCAAATTCTAGGCCATTCAGGGCTGCCTGCCTAGTAAGATCCCCCCCCCCCCTTTTTTTTACTGTATAGTCCACACAATTACAGTAAGCATGTGGTACTTGGTAGTGATCATAAGTGACTATTACTGGTTTGTGTAGTTTCTATGCTATGATGGTCCTCATTTTTAGAGAGTTCTCCTTCTACTGAAAAGAAACCAGATATATGAGCACCTGTACTTGTTATGATTGACTGAGCTGATGACTCAGCAGTTAAGAGCACTGGCTGCTCTTGCAGAGGCCCTGAGTTTGGTTCCTGGTACCCACATATGGCGGCTCATAACCAGATGTAACTCCAACTTCCAGGGGCCTGACACACTCATTGGCCTCCAAGGGCACCAGGCACACACATGGTGCATGTACACACATGAAAGCAAAACACTCATACCCATAAAATAGGAGCAAATCTTTGAAATGTTTGCTTATGTCTCTTGTCTGGGGCAATGGCTCACTCACATTTGCAATCCCAGCCGCAGGGAAGCTGAGGCAAAAGGGTTACCCGCAAACTCAAGGTCAGCTGGCCTAGAGAGAGACCCTGTGTCAAAAATAAAATGAATCCCAGCACTCTGGAGGCGGAGGCAGGAAGATCTCCGAGTTCAAGGCTGGTCTGGTCTACAGAGCAAATCTCAGGATTACACAGAGAAACCCTGAGTTGAACCCGCAGCCCCCCCCCCCCCAAAAAAAGAGCACGTATATTGCAGGGCTGAGGATGGAACTCAGGGGTGCAATGCTTCTTGTCTAGCATGCATGAATCTCTGGGTTCTGGTCCCCGGGCTGATGAAAAAGGCTGTGTGTATTTAAAGTCTGTTTTAGCCCTACTGAAGGAAGGCTGAAGGAGCAGTGTGGAGCGGTGGGGGGTGAGGGGTGGAGGGTGGGGGTGGCTCACAGTTTAATCCTGCACCTCTGTCCTTGCTCTCTGCTCCTAAGTCCAGGTTCTCTGAATTAGTGAATTTACTTAAGATGCAAAACAGATAAAAATGTAACCTTCTGGACTCCTTCGCTCAGAGCGTGAGGAAAAACAGGGCTCAGGGTTTCTGTTTCTTGCCATGGTCCGTCCCGGAGTAGATGCTCGCGCTGCTGTTTGGTCACTGTGTAACCTTTTATGTGCCCTTATCTGATCTCTCTTCCACCCCAGGCGGGGAAGGGGCCTTGAGAGGACTGCATAGGTGGGTGGAGGAGGGGCCGAGGTGCCAGAGACATGCTGAGCTCAGCGGAGCCGGTCCAGTCCTTCAGCCTGTTTCGCAGTGTGAACGGCATGTAGGTGCGAGGCAGGTCCAAGCATATTTTTCTTGAAGTGAGTGTTAGCACAGGAGGGAGTTGGAATTAATGGGTTTTTATCAAGAAATAGGAGGAGGAGGAGGCGGCAGCTACATGCTATCCATGTGAAACTGACCGCAGCTTACCACCTATTTCTCCTTTCTTTGATCTTCTGCCATGATCTCCACCTTTTCAAGTTTTGATTAAGCCTATGTATGACGTGGACAATATGGCATCCTGAGAGGCAGGTTTATAGATTTTATAAAATCTAAATTAGCTGTAGAAAATCTGGCTTATTTTGCATTGCAAGTAGCTGTAGGGCCAGAGAGACGGCTCAGTGGGTAAAGGGGCTTGCTGCCAACCCTGGTGCCTGGAGTGGGCCCCCAGGAAACAGTGTGGAATAAGAGAACCGACTCCCTCAAATTGTCCTCTGACACCCCCCCCCACACACACACACGCAGAGGGTGGGAGAGAGAGAGGCTTGGATGTGGGCATGGGCAGGCTCAGGGAGGCACACCCAAAGCATGGCCAATGGTGTCTTAACAAGGCTTTCAGTCAAGAGCCTCTACAGTCATCTGACTTGACGGCTCAGCAGGTCAAAGCGCTGCTGTCAGGCCTGACGACCTGAGTACCATCTCCAGAACCCCATGGTGGAAGGAGAGAACTGACTCCTGAAAGTTGTCTTCTGACCTCGACAGGGTTGCAGATGAAGCTGAGATGTTTTCACTGTCAAATTTTTGTCTCATTTTTGGGACTCCCAGAAAATACTGAAACAGGGGGAAGTGAGGTCCTTGAGTACGATGGGGGCTTTCTAGCTTAGACTGGTTTAACTCCAGAGTTACGGGGCCAGAAGCTCACACCCGCAAGAAACTTCCACTGAGCTGGTGGCTTGCAGTTCTTACCTGGTGAACTGGAAGAATGGATTTCTCAGACCACAGACAGGATGAGTTCTTTTGAAAATAATTTAGAACAGGTTTATAGGTGTGAGCTCAAAAGAAAGTGAGCAGAGCTCACTCCTGTATGGTGTAGGTCCCAGGGAGGCGGCACCATTCAGCTTCTGGTGTGTGGGCTTTTTATAGGATGCATGGCAGAAACCTGGCTGAGGCATGGGAGCTGAGCTGTGAGTTCAGTTGACCCACTCATGAGGTATGCATATGCCTTTCCATCCCAGGCATATGACCGACATACCTGTCGCATCCTCATGTATGGCTTCCATGGTCCTGTAAAGGAAAAGAAAGTATCAAAAAACCAGAGTGAGAGCTGGAGTCTGCACTAAGTTTGGAATTTCTGGCCTTGGTGATTTGGTGCATACGATCAATTTCTGCGCTTTGCTCCCTTGTCTAAGGTGTGTAAAGACTCTGAGGTCTCAGCTCTGTGCATCTCAAGACAGCCCAGCCACTTAGGAGCAACAGACAGCTACTTAGAGAAGAGGCATTTGGACTTAACTCTGTTTAGAGTTCAGGTTTTGGAGTCTTTGCAATCCATGTAGTTCAGCCCCTTTCAGTGATGTCCTTTGGCAGATCTGGCTTCCATGTAGGCCTTCCCCAGAATAACGGCCCCTGAAGCTGCCTCGCAGGGGTATGGTTCTCCTTTCACTTGAGAAGAAGTTACTGTAGTCAATTCAGCGAGAAGCTGACATCTCAAACATTTTTGTTCTTCCTTCTTACTAGTTTGCTCTTTCAGGGTACATAGCTGAAAACTGCATCTTTACAGATATGATGAGGCACCTACTATGATTTAAGGTGCAACACTTCAAAAAGTTATATAGAGCTGGGAGAGGAAAACTGACAGTTATATGGGGGGATTCTGTGGGAATTAGATGCCTCTAAGCAAACCAAGACAGTAGGCTGTTGAGGACTGACTGAGGCACAGAGGTAAATGACCATTCTGTTGAGCGACTTTAGGGGCTTCTTTTACAAATTGTGAATTTAGCAGCCCATCCCCTGGGTAGATTGCCAGCCTGCAGCCACATTCCAGCCCTATCTCCACTGCAGACATCTGAAAGGCAGAGCTAAAGAGAGAAGCTTGGAAAATAGGAATTTATTTCTTTTTGCTATAATTCCACCAGAGGACTTTTCATTTAAATTGTCATTCCTGGGAGTAAACAGAAAGCTACCTTGAATCCCAATAATACTTCCTTGGTTTGGTACAGATAAGAGAAATTTGCCTTAAAGCGACGAGTTGATTTTTAAAAGTTATTTTATTTTTGTAAAATCTCTGGGCCAGGCATGCCTTCAATCCCGACATTTGGGAAACAGAGGCAGGTGGACCTCTGGGAGTTTAAGGCCAGCCAAGGCTACACAGTGAGACTTTTTCTAAAAAACAAAAGAAAAGCATTTATTAGATTAAAGGACAACTTGTGGGTCACCTCTCTTTCTACCTTGTGGGTTGGAGGACTCAAACCCAGGTACCCAGGCTGGGTGGCATGTGCCTTTGTCAGCTGAGCCATTCCGTTGGCAGCAATGAGTTGGTTTTAATGTAGGTTAACTTTTGATGTTTGCTTTTTGTTTATTGACAGGGTTTATCTGTGTAAGCCCTGGCTGTCCTGGATCTTGCTCTGTAGCCCAGGCTGGCCTAGAACTCACAGAGATCCACCTGGCTCTGCCTCCTGAGTGCTGGGATTAAAGGCGTTTGCCACCACTCAGGGATGGTTTGTTCTTGTTTTAATGTTTGCTTTTTGTTCTGAGACAGTCTGGGTTCGAGGGCCAGGCTGGTTTCAAACTCATGCTCTTTCTGCCTTATTCTGTCAAAAATGCTGGGATTGTCTATTTTTAGGACCTGGTTGATATGTGTTGTTAAAGGAGAGATGTATCAGTTTCTACAGTGTTTGTAATGTCTTGGGAGCATTGAAGTCTGTCTTTTGTGCTATTTGAAATGATACTGATTAATAAATAGCTGACTCTTTTTCTACTGGGGACTTGTGGCCATTGTCCCTCTCTGGGGTGTTATCGAGAAGCTCATTTATCCAGACCTAAGCCAAATGATGTCTACCAGAAAAACAATAAGAATATTAAAAAAAAAAAAAAAAGCTAGGTGGTGGTAGCATATACCTTTAATCCCAGCACTTGGGAGGCAGAGCCAGACGGATCTCTGTGAGTTCAAGACCAGCCTGGTCTACAGAGGGAGATCCAGGAAATGTGCAAAGCTACACAGAGAAACCCTGTCTCGAAAAAGAAAAAAACAAAACAAAACCTTTTCTTCCAAAGTATCTATTATATACTTTAACTGCTCAATGTTATTTCACATAATGGTCCTCAAGACAAGTAAACTTGACATCAACGTTTGAAAATGAGGTTGTTTCTGTCCAAGATACAGATTTCTATCTTTTAACACACAACTGGGGAACTGGGGCATCAAACAGCTGGTTAAGTGCTTGTCTAGCAGGGAAGCCCTGGTCAGAAGCTCAGAACAGCATAGACCTGGTGTGGAGTGCACACCTGTAACCCCAATGCTCAGCATGTAGAAGCAGGAGGCTCAGGAGTTCAGGGGCACAGTTACATACTTTTAAAAAAAATTATTTAAGTACATTGATGTTTTGCCTGCATGTATGTCTGTGTGAGGGTATTGGACCCTCTGAACTAGAGTTACAGACAGTTGTGAGCTGCTGTGTGGATGCTGGGCATTGAACCTAGATCCTCTGGAAGGGCAGCCAGTGTCTCTTCTGAGCCATCTCTCCAGCTCTCAGTTACATCGTTTTAGGCTAGCCTGGACTCCATGAGAGTTGTCTCAAAAATGGGCGAACATCTCCCAAAGGAGCAAAGACAAAAATTATTAGAGAAACTGGTAACTTGGGGGTTACTGTTTCCTGGACAATAATGGGCTGAGCAGTAGCCACATTTTCAGAAGAGTAATGTTCTTTCTTAAATATGACCCATGGTAACTAATTCATGTTGCCAGCTGAGGCCTTAGGGTTGGAGAGTCCTGTCTGAGGATGAGATTTGGTTGAGCAAGACTGTGAATGCAGTCAAGATGTTTGGAGCTGTTGTCAGAGAGAGAGACTGACCCTCGAACTTCGTGGGGAGGAACCTAGACTTTGGATCCCCCAGGTCTGGCTGCAATCCTTGTTTTGTCACTTACCCTGTCTCGGAATGTAGGGGGCATTGCGTAAATGGCCTTGAGCTCCCTCCTCTTGGGCAATGAAGCTACTACGGGGTCCCTTAGAGAGGTGACGGTGAGTAGCAGAGTGATTGGCTTCAGAATGAAGTTCCTCTAATTAAGAAATCCCCCAGCTACTTTCTATTTGCGCCCCAGCTACTTTTAGTGAATTGTCCACGGGGCATTTACTGAAATTCTAGTATGTTAGCTATTACTATCAACTTGCTATAATCAACTGAGTAGCTCAAGATTATTCTCTCAGCCCCTAGCTTTGTGCATGTGAGACAAGCGCTTTACCAGTAAACTACGCTCCTAGCTCTTCAGAACTTCAAATCATTTCTTCTTCCATAAAATTCTTCCAAAAAAGGCACAGTGATGGCTTTCCAGCTGAATGAGGCTTCTTCCGGTACTTGGCTAGATTTCTGTCTCCACTGTATCCATGCTTAAAACAATAAGAAAATACTTTCAAAGCAAAAATGAGCCCAACTCAATCACGTGGAAAGATGAAGAATACCTTTTTATTAATGTATGGGCAAGAACAGAGTTAGTCAGTTTGTCTGCAATGGGAAAACCTATTTGATCTAGAAAACCTTCTCGTAGGTTTGCATTTTACGAGTGAAACTGATATGAAAGCCAACAGGAAGCATAGGATAATTGGCTGCAAATGCACCTGCCTTCAAATCCTTCCTTACACTGTCCTGTCCATACGGGTCTGTCCATACGGGTCTGTGACCTGTGACATTAGTACTATGTCTTCTTCACTGTCAGTTTCTCCATCTGGCCGCACAGCAGAACTACCTGGAAGGTTGTAAACTTCACTGTCGTCCCCTCAGTCGTCCCCCGCCCCCTCCCGTCCCGCCGCCCCCCCCTTCCAGAGATCCTGACTGAACTGGTCAGATGAGTTTCTGCTCCGTGATCTTTAATTTGGTGCTGAGAGCTGAATCCAGGCCCTTGTGCATGCTCCCCCATTGAGATATATCCCTAGACACTTCTTAAAAAAAAAGATTTACTTTATGTATATCATGGATTTGCTTACATGTGTCTACGTGTACTACATGCATGCCCTGCCCATGGAGCCCCCTCTTCAATGCCCTGGTTTCTGCAATTCTAGGTCAATCCTTTCCTTGGAAGAATGGGAGCCTTCACAGAATTTTTTTTTTTGGCTGTGCTAAGCTGTTCTGAGGTGTGCATGTCAGGGTGGTGGGGGAGGGAGGGAGGAGAGGTGTTGTTGCCTGACAAGACTGTTTTTGGTTCTAGTAGTGGGAAGGTCTTGCAGCACTGGTTGGAGATTGTTGCCTTTCTTTCCAAGGCTCTCCTGTGCAGCACTGCCCAGTTTGACAGTGGAGCCCTGCAGCCATGATTGTCCACGGAGCCTTAGAGCCCCGCCAACTTGCAGTGTGTACAAAGGCAGCAGCAGCAGGAGCTGAGCATTTTCTCTGCTAACTTCCTCCATGGTTTATCATCGAGTAAAACAGTTACCTTAATCGTCTCAGGGTCCAAGGGTTGAGGCTTTACTCCTTTCTAACAGATGGTTTTCTGGAAAGATTTCTAAGAAAACATCTTGGCAAAGGGGTAAAAAATTGACTCTTCAGTGACCATCAGGCTGGGAGGCTCACAACCTTTGGACTGCAGACACAGGTCACCTACTTTGCCTGTCATTTAGGGTTTCTGGGAGCCAGCACATTCTTATGAACTGAAGATACTAAAATTCAGACACAAAGTAGGCTAGAGGTGGGTAGAGAGGCATATCTTAGTAAAATCATAGATTATTTCTATGCATTTTATTTAATCCACCAATAGTGTGGCTATTGATCTGTCTGACTCAGATGTATCTTCATGAAAAATGGTGTAGCTCAGGCTGGCTTCCAGCTTGGTAATTCTTCTCAGCCTTCCAAGAGTTCAGATTGTAGGTGTGTGCCACCATGCCTTGCTGAAGTTTTGGTCATTTAGTAGTTGGGGTCCTGAGTATCAAACCAAGACCTTGCATATAATATGTGCCCGAGGGTTGGGGATTTAGCTCAGTGGTAGAGCACTTGCCTGGCAAGCACAAGGCCCTGGGTTCGATCCTCAGCTCAATAATAATAATAATAATAATATGTGCTTTATCTCTGAGTCATGCCCCAGCCTGAAACAGGTCCTCAGCCATTTTCGTAGTTTTCATTTTGAGATAGTCTAGCTGAGTTGTCCAGGCTGGCTTTAAACTTACTCTGTTACTGTGACAGGTCTTGAATTTGTGACTCTCCCAAGTAGCTGAGATTACAGGCTTGTGTCACCAAGCCTGGCTAGACTGTATAACTTTTAACATACTTCAGTATACAAGTTCATAGGATTCACCAAACTGTAGAAGATAGTGTTGGATGAGAACATGTTACTATTAAATTCTGTGTCTTTGATTACTTGTGATTTGTAGCTTATACCAAAGAAGGGCAGGAAGTGGGACATGCACGTTCTTTGATCTCAGTGATTCCTTTTGTGGTGGCGGTGGTGGTGATGGGGATCGAGCCCAGGGTCTTGGGTATACCTAGCTACAACCCTAGCTCTTCAATAATTCATTTTGCCCCCCAGTCAAGGTCTTGCTAAATCGCCCTGATTCGCCTGCCATGAGCTGTGTACCTAGGTTGGTGCAATCATTCCCTTGAACTGTGGTGTAGTGTGGTCTGTGTCCAACACCCTCTCTGGCTTACACTTCCTCTGTGCCCTCGACTCTCCCCTTGGTTCAGCATCTCTGCTGAATCACGGAATCATCACACATTAAAACTTTTGCTGCCCTGTCAAGGAACAGTCTGATGGTCCCCTTCTTCATCACCCTGGTTTGTTGTTGTTGTTGTCTCCTAACATCCAGAACCACAAAGTCTCTGACCTTAAACTTTTAATCCTCCTGCTTCAGCCCCCAGGGTGGTGGAATTGTAGGAATGTAATACCACACCCAGCTATCTCTTAAGTAGTTTTATCAATGAAATATTTTTGAGGTAGTTTATGACACTAGTCTCCAAAAAAAAAACTTCAAGATAAGAACCTGGGTCTAAATAATACATGACTAGGAGATTCTGAGTAGATAAAAGTGCTGTTACAGCTGGGTGTGGTCATGCATGCCTGCAATACCAGCACTGGGGAGACTGAGGCAGAAGGGTAAGGAATTCAAAGTCATCCTCTGCTACACAGAGAGCTGGGGCCTAAGTTACATGAGACCCTGTCTCAAAAAACAACCAAACCATCTCCGCTTCCTCAAAATACTTTGCTACATAGGCTATTAAGAACTAAATATACTACATAAATGACTATTATACCTCTCTCACCAGCCATATGAATTACTTAATATTCGGCTGACAGTGTTCTCTCAGATTTATCCCCCTAAAGGAAATTATGTATCTCCTCTGTGCTTCAATCAGTGGTGTGAATACAGTGAGTATAATATTTATCAGCCTATATTGCTTTAGCAGGCTATAATGCCCCCCCCCCCCACACACAAAAGGATGGAGAGGGCACCTGATATTCAATAGGCCTAGACAGGCTAATGCAGAGCCTAATGCCGTCAACCATCTGAAAAGACCTTCAGGATTTTTGTATTCTGTGAATCATTGTTTGTATTTCCTTTGAGCTTTTTTGTTGTTTTGATTTGATTTGGTTGTGAAAGCGGTTCTCATTGAACCTATGCTAGCTTTGAACATGTGGCAATCCACCTGTCTCACCCTCCTGGGTGTTGGGCTTATACAAGTGAGCCACCTTGTCCAGCTTTTTAAAAAAATATTAAAAAAAAAAACAACCGAGATTAATATAATTACCTCATTTCCTCTTTCCCTTTCCTCTCTCCAAACTTTCTCACATGCCCTTGTTCTCTTTCAAATTCATGGCCTCTTTTCTCATTGATTGTTATTACATGGGTATATAGATACAGATACATACATATCTAGGGATATATATCCCTAGATATGAGCTGCTCAGGCTGTAGAATGTTACTTGTTTGTCCATTCCCAGGGCTGCCCACTGGTGTTGGATAAGCAATTGGTGTGCTCTTCCTGGGGAAGACAATTTCTTCTCTCAGCATTCTTTAGCTTCCTATATTTCTTTGTGTGGGGTTGGGTTCTCATAGGCTTCCCCTCAGAGTGAGTCTACTGTTGTCCTTGTTCAGCCCGTGTTTACACAGTCACGCTGGGGAGACCTGATGAGTGTAGCGTCTGACATTCCTAAGAGACCGGGTCTCACAGCAGACTCCCGTATCCTCTGGCTCTTGCAGTCCTTCCTCCAATGCCCTCTTCCATAGTGTTCTGAGCCTTAGGAGCTGTTTTGTGGCTGTCTCCATTGGGACTGGGCTTCACAGCTGTGTTTTGACTGGCCTTGGTTTTCTTTACTGTGTTTTTTTTTTTTTTTTTTGACGAGTGATGAGGACTACACTTTTCCGCAGGTATAAGGTTTTTTTTTTTAATGTTTACATTATTATTATTATTATTATTATTATTATTATTATTATTAGCATGATGCACTCTGGTAGAGGTCAGAGGACAATTCTGTAGAGTTGGTTCTCTCCTTCCTTCTTCATGTTGGTTTTGAAGACTGAACACAGAGTATCAGGTTCTTGTGTCATGTGCCCTTTTGCCTGCTGAGCATCTTGCCAGCCCTTTCTGGGTTTTGGCCTTTTTTTTTTTTTTTTTTTTTAATTAATGATAATGCTTCTGTTGCTGAAGCTAGTACCAATCTGTTGTTATTAGTCAATGTGAGAATATCTGCAGCTGCTGTTTCAGTACTGGGTATTGAACCCAGGACCTTGTGCACAAAGCCTTCTACCGTTAGTCTACACCCCTAGCCTCGCTTTATACTATCCCTTTGGATTTTTTTGTTTTTGTTTTTGTTTTTTGTTTTGTTTTGAGACAAAGTTTCTCTATGTAACAGATCTGGCTGTCTTGGAACTCACTCTGTAGACCAGACAGTCCTTGAACTCACAGAGCTCCCTTGCCTCTGCCTCCCTAGTGCTGGGGTTAAAGGTGTGTGCCACCACCACCAGGCTTACTATCTCATTTCTAGCTAAACCCTAACTGCTTCAGGGAGCATTCCTTGAGAGTGGAGCCTGGCCTGCCTTTGATTTCATGCACCTTTTTCTCTCCAACAGACACACACACACACACACACACACACACACACACACACACACATACATACACGAACAAACCAGATCGGTTCACATTACATGTTTCTTTGATGAACGACTTTCTTAGGTATTATTACCAACAGAAAACTACTTAGTATGACCTTGTTTCCAAAAGAGAGACACAAAGGAAGGACAAGGGGAAGAACAGAAAAGAGGAGGAGGAGGAGGAGGAAGGGGCTGGTGAAATGGCTTAGTGAGTAAGGCCACCAAGACCTGAGTTTGATCCCTAGGACCCACGTGGTGGGGGGAGAGAACCTACCCTCACAGGTTGTCTTCTGATCTCCACATGCATGTTATGGTCCATGTTCTCCCCACCCCCCCCACAAATGAATAAATGTAATAAAAACTTAAAAAGAAAAAGAATCGTGAGTAGTGCTGGTGGTGAAAATCAAAATTAAGATGTATGGAAGAGCTATAAGGACACCTGCTACTTTGTATGCTTAAACATGCAAATAAGTGCTTGTTTTAACATTGAATTTGTAATGTCTTTGTTTTAACACCCTTCCTTCTCTGGTATTGGGGGCAGTTGTCTGGTTACTAACTGACAGAGCTGTATGAACAAGAAGAGGCACCAGAAAGCAGGTTTTCATGCTGGGGATGGAAGACAGAAGCACAGATGAAAACCAGCCCGCTCTCAGGCAGAGAGGGAAAGGCATGTAGGTGGGAAGTAAGCTTGTCTCTATCTCCTTACTCAAAGGGCCCTGCTGGAAGAAAATAATTTGCAGAGCAGCGTGGTGGTGGGCAGGCCTTTAGCCAGGTGAATCTCTGGCAGTTCGAGGCCAGCCTGGTCTACAGAGTGAGATCCAGGACAGGCACCAAAACTACACAGAGAAACCCTGTCTCCAAAAAACAAACAAACAACAATAACAACAAAAGAATTTGCAGGGCTTATTTCCCAAGCCTGTGTCCAAAAGCTCCCTCAACTTTCCGATCCGAAAAACTGTAAAGATGTTAACTATGGTTACATAAGCTAAAAAGAAGCATTAATTAATTAATTAATTCATTTATTTACTGGTGATAATAGAGATCAAGCCTGGTGCCTCATGCTTAAACGGCAAGCACTCTGCTAACTAAGCCTTATCGTCTTATCCTGAGTATTGAGTATAGTTGTGTAAGTAGGAAATTAGTTTTAACAAGGCATTTCTAAAGCTACTTAGTTAAAGTTTTCTCTCACTTTGTATTTGCCATGGTCAGGTGAGGTCCAGTGGCAGGAAGTGCCAGGTTCCTGTCTCTCTGCTACCCAGCTTCCCAAATACTTGGTTTGAGAGAGGGTCTCACAATGCAGTTCTGGATCTCTGGGTGTACTTGCTATGTAGCCTAAAGTGACCTCAAACTCATGGCAATCCTCCTGTCTCAGCCAACTCATGTTGGGGTTACGGTGTGCACCAGCATGCCTGGCTCTTCTGTATGGGATATTCTATTTTTACTATAATTAAAAAAAAAAAACAAAACACCAACTTTCGGGGCGGGGGGTGCTGGAGAGATGGCTGAATGGTTAAGGCTGCTCTTCCAGAGAACCCGGGTTCAATTCCCAGCATCCACATGGCAGCTCACAACTGTCTGTAACTTCATTTCCAGAGGATCTAACACTCTTACAGACATACATACAGGCCAAACACCAATGCACATAAAATAAATAAACTAATTAAAAAAAACTTTCCAGTTTACACTGACTTACTTTTGAAGAAGAGTTTTTTTTTTTTTTTGTTTGTTTGTTTTTTTTTTGTTTTTTTTTTTTGTTTGTTTTTTTGAGACAGGGTTTCTCTGTAGTTTTGGAGGCTGTCCTGGAACTCGCTTTGTAGACCAGGCTGGCCTCTAACTCACAGAGATCCACCTGCCTCTGCCTCCCGAGTGCTAGGATTACAGGCGTGCACCACCACCGCCCGGCAGAAGAGGTATTTTTAAGGGTTAAATATTAACTTGTAATGCTAACTTCAGGTTGACAGGATGTATAATTTCTAAAGCACATAAGCAAAATTTTATACCATTTATGATCTGCCATACAGATGTTGTCTTACAATATATTCAGACACAGTAGGACATTTAAAGACGTACATGTTACTAAAGATTTTCTATAACAACAGGGTACATTATAATCAAGAGATGGAGATTTTATGTTTTCAATGGAAAAATTAAGATTTTTGAAAAACTTCTGTCACTTGGATTCTGATTACCATATAATACTTAAATGCAGGGAACAGGGTTGCACGCACATCTCTCCTAAACGCTCTCCAGGGTGTTTGCAGAAACATCTGTTTGTTTCCTGCACAGCAACCCAGCTGCAAAAAACATACCATGTCTGTTCTCAAGATCCATGTCCAAGAGGTCTTTGACTCTCCTGGGAACCCCACTATTGAGGGTGACCTCTGCACCTCAAAAGGTCTCTTCCAAGCCGCCGTGCCCAGTGGTGCCTCCACAAGCATCTATGAGGCCCTGGAACTCCGTGACAATGACAAGACTGGCAACATGGGGAAGGGTGTCTCAAAGGCTGTTGAGCACATCAACCAAACTATCGAACCTGCTCTGGTTAGCAAGACACTGAGTGTGTGGAACAAGACAGGATCGACAAATCGATGATTGAGATGGATGTCACTGAAAATAAATCGAAATTTGGGGCAAACGCCATCCTGGGAGTGTCCCTGGCTGTCTGCAAAGCTGGTGCCGCAGAAAAGGGAGTGCCCCTTTACCGTCACCTCGCTGACTTGACTGACAACCCTGAAGTCATCCTGCAGGTCCAGCTTTCAATGTGATCAACGCCGGTTCTCATGCTGGCAACAAGCTGGCCATGCAGGAGTTCATGATCCTCCCTGTGGGGGCGTCCGGTTTCCGGGAAGTCATGCTCATCGGGGCATCACAACCTGAAGAATGTCATCAAGGAGAAATACCGGAAGGATACCACCTACGTGGGTGATGTGGGTGGGTTCGTGCCTAACATCCTGGAGAACAAAGAAGCCCTGGAGCTGCTGAAGAACGCAATTGGGAAGGCTGGCTGCACCAACTAGGTTGTCGTCGGCATGGATGTGGCTGCCTCTGAGTGCTTCAGGCCTGGCAAGTATGACCTGGACTTCAAATCTGATGATGCCAGCAGATACATCACGTCCGACCAGCTGCCTGACCTGGTCCTTCATCCAGGACTATCCAGCGGTGCCCATCAAAGACCCCTTTGACCAGGACGACTGGAAGGCCTGGAAGAAGTTCACAGCTAGACATCCAGGTGGTTGGGGATGATCTCCCAGTAACCAACCCTAAGAGGATTGCCAAGGCTGTGAGTGAGAAGGCCTGCAACTGCCTCCTGCTCAAAGTGAACCAGATCAGCTCTGTGACTGAGTCTCTGCAGGCGTGTAAGCTGGCCCAGTCCAATGGTTGGGGTGTCATGGTGTCCCGTTGCTCTGGGGAGACTGAGGATACTTTCATCGCTGACCTGGTGGTGGGACTCTGCACTGGGCAGATCAAGACTGGTGCCCCATACGGATTTGAGCGCCTGGCCAAGTTCAATCAGTTCCTTAGAATCGAGGAAAAGCTGGGCTGCAAGGCCAAGTTTGCCGGCAGGTGCTTCAGGAACCCCCTGGCCAAGTAAAGTGTGTGTGGAGATCCCTGGAACCACCGGCTGCTTTGACCCTGTCCCTGATGTCAACGAGGCGGCTCAGAGCTGGCCCAGGGCTTGTCTCCCCCATGCCACTGCTTCCTTAGACGTCCTTAGACAGCCACAGCTGACCACCTTGGGCCTGTTGGAAACCCCAGCTTTGTAATCATGTGATTGGTCCTAACCATTGTTTCTGTCACCTCACTTCCAAGCTAAGTGTCTAAAGCCCAGTGTAATCTTTAGGGTAGCCGCAGGTAAGATCCCTGCCCCAGCAGTTCTACATGCAAAATAAAAGCCTCAGTGATCCATAACAAACAAAACAAAACAAAACCAACCAACCAACTAAACAAACAAACAAAACTTAAATGCTTATTTTGGTGGTAATATTAACAAGTGAGATTAAAAAAATGATCCTATTATAAAATATATATATTTTAAAAGATTTATTTATTTATTTATTATATATACAGAAGAGGGCACCAGATCTCATTACAGATGGTTGTGAGCCACCATGTGGTTGCTGGGAATTGAACTCAGGACCTCTGGAAGAGCAGTTGGTGCTCTTAACCTCTGAGCCATCTCTCCAGCCCCTATAAAATATATTAACATTTAAAAGAACTGAGGGTGCTGGAGAGATGGCTCAGTGGTTAAGAGCACTGACTGCTCTTCCAGAGGAACCAGGTTCAATTCCCAGCACCTACATGGCAGTTCACAACTGTAACTCCAAGATCTGACACCCTCACACAGACATATATGTAGGCAAAACACCAGCGCACATAAAATAAAAATAAATAAATTATTTTTTAAAAAAGAACCGAGTAACATTGGGGTAAGAGAGCTCGCCTGCTTACTTAGTTTCTCATGGGACCTTGCATTCCCCTTACTGGAAAGCATCGAGTCCATGGGACCTTCTACCCCAGAGTATCTCCATGTCTGTAGACAAGGTGAGCTCAGCAAGCATGGATCTAGACATCAGCTTACACCAAGCTAATATCCTGGGAATAGCTCTCAACTAATCCAGGATGGGAGCTGGTGGGTAAGTTCTTGTGGATGGGTAAATCCTAAGGCATTCTCCATCTCCCTTAGAACGAGCGGCTGCCTTCCCCTTCCTTATCTCATGGGATCTTATCTCTCATGCCTGGGGAATTATTTCTGATATTAATTACATACCCCTGTCTTTTGATCACAGATCTGTTTTCAGAGAAAGTATAGGTTTAGATACTATGTAGCTGTTCTTATTGGGCTTAAATTCCAGGTCTGCAACTATCTAAATGTATAATCTTGGAGAAAAATCACCTAAACTCCCTGAGCTTAGTTTCCTTATCTGCAAAACAGGAGTAATCATGATACCTACTTCATAGTTTGATCTACTACTGAGCCTAGCATGTAGTAGTAGGCACTCCATAAATGGGAGCTATTACTGTGTTTACAGGTTCTTTTCTTTTCTTTTCTCCCTCCCTCCCTTCCTTCATTCCTTTCAAATGTCACCACACCTCACTTCCCAACTGATTTTTATATAAACAAGTCCAGCAATCCTTTCCATTCTGGAAGAGAAACTCATACTTTCACTAGGCAGGTGCTCACTAGGCTTAAGATCATAAAGTGTTTCCTTGGACAATGCATTACCAACAAGATTTATTGATTGATCACTATCTATCTGGGATTTTGCATAATGTCTCATAAAAGTTTTAGCTAAGGGTAGTGAGATGCCTCATTTGGTAGCGTAAGCCTAGAGGCTTGAGTTAGCTCTATGGAACCCATGTAAAGATGAAAGGAGAGAATCAATTCCACAATACACATGCCATGGCTTGTGCTCCCTGAATGGATCTCTAGCCACCCAACATGATTCACACACATGATCATGATAAATAACATTTCAAAAGAAAATATTTTAGCATATACCTGGTGCCATAATGCATGTTCAGCAAATGTTCAGATTCAAAATGAAGAACAAGAAGCTGTGAAGTTGGGCCTGGTGGTGCAGGTCTGTAACTCTAGCCACCCAGAAAGCCCAGGAAAGGGCATCACCAGTTTCAAGGCTTGTTGGGACTACAGAGAGAGTTCAGAGCAAACCTGTGTGACTCACCTAGACCCTATCTTGAAATAAAAAATGTAGGGCTGGTAGGGTGGATCAGCCGACAGACAGACAGACAGACAGACACACACACACACACAGACAGAGAGATAGAGACAGAGAGAGAGACAGAGAGAGAGACAGAGACAGAGAGACAGAGAGAGACAGAGACAGAGAGAGACAGAGACAGAGAGACAGAAAGAGAGAGAGAGACACAGAGAGAGACAGAGAGAGACAGAGAGAGAGACAGAGAGACAGAGACAGAGAGACAGAGACAGAGAGAGAGACAGAGAGAGAGACAGAAAGAGAGAGAAGATATTGAGGGTATAGCTAGGTGGGAGGCTGGTGTTTGGAGCTTTGGGGTCTTAGCACTGCAAAAAGAAAGAGCAAGACCTTGACTGATGTTATGTTAACTGAGGTAATACAGAAGATGTCTTGAAACATCTTTTTGTCTCCAGCCCTCAGACCATCTTGTAGTAATGGCAAGTAAGGAAGGATTCAAAACAGACTAAGTAACAACACAAAACAAACACAACAACCCCCAAGTCCCACAATGATAGAGTGTGTCAAAGAGACAAGAGTCAACTCAGCAAGTTCTCAATGGCCAAGCTGGAGTGTGTGTGTGTGCCCGTGTGTGTGTGTGTGTGTGTGTGTGTGTGTGTGTGTGTGTGTGTGTGTATACATGTGCATTTGTGTGCACATAGCTGGGAGGCTAGAAGGTGACCTGAGGTACCATTCATCTGGTGCTGACCACCTTGTTCTTTTGAGGTAAGGTTTTCACTGGCCTAGATCTGATTGGCCAGTTTTATGCCCCAGAAATCACCATCCCTATTACTAGGATTATAAGTGTGTACTACCATGACTGGCTTTTTTTTTTTTTTTTTTTTTTTGAGCTGGAACCCAGGGCCTAGTGCTTGCTAGGCAAGCGCTCTACCACAGAGCTAAATTCCCAATCCCCCATCACTGGCTTTTAAATATGGGCTTTGGGGACTCAGATCCTATCAAATGAGTCCTAAACCTGGAATATTTGGAGTATTAAAAAATGTAGTATTGGATCATAAACCATAATACAAACTAAACAGCCAAGATTCTATTTTAAAATAAAGAAATGCATGAATAAATAAACAAATAGGAGCAAACTAACAAATCTATCTTTTAAGGGTAGGGAGCAGCTTGGTAACACAGTATGCATGCAGACTTCCTTCTAAAGCGTGTTGAATGTATTGGGCACGGTGTCACATCCCTGTAATTCTAGCACTTGGCAAGTAAACAAAAAAATGGAGGATTGGGAGGGAGTTCAAGCTTTGGCTAAGTAGCAGGTTTGAGGCCAGCCTAAGTTAAGTAAAACTCTTTTTCAAAAAACAAAAACAATCCCCGTGTGGCGGCACATGCCTTTAATCCCAGCACTCCAAGGCAGAGGCAGGTGGACCTCTGAGTTGGAGGCCAACCTGGTCTACTACAGAGCGAGTTCCAGGACAGCCAGGGCTACACATGGGAACTCTATCTCAGAAAAAAGAAAGAAAGGAAGAAACAAAACAGAAACAAACAAACAAACAGAAGGTGTGGAGAATGTAAAGGGAGAGAAAGGAATAACTTGAGCAGAGAAGCCAGACGAACCCCTGCTTTGGTCAAGTGATCAAGGTTAGCAGCAACTTGACTGGTCATAGGTCATGCTGATGCAGTAGGTTCCTGATTCGACCACGGAGGGAAAAGAAAGGCATTTTACCTGGGGGCCTTGCCCTCCACAGGACCCTGGTGGAGTCTTGAGAAAAACAACAGCCTAATCCTACTTCAGGGACATTATACAAAATACCTGACCTGTACACCTCAAAACTGCCTGGTCATCAAAAACCAAGGAATGTCTGAGAAACTGTCAAAACAAGAGGGCCTGAGCAAACATGGCTAGATGTGATGGCCTCTTGGTGGAGTTTTGGAAAGGAAAAAGGAAACTAAGCAAAATTGCTCAAAGTCTGGACTGTAGTTAACAATACTTCATATTAATTTTGAAGAACGAAGCATATTCATATAAGGTGTTAATAGTGGGCTAAACTGGGTGTAGGGTACCAGGATGTTGTCTATATTTTGTTTTCAATGCATTGATTCTGTAGTTTAAAAGTTTAGTGAGGGCTGGAGAAATGGCTCAGAGGTTAAGAGAACAGGCTCTCTTCCAGAGGTCCTGAGTTCAAGTCCCAGCACCCACATGGTGGCTCACAACCATGTGTAATGAGATCTGATGCCCTATTCTAGCCTTCAGGCAGAACACTGCATACATAATAAATAAAATATTAAAAAAAAAAAAAAAGTTTAGTGAACCCACATCATGGTGCACATCTGTGATTCCGGCACCTGGAATGTGGAGAAGGAAGATGGGAAGTTCAGTCACCTCTGGGCTTAGAAGGAGTTCAAGGCCACCCTGGACTGTACATGACCCTGTCTAAGTAAAATAAAGACCTCGAGGAGCATAAAGTTTATGAGGTAAAGCAGGGAATCTATCCGAAGGACTTCCATTGCAAAGGGGAATCCCAGTGGTAGTGTTTGCTGTGACAGGCATAGAAGAGACTTTTCTAGAACCGGTGGAGTTTCCATGGCAAAGGAGGAAACATTTGAACCGGGGTTTGGCGGTGGAGGTGGGAATAGCAGCTAGCTGCCTGGAGGGGAGAAGAGAAAGAAGTGCTTTTCTTGTTTAGTTTTAGTCTAAACAGCACTAATGTGTGAAGGCAGATTTGTTGTCTCCGTCCTGAAAGGCTTTTTGGCCCATCCACCGCTGTTGTTGTTTATGCCCTTGTGCTGAGATTTTACAGGCCCCTGTCACCTCACTATCTAGGGAAGGCTGGAAGTAGACAGCAGCAAATCGGATTGGCACGGAGGAAGTGGTTTCTTCCTAGTTGAAGCCGGGCAGGTGTAACAACCTCTTCTGTTTTCTCTGGTGCGTTTAGGATCTGGAAAAGCACTTCATTGAGGGAGGGGGTGTGTGCAATCGGCGCTCTTCAAGCAGGTCAACCTCTCAAATTAAGTGGATTGAAGGGAAAGAAAGTTCTCATTTCTGGGTAGGCGATGCCCTGTAGCTCTGTTGACAATCTCCAGAGCCTCCTGCCAGCTTTGGGTAAGGTTGGTGAGTCCTTGACCATTTTGCCAACTCACTGTGTTGAAATCTACGGTTCCCATTTCACAGTGGGACCCAGCTCCTATCCATCCATAAAAGCCACTTGGATACCTGTTCCTTCCCTGCCGTTATCAACAAAGTAGCCATCTTGCATTACTCCAAGATTCTGCCTGTCTTGCTGATCTGGAACTCATGAGTTCATGGGACCGTCAGACTCTTTAGCTGTGGGGACGAGAAGTGCGTGCCACTAAGTCTGGCTTATCTGTTTCTTTTGTGTGGACTTTGATTTTTTTTTTTTTTTTTTCAGGTTTGTGTTTGCTTTGTTTCTGGAACTCACTGTCTAGCCCAAACTGATCCGTTAGCTACAACCTTACTGCCTTAACCACAGTAAGTGCGGGGGTTCAGGCAATTGACAGCACGGCTGGCGTGTCTTTGGGCTGCAGAAGTGCAGTCCTCTGCCCAGGGCTTTTTCTAGTTATTAGAAAGAAGAAGGCTCGGATGACTCAGCAATAGAGTGCTTGTGGAGTAGGGGAGAGGCCCCAGGTTCAAAGTCAGCACTGTTAAAAAAATAGAACAACCTGTAAGGAAAGGGCGTAGCAGAAAGGGTCTTCGAATGCAGGCTATGATTTTGACACTTTTCTTTTGCTACATTTTTGTGCATGTTTGCATGCGAGAGAGAGAGAGAGAGAGAGAGAGAGAGAGAGAGAGAGAGAGAGAGAGAGAGAGTGCAATTCTCCAAATGCCCAAGTAGACCATAGAAGAACTTCAGGTGTCCTGCTCATTTCCTGAGACAGGGTCTCTCACTGAACCCTGAGCAGTTACTCTCCCCTCCAGCCCCTTCAATGGGGCCATGACTGACCATCTTATGTGGGTGCTGGGGGTTCAACTCAGGTTCTCATGATGTATACCAAGTTCTCTTACCCACTTAGCTCCCCACCCTCTTGTGGTTTTGTTTTGTTTTTTCAAACAATTATGTGTATGAGTATTTTGCCTGAATGTATGTCTGTGCATCACAAACAGGCCAGGTATCCACTGAAGCCAGAAAAGGGACTCAGATCATCTGGAGCTGGAGGTATAGAAGGTTGTGAGCCTCCCTGTGGGTGCTGAAGATCAAATCCTGGTCCTCTGGGACAGCAGCCAGTGTTTTGACTGCTAAGCCATCTCTCCAGCCCCTGTGATTTTATTCTTGATAAAAACGTCTGAAACGCAGCTCAGTTGTTTTGTTATCAAAGACTTTGTTTGATTGTTTTGGAGTCTCACTATGCAGCCCAAGCTCACCCAAAACTCACAGCAATTCTCCTACTTTAGCCCCTGAGGTGCTGGGATTACAGGAATGCAAAATCACTTCCAACCCGTGGTCAAGTTTTAAAGAGCTGATCTTCTACTTCAGAGTTTCTTGGTTTTGCACCATTTAGGGACAGATAATTATTTACTGTGATGCACTGTCCCGTCTATTGTAAAATGTTTATCAGAAGCCTTGGCCTTGACCAACTAGATGACAGTAAAATCCCCGAGTTGTGACAACTGAAACTGTCTCCACCATTTGTCCCCAAAGACGGTGCAGAAAAAACTGCTGAGCTGTTGTGAATACTGAGAAGTTAACTGTGGGCTCTAAAGAGGCTGCTAAGGAGAAATGAGCTCTCTGAAACACAGATGATGCTCCTCTTGGTACTTAAGATCTCAAGATCCCTTCAGCCTAAGGTGGAGCCTGTAAATTCAGTCCAGTGTTTAGGGGGAAATGCCAGAAGCCAAATATGAAGTGTATTCCCTGCTTGATTTCATTCCAAATAGTAATTGAAGGACTGCTATGTATCAAGACTTATACTAGGTTCTGGGGACCTGATGCTGAAGAAAAGAGACCTGGGTTTTTTTTGTTTGTTTGTTTGTTTGTTTGTTTTTGTTTTCATTTTTGAGGACCTTGGCTGAATTCTGTTGCATGTCCCCATGGAAGGCTGCATTTGCATGTGACTATGGCTTTGAGGTAATGGTCCCTATTAATTTTCCTTCAAGGATCATGTATGGACGTGACCCTATGTAGGCTTGTTTTCTGTGTCTAGACAGTTTTTTACAGAGCTTGGAATACCCACAGTTTCTGAGATAAAAGAAAGATTGGGATGGTTGGAATCTTGTTGGCCTTCTGTCCCTCAAAATGCATGATCTAGTCTGATTTTTTTCACTGACTCTTACCGGAAGGTTGCCCCCCAGAGAGGAATTTAAAAGCTAGGACGTCGACCATTTGACCCTTCACTGTATTTCTTTCCGTCACTCTGCATTGTGAAATCTTCCTGAACAGGTGCTTGTGGTACTGGCTGGATCAGAATGTGTGTTCTTGCCTTAGCTCTGGAAACTCCCTATCATTAAATACTAAATTGTACTTTTGGGGACATTCTAATTTTATTTAACTTTTTTTTTTCCCCTGTCACTGAGATTTTTTAGTGTGCTGATTTTCTTAATCTTTGCCAAGACTTTTTTTTTTTTGTTATTTTTGTTTTGTCTTTGTTTTTTGTTTTTTGTTTTGTTTTGTTTTGTTTTTTTGAGGCACGGTTTTTCTGTGTAACTCTGACTGTCCTAGAACTCACTCTGTAGACCAGGCTGGCCTCCAACTCATCCAACTCAGAGATCCGCCCTCCTTTGCCTCCTGAGTGTTGGGATTAAAGGTGTGCACCAGGCTGCAGAGATGGCTAAGCAGTTAAGAGCACTGACTGTCCTCGAAGAGGACCCGGGTTCAATCCCCAGCACCCACATGGTTTAACTCATCTTTAACTCACAACCTGCTTTAACTCCAGTCCCAGGGTATTTAACACCCCCTTTCTGGCTTCTGCAGCACCAGGCATGTACATAGTGCACAGACATATAATACAGGAAGATGAGACACCCATAAATGTTAAATTAAATAAAAATAAATAAATAAATAAATAAATAAATAAATAAATAAATAAATAAAGGTGTGCACCACCATGCCCGGCTTTCCATATGACTTTATTCACAAATCAAGAGGACCCTGAAGTTATATTATACCTGAAGTCTTTGTTTTTGGTGTAGGAAATATGGCTACTGCACAGATTGTCCTTAAGGTCTTGCTGAGGGTTCATTGGCCCTGGCTACCCACTGGGAACAGGCAGCTAACTTATAACTTAGATCTGGTCCTGAATGTGCCAAGTCTAAAATTATTAGGAAAACAAAACCAACCAACGATCTAACCAAACAAACAAAAAAAACCCCCAAAAAAGTTCTAATAACAAAGTGCCATAAAATTTCTGGGCCTTGCCGGGCGGTGGCAGTGCACGCCTTTAGTCCCAGCACTCAGGAGGCAGAGGCAGGTGGATCTCTGAGAGTTCAAAGCCAGCCTGGTCTACAGAGCTAGTCCAGGATAGGCTCCAAAACTACAGAGAAACCCTGTCTCGAAAAACAAAACAAAACAAACAAACAAACAAAAAAAATTCTGGGCCTCAGTTGTAAAATATCTCTGATTTCTCCTCCTCCTCCTCCTCCTCCTCCTCCTCCTCCTCCTCCTCTTCCTCCTCCTCCTATTTTTTAAGGCAGGAGGTTGACATGCCATGCTGGCCTGGCACTTTCTATGTAGACAAGGCTGGGCTCAAACTCCCAGTCAGCCTTTCTCATCTGTCTCCCAAGAGCTGGGATCACAGGGCTATTACATCATATTTCATATTTGATCTCCTCTGAAATCTGGACTTTTTTCTTCTTGTAGTTTTCTGGTGTTAGGGATGGCGCCCAGGGCTCCGAAGTGTTCTGTTTACCAATGAGCCACGCTTCCATCCCTATTACTCCTTTTGATGCGTTTTTGTCTGGCTTTGTTTTGCAGGAGGCATGTTTCTCCTTAAGCTTCCCAACTTCTCATCTGTTGAAAGGGGACACCAGGTTAGAACAGGAGACCTGCCAGGAAGTTAGTCAACTTGAAAACCTTTGGTTCTGGGCAAGGTCTCTTAATTTTGCCTACATGGTTGGGAAAGCAGGTACTTTCAAATACATACATACATACATATATATGTATATGAAAAAAATTAAAATGTAATAATTTCTCCCTTCCCTTTCCTTCCTCCAACCCTTTTCAAATATCCCTCCCTGGATCCCTTTCAAATTCATGGCTTCTCTTTCTTTGCTTGTTCTCATTATATATATGTATAAATGCAAAAATACATAAATACGCCGAGCGGTGGTGGCGCATGCCTTTAATCCCAGCACTCGGGAGGCAGAGCTAGGTGGATCTCTGGGCTACTGAGTGAGTTTCAGGAAAGGCTCAAAGCTACACAGAGAAACCCTGTCCTGAAAAACCAAAAAAAACCAAACCAAAACAAAACAACAAACCAAACCCCCAAACCATAAATACAACCCGCTGAGTGAGTTTCTTTTGTGTTGCTCTTATATGTGTGATTTCTGGGCTGACAGTTTGGAATTGGATAACCAGTTAGGGGACCTCATCCCCAGGGATGGCTAATTCTCCTTTTTTTTTTTTTTTTTTTTTTTTTGAGACAGGGTTTCTCTGTGTAGCTTTAGTGCCTTTCCTGGAACTCACTCTGTAGACCAGGCTGGCCTGGAACTCACAGAGGTCCCCTTGCCTCTGCCTCCGGAGTGCTGGGATTACAGGCGTGCGCCACCACCACCCGGCTAATTCTCCCTCCTCCAGAAGTCTTTAGTTGCCCGTAGTCTATGGAGAAGGGCCTGTGCCATCGCCCCCTTCCATGACAGCGTATCTATTGGTGTCGTCACCCTTCAGTTCCTGCTTAGGCATGCATATTGTTGAGGTGTCATGGGTGTCCCCTCCCTGTCATTTCTAGAAGACAGGACTTCCCAGCAAGCTTCCTGGTCCTCTGAGGCTTACAGTCTTTCCACCTTCTCTCTCAGAGTCTGAATGGCTGGGCTGTTATGGGAGCTACATGGAGAGGACGGCATGGGCACACGAGGCTCTGTCTCAAAACCAAAATGAAGTAATTTAAAAAAAAAAAAGGGCTAGGTTGATGCATCAATAGAGAAAGGTTCCTACCACAAGCCTTGACAACCCAAATGTGGTCCCCAGAACCCACATGGTGGAAGGAGAGAACCCACTCCACAGATTGTCCTCTGACTTATACATGTGGCCTGTGACATGTGCGAGCATCCCTCCCCCGACAAATAAATGAACATATGTATGATATATGTTGTTAAAAAAAAAAAAAAAAAAGTGGTTCTTTCCTGGATGGAAAGCAGGTGAGGAGAGTAGAGCTGAGATCAAGGAACTAATTTTGAAGTTCTTGCTCTCTGATGCAGATGAGGTAGGTTGATGATGATTATGACAACATGAGGAAATGGGCTCTGCTGAGGAAGTGAGTGGAACTGGATTTTGCAGAATTCGTGATCTGTTGCATTTGGGTGTGAGAAGCAGGAGGATTCAAGAACGTCTTGGATTTCTGGCTTGACCTCGATGCTCCTTACTGAAGTCCTGGAGCTTACCACTCAGGCTAAATCCTGTGGCATTTTAACTGGAGCTGTCCAGTGGACAATCAGGAGGCATTTGGGGGTTGGATTATTATTTATTATTTATTTTTATTTTTTATTTTTATTTTTTTTCGAGACAGGGTTTCTTTGTGTAGCTTTGCACCTTTCCTGGATCTCGCTCTGTAGACCAGGCTGGCCTTGAACTCACAGAGATCCACCTGGCTCTGCCTCCCGAGTGCTGGGATTACAGGCGTGCACCACCATCGCCCAGTGGGGGTTGGATTATCATCGATGGAAGTTGGATTTTATCCAAGGGGACTGTACAATCTCATGACCATGGCAGGAAGCGTGAAACTGGTTCATGGTAGAAACATATTTGGAGATATTTCTAATAATTTCATATTGAGATAAGTAGGATAATACACATAACAATAAATGTATATAAAGGAAGCCAGTTGTCACAAATGTACCCGGTAAAGTTCACTTTTGAGAGCTTTCCCCCTAGGCTGGGCGGTGGTGGCGCACACCTGTAATCCCAGCACTCGGGAGGCAGAGGCAGGTGGATCTCTGTGAGTTCGAGGCCAGCCTGAGCTACAGAGTGAGATCGAGGAAACGCGCAAAGCTACACAGGGAAACCCTGTCTCGAAAAACCAAAAAAGAGAAAGGGGGGGGGGAGAGCTTCCGTGTGTCCCTTTCCAATGAATGCTCTGTAGAGCCCACATACATATATGGAGAGAGGAATGTGAAACAAATTATACTTTTGCATCAGATAGAAGTGATGCTGATGCTGGCTTAAATCACAACCAAATTACCCTGGGCCTTCCCTAAAAAACTGGTCCATAGGCTCAATTCTCCAAATCTAGCCACAAGCATCCTTAGGTTTAAATACCATAGATAAAACATGTGTGGTACAGACCTCTTTCCAGGGTCACAGATCTGGCATTGCATTGAGACCGTGTTTTTTCTTTTCCACTGGATGGGTCATGTAATCTTAGTCATTCCCCATCTCCACCGTTTTTTTATGCCCCCCCTCCCCGTTCTGCGTTATTCTGGGATTAACGCTGCGTGGTCCCCTACACAAACGCGGCTGCCCGGGCTGGTATGGTCAGCCGGAGCCCTGCTGTGCAGCCGCGTCTGGAATTCCGGTGAATTGGCATCACTAGAGCACAAAGGCGGCTACAATGAGGAAAACCCTTCAGTGCAGAAAGGAATGTTTGGATCCCTGGACCGCCACAGTGAAAGGACACACACACACACACACACACACACACACACACACACACACACACACACACACCACACCACACCACACCACGCGCCTCCCAGGCCGGGGCTGAGGTTCTCCGCAACCAGTTGAGGTGCAAAGTTGCGGGATGATCGGGATGCTCATGCAGCCTGGTCCTGGAAGGCTTCGAACCTGCATAAGTCCAGCGTGGTCCTTGTACCATCATTCTGAAACAGGCATAAATCATTCCTTGAGATCGGAGTGCAGCACCGTGTCCCCTCATCAAACCCCACCTTTTACGGGTCAATCCCGCACCCCCCCCCCCCCCCCTTGGAGTCCTCAACTCTTCCCTCCTCTCGTCCGCCGCGCAGCAGGAGACTTTGGTCAAAGTATCCAACTTTTTACATTTTTCCAATCCGGACATCACTATTTTCACAAGCCTGTTGGTTTTAAGTATTAGGTGTTTATTTCTTTTATTTATTTATTTATTTATTTATTTATTTATTTATTTATTTATTTATTTATGCATGCCTGAATTTGTCCTCCAAAAGTAACACTTAATGTGTCACCCATCCCCAGGCTTCGCCACTTTAAGCCACGCTGCCTGGATCATTGTGGTCAGCAGAGGTCCTGACTATGCATTGCAGAGAGAAGCAGGCGGTGACTGGCAGGCTGTCACTCCAGGGAGAGGAGGCGGAGGGAGGGACCCCACTTGGGCACCACGTGGATAGCCCCCCCCCCCCAATACGTCACAGCGCTTTGCCTGAAGGAAATGACTCCTTGGACCAGGGCTCTATGGACCAGTTGTAGCTGCCAGGACAGAAGATTCTGGGATGGCCTGAGGCTGGGGAACAGCTCATCCTCCTGTGGGGCTCCCAGCGGCTTCAATCTACTGCACCAGCTGGCTAGTCTCAGCGCCTCAGAGTCTCACACAGCTGGGGACCGTGGCCTGAAGGGCTCCTGCAAGGTCCACCCTCTTAAGAGTGTTGTGCCTCAGTTAACAGGATCAGTGTGGCCTCCAACTCCTGATGTTTTAATACTGGCATCACGCGAAGACAGCCCCTCCTCCTAAGTTTTGTTGAAGATGAACAGAACTGTAAGAGACCCTGTCTGTCTATAACACCTGTAGATGTGGAGCTCAGGAAGCTAGATAGATATCGCCTCCACAGCAATGACAGAATCTCCTCCAAACACAAGCAAACCCATGTGAGCAGCCTGCACCATGTCAGGGGAAGCAGAGCCCCAGGGGAGCTTACTAAATTCAGACTCTACACCCCATTCTGTGCCTTTGTCCAGCCTTTCTCTGGGGTCATATCTCTCTCTCTCTCTCTCTCTCTCTTTCTCTCTCTCTCTCTCTCTCTCTCACTCTCTCTCACTCTCTCTCTCTTCCTCCCTTGGAACTCGCTTTGTAGACCAGGCTGGCCTCGAACTCACAGAGATCAACCTGCCTCTGCCTCCGAGTGCTGGGATTAACGGCGTGTGCGGCCACACTCACAGCTTTCTTTTCTTCTCTCTTCCTTTTCCAATGGTTTTCTTCTGCTCTCCATCTTTTATTTATTTATTTACTTTTTTTTTAAAAAGTCGCTTCTCTTGACTTTCCCCCTTTTCCATTTCCTTTCTATCTCCATTCAAACTCTAGATAACATTTCTTCGTTGGCGGTCTAGCCTGCCTTCGTCCTCTGTGAGTGTGGCGAGGGCAGCGCTTGCCCGTATTTGAGTGAGTAGCAGTGATTGTCAGTGATTGAGTATGGCCGTGGAATGTGCGTGCGTGTGCGAGAGAGGGGTGTGCGCTCCCTAGCGTGTGAAGCAGTCACTGTATGTGCCCGGTGCGTGTGCTCCTGGAGGACAGCATGCTCAAGCGTGCGCGCGTGTGGAGTGTGCATGTGCTATCGCCCAAGTGTTCGAGTGCCCACTCCTCCCAGAGTCGCAAAGTGCAGGGGGCGGGCCGGGCGGCAGGGGGCCTGGCCCACTGGATTCCCGCATGCTAGTTCCGGGGCGGTCTGGTCTAAAGGGCTTTATGCACCGTCTGGAGGGTGGGGACTGGCGCGGGTAGAAAAGTGGATGCCTCTGGAATCCCGGCCGGCTTTCTGCCTCGAGCAGCCAGCAGAGTTGCTGAGCGAGACCTGCGAGCCTGAGCGGAGTTGCTGCTTGTGCGCGCTGCTGCGACGCGCGCCCACCTCCCGGGGAAGGAACGGCGAGGCCCGGGGCGGTCTGGAGGATGGAGCGCCCGGCCGCCGCGGCAGCTTGGATGCTGCTGCTGGCCATCGCTGCCTACCTGGCTCCAGTCAGTAGGCAAGGTAAGCGGCCACCTGCGGGAGCCACGCGCGCGCAGCGCCGTCCACGCTAGGCGCTGCAGAGGGGAGCGGGGCGAGGGTGGGCGGCGGCGGAGCTGCTCGGGCTGGGAGCGCTCGGGTGACCCCAGGAGTGAGGAGCGCAGCGCCGCTGCTCCGCTAGCTAGGGGACGGGGTCGCACCGGCTTCTGTGACAGCTCACCCCGCGGCGATTGCGCCTTTGTTCCCACGGGAATTAGTCCTGGCCCCTCAACGCTTTTCAGGCTGGAACCTGGAGAGAGAGGGAGAGAGAGGGTCTCCCGCGTGGGTCTGCGCTTTCTTCCAGCCGGGGCCGAGCGGTCCTCCCGGCAGCTGCCAGCGCAGTTTTCCACCTGCAGCGTCCGGCGGGCGCGGGAGATCCGATCCCATCGCGCACCCGGGGCGGCCGGCCAGAGTCTCCTTCTTTCCATCAGTGACGAAACGCCGTCCCGCGGTGACCCCCCATGAGACCGC
Organism: Onychomys torridus; assembly: GCF_903995425.1. Lineage (NCBI taxonomy): Eukaryota > Metazoa > Chordata > Mammalia > Rodentia > Cricetidae > Onychomys > Onychomys torridus. The sequence continues at coordinate 46,393,441 of NC_050446.1, read as the reverse complement.
ATCTCATGATACCGATCATTTACGAACCCAGATAAGGCCGGGAGGAGGGATTGGCGGAGAAAGAGCGGACTGATACACTAGAGTACTTTCCTGAAGGCTTTCCCTTTCTACCCGGAGCGGGTGCTTTTGTGTTGATGAATGGAGCTGGTTTGCAGCGCCTGAGTTTTGGGGATGGAATGCGGAAAGTTTCTAATGCGGCTACAGACTTTTTCAAGTTGTCCCGAGAGTTAGATTTTTTTTTTTCCCTCTCCTGCGAAACAGAGCAGAGGGTAAGAGAGGGAAAGGGGGAAAGTATTTGGAGTTCAGAAAATAGAAAACTTTTAAGAGAAAATGAAAGACAAGCTAAAAGAAATGGAGAGGACTGGAGCTAAATGAGAAGGAAGGGGAGGGAGGGAGGGAGGGAGGGAGGGAGAGAGAGAGAGAGAGAGAGAGAGAGAGAGAGAGAGAGAGAGAGAGAGAACCCTCGAGTTCTCTCCCTGGCTTTCGTTGCTAGGTAGCAGCCTGGAGCTGCGTGTGACCGACCACCAGACAGACAGAGCGGACGCTGCTGCCACCGCAGGGACTAATCTGTCTGTGGGGATGGGCCAGTCCCCCTTTCCCCTCCCGCTTTTTCCCCGTCCGACAACTTAATTGCCCTACAATAAAAATGAAACCCCTATTGTTGCAGGATTAGTCAAAGCAATAAATTGATTTCCCTAGATCACATATTGGGGGTTGATGGGTGCGGACTGGGGAAGCCCCTGTTTACAGAGGAGAGCGGGGAGGGCTTGTGGATGGGCCGCGGCATGTATTCAAATGGTTAATCTGCTTTCTTTCCTCAATTCTTAGCATAAGCTCCTTAGAGGGAATCAAGTAATTATACAGCAACTCCGAGCAGCACCCATCTCAGACTTCCTGGGAAGTTTGGAAGCGCCAGCAAATGCACCAGGCTTGCAAAAATCTTTCTCAAAGGAGGGGTGGTGGCAGGAGAAGATGGCTAACAATTCTTTCTTTGAACATCTTTCTAGAGTATTGGAAACACAGAAGAGGGATTTACTGTTGTTGTGTGTGTGAGGTAGGGAGAGTTCACAGAGCCTACTTAGGGTTATATATCATGTGCTAAATACAGTTTAGTGCACTTTTTTGTCCCTGTCTGGAAAATTACTGTCCATGTATAAAATTATAAAAAAAGCTGGGAAGCATTCTGTAAGGTTTTTAAAAAGCAGATTTGGTAATGTAATGTTCACTAACTAATATGAGGTGTGTGTGTGTGTGTGTGTTTCTTGCCTCCCCCCCCCCCCCCAACTCAGCAAATAGACTAAGTTGGCTTGGAATCAGCTGCTTGCCTCTGCCTTCTGAGTGCTGGGATTAGGCAGGTAATGCCGGGAGTTCTTCAGGATTCTAAACCTGGAACCCAAGTCTCACCATTCTTAGTCTTGATATTTTGCTATTGTAATTCATTTCTTATGAGCCAGTGTCTCGGTGTGTAGCCCAGACTGGCGTGCAATCACTGCCAGCTGCCTGTGATCCTCCTGTCTCAGCTCCTTGAGTCAGGGCTAAAGAGTGCAGCTGCCATACCTGGCCGAGCACTCAGGTTTGTAAACTGTAAAGCTGATACAGTAAGAGAACTTCTCAGGATATTTATGACCATATGGAGGTAAATTATGTAAAATACTTAGCCCAGTGAATATAGACAATGAATATAAACTAGCAACTAACCTTATGTTTAGCAACACTTTCTCAAAGACACACACACAATTTTTTTTTACAGTCATTCATGTACATGTACAAGTGTACATGTCATAACACACATGTGAAGGGTGACGTGGATCTCGGGATCCAGCTCCAGTGGTCAGGCTTGGTGACAAGCACCTTTACCTGCTGATCAGTCTTACTAAACCGTTTCCACTCAGTTCTTTGAGGATTTCCTAGATCTTAGGATATATTTTTGGTTATGGATTAAACTTTTGTGATTCCACCTTGAGTGGGACCTGTAATAAGTAGGAGACATTGTTGGTCCGTCACCTGTCTCTGGAACTTTAACTCCTGTTGCTTTTATTTCAGGGTGGACTTTCACTTCCCTGCTTGAAATCTTTGTGGTTATAATAGGCTTCTGCCTCAACTCTCCAATCACCTTGATCTGATGGAAACATTTGTAGGTGGAGGGAACCTTAGGTATCTAAGTCTGTGTATTGTTTTATACTGATGGGTGGTTAACCCAGCAGCGGGAGGGAGGTCCTGAAAAGAATGGGTTTAAGTTCCTGGCCTAAGGGCATGCAATCTGTGATAGAGCCCAGATGGAGTCAGTTTCTCTTTGCTTATCTCCTTTTTTAGATGCCCCACCCTCTTTGGTTGAGACTTTAAGATTCCTTTCTGGGGATCCACACTGATCACATGAAGCAGAGAATGACAAGTAGATGACCTTGGCAGTCTTTAACACAACTGGATGTTCCCAAGAGGCCACAGCAGAATGTCAGGCCAAAGAGGAATCTATTATAGGTTAAGGTAGACTCAGGACTTCAGCCTCCGGCTTGGTCTAGAACTTCACATCGGTGCCCAGCATCTTCAGACCCATCTTGTAAACTCTTGTGCCATCAAGGCAGATTCCTGAGGATCTTTGTGTTTTGTTGTGTAGACAGCTACAAAACTTAGACCTAGACAAGGTAATTATTAGGTCCTGGGTTAATCACTGTCTCTAGACAAACATCTTTTTTCCCCGAGACAAGGTTAGAGTCTCTGTGTAGCTTTGGAGCCTGTCTTGGAACTCACTCTGTAGCCCAGGCTGGCCTCAAACTCAGAGATCCACCTGCCTCTGCCTCCTGAGTCCTGGGATTAAAGGGGTGCACCACCACTGCCCGTTGGACAAGCACTTTCAGAACACTGAAGTTTAAAAGTTTTAATACATTTTTTATTATTTTTAAAAATATTGATATCAAGAACCTAATAATTATCTTCCAGTACCATTGTTATATATTGGTTTTGGCTATTAATTCTTACCGGCTAGAACAGGGTAACAAGCAATCGCAGGTTCCTTAGGAAGTGTTCATTTCTTCATTCATTCTGGTTCTAGGGATCAAAGGTTGGGGCTTGGGCATGCTAGATATTGCTCTGCCTCTATGTACCCCCAACCCACAAATAATGGAATTCAAAACAAAGGGAGTCAGCTCTGGTGGGGTATCTTTTGTTACTTTTTGAGACAGGGTCTCACAACATAGCCTTAGCTGGCCTGGAGTACACACCTACCTCTGTGCTGGGATTAAAGGCAGGTGTTGGAGTATGTGTTTTAATTCTAGAATTAGGGAGGGAGAGGCCATAGGACCAGATGTTCATGTCTAGCTTCAGCTAAATAGGGAATTTCAAGTCAGCCTGGGCTACAAGACCTGTTCTCCAACTGTATGTACATTCTTACTCTCAAACAACCAACCAAACAAAACACACACACACACACACACACACACACACTCACTCACTCAGGGATTCTGAGTATTACTGTAGAACAATTAGAGATACACCAGTTGTGAAGCTCTACTCTAGAACGGAGAAAATGAGATTGAAGAAGCACTCGGTATAACTGGAATGATTTTTCCTCCCTCCCTCCCACCCTCCCTCCCTCCCTCCCTCCCTCCCTTCCTTCCTTCCTTCCTTCCGATTTATTTATTATGTATACAGTGTTCTGCCTGCATGTATGTCTGCAGGCCAGAAGAGGGCACCAGATCTCATTTTAGATGGTTGTGAGCCACCATGTGGTTGCTGGAAATTGAACTCAGGTCCTCTGGAAGAACAGCCAGTACTCTTAACCTCTGAGCCATCTCTCCAGCTCCCCTGGAATGGTTTTCATATTTATTAACTTTGTGATCTTGAAGAAATGAAAGGAATCACTACTACTTACTGTGATATGCTTTACAAGTCCAGAGTATGCTGGGTGGTGGTGGCGCACGCCTTTAGTCCCAGCACTTGGGAGGCAGAGGCAGGTGGATCTCTGTGAGTTCGAGGCCAGCCTGGTCTACAGAGATCCAGTAAAGGCACCAAAAACTACACAGAGAAACCCTGTCTCAAAAAAACAAAAACAAACAAATGAACAAACAAAAACTAAACAAAAAAAGACAAGTCCAGAGTATGTAGGTGAGCTGGTCAGGATTTCATAATTAAAATGGACTCCACTATGAGACTCTGAGATCGTCATTCTCTGGTTTCAGGTTATCCCTCCCATGACCTCTCTGGCTTAAAGAAGATTTGACATGCTTCAGTGTCAGTTTTGGGTCTCTATTTGAAAATGATTAGTAGTGGTTTGTTTTGAAATGCCAAGTTTGCTTTTGTGGCTCATGTTCTGTAGAGGTCAAGAAGAGAAGTGGGCAGTGCTTGGGATTTTGGATTAAGACTCTTGGTTTGAAACCTACTTCCTTTTTCTTATTACCCAAGAAATCCAGTGTAACTGCTTGAGGAGCCCGGGGTTGCTCTTTTTTTTTAAAAATTTTTATCTATCTATCTATCTATCTATCTATCTATCTATCTATCTATCTATCTATCCTATCTATCTATCTATCTATCTATCTATCTATCTATCTATCTATCTATTTTGTATACAGTGTTCTGTCTGCATGTATGCCTGCAGGCCAGAAGAAGGTACCAGATCTCATTATAGATGGTTGTGAGCCACCATGCGGTTGCTGGGAATTGAACTCAGGTCCTCTGGAAGAACAGCCAGTGCTCTTAACTGCTGAACCATTTCTCCAGCTCCCCTGCTCTTTTTGTCTGTAAAATGGGCTTCATATTTACTTCATAGAATGGTTGAACAGAGTAAATCAAGCAATATGTGGAAAATAGCTAGTAGACAGTACCTTCTGCCATTAATTTCCTCTGGATTTTGACTTTTGCAGCTAACTGGTAGGGCATTAGTGCAGTATGCCCAAATACTTGGATTTGATCCAGTATCAAAATACATTTTAACATTGTCAGGCAATAATGACTTTTACATATTAATCAGGATATTATTGATAATAGAAACCTATGATAAACTGACTTAAACCAAATAAATTTGTTGAAATCCCTAAGTGAAGAAGATACAGATACTTGTTTAATTTATAAGAGATTGCCTTTTATCTTGACAGACATTTGCAAACATTGACAATTCCATTTGGTTCAACCTGCTATAAAATACTCTGTCTTATCGGTTTTTTTGTTCTCTTCTGATCCTGGGATGACTCCATTTTCAGACATCCTCTTGGTGTAAAATGACTCACGGGCTTTGGAGCTCCGTCCTATCATGCCATATCCAGAGGGAAATTGTGGATAGCTTCATCGGCTGCATTTCAATGGCTTTTTTTTCAGAGCTGAGGACCGCACCCAGGGCCTTGCGCTTGCTAAGCAAGCGCTCTAGCACTGAGCTAAATCCCCAACCCTCAAAGGCTTTTCTGTTCTTCCTTCCTTCCTTCCTTCCTTCCTTCCTTTCTTTCTTTCTTTCTTTCTTTCTTTCTTTCTTTCTTTCTTTCTTTCTTTCTTTCTTTCTTTCTTTCTTTCTTTCTTTCTTTCTTTCTTTCTTTCTTTCTTCCTTTCTTTTTCTTAAAGATTTAATTTATTTATTAGTACACAGTGTTCTGTCTGCATGTATTCCTGCAGACCAGAAGAGGGCGCCAGATCTCATTACAGATGGCTATGAGCCACCATGTGGCTGCTGGGAATTGAACTCAGGACCTCTGGGAGAGCAGCCAGTGCTCTTAAACTGCTGAGCCATCTCTCCATCCCTCAAAGGCTTTTCTTAATTAATTGTAAGGTTATTGGACAAATAGATCACCTTACTCAGGGGAAGAAGTGTTGCCATCGGCTGTGTGTGCTCTTCTGTGGTCCCATACTTTGCAGACAAAGTGTGGATCTCAGAAGAAAATTGGGGTAACACTGTGAAGAGAATGGTGGGCACAGGCCGAACAGCAAATCTGATATAATACCTTAGTAGACAAATATGTATTTATCTTGTGTGCATTGGTGTTTTGCCTGCATGTATGTCTGTGTGAGGGTGTTGGATCCTGGAGTTACAGACAGTTGTGAGCTGCCATGTAGGTGCTGGGAATTGAACCAAGTCCTCTGGAAGAACAGTCAGTGCTCTTAACCACGGAGCCATCTCTCTAGCCCCAAGGCGTTATTTATTTATTTATTTATTTATTTATTTATTTAAAGTTTTTTCAAGACAGTTTCTCTGTGTAACAGCCCTGGCTGTCCTGGAACTCACTTTGTAGACCAGGCTGGCCTTGCTCACAGAGATCCATATGTCTCTGCTTCACAAGTGCTGGGATTAAAGGTGTATGCCACCACTGTCTAGCTAGCTGACAATATGCAGTTTTACCTCTGAAATCTCAATGTGTTCAGTCATTAGCCCTGAGATCATCATGCTGGACACCAGGGTTATAAGAAACAGTGAGAAGCCGGGCGGTGGTGGCACACGCCTTTAATCCCAGCACTTGGGAGGCAGAGGCAGGTGGACCTCTGTAAATTTGATGTCAGCCTGGGCATCTACAGATCTTGGGACCTCAGTCTATAAGCTTTCAAGCAGATGTACTGTCAGCCAGTAATTCCTCCTAAGTTTGAAAACAAGCCTTCATCACTTACTGCTGATGCACACTAAGTGTCAATGCACATACTTCTGAGGGTCTAAAGGATGCTGAAATCTGAAAAAGATAGAGAGCAACTTCAATTATGTTAGGCTAGAACTTCCTGAATCCTCATATAAAAATGATTGTCTTATAAGTATCAACCATTTGCTTGTGTATTGAGAGCAATTCCATGATTTTTTTTTTTTTTTTTTTTTTTTGAGACAAGGTTTCTCTCTGTTAGCTTTGGAGCCAGTCCTGGAGACTAGCTTTGTAGACCAGGCTGGCCTTGAACTCACAGAGATCCACCTGCCTCTGCCTCCTGAGTGCTGGGATTACAGGTGTGTACCATCACCGCCTGGCTATTCCATGATTTTTAACAAGGAGTAAAAGCTGAAATTTTACTGTCCTTCAATAGAGTTGACTTAAAAATTTTGAGACATGATCTTTCTATGTGGTGCTGGCCATCCTGAAACTGACCCTGTAGATTAGGCTAGCTTGCCTCTACCTCCTGGGTGCTGAGGTCAAGGGCATGCACCACCATGATCGACAGCTTAATTTTGTAAGGGTCTCATTTTAGCCCAGGCTATCCTTGAACTCCTGACTCTCCTGCATTTATCTGCCAACTGCTGGAATTGTAGATGTGTAGTACCATACTCAACTACTTTTTTGGTCTTTTTGAGACATGGCTTTATCCTGTAGTTCAGGCTGGCCTAGAACCGATTATGTAGCACACTCAGGGTGGCCTTGATCTCTTGGTACTCCTGTCTCGGTCTCCTGGGTACAGAAATCACAGGAGGGAACTACTAGGCCTGATACATTGAATTTAAGAGTGGGTATATTTTATCAAGAAGATGTCAATATTTGCTATATTTTAACCTTACTAAAGGGGAGAAGGAAAGTAGTGGCTGGCATGGACTTTCACATTCTTTTAATTCTCATGTGGGGAAGGGTGCAGAAACAAGAAATAGAAAACCCAACCCACACTGGATAAAACAGAGTACTTCCTGGCTCCTGCATGGGAAGAGTCCTGAGCTGGAGTGGAGATTGGGTGAGGTTCGGCATGGCTTCTGTGCCTTCCCTTGGTGTTTTCCTTCACTCCGTTCCTCTGCTGTCAGGCTTGTTTTCAGCCAGCTCAAATGGGGTTACATGTATTCTTGACCTGGGGGGTTTCTTCGCTCCCCCACTCTGTCCTTGCCCTTCTCTTTCTTCCTTCTTTCATGTTGGCTTTTGCTGTGTATCCCAGGATCATCTCGGAACGCGTGACCCTCGGTGCCGGCCTTCCAGATGTGAACCACCAAAGCTTGCCTTCAGTTATGCCCTTATTTTCCTTCTCACTTATGGAGACACCGTCTCATGTAGCCCAGGATGGCCTAGAACTCCTGATACCTACAAGTCTGGAGTAATAGGCCTGAGCAGCCACACTATGTTCTTAAAAGTATAACCACTTCACTTACTCCAATGACTTAGAATGCTAAATTTTCTTTTTTAATTTTTTTAATTATTTTTTTAGAATGCTATCTTTTCTAAGGACCCTGAGTAAATATCAGCCAGCTCTCCAAACCTGGCATATCAAATCACCTGAGGAGCTTTATAAAGCCTATATAGGCCAGAGCCTACAGCCACTGAACCAGGAACATGGGGATCTGTATTTTGAAGAGTTTCCAGGTAGTTCTGGACTCAGACAACCTAAGAACAGCTCTTATGGGGACTCTTCTCATTTCTCAGTTTTGTGAATGAGCTTGCCGGCAGTGCCAATCCCTTCCTATGGCAGTTTGCTATGCTCTGTGCAGCCAGGGGCTTACCTCCCACCCCAACAAGCCCACTGGCTTCTAGAGTAGCCTTCTGTTCTGTGGCTGCAATGGGAGCCTGTTTCCTTCCTGTCCTTAGAATGTGTTGATCCCTCCGCCTCTTCCCATCCTTGAGACCTCTCACTCATTCGCCCCTCAGCTCCTATTTCAGAATCCTCGCTAGAGTCACTTCCTCTTGACACACACTCTCAGCAGCCTGGCCTCCTTTATCCTGCTCTGTAGAGCCCCAATCCTGGTTCAAGCAAGTCCTCCACACCTGCTTCCCTGTGTCTAAACATGGCAGGAGAGTACCATAGCACAACATGAAACTAAAGCCATGAAATGAATCTCAACTTTCGAGAGTGTGTGTGTCAAATGAATGCATGAATGGATGTCTCATGAATCTAAGAGTGGGCATCCTCAAAAGCGATGTGTGGCGGCATGTGTCAGGAATCTTAGCTTCACTGGAGGTTCAGGCAGGAGGACTGCAAATTTGAAGTCAGCCTGGGCAATTTAAAAAGACCCTTTCTCACCGGGCAGTAGTGGCGCACGCCTTTAATCCCAGCACTCGGGAGGCAGAGGTAGGTGGATCTCTGTGAGTTCGAGGCCAACCTGGTCTATAAAGTGAGTTCCCAGGAAAAAGGTGCAAAGCTACACAGAGAAACCTTGTCTCGGGGGAAAAAATAAATAAATAAAAAGACCCTTTCTCAATCACTTTAATCAGATATGACTCATGCCTGTAATCCTAGCATTTGGGAGTCTGAGGCAGGAGGATTGCCTTGTGTTCCAGGCCGTTCTACACTATGATGAGATTCTGTTTTTAAAAAAGTCTCAAAGTAGGGCTTTGGATGTAGCGTAGTTGTTAGGGTATTTGTCTAGCATGCACCCATCTTTGTTCTCTCCCCAGCAGCACGTTAGCTGGATGTGGCAGTCACCATACCTGTATTCTAAGAACCTGTTAGGTAGCTGCGGAAAAGTCACACATTCAAGGTCATTCTTGATATCTTCTCTCTCTCTCTCTCTCTCTCTCTCTCTCTCTCTCTCTCTCCTCCTTGGGATTCTGTTTCAAAACAAGGAAATAAGTGAACAAACAAACCTCACAAAAACAGGACTTTTGAAAAAGTGCTCAGTGGCAGAGCACTCGCCTGCCTAACATGCACAAAAGACTTTGGATTCAACCTCCAGTACTGAAAAGAGGCGGTGGCATCCTACCCTGGTTTTGCCAGCTCTTAATATCTTAGGGTCTCTTGAGGCCCCTTTTAGATCCTGAGGGAGGAAAAGAAAAATTGTTGTCTTAATCAAAGCAAGTGGCTTAGCAACACTGTTTCTCTCCATCTGAACCCCCACATTCCCCACTCCACCCCACTGGTGACCCCCAGCGCATTTGAGTAGCGGCTTCTTCGTTCCTTTTTAAGCTTCCCTCCAGATCCATGGTTATCCTGTGAGAATTCCCCTGTACATACACAATGGGTCATTCTGCCATTTTTACTACACATTCGATACAGTAGCTTTTACAAAAAGATAAGCCAAAGTTTTTCCATGTTCTGTTAGTGGACTGTCATTCCGTATTTAAATAGAGCACAAAAGAAGGCTGCCTGGGACCGTGGTGCAGTGAAAACAGCAGCCAGGACAAAAGGCCCTCTCTGAGGAGGAGAGCGGTTTCCCAACTCTGGGAGGCAGCTGGCTGAGGTGGGAAGAACCTTGAGTGCCCGGTCAGAGCCTTGTTTCTGATGGATGATGGAAAAATAGGCCTGATGAAAAGGGCCCAGGCTGCTGATAAAGGCCAAGGCTACTTGTTCTGTGGTCACAGACTTTCTCGGCAGCATTGGAAATGATTCAGTTGGTAAAAGTGTTTGTCTTGTGAGCATGAGTTCAATGGCCTGCATCCACGGAAAAAGCTGGACTTGTTATTTCAGCGCAGGAGAAGCAGACAGAGCCACTTAGACCAGTGGGCAGCGAGTCCCAGGTCTTCTTTTCTTTCTTTCTTTCTTTTTTTTTTTTTAAAGGGTGAATGGGTCCCCAGGCTGACCTCTGGTCTCCACATACATAAAAGGTTGGAGGGCCAGAGAGATGGCTCAGCCACTAAAGGCAAGGCTCACAACTAAAGGGGAAAAAAAAGTTGGAGACAGGGAATGACTGAATCAAGTGCATATATAGGTAAAGAAGCTGGGAAAATGAGCTTCGCATTAATGACTGATTCTTTTTCTGAGACAGGCTTTTCTCAAATGACCAAATTTTTAGTTATTATTTTTTTATTTTTTGTTTTTTTCGAGACAGGGTTTCTCTGTGTAGTTTTGGTGCCTGTCCTGGATCTTGATCTGTAGATCAGGCTGGCCTCGAACTCACAGAGATCCACCTGGCTCTCCACCTGGCTTAATTAATTTTTTTTTTCAGAGCTGAGGACCGAACCCAGGGCTTTGCGCTTGCTAGGCTAGCCCTCTACCACTGAGCTAAATCCCCAACCCTGGCTTAATTAATTTTTAAGTGAAAGCTAAATTTTTTTTCAGATATAATTTTACCTGCTTTATTAATGGCACAATTTCTTCATTTGGTTTCCTAAGACAGGGTTTCTCTGTGTAGCCCTGAGATCCACGAACTCACAGAGATCCACCTGCCTCTGCCTCCCAAGTGCTGGGATTAAATGTGTGAGCCACCACCGCCCAGTTATAGCAGTTAACAGCATAGGATTTTATGTGTTAAGTACTAAGGCATGACAGGTGGGCTTGTCCAGTAGTTAAGTAGTGGAACTAAAATTTGAGCCCAGAAGGTTGATTTTCACGTGTTGTCACTGTGGGTAAGTGAGAGAATAGAAGTGGAAGGCAGTGCCTTTGTGCCTGGTCGTCGTGATCAGGTGACCTTATTTCAGAGACCGGCGTCTGAGCAGCTCAACCTTTGGTCCTGTTTGTTCTTGCTTCGGCCGTTCTCATGCCTGTTCCATGTGTTGATGGTGACTTTGCCATATTCAAGGGTGATGATGGGACCAGGAGCCATAAGACAGTCAGCTTTCCTTGACATATCTCCTTTATGTCAGACGTTTCTCCTCTGACCTGCCTCCTCCCATGCTGTGCAGTTTTTCTGTCTGAAGAGTTTCTTCTGGGTGCGTTTGTGTTACCCAGGAGAGCTGTTTTCTCCACCACTGTGTGCTTTTCAATTCTAATTGCTTTAACTGAGAGTTCTGTTTCCACTTCACGGTCAGGATGAAGTGGTGACCAAATATTGACGGGGAATCTTCAAGTTCTGTTATTTAAAGTTGTAGAAGAGGGGAATGAGCAAGTGAGGGAATGAGGCTGCTCTCTGGGGCAAGGGAGGTATGTCCTCTGGGGATGCGTGGAGGGTTTGGGACCCAAAGTGCTTCTTGCTGTCTGAAATCTGTTTTGTCATGTCTAGAGCCAGTTCTTCTGAGTGGGACTGTTTCCCTGGGGACTCAGAAGCAAACTCCCAAACTGGCGTGTTTTTAGAGAGATAAAGGATAAAAGAGAGGAGAAAGTGAGAGGGAGTTTTAAAAGGAAGCCAACTTGTGTTTGTGTGTGTGCGTGTGTGTTTCTGTGATTACTTGTTCTTAAGATGCCTGTTTGAATAGTGAAGCAGACTCTAAAATAGAACATTTTACTTTGTAGCATGGCCCACACTTAGCTCAACTGACTAAGATTGCTAGAAAAGGTTATAGCTAGATGTGGTGGTTGACCTCTGCTGTGAGTTTGAGGACAGTCAGGGCTACGTAGTGAGTTTCAGGTCTCCCTGGGTTTCAGTAAGATGTTTTCTTAAAAAGAAAGAAAGAAAGAGAGAGAGAGAGAGAGAGAGAGAGAGAGAGAGAGAGAAAGAAAGAAAAGGAAAGAAAGAAAGAAAAACAAACCTTTCATCTGTGAAACAACCATAATAATGACAAAGAAAAGCAATTGTTAAGATCCATCAACAGCGGTAAGTTTGAGAAGAGACTCTTGGGTTGGGATGTAGATGCAGTTATTTTTCTAGACCATAATGATGACTGTGAATAGAAAACTATTCGCCTGGCCAGGCAAGACTACTCACAGGGTAAAGGCAATTTGCAAGCTTGAGTACTTGAGTTTGATTTCTAGGGACCTACACACACAGTAGAAGGATTGTCCATGACTTCTACTATGTCATACTAGCACCACAGGCCTACCCCTACCCATACCCCACCCCCCCTCCCCACCACTCAATAAGTAAGTACAATAAAATGAAAAGAAACCTTTTTCTCTGCCTCCTGAGTGCTGGGATTACAGGCGTGTACCGCCGCCACCACCACTCGGCACCTTTTTCTTTTTATGTTACCATATAATAAAAAAAAATCTGCAAGTTAGTACACACTCTTCCCAAGTTGGTTGCTGTTTTTATTTTTGTTTTTTGGCCAGGCCTTTCTATGTATATGCAAGCTGGCCTTGAATTCTTCCTGTCTCAACCTCCTGAATATTGTATACTACTACTAAGCCAGGCTCCAAGTCAGTTGCTAAAAAGTTACCAGAATTCTGACTTTTTCTGGTATACTTTGACATGAAAATGTACTTCTCTCCTAATATTTGGTGCAGTGAAGTGTAGAAGGAATTTGCTAAGCAATCAGTAGAAGCCAAGGTCCTGGTGAAAAGCAAAATGGATGGCTTAAAAATTGAAGGTTTGATGCCTCGGACTGTGAATGATTAAACCCAGCAGTGCACACAGGAGAACACTGCACTGTGAGCTAGTAAGAAGAGCACACTGTGCTCCCCATTTCCCGGCACGGGGAAGCAATGAAGGGATGTAACAGTTGCAGAGGGGAACGTGGATAGCACATTCCTCTTGTAATCTACAATTAGTTCTCAGACATTTTGATGTGATTGAAGGAATAAGAACGAGAAGAGAGATGGCCCTTTATTAAAGCCCCAGTACTCTTTAGGGGGTTCCCTGAGTCACATGCGCATGGGTAGATCAAAGACAGTTGGCTTTCATTTAGAAGAAAAATGATAGACCTGCTAATGGAGAACTGGAGATAGATGGGGGACTACATGGGCTAATCTGATTGCTGCTGTAACATTGCTGGTTTTCTTCACCCACACCCACCATTTCTTGTGGCAGGGGTGAGAGATTGTTGTTCATTTGAGACAGGGTCTCACTAGGTAGCCATGGCTGGAACTCACTATGTTGACCAGGCTGGTCTTAGACTCACAGAGACCCCCCTGCCTCTGTGGTAGTTGTGTGTACCACCACACCCCACTAACCTTAGTTTTTATATATGCAAAAGTTAATACATTTTTATAGGTTTCAAAGCAATAGGCTTTGAATGCTTGTATTTATGAGTTGCTCTATCTTAAGCTAACATAGACCAAGTTGTTTGTGTGTACATTACTGTAATCTTTTGGGAATATGCTAGACAGACCCCTGCATGCTAAATATGTGCTCTGCCATTGAGCTACACTCCAACTCCAGTTCCTATAAATATTAATATATGTATATATATTAGTATAACAACCACCACAGTCAGGATTAGGACAGCTCCACCCGCCCCCATTCTTTGTGTTACCCCTTTATAGCCAGCCCCAGCAAATGAAGTATTTTTTAAGTCTTTTTTCTGGAAATTCACTTTCCTAGATGAAAGTCTCAACTGCCTTTCATTTGTTCATTTTTATTCAAGAAGTGTTCTCTGCTGGTTCTTGAAGTAATTCAAAATGACATGGTCGGTAAAGTCGCACGGCTGGATTTCCTTTATTATAATGGAAGGGTGCGGGGAGGGAAGCCATGGAAAGATAGAAGCCCTTTCAATGCAGCCCCATAAGAAAAAGATCTTGCTTGTTGTTTGATTGGAATCTGAAAAGAAAACATTCAAAATTCTCCCTTGAAGAGGAGAGAGGGGTAATTTTTATTTAAGGAATTACTCCATGACACCTGGGAAATGATTAGTTGGCGTTTGCAAAGAAAGAAGATTAAGTTAGTGTGGTTAATTAACTGTGGCAATCAGGTGACTTAAATCAATTAACTCCCTGTTAACAATTTCCATCAGTTTTGTAAATAAGTCACCAAGTCAGTAGATTGTACACTTACGATGAAAGACTCTTCTCTGAGTTATTATTGATAACGGATTAGAGATGGCCTCTTTCTTGGCTCATCCACTCTCCGCTTGCCTTACTTCAATAATGAGGATGCTCAAGCTGGTTTTAGTTTGAGCAGGACACACCAGGGTAACTTTTACTTTGTGGGTTCAAGGAAGAGTCAGGCTTGAGGGACCTTGCTCCTTCATCTTAGCACATTTCAACAGACTGATGGAAGAGGGACATAGGTCAGCTCCTCCAGGGTGGCACTTAGGAGACCCAGGCAGCAGATCAGGTTGTAAGACGCCTGTTGCCAGGGCGTTTAAAGTTCTTCCATTTCCTTTGTCAACTGCACGAGTGCTGTGACCTAATGAACAGGGTTGATACTTACTCACACTTACTTACCCCTTTCTCTCTCTCCTCCTGTCTGTCTCTGTGTGCTTGCCATAGCTTGGCATGAGTATGGAGGGCAGAGGACAGTCTGTGGGAGTTGGGTTCTCCTTTCACCATGTGAATTCCAAGGACTGAACTCAGGTCTTTCGGCTGAGTGCCAAGTGCCTTCACTCACTGAATCATCTTCATCTTACCAGCCCTAAGAGTTAAACTTTAGAGGGATGCCTTCAGTGATCTATTTAAAGGAAACACACACACACACACACACACACACACACACACACACACCCCACATGTGTATACATATGTACACACACCCCCCCCCCCCCCCCACACCACATGTGTATACATATGTACACACACACACACACATTTTAGACAGGGTCTTATGTAGCCCAAGTTAACCTCAAACTCACTACTATATAGCAAGAGAATGACCTTGAATTCCTGGTTCTGCTTCTAGCTCACAGGTGCTGGGATTGTGGGATTACAGGCATGGGCCACTATTCCTACCAGTGGCAATATATATAAGGTTTTGTTTGATTTTGTGAATACAGAGCCAAGAACATGCTAGACAAGTCGCCTGCCATTGAAGGGACACCCCCTGCCTGTTGGGCCACATTCATTTGTAAAATTTGATTGTGTTTTTAAAATATCATAGAAATAACACAACTAAATTCTTGTTTCAGCCTCCATAGTGATGTAACTATGGGGATATGCCACTGAGCCAGACATAAATGACAAACGTCCTACTCATCAATTAACTGTGAGCCAGAATATGACAAAAGTGTAACCTATGTCCTTGAGAACATTATTGCCTTTTCTGAAAGGCTTGAGCACGTGGGCAATTCACTCTTTAGGACAGATGATATGAATCGTTTAGGGCTCTGTCAGGAAGAAATATTTGAGTTGTAAATATACATTTGCAACAATTCTATGCTAAAATCACTTCCATTAAAAAAAAGAGAATTCCCATGGTTTCCTCATATCTACTGGTGGTAGATGCCTCAGGTTTGGGGACACAGCTCAGGCATTGGCAAGACAAGAGACAGGAGGATCCCTGAGGTGGGTTTCTGACCACTGTAAGTATGTCCTTACACAGACTGGCATCTGTACACATGTGTATGAACACACGTGGCCTGCCTTGTGGGAATGGGCAGAAGCCAGTGATTTAAGTTTAAAGCTCTTGTTACCAAGCCAGCCCCTCCCAGCCTGCTCAAAGATCCCTAATTTCAGGGTCTACTATGGACTGAGTTAACCTGGGGCCAAACTTTTTTTCATGTTGGGACATAGGCTGTGACTTGGATATTTAGCTCAGTTGCTTTCCAGAGGTGTTCCTGTGAGTCACATGACCTCTGAACCCCAGCTTCCTCAACTGTACAATGTGGAGTCTAATTCCTGCCTCTTGGGGGACATTTATAGGTCATTGTGAACATGCAAGGTACTAGCACTTGGAGAGTGTTCAGTGAACATTTGGTCCCCAGGGAACCTGGTGCCAAATTATTCACATTTGACCAGTTCCTGGTTGGGTCAATGCTGCCGAGGAGACTCCTCGCTGTGTGGGCTTTTGAAATGCAGAAACCACCTGTCAGATTCTCTATCCGTAGAAACTGCTGAAGGGGAAAAATGCAGCTTTCTAAGGGAAGGGAAACTACCAGACGAAGCAATGGCGGAAGACAAGGCCTTGTCACCTGCCTGTCTGCTCCCAAGAACAGTTTGGGCCTTCATATTCCAGATTTTTAAAGGGGAAAATTCAAGGCCAAATTATGAAAAGGTTCAAATTTCTCAGGAGACTGAGCATTTCCATCTCGTGTAGCCTGGACATGCACCCTGTCCATTTGGCTTCCTGTAGTTTATTGTGTCTCTCTAACCCTGAGACTGGTTGGAACAGGTCGAATCAGAGGGTGCCATGCCCCCCTGGTCAAGGATTTGCTGAGAGAGCACATGAGGATCATACTTGACTTTGTGCATCCAGGCAGCACACAGCCATCAACCAGCATTTGTTCCTTTATATAGAATTCACTCATTCAACCACCTATGCTGGCCCAAGCCTGTAGTCTCAGGATTTGGGAGGCTGAGGCAGGAGGATTGTGACTTTGTGACCAGCATGGGTTATATATTGAGAATCTGTCTCATAAGCAGAACAAAATCCAGTCCTTCCTTATTTAATGAAATTATGGGGAAGATCACTGAGAAGTTGTATAGGTGAGTGGTGGGTAGGTCTGGTTAATCATTCCCATTAGAATGATCACTGGTGTATTTATTACACAAACATTTACATGCTGTGTCAGGGACCGGTTGTCTATAGATGATGAGATGATGAGATGTGGAAATATATAAGCTATACTAGGGTTTGGGAGCACAGCAAAGGGGATCATGTAATCCAGTCTGCGAGGCAGCGAGGATGTCCCCCACATGTGAACTATTTGAACTGAGTCTAGAGGAGGGTGTCACAGGAGCTTGGAAAGCTGCACTGGAGGAGGTTTCCTCTGAGTAGAGGGGTGGGTTAGAAGAAATGTAAGTTGGGAAGTATAGTGGTCAGATTTTTTTTTTTTTTTGTATATATGTGTGCTGCTATGTGCACACACACATGTATATGTGCAAGTGGAGACCAATGTGGTTTCAGTGTCTTCCTCAACCTTATCTTTTAAAGCAGGGTCTCTTGTTGAACCATGAGTTTACTGATTGGACTGGACTGGCTGATCAGCAAGCTCCCAAGATCCTCTGTTTTCCCTTTCCCCTGCTCTGGAGTTTCAGGCTCCTGCCTCTGTGCTTGGCTGTGGGTTTTTTTTTTTTTTTTTTTTTTTTTTTTTAATGTACTTGCAGGGGATTCAGTGGCAAGTACTTTACCAACTTGGCCATCTCTCCATTCTATAAAGACTATATGAGACATTGTTTTTAAAAAAGTGTTCATTCTCTGGTTTTGAACTATCAAGACCTCCAGGTCAGCAGCAGCTATGGGGGTGATCCCATTAGCCGCTTGGATTTTTGTTGTGGTTGTTTGGAATTTTGAGACAGGGTCTCACTGGATAGCCCTGGCTGTCCTAGGACTTACTATGCAGACCAGGCTGGCCTCAAATTCATAGAGATCTACCTCCCTCTGCCTTCCGAGAGCTATAAAGGAGTGTGCCACCACTGCTCGGCTCTGGACAAGAGTTTTTATTCATCACTATCCTTTGAGGAAAACCAGACACTGATAATAACATCATTTTCAGAGAGATGTGGGGCTGGGGTCTGAGTCTGGGGTCTGTGATGTCAGGGATTTAACCCTGGGAAGTTCCCTGGCTTCTAAGTCTTCTCTCTGCCCCTTCCTTCCCTGCTGTAATTGTACAGGGCTTTCTCAGTACTGTTCAGCCATCTGGAGAGTCACACTCAGCCTCTTAGTTCTGTGTAAGCCAAGAGCTGGTGGCTTTTAGATATGAAAGAACTGAGTGGAAGGAGAATGGAAACTCACCCGTGAAGAAGTAATGATTCCGTATGTAGCAATAGTTGAACCAATAGGGAGGGAAACTCACTTACACATCCTGAATTAGTCCAGAGATGAGAACAAACATGGTTTGTTGTACAGACAGGTCCCTCCCTTATTCTGGAAGCCTGTGTTGTGTGCCTGCTGCCTGTGGATGTGTGCATGCATACTTAACTTCCATTTGGGTGGAATTGGTGAATCCTGTGTTTCCAGTGAATGGGACTGCTGGACTCCTAACCAGTGCAGCCAGGTTTTCAAATCAGGCTTTCAACAGGTGCTATTTGCCTTGGAAGTCATTGCTCGTGCACTATTCCCCATGACCTTTTCATTTAGTTAAGTTTAGTCTCAGATGTATCACACTCCTCTAGAGAAGTCCCTGGGTCCTACTGAAAAGCCTTTTGACTGTGTTTTAACTGCTCTGTGCTTTTACGGAAAAAGACACTTACCCTGATGAGATTTGGCTTCAATTCAGCAAAAGCTTTGATACAATATATGACATCATAAGATACCCTGTTTCTCTCCAGGCTGCTTCATTGAGAGGCAGAGAACATACTATTTATTTGGTCTTTGGAAAATGACCACAAGGGCACAATTACAGAGTGAGTTCCCCCATGAGTGAGCTTCCTATTTAAGCAAGTGCACATGCCCACAGAAAACATTCCTTTAAAATATTCTGTGAACAACAAGCTCATTTGTGGGGATATTTTGGAGGCTGAGAAGTCCTGGCAAGCTAAGGGAGAGAGAAGGGATTTTCAGATAGGGAGGTGGAGGTAGGATCCCTTAACTAGATAAGGCTCTAATTCTTGGACTATTAGATGCTTTTTTCCCCTTTCTAACTTACCCAGGAGACTTAGGAAGTGCTGAGTGAAAGGAGGCTTGGAGTATTAGCTTTTTCAGCAAGGACTGCCTTGCCCTAATTTCTTAGATTCTAGATGGATCTTGGCTCGTTGACTTGGGTCACTGGAGGAGAATGAATTGTTATAAAGATAGTGCATTTGCTGACAACTGTCCTTCCATCTCACAGAAACTATTATTAATTTAGGTTTGCTTGAACTGAGTTTAACATGTTTACATAAGAATAGTTGGGACTTTTAGTTTAACTTACTATAGAAATATATATATATATATATATATATATATATATATATATATATATATATATATATATATATATATATATTTGAGACAGGGTATCACTCTAGTTTGTGCTGCCCTGGCACTTAGTTCTTAGTAGAGAGCCCAGACAATTCTGCTGCCTCAGCTTTCCAAATTCTGGAATTACAGGCGTGAGTTATTATCACACCTTAAGGTCTCTGATTCTTTAGCAGTGATGGGATCACAGCGGTGGGTTCACGTCCGAGGAGGAGTTGGATGGCCATGCTTATTCTTGGTCAACTAGAAATAAAATAATGACTTGAATGATTAATTTTCTTTTCAATGTATTAAAGGCAGTGGTGAATATTTCTGTGGAAGAATATTTTTGCAATTGTTTTTCTATCACATAAGGTTGAGGACTCTGATAACGTAGCTGATACAGACCTTCAATGCTTTTTAGAAACTTTACGTTGTGTGTGTGTGTGTGTGTGCGCGCGCGCTGTTGCTAACACGACACCTGGGTTTGAATACCCACATAGTGGAAGGAGAGAACTGACTCCCACAAGCACGCTGTGCTGTAGGTGTGCCTCCCCCTCATAAAGAAACAAATGTACTAACAAAATTTAAAAGTTGTATTTATAATACCGGCAGTACATTCTTTAATTACTAGTGATACGTAAAACACATTATGTAAATATTATGAAATGTAATTCTATGTTTTTTTCCTCCTCTTCCTGTTTCTGACAGTCATCACAGGTAAGCTTAAGTTATTGAAGCAGCTATTAGTTTTGAGACAGCATAAATCCCCCTGTATAGGCAGGAACTGGAGTAGCGTTTTTAGCATGCATGAGTATCAGCTGGTGAAATACAATGCTGTGATTTTTGTGTCAACAAGCCTTTGAATTATGTGTGTCATCATGATCACATAACATGACTGTGGTGATATTTATAGTGCCTGGGAGTGATTTGGAGACCTATAAATGCTATTTGAGCCCAGCCATACCAAGCCAGGGCCAAATGACTCTGGGTTGCAGCAAATAAGCTGAAGTTTTTTTCCTCTTTAATTAAAATTGTATTTATTAACTTTGTGTGTATCTTAATAAACTGGTAGTAACATACTAAGTATAAAGAACACATACATAGAAATGTGTATATGAATACCTGATATGTATTTTCTGAAAATACATTCTGAATGAGAAGTAACTTAATCCCTGCCATGTAATTTGTGACTTGTATAAGGGCCCATAGCAATGACATGCTGGTGAAATATGGATTGAAGCCATAGCAAGGCTTGAATTGCTATTTTGTACCCACTTGAAGTCAAGGTACAAGATACCAGATGTAATTTAATCAAAGGCTAGCACTTGGGATGCCCAGTGTCATTGAATTCAGTGTCTAGGAATGATAGTCCTTCTTTCTGAACTCTTCCATTCTTTTAAAGTTTATTAACTATTGTGATAGCTAATAATTAAATAAGGTGAAGGCAGGAAGAAGAAATACAACAGTTGTGTGTGTGTGTGTGTGTGTGTGTGTTTGTGTGTCTGTGTGTAGGCACATGTGCCATGGTAGTCTGTCTCCTTTCTGCTGGCCACCAGCTTCCATCCAGTTCTCCTGTCTCCACTTTCCATCATGCCTTATCAATGCTGGCATTACAGATGTGTGCTGCTGCATCGGCTTTTTATGTGGGCTCTGGAGCCTGGCCTCATTATCTGGTGGGACACACTTTTCTATCCACTGAGCCAGCGTTCCAGTTCCAACAAGATACAAGCCTTTCTGCTTCTATTATTATTGCTATTGTCAGTAACATCAAGCCATTTTTTCTAATGTGGAGGTTTGCTAATTCTACCTGCCTGTTAGGATGATCAAAGTCCCACCTGCAGCTCTTAATACACCCGCCCATGTCACTTTCATTGAATCAGTACTTGGCACCCTGAACCAGACAGACTCTGGCTTGACGCTCTAAATGCTGTGGCTTCTCTGTTGCACCATTTAAAACTCTTCAGCAGGAAAGTGCCTGCCTGGAGATGTGTGGTTTTGCTTCTCATGAATAACTAATTTCTATTTTAATGTTTAGTTCATTCAACAGTTTTCTAATATTATTGATAAAGGAAGCTGATAGAAATCCTTTGACTGATATAGGTTAGAAAACAGCTTGAGTGTGTGTGTGTGTGTGTGTGTGTGTGTGTGTGTGTGTGTGTGTGTGTGTTTGTGTACGGGAGATTTATACTTCTTTTTCAGAGTATTTTAAATCATTAAGTGTTGAAGGGCATTTTACCCTTTTCGGAAGTAGCTTAATTCATTGGGTCCTTATTTATGAGGCTAGCAGACCATCTTAAATTTTCCTCTTTTAGATAGTACTCTTCTCAACATCCTATATGAGGGTTCTCCTCCTCTAGGGGAGAAGCCTACTGTTCCATGTATGGGGGAGTCCCTCTACAGACCCTTGCTACAACTTAGCAGTTTGGGAAAGCACTGTAGGAATTTCAGACTAGCAGAAAAATCACAGGACCCAGTTCCACTTCTTTGGTTCAGGCTGGGAGTGATGTTTTGGACCCATAATGGATTTCCAGCTTAGATATATTTTTACGAGTGTATCTGGTTGAGAGTAAGATGATAATGAGGAAATTATCTGGTTCTGATGCCTTCACCCTAAGGAGGTTATATGCTTATTATGGCTTTGGCTTTTACAGCAATGAATAAGTCTTTAGGGTTTTTGATGTCTGGCCTTTGCTTTCCTGTCCTGACCTCTCCCTCCCCTAGAATGGAGAAGCCCGTGGATGCTCTGGAACATTCCAGGGTGAAACAGGCCTCCCTGCAACTTAAGATTCTTTATCGCACACCCAGGGGAGTTCATTTCACGTTACTGGTACCAGCAGCTGCGGGGTGATATTTCCCAATCTCAGATCTTATTGATGGGTGAGAAGGAGTGCAATTGCTGTTTAAGAGATTTGATTATCTTTTGGAAGGGAAGAATTTATTCTAGGGGCTTTCTTAGATGATCTTTCACGTTAAGACATTTTGAACTTTGTGTCCAATCTGCTTAGAGATTCTGGGAGTTGGTGGCCACCGGAGGGTGGTACTGCCAGCTAGTGGTTTTATTGCTGAGACAGTGGGGTGGGTACTCTTGACATTGCCCAGGTCAGAGCTGGGGTGCCTTGACTTCTGCGTTGCTCATGACTGTTCTGAAAGATGAATAACTGTCCCATCTCAAATGTCAATAGCGTCCTTTCCAGAAGCCATGAGAAGCAGTGGCTTAATTCATAATACTCTGTGCTGATAGACATACTGATTGCAGGGCTGGAGTTGCTTAATGAAAAACCAGTGTACAAGAGACCCCCAAAGGGAGAGCAAGGCTGGTGACTGACTAGTGGTTAGATGGAAAAGGAAGAAAGTAGTTAAGTTATAAAAGATGGTTGTTTCGTTTCCTCATTTCCTCATTGCTCAGCATAAAAAGGCTATACCCCATTCTGGTGGCTTTTGGTCATGGAAAAGCCTGGGTATATTTATTACTAAGGCAAATATTAAAGTTGGAGTTGAACTGACCTTACGGCTGAATTCTGTAGGCTGGATGATCTCACACATTCACCTCAGAAAGGATAATGGGCAAACATCCATCTATGTCCTATATGCAGTAGGACCTGTTAACAACTGTCATGAAAACAGTTGTTTTAGATCTGGGCTAGGGCTTTTGGAGGGCTACAAGGTGAGACCTGTCTCTGCTAGCAGCCTCTTGGGGACTACCCAGCATCCTACTGTCTGGCCCCTGCTTTGCATGAGTGTCTGGGCAGTGAAGTCCTCGTGGCCATGTGTGGACACTCCTGGACCAGGTTACCATTCATTTGCTGTCATTATGTTTGCTGAGACAGCATCTCACTATGTAGCCAGGTTGGCCTCTTAATTGTTATGAGTATGCATCATTATTACATCCAACGTTTCTTTTTTTTTTTTTTTCCTGTTATACCATTCTGTTGCTGTAAGACTAAGTGAGCACTTACCCTTGTATTTCGGCCAGGCAAGGCAATCCAGTATGAGGAATAGGTTCCCAAGAAGCAGCCAAAGTGTTAGGGTCCACCCCTGCTCTCACTGCTGGGAGTACCACAAATAGACCAAGCTATGGAACTATAGAGGAACTGTAGAGGGCCTAGGGCAGTCCCATGCAAGCTCCCAGGTTGTCAGTTCAGATTTTGTGAGCCCCTATGAACCTAGGTTAGTTGATTCTGTGAGTTTTCTTGTGCTGTCCTTGACCCCTCTGGCTCATACAATCCTTCCTCCCTCTCTTCAGTGGGATTCCCCAAGCTCAGGCTGATGTTTGGCTGTGGGTCTCTGTATTAGTTTCTACCAGTTACTGAATGAAGGCTCTCTGACAATTGGGATAGTCCCCAATCTGATCACAGGGGATGGCAAGTTCAGGCTACGTATCCACTATTGCTGCTAGGAGTCTCTTAACTAGGGTCATCCTTGGAGATTCGTGGGAGCTGCCCTCACACCAGGTTTCTACCTGACCCCAAGACGCCCCCTTTCTAGTCCCCATCTCTTTCAGGACTCCCCGATTCACTCTCCTGGCTTTTTTCTTTATCTACCAACCACCCATAATGACCAGAATCTCTTGCTCTGCTTTACAAAGGGCGTCTGGTCACTCCAGCACCCAGTGACTTGTGCTGCTCTCCACGCCCATCCCACAGGTCACTTTTATTTTTGTGGGGAGGGGGGCACGATCTTATTAGCTCAGAGTGGGCTGAACTCTTGACCTTTCCACCTTTGCCTCTGATGTCGCCATCCCATCCAGCCGTTAGTTGTCATTTTTATTGTCTTTACGCATTGAGACCTAACTTATCTACTATTACAGTCTAATCCTGGAGTCAGCCTGCTTAGGTGTGAACCCACAAGCTGAGGAACAAAGCTATGCAATGGGACTGTTGACACTCACTCACAGGGTTGCTTTGCAATCAGCAAGCTCTCTCTGGAAACTATCTACAATAAATACTGCTGGCAAGTTCCAGTGAATGAACACAAATTCTCATTTGTGCTGTGGGGAAGGGGGTGATGAACACAGGTCTGGAATCACAGGTCGAGAGTCTGAATTGGACAAGCGTTTCTCTTTGTGGCTCTGGGGAACTTGGTTAGTGTCCTGGAGGCTTCTATTAAGTAAGACTATATCATTCATACAGTGGGTCCAATGGATACGTTTTATGTACCTAATGAATAGTAGTTGCTGTATAAGTACTGAATAGCATGTTCCCAATGATTTTGTGAGCTCTATGAAGAAGAATCTTGCCCTTATTTCTTCCATAAGCACTAAAATAATGTTTGCACATAGGAGTCAGGGATTTTATTTTTATGGCTTTTGTGATTTTGATATCACACTCTTTGGTTCTATTTTTAAATTTTGTAAAAAAGATTTATTTATTTTTATTTTATATGTATGAGCTTTTCCTGCATGGAAGTATGTGTATAATGTGCATATCGGGAGCCTGTGGAGGTCAGAGGAGGGCACTGGATCCTTGGAAATGGAGTTTAAGTTGTAAGTCACTGTGTGAGTTGTGGTTCTTTGTAGCAGCAGTCGGTGCCCTTAACTGCTGAGCCCCTTAACTCCAGCCCCTTAACATTTTTTATGTGTATATATGTTTTGCCTGTCTGTATGACTGTGCACCATGTATGTGCAGTGCCCACAGAGGAGGATTCCTGATTACCTAGAATTGGAGTTACATATGGCTGTGAGTCACCATGTGGGTGCTAGAAATTGAACCCAGGTCCTTTGGAAGGGCAGTCAGTGCTCTTAACTGCTGAACCATATCTCCAGCCCCCATTTCATTTTTTAAAAGCAGCATTATAATAATCTCATCTTTTTTCTAATTCTATGGTGTGTGTGTGTATGTGTGTGTGTGTGTGTGTGTGTGTGGTGTACAAGGACCATGGCACAAGTGGAGAAGTCAGAAGACAGCTTCTAGGAATCTGTTCTCTACCGTGAGTTCTGGGGATCGAACTTTGGTCAGACTCTATCAGCCATCTCATCACAGCTCCCCCTCCTTCTCCCTAGTTCTTTTAATCTTAACCCTTTCACGAATTCTCTTCTTAGAAAAGAGGCAAATGGTCGTCAATGGGACTTTGTCTGAAGTCAACACTGTGGAGTAATTTCTGTCCCAATCCTCTCCCCATCCCTTAGAGGGATGCTTAACCCGTGCTTTTCCTTCTGAACACTTGGTCCCCCAGGGAAGGGAGTTCCTGTGTCTGATTCCAAAATGTGTGCAACTAAATAAATCACAGTGACTATTCCTCCTTCACTAAACTCAAAAGAATTCCTTAATTCATCCATAGTTTTTTCTTCACATTTTCTGTACTTCATTTCAAGTTCCTTGACACTGATGGATGTGACTCTAATGTTTATAAAGGTTCGGTATAATTTCCACCTCTGACCTACA
Source organism: Onychomys torridus (assembly GCF_903995425.1). Lineage (NCBI taxonomy): Eukaryota > Metazoa > Chordata > Mammalia > Rodentia > Cricetidae > Onychomys > Onychomys torridus. Next base: position 46,367,698 of record NC_050446.1, on the reverse strand, counting down.
TAAAAGGTCAGTTTCCTTTGGAGATTTAGGGTTATCTGTTTATAACTTAATGCTGTTTCAATGACAGCCAAGGTAACAAATCATACGGATGATCCTGCCCAGCCTAATGGTGACTGGTTGGTAATGCTCACTAATGAAAATGAAGCAAGATCACGCTCTCACTTTCTGGGAAGCATTTTAACTGCTTAGTTTTCATAACAGCCCACTGAATGGGACCTGGAATTCTCTTGTACCCTTAATCTAGTCTATAAACTATTAGGCTCAATATGTTAAGAGGACATTTGCAGACATCAAATATTTATGAATGAAGTCCACAAAACCAATGAATGCATTATCATGTGCAAGAGTAATTTTAATGTAGTCTAAAATATTAGAATCAGGACCTGGGCAGGTGGCTCAGCTTGTGTATTGCTTCTTGGCACCCGTGATGAGCAGCATACAACCAACCACGTAGCTTCCAGGGAGCCAGTGCCTCTGGCTTCCAGGCATCTGCGTGCATGTGAGCGCATGTGAGTGCATGCACACACACACACACACACACACACACACACACACACACACACACGCACTCACACATATACGCACACATACCCCATAGGATTAGAAAAAAGAATGAAGAGGTTATTATAATGATGCATTGCTTTCTCTTAAAAAAAAACCTTATTCCTAGGGAGAGATGGCCTAGCAGTTAAGAATACACATGAGGACTTTGGTTCATAAGGTGGGGCACAATTGCCTGTTACTCTAGCTCTGGAGAGCTGCATATTTGCAGATTCCTACATGCACATACTGTACATACACTCATATAAGCAAACACATACACAAATTATCTTAAAAAAATCTCAACCTCTACATAGCCTTTACTTCAAATTAGTCCATTTATTTTCTTTTCACTTTCTTTGGACTTTTACTAAGTGGCCCAGGCTAGCCTGACACTCACTGTATGATGCAGATTTCATGAGACATGGTTTTGCTTTTTCACCCAAGAGCGCCTCCTGCCTCAGCCTCCTGAGTGCTGGGATTGCTGGCATGTGCCCCCATAGCTGGATCTAAAAATTTAAGATGATATATTCCCATTCATTGTTTGCTCTGTTACTGATTTCCTGACGAGTGTGCCTTTGTTAGCCCATAGTGCTCAGAGTCCTGCTAGAGACTGTGAATGATATGACCTTATGATATGATGAATGACCTTCTCAATATAGTGGCTGTCACCTGCCCTGGAAAACAATTACTTACCTCCTCTGGACACTATCTGCTACTCCAGTTCTTCTTATCTGAAACATTTTCTTAGTTCAACACTTAGGCCTGGAAGCTTTGGATTCAACTACTTATGAAGAACACTTGTCTTTTCTTACACCAATACCTTTGGGCTCTAAAGTGGTGAAACCCATCTCTGTATTTGATTTAAATTTCCAGATTTCTTTTGAATTTACCCTTGTTTCTGAATGCTGCAATATTCCCAAACTCAATATTAGTTTCAAAGTAGAGCACACTTCCTTTCCTAACAATGTGTGAGTTCTGTGGAGTCTATACCACTTTGATTTATGAACTCAAAGATAGATAGCAAGTTTAGAAAATAAATGAAAAGTCCACATTCATTTTTTGAGTTTGGAATAATTCGATGTGTATAAAAGGGAACACAGAACAGTGATTAGCGGGGCAGTGATTAGCGGGGCTTGTTTACTAGTGTGGAAGCACCAGGTTCAAGGAGTTCCTTTACGTTATTTGCTGCTGAATGCTAAGCAAGCTACTGAAGCACTCTGGACTTCAATTTGCAACATGGTCTGTCTCAAGGTTGCTATAAGGATCAATAGGCACCTTTGCAGGACTTGTGAGTTAAGTCTGCTTCTTAGTACAATACTCGTAAAAAAAAACAACAAACATATGAACCAATTGAAATTGGTGGTACCTGCAATTGTAATCAAGACCTTTCCATGAACAATCTGTTTTTAAACAACACTGGCTTCTGAGAGACCACACAGCAATGATAAAGTGTCTGTTTGTTTTTTCTGGGGGAGATATTTTCAAACAATGGTCATTTGAGAGTTATAGCAGACATGAAGTTCCCACTGAAAAGATGAATTTGACAAATGAATTATCTTGGAAATGCTGATAAATGGAATAAATTGGTTTTTACTTTAGATAATGTAGCAATTGGAAGATAAACTGGAAATCATGGCCTATAGTTTAAAATGCAACATTTCCCATTGGTTTCAATTTTAAATTAAAAATTTTAAATAATTGGCTTTGAAGTTTCAAAAATAATTTTTGTGTCTATTTTGTAATATTTTATGGTATTGTACATTGGCATTTTAGCAAAATTAAACAAAAACAAACTTCAATTGACTTGACATTAAAAACTGACTTAAGTAATATCAATTGTGAAAATTATCAATTTTCAAAACAGGTAATATGCTACCCTAAGAATTGTCTTTCTGCAACAATAGAAAACTCTGACTAGATTGTCCTTTACGGTGGCTATGATTTTTCAATCAGGAGTGATTAGCTATTAAGAGACACAAACAAACGTATTAAGCTCATAAATGTATTGTGTTGGATTACTAACAATAGACCTGATTGATAAAAATGATTTAATATATGTTGTGTTAACAGCTGAACCTCCAAAGCCCCTAATCTCTCAGGGAAATATTGCTTTGTAGAACAAAATCCAATGAGAAGTTCTGGGATTCCAGAGTGAATTTGTACATTCCTTAGGGGCATTTTTGCAAGGGAGGTTGTTGTGTTTTAAAGGTAGTTGATAAGAGACCTCACCACCAACCCCAGGCCCGCACCACCAACCACCACCATGCATTAGTCTATAGAAGGTATTTGGGTGTACGTCCTCCTGTACCACTCGGTACCACCATCTAGCCTAGGGAAGTTTCTGACCATTTGCAGCATACATTATAAATCAGGGTGTCACTACCAGACAATCAGATTTGAACATTCCATGAACAAAGTAGCCTATATTCCCTAGGAATAGATCACTTAGCTCTGTTTATGTCTTGCTGTTGATACGCCTGCATTTACACAAGTCAGGATAACATCTTGTTTATTTATTCTAGGAGTAGTAATTGATCTGTATATTTAGCTAAGGTGGGGTTAATTATAGCCAGAAATCTGAATTTTCTGATTTAGCATGATTACTTAAATACAGAAGGAAAATACAATTATTTTTTTCCAACTTTGAAAAATACTCCTGTTCTTTGAGTTTGAAATAAATTTGAATTTTTTTCAAGTTGGGCTTGTGTTGGCTGCCCTCTTTGAAGAATATTTTCTATTTGGCATAAAATTCTTGGGGAGATCACTGGCCTGATGTTTGGGATAGCTTGCAGATTTCCAATGGTCAGATTAGTCCCTAAGGGCCATTGCAGGATATATTTGCTAAACAAAATGAGCTTAAGTCACACTGCCTTTCCAACGTCACTGCCACTTGGGGTGTGCTAATCTTTGGGGCTAACTTCAGTTGCAGAAAATTTGTTTTGTAGACTTGACACGGCACACATTAGTTTTTGAACAGAGCAGCCAAAGTTGGTCTGAATTTAAACTCCCTACATATAGTTTAATAGTTAAGAGGTATAAGGCAGGGGATTAAAACATTGCAGCGAAGCAAATAGTGGTAGAGCCATGCTAACCTTCTGGTTAGAGTTTGCTTCTGAGTCTTTGTTTCTTCCTAACCATTTCCACAGATTCCTAATATACCAAGACATAGATATAAGAAAGTACTACCTTGTTATTGGATAGGAGTGTTGTAGTTTATTATAAATAATGCCATGAAAATATTTCAAATCTCGATCAATATTTTGTCCTTTGATCAATTCCTTAGGAAAAGGAGATGTAGATGTGAAAGTCCCAAATTCCTCTCCCGAGTGCCGGGATTAAAGGCATGTGCTACCATGCCTGGCAGAGTAAATGCTTTTAAAGAGCAAGGTGCATGCTGTCGCTTCCTGGACAGGTCATGCCAAGGTGTACGCTAATCAACTGTGTATGAAAACATCCTTCTTGCAGATGTCCAAATGGATGTTATCAGTGTGAAATTGCTTTCCTAATTTTGCACATAGTTTGCATTCTTTTGCTACTAAATAGTTGAACATTTTTTCATTTCATCCCTAACTTGTATTTCTTTCATGAAGTACCTTATTTTTCTTTTATTGAAAAACATTTTTCTCCTGTTCTGATTAGTTTCTCTTTCCTCTACTCCTCCCAGTTCCTCCCCACCTCCCCTCATAGCACGAAGCATGTTAAGAGTTTCTGTTGTTATTAAAATGCCTCTTCCTTGCTTATTACAGAATGTGGCAGTGGGAATTTTCGCTGTGGCAATGGATACTGCATCCCTGCAGCCTGGAGGTGTGATGGGACCAGAGACTGTTTGGATGACACAGACGAAATTGGCTGTCGTAAGTGAGGAAGAAGAGCCAGACCTGGCTCGCTCTGTGTTGAGTGACATAAATAAGTGCTGTATGATGTCAGCTGTGACAGAGAGAAGGGTCATGCTTTGGTAGACCTAGGGCTGGGCTAAGGCTTGTGAACTGGTTGGTATTAGTGTTAGTAAATCTTGCTCCCTTTGGAGGGAGGGGCTCAGTTTACATCAGTTCCTTGCTGTGAGCCTGTGACCTTTACTGAGAAGGGGTTTGTACTTGGTTTTCTGATGCTTGAAAATTAAGGTTTGCTGGTTAGTCTCCTGGGAAATTTTGTAAATCAAAAGATGTATGTGAACTACTGTGGTTTATAATTCAGGGGGAGCTTTTTTTTTTTTTAAAGATTTATTTATTTATTATGTATACAGAAGAGGGTGCCAGATCTCATTACAAACGGTTGTGAGCCACCATCACACATTTCTTTATGTATGTATTCCTCAGCATTATTCTGAGTAGATTTCAGATCAAGAAATAACCTCAGAGTAGTTGAGTCACTTATCACAATCACAGCTCTCAAATCACTGCCCCCAAGTCCTTTGCTCTCCCAGACGATGAGTCACTGGCTGCAAAGTCTTCCTTTTTGACAGGCAGGAAAACAGGCGGCAACATGAGTGTTGTTCTGAATGGGCCACTCCACGGGCACAGCCGGGCAGTGATGCTTCAGTGATGCCTCTGAAAATGGGAGGAAGGAAGAGCAAGGGTTTGGGGCCTCTCACCCTTTCTTGCACAAACTGCCCATCTGGGAGCTTGTAAAACTGCAAATTTTCATTCCGTGTTGAGATAGAGCCTGCTCGTTTTGCATTCCCACTAGTCCCTGGGTGGTGCCGATGCTCTTATTTTCTGAGTCATCCCTTGAAGGGGCAGAATATGATTTTGTGAATCTTGATCATATATATGATCCTGTAATCCTACATCCTGATTCCTGGGCTCTTACTCTTTTTAATTAATGGGCAGAACGCGCAGTGAGTGGAGGATGTAAGCAAACATGGACAGTGGCACCCTATGACAACAGCAACAGTGCCTGTGACACTGACAGCTAGCATTACATGGCTCTTAGACACGTGTTATTGACTTTGTTTTTAGGATGCATACATTAAGACTCAGAACTCACAAATTCCTAAAACAAGTAAATGTGGAAATAATTACTTCACTCTGGGTTCCCTCTTCACATCTCACGCATCACATTTCACGTATTTTCCAATTATCATGTCACTTTACTATTGGATGTTAGAAATGTAACAAAAACACTAGTTAATTTTTTTTAAACATACATAGGATTTTGATGCTTTTGCCTTAGATCTGTGTGTATGTATGTTTGGTTTTATCCTCTGTATACATTGTTTGGGATCACCTGTTTGGATGCCATTGATGATGTGATGGTGAACTCGGGCAGGCTTCTCTAATGGTTACTGACTAATTACTCTCAACTGTGAGAGTTGACATAGGTTCTCTTCAAGCGCTGGTGCTCTATTATGGGGCAGAGGTCTGCCAGCATCTGCCCTCTTGTTTTGTTTCAGCTCCCCATTCCTGCAGATCCGGGTTATTCCTGTGTCCTACTGAGCAGACCTGCATCCCCCACTCCTGGGTGTGTGACCAGGACCAGGACTGTTCAGATGGCGCAGACGAACAACAGAATTGCCGTAAGTGTTGATACCGGGATTTTCCTCTGGTCCTTTGACACCTGAAGTCTAGCCTCTTAGAGACAGGTGGCTGGGTCTTAAACTATCTGGAAATACACTGGCAACCTCCTTCAGAGGCCTGGTCATACACAATGTAGCTTGTAGTTAGAGTTTTCCTGCCTGGCCCAGTCAGGACAAATCTCTCTTACCCGCCAGTCCCACAGTCGCTCAGACCCAACCAAGAAAGCACACAGAAACTTACATTGTTTAGAAACTGTATGGTCATGGCAGGCTGCTTGTTATCTACTTCTTTTATCTTAAATTAACCCATTTCTGTTAGTCTATATTTTGTCACATGGCTTGTGGCTTACCAGTGTCTTTACATGTTGCTTTTCATGGCGGCGGCTGGCAGTGTCTCCTCCAGCCTTCTACTTCCCAGAATTCTCTTCTCTCTTGTCCCGCCTATACTTCCTGCTTGGCCACTGGCCAATCAGAACTTTATTTACACAGAGCAATATCCACAGCAGTAGCTAACTACAGAATTAGACCACCCCCCCCCACTCCCCACCCCACCCCCCCCCCCCCCACCCCCCCCGCCCAAGGCTTGGGACTGGTTAGCTTCCCAGGCTTTAATTTGAAGTATAGACAAAATTAAAATAGTAACAGCGAGTGAGCCCCATCTCAGGATGGTCCTGCCACTCTTAGCTCTGTGGGCTGATAACTCAAGTCTATGCTTAGGTGCCAGATCTTTTGCCTGCCCTTTATGGAAATCGATGGCTGTGAGTAGCAGGAGAGCCGTGGTTGACAGGTGTAAAAAGAGATGGAGTCCCTCTGGATCCTGTGCTGGGGACATAGAAGAAGCTACTGGTTCTCCTTCACTGCTCATGCTCGGTCACCAGCCCCTGGCTGATTTGCCTCAGGACCTTTCTAAGGCTTAGTGCTACTTCCCCATTCACAGAATGCTTTTTATCTGAGTGCTGAGTATGTGAGGTGTAGCCTGACCTTGCTGCAAAGGCCCGCTTAGACTGGGGACCTGGATTTGAGGCCATTTGGGCTAAGTAATGAGTTCCAGACCAACCAGGGTGACAGAGTGAGATCCTGTCTACAAAATAACAAAACCTAAATATCCAATAAACTGTTTGCCAGCCATGATATAATTTTCAGTGGCCTCCCGGAAGAGACTGATGCTTTCGCTTCCATGTCCTTCCCATTCTGGTCCCTTGTCCCAGCCTTCTCAGGATGTGGCCTGGATGCTCATTGTTGGTCTTTTGTTCATCTGGGTCAGTTATTTATTTGCCCCCAGCGGTGTGTGTAAAGTGTCTCAATTTATTCTTCTATATGAGAGGAAGGTGTTATTGGCATCCCCCAGCCCCCTACTCCAACTTTCTCCCTCTCCCTGTAAAGTAGCCGAGGCTGGCCTGGAACTCTGACCCTCTTGCCTCTCTACCTTGCCTTCTCAAGTTCTGGAGGTGTAGGTACATGCCATCACTCCTTCCTGTGACACTAATGCCACAATTCCTGTGTGTCCATGAGCCACACCTGTCATTTTCTTTTTTTAAAAGATTTATTTATTTATTCATTAATTTAATGTGTGTGTGTTTGCCTGAATTTATGTGCACCATGTGCATGCAGGAGCCTGAGGAGGCCAGAAGAGGGTGATGGATCTTGTGGAACAGGAATCATCATCGGTGGTTGTGAGCTACCATGTGGATGCTGGGAACTGATCCCTGGGTCCTCCCCAAGAGCAACAAGTGCTCTTAACCACTGAATTATCATTCTGCCCCTGTATTTACCCGTCTTTGCTAATGCCCATATCTTATTTGCCCTCTGTCATATACCTTTTTTTTTGCACTCAACACGTGTTAACCAGCAGGATTGTCTGCACTTCATAGTGGAAGGCCTTTGCTTTTACATGTTGTCACCGTGAAGTGTGCATCCAATATATGTTCTCTGCTTGCTTTTCTCCTTAACTATTCTAATTCATGTTTGGCGATCATCAGTGGGCTAGCCTGTGTTTGGTAATAATGTTCTCTTTTCTTCTTCCCAGCTGGGTCCACATGCTCAAGTCAGCAGATGACATGCTCCAATGGTCAGTGTATTCCGAGCGAATACAGGTGTGACCACGTCAGCGACTGCTCGGACGGGTCTGATGAAAGAAACTGCCGTGAGTCCACCCCGGTCTCTGCACAGTGTTTAGTTTCGCCTTGGGCATTTTAATCAACTGGCTAGATTTGTTGATGGACAGAAATGCCTACAATACGCCTCTTGTTGCTGAAATCTCTTGGCAGATTCTTTTGTGGATTAGGGGTGATGGTCTGATAGCAAGTCTATTTTTAAGACATTCTGTTTGTCCTGCCTTACTCAGCATGTCAAGTTTTTGAAGTAAGAAACTTTAAAGATGAACAGAATTCCCAAAGCTCATTGGACTAATAGAGTACAAAATCCATTTTGGTAAAAAAAAAAAATCTATAGTTTTATTACATTGCTTTGGTTACGTTTCTAGGTAAAATTTCTTAATTTTTCTCCTTTTGGTTGACTATATTTTCCAGAGTAATCTGGAAAATAGTTATGTTTTAAAAACATATTTCTGTATAATGTTAGCTAGATTGGTTTGTAACTGTTTGCCACAAAGTAAGGCATATAAATCATAGTATTCTCTGTATAATGTATAAATAATAAGTCAAAATAGAAACTGCTGTATTGTATACTATAAAATAAGCAAAGGGGATCTGTTTCCCTTGAAATTTATATAAAACTGTCAGGTGCTGAGTGTGATCAGGAGTAGAGGCAAGCAGGCGGGCCACCAAGTCTACATAGCAAGTTCTAGGTTGGCCAGGGTTACACAGTGAGACCCTATATAAGGACACAGACATTTGGGCTGCGGATGTAACTTGGTTGGTTGAGTGTTTGCCTGGCATGCATCATGACTTGGAGTGGATCCCCAGTCTTGCAAACACCAGGTGCGGTGGTGCACCTCTGTAACCCTATCCTGGAGGCTTGAGGACCAGGAATGCCATTTCTGTTTCCTTTCACTTTGGACATTATGCAGATGATTGACTGGACACTGGTTATTTTAGAATTGGTAGGATGTGGGAGTGTGTGTTCACGAATCAAGGAGTTGCTGCTTTGTGAAGCAAACACTAGGTCCCTTACCACCACACAACGGTGGTAATGGTATATTATGGCACTCTGTGATTTCAGAGCATTATGAATTCCAGTATTAGTACAGTAGGTCAGGCATCATACTTTCTTGCAAATATAGGAACTAAAGCATCAAAGGGTAGACTGCCATGTTCAGAGTCTGGCCACTACCAGAAGGAGAATGGGCTATCTTTCACAAAGAGAACATCAGAAGCTTGTGCCACCAGACCACAGGCTGTGTCTTTCTTTACCCCTTATTTACAAATGTGTAAAAATGAAGCTTTATTCCAAATGCACTGCGGCTGAAGGAATGCTACTTTGAGAGAGTGAAAGGCAGACGAGGCAGTCTTTGGAGGGTGTCCATGTGAGTAAACTCCAGCCAAGGCCAATGTTGCTAGTACAACTTGCTTTGGATCTTTTGGGGAAAAACTGGGTGGGATACGAGCATGCAAGTAGCCACAGTGAGAAAGAGAAGAGGAAGGAACTGAGCTTTTAGATTAATTAATTAATTGTGTGTGTGTGTGTGTGTGTGTGTGTGTGTGTGTGTGTGTGTGTGTGTGTATACATCCACATGCACATGGGGAGGTTCTCCCCATGTGGGTTCTGGGGATTAAACTCAAGTCTTTGACCTGGTGGCCAGTGACTTTATTTACTGAGCCATCCCACCAGACCCAAAACACTCTTTGAAACACAGATGTTCTTTCAGTGCAAGGGCTTGGTGAGGTGAGGAGAGAGATTCATAGTCTAGATCCCTGCCTCTGGAATGAGACATGTCAGGCTCTCTTCAGTGCACATTGGCCTTAAGGAAATCTCCTTTACTTAAGGAGTTTTGCAATGACAAGGTCTCATTGCCTCTGCCTCCTGAGTACTGACCACTCTCTTGCTGCTCCAGCTGAAAATGACTCATAGGCAGAACAGATGCATGGACCTTCTAGAAGAGGATGTTGTATCAAAGCAACAATCCTCTGTATAGCGTGCTGTGTCAAGCTGTCTATGTTAATGGCTTAGTGATAATCATTGCTGAGATCCAGTTCATCAGTGATGCTTAGCTGTTTTAAACATCAACCTGGACATGCTTCCTGTGTGGTCAAGGTTTAAGCGAGGCTTAACCAGAAGCCAGGCACATTTTCTCTTGCTTCTGTAATTATTCTACCCAGAAGTCATTGCTCATGGACAAATGCAAAACAAGATTATGATTATGACTTATGTTTCCCTTTTCTCAGAAGATAAGGTTGTATCAGAAATGGGTCATGATCTATCAGATACTTAGAGATAACTCAGACAATAATGGATGTAGAAAAACTCCAGATAATTTATTTCCCTAATAGTTGAAGACCAAGAAGCTTGGCTCTATTATTTGTAGCTCTGCCAGTGAGACCAGACCTCTATGTTATGATCCCTACTCTTTCAAGTTTCTAAAGCCAAGACATTGCCCTCCAAGATAGAACACCTTGTGTCCATTCCAGGAATTCCTTTCCAGAACAAAGAATGATGTGCTGGAGTCTCCTTAGGGAGGTGGAGATGGGGGGAGGTAGAGAATGGGATGGGAGAAAGGCAGAAGGATTAAGGGCCCAATAAATGGCTCATCTATGACCTCAAAGTATGAGATAGGCATTAGTGATGCGTGTTTGTAATCCCAGAACTTGGGAGGCTGAGTGAGGCAGGTGGACTCCTGAATTTGAGGCCAGGCCTCCTGCGCCACCCCCTCACATAAATTGTCTACGACATAAGAGATGCTTAATGAATGCATCTGGCCTTTTTGCCTGCTGTATTTTCATGTACTGTTGGTTATTCTAAACCTTGAGGAATATTTCTACCTGTGTTAAAAGCTTTGAAATAGGTACAGTGCAGGCTCTCCTCCCTCCCCTCCAGTTATTTTATTACTCAATCTGGTCATCTGTGAAACGGTACCTGATATTAAACAGCTTGCCCATTTCTTCTTTTAAAGGAACAGAAAGATTGAAAACTGCAGTCCATTTACTTGTAATGGGATTAGCATCAAGCAAAACCACTCATGCAGAGTCTTAGATAAACATCAGAACAATGCCCCAATTATGGGTTATTCATTTAATATACCACAGTGACTTTCAGTCGCTCAAAAATAGTAGCCATTTTTCAGGGGAGTGAAAAAGATTATTTCATTTTATTGAGCACCAGATAGGAATGATTCTGGTACGAGTCAAACTATCGCTAATTATTGTGGGTTTGCAGCCCTCTCTTTGTGACTTAGGAATGTTGAAGAAAGGGTAAAATCCCCGTCACAATGGAGGCTTTCTTGCTGGTCAGCGGAGGTATTTGGTCGGCGGACAACCGCGACTGCTTTGTCCCTGATGGTTCATTTCTATTGACTTTCTTTTCAGAATTTAAATCCTTTTTCTTTATATGCCTAACTGCGGAAACTCCAACTGAGGCCGCAGTTGGTGGGGTCATGAAGACAGCTGAAGTTTCGCTGGACTGTGAGGGCTCTCAGGAAGAACACATTGCTCTGCAGCCTCTGTTCACAATCCGATGCCTGATGAGCCTTGTTCAAGTGACCCTGGCACACACATCCCAGTACAGCTGTACCTGCTTAGCAGTCTCACACCGAGCCAGGATTTTGGGTCTTGCAATTTGAGGAAAAAGAGGGGAAAAAATCTTTTAAATTTAGTTTCCATCAAACAAGAACTTTATAAATATCTCCTATCTTTATAACAATGTTAAGGTCACAGTTAGTTGTTGCCCAAATCCTCTATCTCTGTCACAACAAAGCCACACACACTTGTCCTTAAGGACTCCTGCCTTCCTTTTCTCTTTTTTTGAGATATGCTATCACTATATAGCCCTGCTGGCCTGCAAACGATCCAACTTCGGGAGGATTTTTGTCAATGTCTGCAGTCACCAACGTTTTGTTTATACACATAATGGTTCTTGAGTTATTATTTTGTAATATTCTGGATAGCATTTATGTTGTCTGTTATTCCAACCCTTTAAACAGAACGAGAATTCCACATGATCAGGAGTTTTATTACATAGCTCCATCTAAAGTGCCTTGATATTTGTGGTATAAAGTAACAGTGATTTTTTTTCTTATATTAATTTGGGTTTTTGAGACATGAGTTTTCTATGTAGCCCAACCTAGCCTGGAATGCGTTGTATAGATCTCTTTCAGAGTAATGGAGTTACAAGCATGTGCCACCATGGCCAGCTGTATTAGTACATTATAAATATATTCATTATACATGATAGTCTGACACCATTTAAAGGCTGTAAGAGTTTTGATTTAACTTGCCATTCTCTCTCTCTCTTCTCCCTCACCGCTCCCCCCCCCCCCACGCCTCAATAGGGTCTGCTATGTAGTCTAAGCTGTCCTCAAACTTGAGCTCAAGGCCCCTGCCCAAGTCTCCTGAGTGCAGGGTTACAGATGCATGTCACTGTATTTGTTTTTGTTTAAACTCAGACCTAAGAAGGTGGATTTCAGTATTTCAAGTGTGAAATAGGATGGTACAGGGTAGATGGAAGGGAAAAGAATAGAATACTGAGATGAAGGCAGTGCTCTGTGGACGCCTGGTCCGCGCACTGACTTGGCCTCCTGGCAGCTGGGCTAAACCACACTCTTGGATTAGGGCCACTTTTACGATTTGGCGGTGCAGCTGGCTACTGGGAATAATCATGAGGACGAGATAGGAATAGGACCAAGGCTCTGACAACACGTAGCTCCACTAGTCCTTCTATATTGGAACAGTGCCACCAAATGTGCTGTATGTTATAAATGTGTGCACAGGAATGTGTGTAACACAAGGATAGTTTTTGTACTCTGGCAGACTTTGCACTATTTGTTCTTATTAGAGTTTATGTGGCAAGTTTGTGTGTATGTTTGCATGTGGGAGGAGGGCTGAATGAAGCAGCTCTCTGGGCTGTTCTCAGGCACATTCTGAGTCTAATCTCAGGCCAGTGCACACAGATGCTAGGTTGGAATTGGGGACTTTACATATCAAATTGGCATCTTTGTAGAATACGCCAGGAGGTTAGACTGCGGAGTTGGCCTCAACTTTCCAGGCTTCCTAAAGCAGATGGGAAGTTAAGAGAAAGAATCTCACTGCCTTGAGTTACTTAGTTTTCTTTCTATCTTGTCCTTTCTCCCAGTCTCCCCTCTTCCTCCCCCATTTATCCTCCCTCCCTCCCTCATTCCCTCCCTCCCTCCCTCCCTTCCTTTTCCACAGGGTCTTTGTGTCTTGGCTGGCCTGGAATTCACTATGTGGATCAAGCTGGCCTCAACTCCCCCACCTGCCTCGCTTCCCAGATCCTGAGACTGAAAGTCTGTGCCTTCTTGTCTGTGTTCTTACAGTATTTGTAGGATAATGAAGACTATTATCTTAGAGCTGTGTCTTCTGGGGTGAATGATCCCAATCTTGGAGGTTCAGACACTCTACTGTATTCAGATGGCTTCTCTCTTGATTCTGGTTTGGTTTCGAGACAGTCTCTGTATAGTCCTAGCAGTCCCATACTTCACTAAGTAGATGGGCTGGCCCTCTAGATCTGGTGCCATCATGCATGGACCTTCTTGCTTATGTAACTATAACATGAAAGCTTCTTGCACAAAATCAAGCCATTTAAGGGGAGAACAATGTTGTATGCATGTTTTGTGGTACATGTCAGTCTGTGGGGAATGAGTCACTCCATTGGGACAGGAGAAAAGGAAGGAGCAGGGTGACATTTTTGTCTTCATTAACTGTCCCTCGTCAGTCTTTCCTGTCAACAAGGTCCAGAAAGAAGCCAGTGTTCTCAGGAGTTGTTTCCTGGCATTGTACTTTCTTGGCTTGACAATTTTGCAAGACACCATGGTCATTGGATGACTTAGCTCCATGGTGTATAAGATTAGGTGTAGGTTTGCCAAATATATAAGCTCTCAAATTATGGCTTCATGTTTATGGCTTAGCTTGAAACTCCTTATCATTTTTAACATTTGGACCTGGAAATTTGGACCTGTTTCCTACAGGTGGATATCCATAGGGGGGATTACACCTCAAGTTACCTACACACAGACCAGAAGGTGTACAGGCTTTGTGGTTGGGCGTTGTCCTCCTTTGTTTGATTCATTATCATCTTAGATGGAGACAAAATAGCTGTTTGTTCTTCATTCGGAGTGCTGAGTGCTGACCTCGGCCATCCTGATACCACCCTGATGACATCAAGCTGGCCCTGTTAGCTTCGGGGAAAGGGCCTTGTCAGTGGATACTGATTAAAATCTCCTTTAAGTTTTATGGTTGGAGAAAACAAGAGCCCTGCCCAGCACATTGATTCCAGATCCTTCCTAGCCATAACAATCACCTTAAATGTGGTAGCCACAGTCCAAACCCAAATAAATTTTCCCTCTGACAGGAGGCTTATCTGTCTTGAGGGCTGGCAGAGAGCTGGCTTTCGGCTTGATGCTGCACTCAGAAGGCTAGATAACATGTTGACTCCTGGAACTCTCTAGCACGTGGTGGTGGGGGGTTAAGGGGTGAGGGATTTCAGTGAGGCCCTCACCTGGTCATTGGCATCTCTGGGAGGCAGAATTAATAAACAGTGTGGTCAATTAAAGGCACTTTTGCAAAGCACAGCATCCCCATAATGAAAGGAAAACAGCACTTTAAGTATGAACTCAGTTTTGGGCTATAGTAAAATAAAGTTCTGGACAAATTGAAAGTTGTAGTTAGCCTGTTTTGTTTTTCATGTTTGATCTTATGAATTTAGTTTTCAGAAGTAGAAGGTTGCAGAGAGCAAGCAGATGGTGACATTTGACAACCTACTCCATTGCTTCCTTTGCATTCTCTTAGATAAGGGTCTAGCATGTTCTTCATCTTCTTTTTCCTTTTTTTTTTTTTTTTTTTTAAAGAACACTGTTTTTCAGAGCAATATGCTCAGTTACTGTGTACCAGACATGATCACATGCTGAGTTGTGGGCACTTTGACCTTTGGTCCACCAATGTATTTTTTTTTTTTTTTTTGTAACAACACTGAACCACCCTTCATTAGAGTTTATGGGTCCTTCAAACACTTGGGCCCTAGGGATGTCCCTTCCATAGCTGCAGAGTACTCATGGCTGCCACCAAGATACCTGTTGTGTGGGGAAACCTTTTTTTCCTCCAAAGGTTTCAGATTACATACCCTTTCTTTCCCAGAGTATCAAAAGCATCCCTGTGGCCGTCCATTCCCTGTGGCTGTCCATTTCCCTTATAAAGTGAGAAGGGCAAGTGAGCTCTTGACACCTAGGACACTTTCATGTTGCAGCAACTAAGGGCCGCTCTGGTAAAGACCCTTCTGTTGAAGTTATGTGATTAGTGACTTCGTGCAACTTGGAAAACTCAGATATGGAAGAACAGTTACTGGCCTAGCTCTGGAATCTGAAAGGATTTAGGATAATTCTCTTACTATAGAAAACTGGGAAAAGATTGTTTGAGGTTATTTTTAACATCAGGACAGGATGAATTTAGCTTAGCAAGGATTCTGTACACAGCTTTTGCTTGAAAAGACTTTGGGACCATGTTTGTAAAATCTCAAGTTGGCTTCTTCAGCATACATAGTTTTAGCTTCAAGGTAAGGATGTGCTATCTATCTCACTTTGAAACTTGCCTTTTCCTTGGTTAAAAATAAGTCTGAAAACAACTTGAGAATCACAAGGAAAATAATCCTCAATGAGAAAGATAATCAGACCCAGGAGGAGAACACACTTGTGTGAAGGACATACAGAACATTATATAAGATGTGGTGCCACACACCTGTAATCCCAACACTAGGGTAGCTGAAACGGGGATCCTGAGTTGAGGCCAGCCTGACCTACACATTGAATTCCAGGCTAGCTTGGGCTACATAGCAAGACCTTGTCACAAAATGAAAAAAAAGTAACAAAGCAAAGCAGACATTAAAAAATAAGTCATTTAACTAAGATGCCTACCTAGGATAGGAAACTCAGTGGCAATAGTGACCAGTTCTTTCTCTTTCCTCCTTATCTTCCCTGTCTTCCTCACTTTCCTCTTCTTCCTTCCTTCCTTCCTTCCTTCCTTCCTTCCTTTCTTCCTTTCTTTCTTTCTTTCTTTCTTTCTTTCTTTCTTTCTTTCTTTCTTTCCTTCTTTTTGTTTTTTGAGGCAGGGTCTCTCTGTGTAGCTTTGCACCTTTCCTGGAACTCACTTGGTAGCCTAGGCTGGCCTCTAACTCACAGAGATCCGCCTGGCTCTGCCTCCCGAGTGCTGAGATTAAAGGCATGTGCCATCACTGCCTGGCTCGCTCTTTCTTTCTTTCTTTCTTTCTTTCTTTCTTTCTTTCTTTCTTTCTTTCTTTCTTTCTTTCTTTCCTTCCTTCCTTCCTTCCTTCCTTCCTTCTTTCTTTCTTTCTTTCTTTCTTTCTTTCTTTCTTTCTCTCTCTCTCTTTCTTTCTTTCTTTCTTTCTTTCTTTCTTTCTTTCTTTCTTTCTTTCTTCCTTTTTTTAAAAGCAGAGTTTCACTCTGTTTCTAGCTGGCCTGGAACTTACTATGTAGTCCAGGCTTTCTTTCATTAAACTTAAAAAATTAATCCTCTTGCCTCGGTTTCCTGGAGTCACAGTTCTGAGCTACCATCCCAGGTAGTAGTGAATTTTTTTTTCTTTTTTAATACACTGAGGGTGTTTCAGTTCTTGACTCTAAAATAAGTAAGACAGGATCCATGAGCTCAAGAGTGTCATTATGTAAAGGACACACAGGACAGACAGACAGCCTGCCACTCCTGCAATGGACATTGATTTTCTGCTATGACTCAGAAATCTAGGTTAAGCATCTAGTTAATATTGATGTGACCGTGTAGATAGATTTATATGTATGCATATATATGTGTATATATGCCTGTGTTTATGTACGTATGTATGTATGTATGTGTTTGTCATGCATGCATGTGTGTGTATGTATATATGTATGTATTGTAGCAACTCTTCAGTCACATTTGTTTATTCTGCCAACTTCAAGGTTGAAGACATCTGTACTAAGGTAGTGACTTTCCCTTTGTTGTTACTGTCTGAATAACATAGTATGACAAGTATCCGCAGGCATTTTCACTATATGAAGAGTTACAAGCCACCTAAGATACATGAGATGTGCGGGGAGGATTGATGTAGATTGTGCACAAATCTGCACTATTTTATATGAGGGACTCAGGACTCTTTGGGTTTTGATACTCACAGTATGATCCTGGTGCCAGTCTCCATGGAGACCAAGGTATGACAATGACACATGCTTGAGGAGCAACCGTGCTTTTTAAAGCTGTTTGCTGGACGTTGTTTTCTTAGGACTGTCTACCCTGTGTGGCATTAGTCATATATATAGACAGAAAATGAGCAGGTTGAGTAAATAACCCCTGGCTATTTTCTCTGCTCTTGGCCAAGGTCTCCTGGTCTCTAGACTTGCTCTCTTTTTCCCCCTCCAGTGAGAGAAATGGCCCTTCATTTTCCAGAGCGTGTGTAGCATTACGTGGGTTTTCCTAGGATGTAATTTGTGTTATATAGGAAGGAGTTCCATTTTGAATCATTTTACAATTCTTCAGCTTTCATCTTAAAAGTACACACACATCTTTAGGGAGCTACCTCTTGGTTCCCACATGTTCCTGTGGTGAAGTTTGGGTGATTTCTTCATTTGTATGTCATTTGCTGTGTGTGGCTTTGTTTGGTTAGTGCACTTGTCCCTCCCCCGACTGTTCCCAGGAGGTCAGGGACCATCTCACATTCAGTACCTAGCATATTGCAGCCAACTGAAGGAAATGTTCATTAAAAGGATTCGTTATTTTTTTTTTTTTCTCACAACAGATTATCCAATATGTGATCAACTCACTTGTGCCAATGGAGCCTGTTATAACACGAGTCAGAAGTGTGATCAGAAAATTGATTGCAGAGACTCCTCAGACGAAGCTAACTGCAGTAAGTCACGTGCCTTAGAGGTGTGTGCGGTGGTCAGTTGACACTGGCTTATACTGACTTGAGAGGAACAAATACATATAATTCTTCCCAAGCCTGTGTTCACTGGATCCATATTAATTCATTGTTTGAAATCATCCACCAGTGGGAGTTTTTTCACCATGAATTTTGGCAGAAGCTACAAATCAGTCCCTTGATTTTCCCCATGGACTGGTTGTATCAGTGGCTGCTGCCTAATACGTTACTTTTAAAATATGAGGTAGAATCTTCCAATGAAATTAGAAGGTGACAGTTCAATTGAAATGATCTCTTTCTTTCTCTTTTTAACCTTGTGTCTCAGCTGCACTGTGTTCACACAAGGAATTTGAATGTGGCAGTGGAGAGTGCATCCTTCGTGCCTATGTCTGTGACCATGACAATGACTGTGAAGACAACAGCGATGAACACAATTGCAGTAAGGGCATTTCCTCAGGCTGGGTCATGTGATGAGGGGTACTTACTTCTTCCTCTCCCAGATACTAACAGACTGCATTTTTTCCCTCAAAGAAGTCTCTGATGGCAGATGAAGCCAAAAGATAATGGAAGTACTATTGCTGCAACCTCGTTAGTATTGCTTGACCTGGGTTCCTCCAGGGATCTCAGTAGAGGCAAAAGTTGCTGATAGCTTGCATTCTTTCTTACATTCTTTGAGACAGAGTGGCAAGTCACAACATGTCACAGGACTCTGACATTGATAGTAGACCTTGAGAGAAAAGGGAGCTTCCTCCTAACAATGGTTCTAGCTCCAATTTTGAAATTTCCACTGCATTAAAGTTAGAAGTCCAGGAAAGTTTCTATGTTGTGAATGACTTTCATTATCTCTGTATCTTTCTGACCCAGCAAATGTCTCTGGGTCTTAGATGTACTCTGAACTTCCTTTCTTGGAATATTGTAAGAAGACATGATGATAACCATTTTACCAGCTCCTACGAGTCACCAGCTTCCTGGGGTTGTCTACTTACTACAATAATCTCTCACCTGCTTTGATTGGCTGGTGCCCCATCTCCCTGTTTTTCTGGGAGTTAGGCATGATTTTCTTCTTGGAATCTGGGCATTCAAGAGAGTTAGGCACTGTGGGATGGGTGACTCCATCAGTGTAGATGACAGTTAATGCTTTTGGTAAAGGCAGTAAATGCTGAGTGTGGGCATGGCTAGCATCTTGGTCACTGCACAGCTCTGTTCTCTAGCACCTGAGTTCATTTCCTTGAGGCAAAGCTGCTATTATTTTTGCCTCTTTTTCTTTTTCCTCCCCCCCACCATGTTTGTCAAGCTAGTAAGGCTCAAACTGATGTAGAAACATCAGTTTCTGGGAGCTGAAGGTAGGGAGTGGATGAGCACTTTGATTTTTCCCCAGGGACTGTGCCTCTGTATTGCTCTGTTGCTCTCTTCCAGCCTATAACACCTGTGGAGGCCACCAGTTCACTTGCTCCAACGGCCAGTGCATCAATCAGAACTGGGTCTGTGATGGAGATGATGACTGCCAAGATTCTGGTGATGAAGACGGATGTGGTAAGGACTAGACATGAATCCCATCAAGAATCATAATCCTCTCCTTCCCATCTCTAAGGAAAAGTAGGCAGGACAGTTTCTTGTCCTTCTTTATGCCTTTTTTTTTCTTTAAGATTTATTTTATGTATATAAAGATTTATCTTATGTATGTGAAGCACCAGATCTCATTATAGATGGATCTGAGCCACCACGTGGTTGCTGGGAATTGAACTCAAGACCTCTAGAAGAGCAACCAGTGCTCTTAACCACTGAGCCATCTCTCCAGACCACTTTTGTTTTCCTTTCTTTTTTTTTTCTTTTTCTTTTATTGGTTTTTCGAGACAGGGTTTCTCTGTATAGCTTTGCGCCTTTCCTGGAACTCGCTTGGTACCCCAGGCTGGCCTCGAACTCACAGAGATCTGCCTGGCTCTGCCTCCCGAGTGCTGGGATTAAAGGCTTTGTTTTCCTTTCAAGACTTCTTGTCTTACTGATGCAAAAGTAATAAGCCAGGGAAGGAGGGAAAATGTAATTTGTTTTAGACTTTAGAGCCTTTGAAAATGCCTTAGGCCTGTGATAACATGTGAGCTTCTATTTTTGAGTCACTGAAAGATGGGCCGTGCTGGGAACATTGGAATGGAATTCAGGATGGGCAGGTGTAGGCAGCTTCCCATAAATTGTCATTTGAGAAGGAAATTGCCCCGGTGTTCAGTGTGCTGCTGTTACCAGCGGTTCCTCCCACAGTTCTCAGTTATCTATGTTTGTCCACACAGCAGGTTTCACTGCTTGCTATTCTGGAAGCATCTACTCATTCTATGTTTCTGTGTTCCAGAGGGTGGCCTTCCCATTTTTTTAGTATATGTGCTACCAAAGTGAGCACACCTTCCCATTTTTTATTTTTGTTTTTGTTTGTTTGAGACAGGGTTTCTCTGTGTAGCTTTGGTGCCTTTCCTGGAACTCACTCTGTAGACCAGGCTGGTCTTGAACTCACAGAGATCCACCTGCTCTGCCTCCCAAGTGCTGGGATTAAAGGTGTGCGACATCACCGCCTGGCACCTTCCCATGTTTGAGCTGTCATTTTCCTTTGGTGATCAATGTTTGTTGGCTGCCTCATTCAAAAGAAGTTATATGATCCTAGAGGATACCAGGACTCTACTGCAACAGAGAGCTTGTCTGGATTTTTGTGTTTCACCCAGCCCATGTCTTCTTTTTACCATGGGTCATCAGAAGTGGCACAATCCCTACCTAGGGTGGTCTATAACTCTCCTTTCTTCCTTTTCAGAAAGTGATCACCGTTATCATACCTGTTACCCAAGAGAGTGGGCATGCCTAGGGTCTGGGCGATGCATCTCAATGGATAAAATTTGTGATGGAGTTCCAGACTGCCCAGATGGAGAAGATGAAAATAACTCCACGATTGGAAGATACTGTAGTGAGTGTGGGAACTGTATACGGGATGTTTTCAGAGCAGATTCTCAAATGCCAACGATATCAGTTAACACCGGCACAACAAAATGGCTGCTCCAGGGACAAACATTTATTGTTTCTCATGGTGGTTCTTGCCTATACAAAGCCAGGCTTGGTTTGACAATGGTGCGAAGAGTAAGGCCTAGCATTCGAGCATGTTTAAATTTCTGCAAGTGTCATGCTTGGCTGAGTCCAGAATGGAATGAAAGTACACGACAACAGGGAAAATTGTTTCAATAACAACTATGATGATTCTAACGCATGGGAGATTTTTATTTCGTGGGATACTAGGGCTTAGTGTGATGCAAATGCCCTACCCACTGAACTCTGTCCTCTGTCCTGTTTCATATATTTGATATTTTTGCTTTATACCAATCTTATTGGATGTCCTAGAAAAAAGGAACTTCTGGTTCCTAGAGTGTGTGTGTTTGGTTCCCTTCCCTTGCTTCTTAGGATAGGTAATATTTTCCAGTGATAAAACCACACCCTTTTTATCTCCTTCCTCCAATTAGCCCATTTATTCTGAGAACATCTCACATCTCAGAGGGGAATACAATTTTGAACTTGATCTTATCATTTGGACACTAACTCAATTGATTTCACAGATGAGTACATGTAATTTTAATTCCAAGGACCCCACCATCCACTGCCCGCCAACAAACAACACTTCTTATATCTAAATGCCCCTTCATTTAATTTGCAAGATTTATTATGAAAGTTCAGAATAAACAAATGGTATGTGATCATCATTCAAAGTTTAGAAAACAGACAATAACAAAGAAAAAAATTAACCTCCTGAAACCCAACTATTTGAAGCCAGCCAAGTTATGACTACCAAAGCTTAGTAACCAATTTTTCATCAATGGGTACCATTAATCACTAGGAACCACTTAGGCCCACACATAACAGTTGTTATAACATTAAAAAAAAGGGGGTTTAAGGAACCCTAAGGAAGCATTTGCTAAATAATATTGCAGGAAGGTGGCTGGTTTTCTCGATCTACTGCAAACTGCTCATTTGGTGTTTCCATCTGGGAGTTATTAGGCCAACTTGGTCTTGTCATAGTCTGTCCACTTAAGAGCTTCTTTCCTTTTCTCTGTTTAGGTATGGGTAACTGCCCTTTTCTAAACTGTGAGTACCAATGCCACCAGACACCATTCGGGGGAGAATGTTTTTGTCCCCCAAGTCACATCATCAACGTCAATGACAGCCGTACCTGCACTGGTAAGTGGCAGCTAGGAGCTGCAAGTAGTTCATCAGAGTGTGCCAGAGGGACTACACACTCTGACACCAGGACAGTTTCAGCCCCAGGCTGTGGTGAAGTGACAAGCTGGAGAGGGGAGTTGACCAGTGACATGCCCCTGTTCACCCGCTGATTTGCTTGCTCCCTTGGGAAATATTTAGAGGCCCTGGCAGTGCTGGTGTCCTTCTTTGTTTTTAAGTTAGCATGAGTACCGTGGGGTTGTGATACAGCGTTGTCAGACAAAATTTCTTCCTGCTGACTCTCCTTCTACCCATCTCCCTGAGTGCTTACTGTACTCTTGCCCACCGTCTTAACATGTTTCCTACTTTGTCACGCTGTCTTGTGCCTACCCCTCCACAATACCTCTTTCTCTCCATCATGGTCTCCATTTTATAACCCTTCAACTCCGTTCCTATTCATGGATATAAACGTAAATGAGGGCGTAGAGCCATGTTGGTTTTGAAACACTGAAAATCAGCATAAGCAAACCTCTTGAGGGAAGGGACCAGGGCCAGGTGGTGGTGGGGCTTGCTGCTGAATTGAGTTAGTTCCTAGACCACATGGTGGAAGGAGAGACTCAGCCTCTGACCTCCGTACACTCATTGTGGCATGTACACATGTGGGTGAACACACACACACACACACACACACACACACACACACACACACACACACTTTGTTTTAGGAAAGTATTTCTTCTGAAAATCCTAAAATTTTATTCCAATTTCTTAAAAAACGCTGAATTTGGATAAATCTAATGAAGTTACAAGCAGTTTTTACTATCAACATTGGGCTAGAATCTAACTATTGAATATAATTGATCTTAGTAACTATCCGTAGTCAGATGGTCACTTGGCTACATTTGCAAATTCAACTTGGAAATGTTTTTTTTTTAATTAAATAATATGAGGACAGTCAGTGTGAAGGCAAAATTGTCTTGCTGGTCACTAACTTGGAGTTCTTGAAACGTTCTTAGTGTTAGTGAGAACTATGAGAGTTGGGTTTACATGCTGTCAAATGCTGAATTTTTGTATTCAGTAAAATAATCCGGGCTGGAGAGATGATGGCTCAGAGGTTAAGAGCACTGGCTGCTCTTCCAGAGGTCCTGAGTTCAATTCCCAGCAACCACATGGTGGCTCACAACCATCTGTAATGAGATCCGGCACCCTCTTCTGTATACATAATAAATAAATAAATCTTAAAAAATATTAAAAAAAATGAGGAAATTGTCTCTGTGGTATCTGAAGTAATGTAGCTGTTTATTATTTATTTATTTATCCTTTTGCTTCTGCCCACTGAGTTCTGAGATTATAGGCATGTGCTCCCATACACAGTCAATTTTAGGTTTTTAAATATCAGCACCGTGTCCCAAGGTATGCCTGTGGCCTAACTGTCCTTCTTTTTTTTTTTTTTTTTTGGTTTTTCGAGACAGGGTTTCTCTGTGTAGCTTTGCACCTTTCCTGGAACTCGCTTTGGAGCCCAGGCTGGCGTCGAACTCACAGATCTGCCTGCTTCCTCCTCCTGAGTGCTGGGATTAAAGGCGTGCGCCACCACCGCCCAGCCTAACTGTCCCTCTTAAGTGACTATATTTAGTCTTAAGTATTAAAATAAACTGAGTCTGACACCTCTTATCTTAGCACTTGGGAAACTGAGGCAGGATGATCATGAGTTAAAGGTCATCCTTGACCTTTATATAGTGAGTTTGAGGCCAGCCTGGGCTACATGAAACCCTGAGGTTCATGCCTGTCGCCCTGAGACTGAGGAAAAAACTAAATTATTAGAAACATCTATCCATGTTTCTAAGAATTTCAAGACATTTTGCAGATAAAATACTCTCTGAAACTGACATGTTTTCTTATGTTTATTCTTGTTGCACTGGGATGCAGTCAAGGATTAAACTGCACACAGGGTCACCCTCATCTGGCAGGTAGACGGCTCCATCAGCCCCGCCCCCTGCCACCCCACCCCCACCCCTGCATCCGTCTGAGTGGCACTCCATTTTCGTGGGGGCGGTGCTCATTTGTGGGGCGAGACTGCCCCTTTGGCAAGTGTCCCTTGGCAGCTCTGCTCCCTTGGCTGCCAGTATGCTGCTAATCCCATTTCCAGGCTTTTCCTTCTCCAGGCATTTCCCTTTTCTCTCAGTAGAAAAGGAATTCCAAGAGAAATACCAGAAGCCACATTCTCAGTATTACATCAGCTATCCTTTTTTCCCTTTCACAACTCCCAAAACAAGTGGCCGAGTTGGGGGTGGGGGAATGGAAGGGTGGGTGGGGAGTAGGGTGTGAGGGGGTGGGATGGGGGGTTGGGTGTCAGCTGTCTTGCTGTGGAAACTTGATAAGCCATGAAGTCTTTTCAGCAAGAGTGATTTGCTTTTACAGTGTGCCCCGTCCTGTGCTGCCCACAACCTGTTCTTGGGCTTTTTTTCTTCTCTCCCTTTTCCACAGAGCACATTTCCTATTTTTCCAACATGTAACTCTGAACTGAGGCTTGTATGCTAGAGCTCCTTAAATGTCAGAGGCTCAGGTCTCTTCTTTTTTTTTTTATTATGTTGAGAAGTGGAAAGCTGACATGGCAGGTTTTTTTTTTTTGAGTTGTTCAGTTTTACACATAGCCTGCTGATTGACGTGATGCAGAAGAACTTCCGTTGTTTTTAGGGTTTACCAAACACAATCAGTCTGAGGCACAATAGAAGCAGCATGGTCGAACAGTGAGGGACCAGTTTCAAATTCCAGTGGACATCCTTCAGTTCCCCCTGCCCCCACTCTTTTTCAGGGACAGTCTTACAGACAACCTCATTTAGAGATGAGCTCTAAAAGTCTACATTTGAGAGCCTTTGTGACTGGAAGGCCCCCTGCCACCTGCAGGGGCCTTTTCTGTGACCTTCCTGTCAAGGATTCAAGAATGCATGATTTACCCTTGTTCTAAGGCTGGCTAAACTCTTTCATATTCGTTTTAAAGATGACTGTTTTTCTCTTTGAACTATAGTTCACAAAATACAGGATGTTAAGAAACCAGATATACACTTGCTTAAGCCGGGGAGTTGAGATTTCAGGGGAATTGTTTTAGTTTGCTCTCTCAAGCATTTCAACTCAGTAAATCCTCTGCCTGGTTTTCGCTCTCTGCACGGCTGACTCATTACAGAGATTTCAGGTGTTGGGTGCCTTCTTCGACATTGAATGTGGTGATCAAGAATAAAATAGAGCAATCTCGACACGGAATCTGGTGTCTTTCCATCATTCATTGGCCTCTGGTAGTCTTGACCTGGCAGTGGAGTTTCTGTGGCATGCAGGAACAATTTACTGGCCTCATTGTTTCTGATTGACAGGACATGCTGTTTGTTGACAGAATGACATTGTGCTGCAGGGTCAGGGCATGGAGGTCATTCTGCATGCAGGGTTTCACACAGTCAGATGGAGGTATCTTTAGGCCTTCTAAGCCAAAAAGGTTTTTGAATTTTGTCAAAGCAGTGTTTGTTGGAAGGAGTGTGGGGTAAAGCCGAAGAAAGGAAGAGAAATGGATACATGTGAGGGGACGGGGCATAGCCTGGGGTTCAGGTCGTGTCCACATCTTTCCTAGTTTCATGAAAGTCCTCCATTCTGCTTTCATTTTCTTATCTGACTCAACTGATGACAGATGTTTAATTAGCCTTCATTTCCACAATAGGGATCTAAATAGTACAATCCTTTTTGTTGTGGTGGTTTCTTTTGAGTCATGGGCTTATCATGTATGCACTCTGGTCTTGACTGGCACTGGTGCATGGCAAAGGATAGACTATCCAGTTATTGGGAATGGTCGTAATCTTACACAACTATCCAAAGCAAGGGTGCTAGGAAGGGCATTTGTGCCTACATGTTCAGTTACAGTTCCCGTCTGTCTGGTTGGTACCCATACTCTTGCTGCCATCTGACTCCACATTCTCAGTTTTGCAATTAGATGGAGGGCCTGTGTGACTGCCTTGAAGACTGATGACCTGAGATTAAGCCTAATGTCCTCTGAAGATAATCTTAGTGTTGCTTATGACGTTGAGGTCAAAGCAAAGACATTTGGGTAAACAGAAATTCCCAAATACTTTATTTGCAGCCACAGACCAATTTTAATGAGGGGTCACCCTACACATTCAACAACAGTGCTGTGTCTTCACTCTTCTTGTCATTAGTAATCATATATAGCTATTGAGGACTTTAAATGTGGCAGACAAGACTGGGAAACTTATGTTCAGGTAACTAGGGGACAAATGGTTACTGTTTGAAAAGCGTAGGCTTTCAAGGGGAAGCATTTTTGCCAAAATGCATGAATCCTCTGAGCCAATATTAATTAATATTAACAGTGAAATATAGTAACATGAGTCTGTGGATACACCATCTGTAAGTAAGCCTTCCCATAGATAATGTTTTTGGTTTTTCTCTTGATAAAAATGTTGCCAGGTGGTGGCGGCGCACACCTTTAATCACAGCACTTGAGGGGCAGAGGCAGGCGGATCTCTGTGAGTTCCAGGAAAGGCACAAAGATACACAGAGAAACCCTATCTCGAAAAACAAAAAACAAAAAACAAAAACCCAAACCAAAAAACAAACAAACAAACAAAAAGAAAATGTCACTTTCCTGTTTTTTGTGTACTTCTCTGGACAAGGATGTAACGATATTCCTGGAGAAAGTATCCAATATTTCTTTCTGGGGACCCCCCAAAAAATACTGATGAACATAATTATGTACGTTTTTTTCCCCCCCATGGCAGATTTTGATGACTGCCAGATATGGGGAATTTGTGACCAGAAGTGTGAGAACCGACAAGGCCGACACCAGTGTCTCTGTGAAGAAGGGTACGTCTTGGAACGTGATCAGTACTGCAAAGCCAATGGTACCTGTGAGTATTTGACTCTCACATCTCTGACCAGTGATCTTCCTTAGCTGTTGACAGAAGAAATAACAGCATTTCTGTCCACAGAGTGGTGGTGGCCTTGTGGCCTGGAAGAAAAGATAAGCCTTAATTGTATATTATTATTATTATTATTATTATTATTATTATTATTTTACCTTTTTAGAGCTTTATTGGGAGAGAGGGGGAGAGAAGGGGAGAGAGAGGGGAGAGAGAGAAAAAGAGAGAGAGAGACAGAGAGAGAGGCAGAGAGAGGAGAAGGACCAGAGAAAGAGACCTGTATATTATTATTAAGGTCCATTTGTGTGACTATTCCTAATATTATTCTTTTTCTCCCCCTACCTCTTTTCAGTGTTAAGCATTGAATTTAAGGCCTCAACCATGCTCTCTATCTTTGAGTTTTAGCTTTTTTTTAGTTTGGTTTTGCTTTTTTTTTGAGACAAGGTGTCTCTGTAGCCCTGGCTGTTCTGGAACTCACATTGTAGACCAGACTGCTCTCTAACTACCTACTTCTGTCTCCAAGTGTTAGGATTAAGGTGTGTTCCCAGCTAAATTTCAGCCATTTAATGGCTTCTTTATTGGCCAAGGCCATTGTACCACCCAATTAATTTTATGTAGAATAAGAGTTATGGCTGCATTGACACCGGGTTTAATCTTTAACTTACCTATTACAAATTATCTGTAGAATTAACTTAGAAAGTTTCAAAACATACTAAATTTGGTTTATATTTTTTCTGAATGTTGAATTTTAATTATTGTGGAAATCAGTCTGTCATCAGGGATTTCTGGGTGTTGATTTTAATTCCTCACCCCTTCCTTCTTGACTTCCACTAAGGCACACCCCCAGCTCTCAGCCCCCTTTTTTGTCCCAGTTATCACTCACACTTGGCTTTTAAATGCCTCTGGTGCCTTCTGAAACTGTACTGCTCATGGATTCTGACAACTGCCTTTGTTCATTTTTGAATAGGTAGTGTGCACATGATCAGTCTGGAGTGAACTTAACAGTTGGGAGGAGGTGGGAGTTCAAGGTCATCCCCAGCTTTTTAGTGAGTCTACGACAGTTTGGACTACCTGGGATTCTGTCTCCAGACAGCAAAATAAAAATATGTTCATGTTAAAAATTTTTAAAATATATTTATATTTAATACATATATAAATATATCCTTCCATCCTTGATTCTTTCTTCCAATACATTTCTTTTCCCACGAATAATTCCTTTGCTTCATTGCAATTTTAGAAAATTTTAAAATGCAAAAACGAAAAGTACAATTATTGATATTTAATCCCATTTTGTTATTTACTAGTAAACTGTGCATACAGTTCTGCATTTTTGGTGATGTCACTATGTTCTGCATTAACTCTTTCTTGATTATTATTATTATTTTTGGTTGAAATTTATGAGCTAGTGTTGCACAGTGTAGCACACGCTGGCTTCTAACTCTGGGCAGTCTCCTGCCTCAGCAGCCTCCTGAGTACAATGATGGGAATAAACCCTCACTTCTTGCATTAACTACTTTTTATTAATGGTATATAATGCCATCTTGAATGACAGAAAGTTCTAGAAACATTATTTATTTTTTATGTTTGTGGGTGTTTTGCCTATGTGTGTCTGTGCAATAACAATTGCACATCTGGTACCCTAAGAATCTAGGAGAGGGAGACAGAAAACCTGGAACTGGAGTTACAGAAGGTTATGAGGTGCCATGTGGGTGTGGAAATCAGACCCAGGTCCTCTGGAACAGCAGTCTGTGCTTTTAACCACTGAGCCACCCCTCCAGCCTTGCATGTACCTTTTTAAACCAGCCAACCTTATGTTAAGCTACTACAAATAGGAGTCAGTGAATGATTTCTTTGTGTAATTTTGCATACTTGGGAGTATGTGGTGTAGACTTGGATCCACCAGAGCCATACATTCCCAAAGTCTTTCAAATGCATTCAGCATTAACCAGAGCATGAAAGTGCATATGACTATAAGGTGTCCAAATCATTAGGGGACTTGTATTCTTAGCTGCACTGGACCAGCAGCAAGGGCACTGCTCTAACTCACTTTGCCAAGCATCTTTGTGACCCAGGTCACTTCCTGCAACACTGGGAGGGTGATTACTGTCTACTTGTCTCAAGGGGAACATCAAAGCTGGTGTCAGTCGGTCCTTCACTGGTTTCACTCTCTTGTAGTCAGTGAGGCCTCCATTATCTTCTCCAATGGTCGGGATTTGCTCATTGGAGATCTTCATGGAAGAAACTTCCGGATTCTAGCAGAGTCTAAAAACCGTGGCGAGGCTATGGGTGTGGATTTTCACTATCAAAAGCACATGGTCTTTTGGACAGACCCCAAACAGGATAAGGTAAATAGAAAATTCAAGGGTGGAGCTGATTGGAGCCTGAAAGACAAAGTGCTGATAACTTTTTATTTTGGGGGTGTAGAGGTGTAAGGGGAGTGTAGGGGGAAAGAAAGGCCCTTGAGATATTTGTGTTAATCAGCACCTTTCCATGCTATACTATTACATGTGACCTGTGAGACAAAGACAGCTATTATTTGGATTAGAGTTGAGCAACTTTTAATTTTATTCATAAAGGAGTCCAAAAGCATAATTAAAAGAAATCATAGACCTTCCAATACTAGATAGATATTCTAGTAGTCATTTTTGAAACCTGATCATTTAAAATATAAACAGTGCTCTCACTTACTTGCACGATAAAAATCGGATTTTTCCCCTAACCTTCAACTTGTACATGGAACTGTACAGTTAAGTGTTGGGCAAAAAATATTGGCAGCTTTTTATATTTTGTTACATCATTTTATGTAGTAAGATTGATTTTTATTAGAATATTGAATGTAATACAGATTCAGATTCTTAAAACTTATATTTTAGAAACTCCTAAAGAGTCATGGAATTTTATTTGTTTATTCTTGTTATATTTCTTTTTAATATGAAACCAAGTATGCCTTTATAAGGTTCTAATTAAGAGATAACACACAACATTGAAAAATTTGACTATTAGCAATTCTAATTTGAATAAAAATAAAAAATCAAAACAGACTACTATCCCCCCTCCCCTCCCCCAAATCTACACCAAGGATGAAAAAAATGCAGGCTTTAAAAAACAAAACAAAATAAAAACCTCTATAGAATCCAAACATGTGTTGACCTTATGTATTTTGAACAAAATCCATTTTCTCCTGGTAACTGTAAAATATAACAGCCAGCTCTTTGTAAGGTTGAGGTAACTGATTTGTACAAAATACATATACTAAGTAAAATGTAGGAAAACAGGGTCCGTGCTCAAGCTTAGGAAGTATATTGATTATGGCTTTTCTTTCAGGTTTTTTCCATGGACATAAATGGCTTAAATACCCAAGAAATTCTTAATGTTTCTGTTGAGGCACCAGAGAATCTGGCTGTGGACTGGATTAATAATAAACTTTATCTGGTAGAGACAAAAGTCAACCGCATTGATGTGGTCAACTTGGATGGAAGTCAGCGTCTCACTCTCATAACTGAAAACTTGGGGCATCCTAGAGGAATTGCCCTAGACCCAACTGTGGGGTAAGTGATTTCAGATTCCTCATCCTAAACATCTAAGCTGAGTTCTTTTAGGTTTTGTATCCAGAACCCATGTTTAGGAGGTTCCTAGGCACAGAAGCTTTAGCAGAGTTATAAGTCCACATGAGGTTTTGTAATCCAAGCACACCTTCTAGTGTGCTGGAAACACCTGCTATGTAGTGTGAACTGTCTTCTTCCTGTTTAACCACATTTGTCTAGCTGTGGGCTCTGGTTCAATTTAATTATTACACTACAGCATTAGTATGCTCCTCCCATATTAAGGGGATGCCTCAATGTGAACCAGCTGACAGGGATTTTAAATGGGGAAGGCCGTTTTGGTTCACCCTTGATCAACTCCTCTATAGGTCTCATGCTGATCAGCAGTGTGAACCAACACAGCATACCAACTCGTGCCTACTTCCCTTCAGGTTTAAATGCAAAATGTTCTAGACCTCCATAGGCAAGGTTTTTTTTTTTTTTTTTAATTTTATGTACGTTGGTGTATTTTCTGCATGTATGTCTGTGTGCGGGTGTCAGATCTTGGAGTTATATATAGACAGTTAGTTGTCAGCTGCCATGTGGGTGCTGAGACTTGAACCTGGGTCCTCAGGAAGAGCAGTCAGTGTCATCTCTCCAGCTCCCCCAATAGGCGAGTTTTAGCCAGCTACAATAAACTTACAAGACGGACTCTTTCATCATCTTCTACTCTTCCTTTGTAGCTACTTATTTTTCTCAGATTGGGCAAGCCTTTCGGGGCAACCCAAGGTGGAAAGAGCCTTCATGGATGGCAGCAACCGGAAAGATCTGGTAAAAACAAAACTGGGGTGGCCTGCTGGGATCACTCTGGATCTGGTGTCCAAGCGAGTTTACTGGGTGGACTCTCGGTATGATTACATCGAAACTGTTACCTACGATGGAGTTCAAAGGTGAGGGTTTTTTGGCTTTATAAAATCTATCTAAAGGAGCAGAATTAAAATACCAGTTTGTGAGTTTGATTGATGTGTGTGTGTGTGTGTGTGTGTGTGTGTGTGTGTGTGTTTGTGCCTGCAGTGACCTGCTCTTTAAAAACAATTACATTGTTATCATCATAATTTCATTGTGTATTTTTTTCAAGAGCCTCATTGTATTGTTTTCAGGGCCTGGTAACATTTTTCTTTCAGACAGATAAGTTTTTCCTTCAGAACCACCCTCACGGACCTCACTTCTCTCCTATGTTTAATTGAATGATTTATGCCAATTGCATGCCTGCTGCAGTTAAGATCTGTGGACAGTTCCCCCAGCAGCTGAGAGAGGTTGCCAGGCCTCCGCCTCTGCGTTGCACAGTTTTGTCTCCTAGTTTCTGAGGAGTGGTCCGTGGTGCAGTGGGGAATTACTGTTGCGAGAGTGTGCACAAGATTCCTGATCCTGACTGCATCCATCCATGTATGGGTCTTAAAACACCGTTGCACATATTAGCTTTTCCATGTGAGGCAACCTTAAAAGTGTGAAGTGCAAGTGAGAAAGCAGAAGAACAAGCTTGAGGATTGGTTTCTGTCTTCTGCTTCCTCCTCATCCTCCTCTTTCTTCTTCCTCCTCCTCCTCTTCTTCCTCCTTTCCTTTGCTTTGGTGGTACTGGGACCTTGACCTGGTGGGAAGCCTCTACTCAGAGCTACAACCCCAGCCTGATATTTGTCTCAGTTGTTTTTGCTATGTGATGAGGAGGGATTTCAAAAGCATATGTCTTTCAACATGTTCTATATTATAACAAGAAGCAATTTAGGTTTTTAGGCAGTCAACTGAACAAATTACCCCTTGACAATGGTATGAAACAGGCATGTGTCCTTTGTAAACAGAAAGACGATAGCTCATGGAGGCTCCCTGGTCCCTCATCCCTTTGGAATAAGCTTGTTTGAGGAACATGTGTTCTTTACTGATTGGACAAAGCTGGCTGTGATGAAAGCAAACAAGTTCACGGAGACCAACCCCCAAGTGTACCACCAGTCTAACCTGAGGCCTTACGGAGTGGCAGTTTACCATGCCCTCAGGCAGCCCCATGGTAAGTCTCTGGACCATGGTCACCTTACTTGGTACAGGAAAGGGTTTCTTGTAGTCATGGAAACTAATGATGAGGCTTCTCATGAGATCCGGGTGCTGTTCATGTATGAAGATTGTCTAGAGTGCACATTTGAAGAAATCGATTAGTTCAGAGTTACAGTCACAGATGTAGAGGCTCCTGTAGTGTATTTCAGAGCCTGCCCAGATGCTAAGTGCTAGTGCAAATGAACTATGCCAACCACCTCTTTATCCTTTACTGAGAGAAACCTCTTGCCACTAAGAGGTCACGTGACTTAGTGTCAGCTTCATTTTCTTTCTTTCTTTTCTTTTTTTTTTTTTTTTTTTGAGACAGGGTTTCTCTAGCTTTGGAGCCCGTCCTGGACAAGCTCTGTAGACCAGGCTGGCCTTGAACTCACAGAAATCCACCTGCCTCTGCCTCCCTAGTGCTGGGATTACAGGTGTGCGCCACTGCCGCCACCGCCACCACCGCCACCACCACCTGGCCAGCTTCATTTTCTACTTTGCATTTTTTCTTTGGTTTGCATTAAGGCTGTCATGGACCAGATATGTTTGTCTGGTCAATAATTAAATATTCTGATTCAAAGCCTGGTGTGATTGCAAATGTCTTTAATCCTAGCAGAGGCAGGTAGCCATCTGAATTTGAATTATACTATAGAGCCATAGTAACAGAAACAGAATGGCACTGGTTTTGAAAATTTGTGAAGAAAAACTAAAAAGTAAGTTGGTCTTTAAAAAAGACAGAAAAACACTTACTAGAACAAATTACACACTAGATAAATGCATACTTGGTCTGAAAATGTTCTAGAAATCTCTGAGTGCAAAGCTTCTATAATCTGTTCAGCCATTCATATTGTTTTCATTATTTGGCTCTGAAAGATGTCTGGCTGTTATTTCCTCAAATCAACACAGTTGAAAGGAAAGGAGTTTGATAAGAATAAGTCAAAGGTTCAGAGGACAATTAAAAAGTTGATGAGGGTCTTGTCAGTGAAGAGAAATAAGCTAATACCCACATGATTGCTCACAAACAGGCTGCAATTCTAGTTCTAGGGGCCCTGATGCCCTCTTCTGGCATCCTTGGGCACTGCACACACATGGTGTACAGACACAAATGCAGGCAAACACTCATACATGAAATGTAAAATTTATAAAGCCTACAAAGTAGCTTAGTGTTGGGACCAGATCTGTTTTAGTCAAGTGCTCAATCATGGGCAACTTAACTTATCAGAACCTGTTAGGATAATATTTCTGTCTTAGGGTTACTGGTGGCACACTAGTTTACTTGTAAAATATGTACTCACTAAGTAACAGAGGAAGTTATATAGTAAGAATAAATTATTTGGATAGCGTTTACATTGGAGCTGTGGCACTTCATATACTGGAGGCTAGCACACTAACGTAATTACCTGAGAAAAAGAATCCATAGTTGATACACTGCAGGAGCCCTGTTTTTACCACTGCTAGTCTAAGAGTGGAGGGTTAGGGAGACCAGCCTGGAGGCACAGTAGCAAGTAGGAATAATGGCTCCAAAGCTGTAGCCAATGGAGGTTCCCCAAATGGTTGTGTAGGTCTTTGAGTTACTTTCTTTTTCTCAAAGTGTCTCAATCTGTGTGCTTCCCCCAGCCAGCAATCCATGTGGAAGTAACAATGGGGGCTGTGAGCAGGTCTGTGTTCTCAGTCACAGAACAGATAACGACGGCCTGGGCTACCGCTGCAAGTGTGAATTTGGCTTTGAACTGGACACTGATGAGCGCCACTGTGTTGGTAAGAAATCTGCCTTTACTGTCTTTCTATCTGGCAGCACATGGTTTGTGTGTGTACACCCTTCTGCCCAGCTAGCTCCTCCTGCAGACTCCTCTCTAAGAGGGGCACAGTGTTGTTCTCTGTGTATAGAACCATTCAAATCGAAGATTTGGTTTCTTCTTCAGGGATTTCTCCCTGAAACCCGCTGTCCCCCTTTATTACTACGAATTATTAGCTAAGGCCTTTAGATCCCATATAGCTGGGTTTGACTTATTTTCTAGTTCTACTTCTTTTCCTTTTTAGGCAATTTTCCTGTGTAGTTCAGGCTGGCCTGGCACTCATGGGCTTCCTGCCTTAGTTTCCCATGTGCTAGGATCTCTGGTTTGTAACACCATTTTGGGTTCTCTGTATTTATCCGCCCCCCCCCCCTCAGTGCTGGGGCTTGGAACCCCACAGTCTTGTGCCCCACCTATCACCTTGCCATTGCCACTTAGCCTTAATTTTGATTGGGTGGGAAGCTGCCCATTCCTGGGAATGACTTCTTGCTCATCTGGCCTTATTGCTTTATTCCAAAATGGCTCCTGTGTTTTTCATTCCCCTCTTTCTCCTGGCTCTCTTGGAGGGGCCTGCTCTTCTTGGGTTGTCTGCACATCAGTTCACGATGGTCATGGACCTCATTAATACTGTTGCACATTTCCCTTTTATGACTCTCTTTGATCTTCTTGATCTAGTCTCTAGATATTCCTGTTCCTAGTGTAGTCTGTTGTTATGGTGTAGGATATTTGTTAAATTTTTGTCTTTTTATTTTGGCTGTATCTCTATTATCTTTGAATTTTCTAGCGTACTTTCATGGTTTTCTTTGCTTTTAGTCATTATTCTCTGTTTTTTCATTTCTCTTGTTCCTTTATTTCTTAATAATCTACTTTACCTTATTGTTGTTACTCTCTCTCTTTCTCTCTCTCTTTCTCTCTCTCTTTCTTTCTTTCTTTCTTTCTTTCTTTCTTTCTTTCTTTCTTTCTTTCTTCTTTTTGGGTTTTTGAGACAGGGTCTTTGTATGTAGCCCTGGTTTCCTCTAACTTGCTATACAGAATGGGCTGACCCAAATGCAGAGATTTATTTGCCTCTACCTTTCTAGTGTAGTAGGATTCTTGATGTAGAATTGTGTTAAAAAAATTCCCACTTGTAATTTTTATATTAGAACTCAGGAAATTCCATTTTTTTTTAAAAAAAAATGAGACAGGGTTTCTCTGTACAGTTTTGGTGCCTGTCCTGGATCTTACTTTGTAGACCAGGCTGACCTCGAACTTACAGAGATCCGCCTGGCTCTGCCTCCCGAGTGCTGGGATTAAAGGCGTGTGTCACCACAGCTGG
This sequence comes from Onychomys torridus, assembly GCF_903995425.1. Classification (NCBI taxonomy): domain Eukaryota; kingdom Metazoa; phylum Chordata; class Mammalia; order Rodentia; family Cricetidae; genus Onychomys; species Onychomys torridus. Next base: position 46,331,807 of record NC_050446.1, on the reverse strand, counting down.
CAGTAAATTCCATTTTAAAAACTTCACTCTATGGACACTTTCTTTCAGTGCTTATACACATTATGTAACACTTCTATCACTGAGTTGTGTACATGCTCAGTCCTGGACACCATTCTTTACATCAACAGGCCCTAAGAATACATTGAAATGTCTTGGGAAGAAATAAATTTATGATGAGGAGCCTGGGGAGACAGCTCAGTGGGTGACAGCACTTGCTGTGGTAGAATGAGTGTCTGAGGTTGGGTCTGCAGCAGCAGCCATGTCAAAAGCCAGATATCATCACCTTGAGTGCCTGTAATCCCAGTACTAGGACAGTGCGAGAGGGTCAGGGACAGGGGAATCCTCGGGGTTTGCTGGCTGCCAGCCTACCTAAAAATGGTGAGCTCCAGGTTCAGTGAGAGACATGGTCTCTGGGAATAAAGATTAGAGCATCCTCCTCTGGCCTTTGATCTCTCAGGAGTGCACCCATCCCACCTCAAACACAAGAAAGGGTGACTGGGGTGTGAATATATATGATATTTGTGCATAAAAATGCAATAACAAAAAGCAAAGACTTTAATACTTGTGAGCATCACATTTGCTTATCTGTTTTCTTTCTTTCTTTTTGGTTTTTTGAGACAGAGTTTCTTTGTGTAGCTTTGGTGCCTGTCCTGGATTTCACTCTGTAGACTAGGCTGGCCTCAAACTCACAGAGATCCGCCTGCCTCTGCCTCCCAAGCACTGGGATTAAAGGCATATATCACCACCGCACAGCTGTTTATCTGTTTTCTTACAGGAACATAGTCACCGTCTCTGGAGCAGGACTGGGCTGCACAGCTGCTGACTTTGCTCTCTTTTCTCTTCCTCCAGCTGTTAGGAACTTCCTGCTCTTCTCATCAAAAATGGCAGTGCGAGGGATCCCATTCACCCTCTCCTCCCAGGAAGATGTCATGGTTCCGATCACTGGGAGTCTTTCCTCCTTTATTGGAATTGATTTTGATGCCCAGTCCAGCACCATCTTCTTCTCAGATACAGCAAAAGACATAATTTATAAACAAAAAATTGATGGCACAGGTGAGGAAGTGTGTGTGTGTGTGTGTGTGTGTGTGTGTGTGTGTGTGTGTGTGTTGACATATTTGATTTGTTTTTTTCCTAATACTACCAATTACTCATTTTTTTAATTGTGGTTTTTGCCCTTCTCTTTCCTACTCCTCTCCTTTGCTGTAGCCCATACTGGTTTGGAACTTGCAGGAATCCCCCTGCTTCAGCCTCCTGAGTTCTGGGTTAATAGGTATGAACTACCCTGACATTCTCCTATTTTCAAAGCAAGTTATAAATGCAGTTAGATTTATCTGTAAGTTTATTGGAGACAGGGTCTTACTCTGAAGCCCCAGATGGCCTTGATCCATGCTGTCTAACATAGGCTGACCTCGAATCACAGCCATCCTCTTCCCTCAACTTTGCAAGAGCTGGGATTATGGGCTCATGCCACCACCCAGGCTCAGACTGAGCTTGAAAGTCCTGGGAGTTCCAACCTGGTGGTCCTTTGACTTTGCATCTTTCGGTCTCTGTCACTAACTCACTAGCCCCTCACTAAGTTGCAGGAGTAAGTAGAATTCTCTCTCTCTCTGCTCCCATTGGGAACCACTAGTTTTCCGTGTACCATCAAGCTGTGTGCATAGGAGACTCCCATTTCTTTCTCCTTTCTCTTCATGTTCATTTCTCACCTCCCAATGAATACATCATCTATAGAACAGGCACAATAGTAATCCCCACTCCATACTGTACCCACAAGGATGAATGGGTCCGTGTGAAGGACCTGGCTCCTAGTGAGTACTCAAGTAACATACCACTCCTAGTTAGTGTTCTGATATATGGGCAAGAAACCAGGGCCTTTCATTTTTATCATCTGCAAAATGGAGAAATGCGATTGCTGATTCTCTATGAGTTGGAGAGAAGAAAGCCACACGGTTTTCACAGGGAAAGAAGTACAGAGAAAGAGAGGTCTTCTTTACATGTAAGCTGCTCCCCTGGTTCCTCTGCAGTCCTGGCCATCTGTGGCTGTGCAAAGCCTGCTGAGAGTCTTGGGAGGGTTGGGCAGCAGTGTCTGTGGGCTACCCCGACTGTACCTGGCAGTGTCAGCTCAGAGCCGTCTCTGAGTGGTAGTAGGTGAGTTCAGGTATCTCTTTCTCATGTGTTCTGGAAGGTTGAACAAGGGAGTAAATCCAGACTCAGTTCTGTTTATCACTACTGTATCTCCTCTTTGAGAGCCAACTGTGGGCAAGGGATAGATTCTAGGTTTATCTCAGTGTTGCTCAGCACTTGCAAATTTTTTTTCCTTTAAAGAATTCCACACATGCTTTTTAAAATATGCCCTTTCATCCAACATCTAAATGTGCAGCAGTTGGGAAGTTTGTTTTAAATAATATGATTGTATTTTTACTTCTAGGAAAAGAAGTTCTCGTAGCAAACAGGTTGGGAAATGTGGAATCTTTAAGTTTTGACTGGATTTCAAGGAATCTCTACTGGACAGATGGAGGGATAAAGAGTGTCAGTGTCATGAGGCTGGCTGATAAGTCCCGACGACAGATAATCAGCAATTTAAACAACCCGAGGTCCATTGTGGTGCATCCTACTGCTGGGTACGTGAGAGCTTGGAACTGCTGTATGCCTTTGACAGTGTGCTGCCCCTGGGATCATCCTGCACACTCACTTTCAACCTCATCCCTTTGGCAGAAGCTTAAGTGAACCCCCCTTCTATGTTTTACCTTTCTCGGAAGTATGGTTTCTCTAAAGTTACTGTAGGAAGGAAAATGCATGGAAAGATTATCAAGGAAAGATCCAAATCTTGCCCTGCTCTAATGTATTGATATGGTGGGGGTGCTAATCAATCATCTTATAGTTTTTGGTATAGGAACTTAAATATCCCTGTTTCATGTGCTGCCATTGGCACTGGGTCAGCCAGAAGGGAACAGAACAGTCTAGAGTGTTCTTTCTCCACTCTTTTCTTACTTGAGCATGTTCAATAGCTTATCCAGAGCAAGCATGAGATACTCAGTTACATTTGAATGGAGTGAATCACCAAAGCCAGCTTCCCTCACCTGGGGGACCATAAATATCTCATTTGATCACAGACCAACTTATGGAGGAGGCATGCCTAATTGGTTTCTGAGATGCTGACTCTGTGGCTCAGTGAGGTACAGTGGCCCGTGAAGGGCTCACACTGTTAAGCCAAATCCCTTGTCAAACTCTAGATCTGCTCAGACACAACAGCGAAGTCTGTGTCCACTTTATACAATGTCCATCCACAGAGCTGATTTTTCTAATGTATATAATCTAAATCTTTGGTTTTGAAAAACTGTTACGTTCTTTCCTTTTACTTTAAAATGATAAGAAGCCATCACATTGGCTTTGATTTCTAGGGATTGTATGAAAGAGATAAAGAAGCTGGATATATTGCCACATACCTTCAATTCCAGCACTAGGGAGGCAGAGACAGTCAGATCTCTTAGTTCGAGGCCAGCCTGGTCTACAGAGTGAGTTCTAGGACAGTCAGGACTACACAGAGAAACATTGTCTTGAAAAAAAAAAAAGGATGTTGTTTTGAGATTAACCTTGGAATTTTTTTTAAAATTTTTTAAAATTTATTTATTTATTTATTTATTTTTGTGAATTTATAATTCTCTATAGAAGAATGAACAGAGAATGATCTGGTGGGTTCTGGGTGTTAAATCCCAGAGAAAGAGAATATACGATCCGATTTCTTATTCATGCAGTCTTTACTATATAGCTTGAGGCAGGGTTACATATGAGGGATGGCGTGACTTTTGGTGGAATGGTGGTAGCAGAGGCAAGAGGATCGCAAATTGAATGCCAGGAAGGTTATATAGATAGTTTAAAAATTAAAAACAAAAACCTAACAAACTCTGTTTACTTCGTATTTTTGAGACAGGGTCTCACTATGTACCTTTCTTGAAACTATGTCGACCAGTCTGCCTTTCAAGTGTTGAGACTAAAGGTGTGTGCCACCATGCCTGGTACAAATCAACAAACTCTTGGGTGACAGAAGTTTTAGGCCCTAAAGTCTAGTCATTCTGTCGTAGATGCCCATTTTAATGTCATTTATAATTGTGATTGTGATTACATATTTACAACTTAAATGTAAACTTAGAATTAAATATGCCAAATCTGAGAGCATGTATGGAGAGTAAATCAGTTGTAACTCAGAGTCATCAGTTTGTTCCAATGTTGACCTCCTGGATTTCTTCCTACTTTTTAGGTTTCTATTCTTTAGTGAATGGCAACGTCCTGCTAAAATTGTGCGAGCATGGAGTGATGGATCTCACCTAATGCCTATAGTCAACACTAGTCTGGGGTGGCCCAATGGTTTGGCCATTGATTGGAGGTGAGTAGATACCACCTGAATTTCTATCACTGTGGAGCATGGAGGAGGCCTACTGGCTACATGGTGGCACCATAATAGGAAATGAGTACTGAATGCCTTCTGAGATTTTTTTCATCACTAACAGGTGATACGTAAGTGATGGATATTGAATAATACAAAATCCAAACACAATTGGCAAGATGCTGGTGGGATGAAAATCAAGAAACAGCAGAATGAGAGGGTCAAGATGGATGAAGTTCCAAACTGTATTAGAGAGAGCCGATGAAATGTAGCTAGTGTGTGTTTATTTCTTATAGAAACATCTTAAGGATAGGAACAAGTCAATGAATGAATATGCATGCTTTGGGGGTTCTCAAGAGTTGACCTATCTTGGAATAAGACAAATGAACTTATGAATAGAGATTATTAAAGTAGTTTATGGGAGTAAAAGGGCAGAAGTTTATTCAGATTTCAACTTTCAGATTTACTGTATTTGTGGGAAGCATACAACTTAGTTTTTTAATAGACATATTTGACTTTTGTATGAAACTGTCAATGTCCTCAGTGTTCAGGACACTGCTCATTTCTCGGTGTTAGATAACTTGTGTTTTTCCTTTAGTGCTTCAAGATTGTACTGGGTAGATGCCTTTTTCGATAAAATTGAGCACAGCACCTTTGATGGTTTAGATAGAAAACAACTGGGCCATATAGATCAGATGACGCACCCATTTGGACTCACCATTTTTAACGGTATGTTTTGAAGCCATAAAAGGCATGTGATGTTTTGTAGTTGGAACTTAAAGTTAGTCTATTAAATGTAGAAAAATGTTTGGTTTGTTTATGGAAATTTCCATTTTTAGAGTGTTCTGGACAAATCTTGATAATATCGACAATTTGTAGTTTATACTTGTATGATTCCTGAGTATGTACTTAGATAGTAGCACATGAGGAATCAGTAAATTATACCTATATCATTTTTGAGAATAAAATAGTAGCCACTGTAGAATTTCACAGTGCTCTGTCAAGAACCTCATCAGAATCCTTATGGAAGGATGATGATAGGTATTCATGACTGTACATTCATTCCTGTGTTGGCAGTATTTTGTCAGAAAGTTAGGTAATGCCCTCTTCATTTCACACACACAAAAATGAGAAGACACAACACTATTTCTCCCCAGTGCTATGGATTGAACCCAGGTCTCACACATGCCAGGAATATATTTTGCCACAAAACTATATCCCCATGCCAAAATATGACCCATGAAGAATATTTTCATTCATATTTCCATACGATTTTCACATTACTAGTAAAGATTTTTGAGAGACATGGAATTGTGGGAAACAATAGCCACCATGATTGTAGCCAAACACTGATCTCCTTCTCTCTACTACCTTCTTCAGTGGAGACATGCTTCTGTGACTTAGTTGCTGAGAATAAGATATCTGGTGAGCCAGGCTTGGTGGCACACACTTGCTTGGGAGGCTGAAGCAGGAGAATCACTTTGAGAGTGGTTTGGGCCACATGTTCAAAGCCATTGCTAGCCTACATAGCAAGACCATGAAAAATAAAACAGGTGGCTTGTTTATTCCTGCAACAGGGTTCTGTGTAGCTTGTGCATTGCACACACATGCTAGCCCAGACCTTATGGTGCTGTATTTCTGTTATCCCGAAGCTTGGAAGGCAAGTTCAAAACCAACATCAACTAAATAGTGAGAATGAGAAAAGACTTAAATCTATCCTGGCTATACATAACCAACCATAACTTGTCTAGTTTGAGGGGTGACATTTTGTATAGAGCTATCAAAAGCCCTGTGTAGAAATTAGTCGTGTTCCTGTTGAAACTTTCTTCTTAAACAACTAGAATGGGTAGTCATACTGGATACTCATTCCATCTTGCTGTCTATCTATGGGGTGTTTGGCATTTTAAATGTGCCCTGAGATTTTGGATGAGACAAATCAATTATAAACAGTCCCCTCCTTGTGTATTTACCCCACCTTTTAAATATCAGAAACATGCTATTTGCTAGTACATAGGAACATTTTAAAAAATGTTAATTTTTCTTGGCCATATGCTGGGATATTTGGATATCTTTTGGTATTACCAGTATGAAAAATTTAGTGCACACCCATGAGATCAATACTACATTCCCAAAATAATATTGGTTTCTAGCAATTTTGACTTGTGTTGTGAATTTCTTCTTTTTCCTTGAAGATAGGGTATTCCCATATAGCCTAGGCTCACTCAAACCCATGATCTTTCTTTCTCAGTCTCAGAAATATATGAATGTCACCATGTCTAGCCTCATTATGAACTTGGCATAGAATGTTCCTTTATTTCACAACACTATGGAAATCATTAATTTTTCAGTGAAAGACTAGCTAGACTTTTGTTTGTTTGTTTTTACTGTATACTGTACAGGACGTATCTATTTAAATACAATGAGATCCTTTTCTGAAAGTGGAACTGAAATTTGCAATAAATGTAGATAAGATTTACTGGCTTCCATGATATACTAGTATGGATCACAGATGGGGGAACTTGATTTCATAACATGGGTGACATTGTAAGCGTGTTATGTTTATTTGTATTTTCTAGTTAGTTATGGTCTTGCATTAAACAGAATTTACTGCTGATATTTAAATTTTTAGGATTGTATAGGGGTTTGCATAATTGCTGGTATTCTCAAACACACCGTTTTTTGGATGAAATCTGTACTTTTTAAAAACTACAGGAGATGATGTGCTCTGTTTCCTTTTCACAGTTAAATATTTTTACTCTGGATAAGAACTTAAGGCTTTAAGATTATTTTTCCTCTTTAAGGGATTTTTTTTTTTAACTTCTTTTAAGGGCTTCTCATCTTCTTAAAGTCATTTTTAGGGTTGATTTCTTCTGTGTCTTCTGCCTTGGTATGTTCAGGTCTTGTAGGTGTAGAATCACTAGGTTGTGATGTTGTCATATAGGTTTTCATGTTGTTGCCTGTGTTCTTGCACTGGCATCTACTCATCTCTTCCTCTGCTCGGTGCAGGCAGTGTCTGTGTCTGAAGGTGCCTCTCTTGTTCTAATTGTTAGTCTTGGTCCACTAGGATTTCTTTGTTAAATTGGTGCTGTTGGGCTCTGTTTCTCCAGGAGCAGCTTAGTCAAATCAGTGTTAGTGGGTTCTGTCTCAGGGAGCAGTTGTTCCCAGTTGGTGTAGGGTGTGCTTATGGTTTCAGTGGTTGTTAGGTTGTAGCGGTTAGTTTTTTGTTTTTTTGTTTTGGTGGGGGAGCAGGGAACGGTAGCTGTCTGGTCACTGGGAGCTTACTTACTCTCAGTTGGTGAGGTTTATATTTATGATTCTGATGATCTGGTTCGGTGGCTGGGCGGTACCTTCTGTGTTCTCAGGTCACGTTTTGCTCATTTGTCAACTAGTTCCTCAGCTGATCTTATTTCCTCAGACTTCAAACTGTAGGATTTCTGAATCCTCTCTCGGATGGATTTCACCTGAGCAGGGTAGTCTCAGCAACACCTCCAAGTTGTTGGGTTTCGCAGGATCAGCTGCTGGGCCCTGGGTTGGCCTCAGACAGAGTGTTCAGATCTGTTCTGGTCTCGTCCCATGGAGATGGCTCCTTCCCTGGGTGTTGGGATTAAAGGCGTCCCTGTTCCAACCTCTTGATTAAGAGCTTGTTTTCATTAACTCCTCAGCGGGTTAAATAGCTCAGTTTCTGGTCTTTATTATAGCTGCATCTCAGCTGCCTGCCTCTGCGGCCGCTGCTCTGCCTGCCTGCCTGCCTGCCTCTGCGGCCATTGCTCAACCTCAAGATTCTTTTTTATATTCTTTTTATCTATGGAAGTTTGAGCCTAATTACTACTAAATGCCAATATGTATTTGCCTCAACCTGACCCATGATATCAATAAAATACAGACTTTCAAAGAACAAATGGTTACAGATGGATGACATGTTCTGGGACCATTGCATTCTTGTAAGCCTATCACATTTCCGCAAACTGTGACTGAAAAGCTAATGGATGTTTTTCCTGCTCAGATCATGTGTTTATAACAGACTGGAGACTGGGTGCTATTATTCGAGTAAGGAAATCAGATGGTAGTGATATGACAGTTATTCGAAATGGGATCAACAGCGTAATGAACGTGAAAGCCTACGATGCTGACCTCCAGACTGGTGAGGGACTGCCAAGCGTTCTCTATACGAACTAGCTATCTTTTCCTTTCTCTTTAACTATTCCCCTCTGCCAAGAGTTTGGTTTCTTGGAAATCTACATCTTAAGCATTTTCTGTATTTAAATGGAATGCTGATTTCCAACTTATCTGTCTCCACCCCCTGATCTCCCTGCTCCCTGCCCAATGAATCTATTTGTTTTTCATTTTCAGGGTCTAACTACTGCAACCAGCCCACTCATCCCAACGGGGATTGCAGCCACTTGTGCTACCCAGCACCCAACTTCCAGAGGTTGTGTGGGTGCCCCTATGGAATGAAGCTTCGGAATGATCACATGACGTGTGAGGGCGATCCAGTCCACGAGCCGCCCACACAGCAGTGCGGCTCCTACTCTTTTGCCTGTGACAATGGAAAGTGTGTGCCCAGTGTCTTCCGATGTGATGGAGTGGATGACTGTCATGATAACAGTGACGAACATCAGTGTGGTGCATTTAGTAAGTATCTGCCTGCCAGAATTTCGGGAGAGGTGAATAGACCATTGGAGTGGTCATATAAGCAATAATAAAAGCATGGGCTATGTGCATGGGAAAATATGACCGGGGAATTTTTAGAATATAAGATTCATAACATGCACTGCAAAGACTATAGGAAGTTAAGCGTGATTCATAGGTAATGTTACAGGTGGATTAGATGATTGTGAACAGAATCCTTTTGGTATTAGTTCTGTGGACCAATGTAGTTAGTTCATTTTGATAAGTCAAATATGGAAGTCAAATCAGGGCTGAGGATAGGGCTCAGTCACAGTGACATTTCTTAGCATGAACAGGGCCCTGGGTTTGATCTCCCGCAATGGAGAGAATAGTATCACAGTATCATAGGTACTTGCAACTGTAGCCTCAGAAAACCTCATGTCCCGTGTGAAATGAATTGGCGAAGAATGGCTCTCCATCTCTACACTAGTCCATGATGTTTCAGTTCTAATTAGCATGGCACAAGTGTTGGGAGTCTTCACCCTGCCAGCCAGCTCCCAGACATGGAGATGCATTATTAATTATGAATTAATTAATAACGATTAATTATTATTAATTGGTTGATAGCTTAGGCTTGTTTTTAGCTAGCTCTTACAACTTAAATGAACCCAATTCTATTAATCTATGCCTTTACCCGAGGCTCATGGCATTGACCTCATATTCGTATCCTGTTTTCTGCTTCCTCTGCTTCTTCTCTTTGACTCCCTGCCATCCTTCCTAGTATCCTCTGTGCCTGGAAATCCTGCCTAGCTATACAAAAAGATTATTCTACAACACCCAAGTATACCATTGAAAAATGGGAAACATCTATTAAAATGAGGCCAGTAGTAGTAATGACCCTGGGCTTTCAGAGAGAAAGAAGAGTTCTTTGAAACGTTGTACATTTTCCTGAAATAGAAGGAAAGTAAATATGAGACTAGGATTGTACCAACTAGAGAAAGTCTAATTTAAGATAATTGTAACTACACCATAAATTTCTTTTAATGATTAAGAGAGGATATGCGTGCATATACATGATGTATGCATATATTATGCTTGGCACTTCACAAGCCTAAACCGCCCTCACATTTCTCCTTACTTTGTGTAACACCGTGTTGAAAGGTGAGAACGCTGTCATGACCCCTTTGCGGCTGTTTGTAGATAACTCATGCTCGTCTTGGGCTTTCACCTGTGTCCATGGTGGACAGTGCATCCCCATCCAGTGGCGCTGTGACAAACACAATGACTGCATAGACGGCAGTGATGAGCAAAATTGCCCCACAAGTACAATTTCTACATGCCCACCCACCTCCTTCACCTGTGACAATCACCTGTGTATCCCAAGAGATTGGGTCTGCGACACAGACAATGATTGTTCAGATGGATCCGATGAAAAGAACTGTGGTGAGTTTTGAGCTGCTCTCTCCAGGTTGGTCGGCCCTGAATGATTTGAATTCTTTCCTCTGAGACTCTTTTCTTGTCATCCTCTGTATTGGTAGTCTGAAAAATGTGGGATGCTTCTCCCGAAGGTACTGAGCCTTTCAAGGCATAGCATATATGTCCGACATCCAGATAGAAACTATAAGACAAAACAAAACAAACAAACATCCTTAGCTGGATGTGGTGGTGCACATCTGCAGTCTCTGCTGTGAGACTGCTTCCGTAAATAAAAGGAGAGAAAGAAGGATGACTCTCAGTGGATATCACATGCATGAGTGCACACAGATATGCACATGCACGCATACGTGTGTGCTCTTTAACACACACATATATGATCATGCATATATACATACCCACATCACACATACATATTTTTTAAAGTCTTTAGTGAAAAAATTCACACAATTTATACAGTACCTTATAAGCATCCAGACATCTGGCCAATTTTTTTTCCTTCATCTAATACAGAATAAAGACATAGGTCCCCCCCCCCCCCCAACCCCCTTTTTTTAAAATCTCACTGGAGTAGAGTTCTCTAGCTAAATTCTTAAATGATTTGCAGGACTAGGCAATTCATTTTCCTCTTGGAGGAGCTGGGCCTTTTTAAGTTTTGCATTCTAGGAAGCTGTGTCTTTCACTTTGTGGAGTGGATGGGGCAGCCTGCATGGCTGTTGCTGCTTGGCATGTGGTGGGCTGACCATGTTGCTCAGCCTTGGTAGAGTCATAGACTCAGGAGATACAGCACCAGGCTAGACACCCGGTGTGTCCATGATCAATGTCTTCTGTTTTCCAAGATTGCCTCTCTCTGTCCTTGAGTCTCCTCATTCCAAATCCTCATTTTGGTTCTCTTACTCTTACTGTGCTGACTTTGACATTGTGGCTGATCTGAGCACATAGAGCTGAGGTAAATTCTTGAGTGGAACTTGGCCTTGTGTTTGTACATTAGACGCTTCAGGGACGTGCCAACCCACACAGTTTCGGTGCCCTGATCACCGATGTATCAGCCCGTTGTACGTCTGTGATGGGGATAAGGACTGTGCTGATGGATCAGATGAGGCAGGTTGTGGTAAGTGGATGGCTTCACGTTTTCCTTACTGTGTGCTCCATTTATCTTGGCTCTGCTTTCAAACACTTTTCTCGTTCCTTTTTAGCTTTGAACTGTACAAGTTCTCAATTCAAATGCGCTGATGGGAGTGCTTGCATTAACAGCAGATATCGCTGTGATGGGGTTTATGATTGCAAGGACAACTCTGATGAGGCAGCCTGTCGTAAGTACCACATACACAGTGTATTTCAGACAAGCTGGATATTACGGTATAGTTGTTTTTTTTTCCAGACAAGTTGGGGGAAGACATAAAACACATGAGTGTTCATGAGATATTGACATGCAATACTATTACATGGGTAATATTACATGTAATGATTTGTAGTTATGTAGCCAATGTTATATAAATGAATACTTCAAATAGTTAATTCCTTAGGTATTTTTCATATCTTTCACATTCCAAGGACATCCACCAATGTGGTTTTTAAAAATTACATTTTGTATGTGTGTGTGCGTGCATATTTGCACTCACACATGAGGGTGCACAAGTATGCATATACATGCCACAATACATACATTTATATATATATGTGGAAGTCAGAGGATAACATGTTCTCGTTTTCCACTATATAAATCAGCCTTATCTGATAGAAGTTTCACTCAAATCTCAGTTGGGAAGCCAAATTATGGAATAGAAATGGTATGGGCCTATATGGGATTGATTCACTCATTTGGGAAAAGATTGTAATGGGTCCAATGTAATTAAAGCCAGGCAGATAGCCTTAGAAATGACATGTCAAACTTCTATGGAGGATTAGAAAGCAAATAAAGTCTTTCTAATCCCCATATATGAAGAAGAGTGTAGGCAAGTCTGATTAGGGACTTATTGATAACATGATTGTTTTTCTGCCCACTGTATGTGCGAAATGGATTTTATTTTTAAAAAAACTTCAAACCTTCTAGGACAGACAAGGCTACACAGAAAAACCCTGTCTCAAACAAAACAAAACAAAACAAAACAAAACTTCAAACATTTGCTCGGACAGTGGCATGTTAGACAATCCCAGGGAATCAGAAGGAAGGATGTAAACTTGTTGGTAGAAGGAAAAGAAGTCCAGGAAGTAGGTCTGACTTGTACTTTCATGCAAGAGTGTATCCTGTGCATAGTTTTATGCACTAATCTCCCTCACATAAATAGTTCTATACACCACAATGTACGGAAACATTTGATATCATTTTAGCCTTTAGTTTGGTTCTGTCTAAATCTACAGTTTGTCCAGAATAAGTTCCTCTGAATCTATATGACAAAAGGGATCACAAATTGCTATCCCAACTGCATCATGCATGTGCCTTTGTTCCTCGTAGCAACCAGGCCTCCTGGTATGTGCCACCCAGATGAGTTTCAGTGCCAAGGAGATGGTACCTGCATCCCCAACACCTGGGAGTGTGATAGACATTCAGATTGCATCGACGGATCTGATGAGCACAATGGCTGTGTTCCTAAGACCTGCTCGCCGTCTCAGTTCCTTTGTGACAATGGAAACTGCATCTACAAATCGTGGATCTGTGATGGGGACAATGACTGCAGGGACATGAGTGACGAGAAGGACTGCCCCACCCCGCCTTTTCACTGTCCCTTTTGGCAGTGGCAGTGCCCGGGCTCCAGCACTTGTGTTAGCCTGAGCGTCCTGTGTGATGGCAACTTTGATTGCCCGAATGGGACTGATGAGTCCCCGCTTTGCAGTAAGTTTCCTGACCACATTTTACTGTCATAAATTCATTCTGAGCAGAAGTCTGCTGTCACCCAGTACTGTCACAGTCCCCACGGGGATTTTAGTTCCTCACTGACTTCATATTCCTGTAGGAGTAAAGATAATTAAATTCCAATAAATCATGACTGCATAATACTTCTCCTTTGCACTTACGTCTGTGTTTTCCCTTCTTTTTATGTAATTGTTTAGAAAAATGAGACTAAATGAGGACAATAACATCGTCAGATTAACTGTAGCTCTCTTAGCAATGTGTTCATGAACTTTTCTAACTTGAAGATTTTCTCATATAACAACCAAAATCTGGGGAGTTGTGTTTGCTGTGATTAAAATGCTCTGATTGGCATGCGATCCTAATTACTGCCCCCTTCTAATTCCTCTGTAATTAACGCTCACTGTCAGATGACCTACAGCCAAGGTATGACTGTGAAATAGTTTAGACGCTCATGGTTCCACATGTTCATGTGTATGTTGAAGTTGTACTAATTACTGTGCCTTCCCCTTCTAGTGCATGTCTTGTGTTATGACTCTACCTATACGTTGTGGTGCTCATGGAAATAGAGGGTATTTTCATACTGAGGCATACGACCTGGCTTTGGGCAGGTTCAGCCATTGCTGCGTTGGCCCCAAGAGTAAGGAATGATGGTGTGTTAGCAAATCTGTGTCCTCTCCATTTGATCACTTCCAGCTTTTTCTGTGCAACATTTGAGACCTGTTGTTCCATTTCTAGCCAGGTCAGGGAATTCTGGAGGAAGCAAGTTAGATTTCTCTGTATCGATGCTCATTTCAGTCAGCTGTATTTAACCAAGGTTCTCTCGCAGCACGAAATACTGGAGGGTGGTTGTAGAGACCAGTTCCAATGGATAATGTATGCTCAGGCAACTCAGAGAAGAAACTAAGCAGATCATCTAAGAGAATGTGACTCTGAATTAACTCTCACTATAGTTGGCACGGGACAACATCACAGTGTGTCTGACTTTCCCCCTGTGACTCTCTTTATAATAGATCAAGACAGCTGCTCACATTTTAATGGTGGTTGCACTCACCAGTGCATCCAAGGGCCCTTTGGAGCCACGTGCATATGTCCATCAGGCTACCAGCTTGCCAATGACACGAAGACTTGTGAAGACATAAATGAATGCAATAGTCCAGGTTTTTGCAGCCAGCACTGTTTCAACATGAGAGGTTCCTTCCGGTGCACTTGTGATGCAGAATATACACTGGAAAGCGATGGACGGAGTTGCAAAGTCACAGGTAATCATTAAGCTTAAAAGTAAATTTAATAGCCTCTCTCAGAGTGTAAGCATTTGGAAAGGTTGATCTCCCGGTCTCCTGACGGCTTATTTAATGCCTTTTGACCTATATGAAAGTGAATGCACTAGATATTGGAATATTGATCCAGCTGCCTTCAAGTTGATTCAACACAGGAGGACTTAAAAATTCTTTTATTGTAGGCATATGTCTGCTATCCCAGCACTTGGGAGGTAGAATCACGTCAGTCTGGGCTTCATAGTGAATTCAAGGTGAACCTGAGCTACATGAGGCTCCTTCAAAAATTCCAATGCAAAAATGGGAACCTTTTCTTTCAAGAAGCCTGGATAAGAGTGGTGCAAGGAACAGATTCTTAGTATCATGAAGTTTCCATCCAAGATCCAATAAGTCTTTTCCTTTGAAAGCAGGCTAGGAAAACAGTCTTCCTCTTAAGGATATAGATACATCATTGTCATAGATCAGAACTCAGTCATTTGGTTACTGTGGCTTCAGTGGAGGCAGAGACCTATTGCTATTTGAGTAGCCTTAGGACAACCTAAATGTGGTGTGATGCATTACTAAAAAGACAAGGGGTGAAGAAATATTAGTCTACATACAGGTAGAACTCCCTGTTACAACTACATGAATCAAGCCTATGATCTGCTAAGGTAGATAGCCAAGTACAACAACAAACACAGCCCAAGAATGACTGTGAGTACAACTCACTCTAGACTGATACTCAGACGCCCACTGCAAAGCAAAGCAATTTCAGAAGACAACTGTTTTACATACTATTGAATATCAATGAACAATTAAGGTCCCCTGACCCAGCTTGGCTTCTGATGAGGTATCAGGGGTGTGTAGGATGGTGTGGCTGCAGGCAACTAAGAGGTTAAGAATGAAGTGATTAATTCTTGTGTCTTACTCCCCATTTCTCTAGTTTGGTATCAACCACTGGAATTCGAAGAGATTGTATTTAATTGTATTTTCCTTTCAGTTACTTGACAGTTGTTTTTCTTTTTCCTCCACAGCATCTGAAAATCTGGTGTTAGTTGTAGCAAGTCATGACAAAATCATTGTGGACAATATCACTGCCCACACGCACAACATGTATTCACTGGTCCAGGATGTCTCTTTCGTGGTCGCTCTTGATTTTGATTCAGTCACTGGTCGCATCTTTTGGTCTGACTTACAGCAAGGCAAAACCTGGAGTGTCTTTCAAAATGGAACGGACCAGAGAGCAGTAAGTGCCCTTCTGTAGCCCTTCTATGATACCTACTGTCGTTCCCCACCACGAGAAGGTCCTAGCCTCCCTCATCTTGGGCAGCACACCACGTTCAAGAGGTGTGGATATCCCTAACTTCAATGCTGTGGGTGTGCTCTCTGGTCTTTCTCTGATTCTGAATTCTGTGCCGCGTATGCAGATTTTTGTGAAAGAGTAAAAAGCAAGAGTAAAGAAGTCGCTTCACTGAGCTGTAATTGAGTTAAAACGTTTCAACCCTTCTCCCTCAGTTTGTTTAATTTTTTGGTTTGTGTCTGAATTTACATCATATGTGTGGTTGCTAGTAGAGTCTTCTGCAAGAGCAGCGTGTGCTCTCCATTACTGAACCATCTGAGTTTGTTTCTTGATTCCTGACAGTCACAATTTCTTTAGTGAACACCATGTGTGCACACATTGGTAGAGGTCTTAGCAAGGGCAGAAGCTTTTAAAATCAAGATGAAACCACCCACTAATACAAGTATCTTGCATTATTTAAGGCTATGAATGCCTTGTAATTAACCCTGAAAACACTACAGTTGGCTTACTGGTTAGCTACATTGGGAGACAAATTGTTTTAATCCCAACATGCTAGATTCCTTATTCTAGACTTTCATATAGTTTCTGTGTTTGTCTCCATTTATGCTAATATTTATCCTTTACTCTTTCGTCTGTAGGTACATGAAAGTGGTCTCTCTGTGACGGAAACAGTTGCAGTAGACTGGATAGGTCGCAATCTTTACTGGACAGACTATGCTCTCGAAACAATTGAAGTTTCTAAAATTGATGGAAGCCACAGGACAGTACTGATTAGCAAAAATGTCTCCAACCCTAGGGGACTTGCATTAGATCCCAGAATGGGGTAAGAAAGACAACTTAGTAGCCATGCAAGTAAGGCTTGCCGTAATGTCCCATAGATGGGCCACTTAGCTGTGATTTTGATACCACAAACTGGCTTTTCTGCTTGAAGTTCATGTTATTTTCTAGAGTTGTATGAGAAAGAGAGAGACATTGCCTTGATGGAAGAAAGAGGCAGGAAGAAATTCTATATTTTATGTAGATTCTGTGTTAGGGTGTTTTCTATAGGATGATGAGTTATTACATATCAGTGAAGTTTATAATGAATCTCTGAAGATAGAGAAAGCCATTCACTACTTAAAACTGTAGTGGGATAAACAGAAAAGGACTGTTTGTGAATTGGTGGCATCATGGCATTTCCATGTCATTATGTTTTGTTTTATGCACATTATAAAAATACCTAGAGGGCATGTGGTTGTAACCTTTTCTTTCTTTCACAGTAACCATCTAATGTTCTGGTCTGACTGGGGCCATCACCCTCGAATTGAGCGAGCCAGCATGGATGGCACCATGCGTACAGTCATTGTCCAGGAAAAGATCTACTGGCCCACTGGTTTAAGTATTGACTACCCCAACCGACTCATCTACTTCATGGATGCCTATCTTGACTACATTGAATTTTGTGATTATGATGGGCACAATCGAAGGCAGGTCATTGCTAGTGATTTGGTAAGTTTGCAATAACATTCAAATTTATACCACAGTAGAAATCATTATCAAGAGAATTGAGAACAAATATACACAATGAGAATAAACAAAGGAAAACCAGACCAGGGAGCAACGATAATGAGGTATAATCCACCTTCTGTTCCTAACAAGAAAATATTTTTATCTTATTCAGTTAGATTGTACCATGTACAGGAAAAGATTAATAGACAGTGTAACTTAAGTAAGTGTTCTGTGGATGCTACTCTTTTGCTTATATATCTTTAAAAATCAGGGTTTAGGAAGAATGAATTAACTGGATTTATATTTCTCTATGAAACCAGAGCGTGTTATGTGTTTAAACACTTTTTTTTTTAATTGAATGAATACTGTTTAAGTTTTACAAGTTGGCCAATGCAGAAAAAAAATATAGTTTACCAAAGAGCTGTCACCATGAGGGGCCTTCCAGCCATTGGGTAATAGATGCTGGGTAATATGTTCCTACAATGCAACAGAAATAGGCCTGAGACAATTTTAAAAATGAGCATATAGTGACATTGCTAGAGTAGACATTTGTATTCACTACTTCCTGGTATCTTGTTAAAATCTCCTGTCCATTTCTGAGTGAGGTCTCACAGTCTCGTTCTGCTTCTAGATTCTCCTCCACCCTCATGCTCTGACTCTGTTTGAAGACACTATGTACTGGACTGACCGTAGTACCCAGCGTGTTATGCAGGCCAGCAAGTGGCATGGGGGGAACCAGTCGGTTGTCATGTATAGTGTTCATCAGCCTCTTGGGATCATTGCCATCCATCCTTCAAGGCAACCGTCTTGTAAGTGAAGACTCCTAAACAGCCTGCCTGGTAATAGCATGGTTGTATCTTCTTCTGGACATGTTAAGTGCACGGGCAATACATTTTTTTCTTGGACTGCTGTAGTACTGCATGCTTTTCCTTGCCCTTGCACGGTTCTGGCTTTTAGTTAGCGTGGAAAAGTAGGTGACTATAACATATCCTCACCATGTCATTTTATTTAGCTATTAGCTACTACCTCTGTGGCCTTGTTAAGCTGCTAATTGTTGGGACTCATTATGATACCATCTCCTTAAAGGTGTTCTGCTATGGCCACCCCATGTCACCTTCATGCATGGGGTGTGGGTGGACAAGTGATATAAGATTTGGCCTTGGTGGTGATCTTTCTGTTGGTAGGGAGAACACTTAACCTTCCCATAATCCCTTTCTCCTCACATCTCTCCAGTGGTGTGTCACACTGAGTCTGACCCTGTTTCTTCTGTGGCTTACATTCCCCACGCTGGACTACATGATGGTCCAGCGGCACACCAGGCATGTTCTCAGCTTTGAATGAACTTTTGTGCTTCTTTGCTCTGTCTTGAACATCTGTCTTCTGTCTCTGTCAGAATCACTGCCTTGTGTCATTTAGGGTTTTCTGCTCCAATGCCACTTTCTAGGAGAAGTTGTTCTTAACTGCCCTACCTGAGATAACCCATCCCCAGTGTTCTCACATTCTGAAAATACCACCCACAGCGTGAATTAATATAGGTCTATTTCCTTTCTAGATTGTATACTTCAGTGCATTTGGGACCTTCCTGGCAGATGCTTAAGATGTTTTGTGAGGAAAAGACTAGATTCATTATGTAGCATGCCATATGTAGAAGAAGCAGGGTATAGAAGCATCCTGTGAGAACTAGTACTTGCAAAGATGTGGGAAAACTGATCTTGGACATTGCTGGGTAAACATTGAGGTCACAAGGTTTTTAGGTCTGGCAAGGAGACTTATATGTATATTATGGGTTCTCAGTGACTGGTTATACCTGGTTATGTAGACTGAGTTAACCTAGGACCTTGTGAAAGCCATCTTGTGCCTCTTAACAAAGGTAACTACAAGCACCCTGTGTACTGTAGCACAGGCAATTTTCCATTCGTGCATGCATTCTTTCCTTTCTCCCACAGCCCCAAATCCATGTGCCTTTGCTTCCTGCAGTCACCTGTGCCTGCTGTCTGCACAGGAGCCTAGACATTATTCTTGTGTTTGTCCGTCAGGATGGAGCCTCTCTGATGATTCTGTCAGCTGTGTGAGAGGTAAGTAAGTGTGCTCTGATGATCAAGCCTGTCAGAGTTGGTGCTAGGTTGTGGAAAACCACAACCCAGTTCTAGCTGTCCAGTAGGTATCCTGTGGGGTGACTCAGGTGAGCATCTTAGTTGTTATACAGGATGTGTCTATGGTGCTACTGTTACCTGTGCATGTGGCTGAACAACCTCATATATTCTTACGCCTGACTGTTCTGATAATGGAGTCCTCAAATTCTGTATTTAAAATAGAAATTTTTGATTTGTGTGTATAGCTTACATATTTTCAGGTCCACTGCTTCATTTCTTTATTCTCATGACAAATAGTTAATGGTGAGTCATCTGTTCTGGGTCTTATGACTGTAGTATTGTTACTATTATTATCTGATACCTCAGAAGTAAGTGCTGTCTCTGTGAGAAGTATTACAAGTGGCTATTTGAGCAATTTAATCTTAGTTATGTTAGTGGGTTGATTGAAGGGTATGTGGAGTATTATGTCAAGTGCTCTGAAGAATGCAAAGAGAAATGATTTCTTCAAGAATGTGTACATGCATATAATTCTCAAATCATCTTCAGAAATTTAAAAAGTTACTTTGAGTCTGTTCATTTCTCACTGTAAAGGAGTGAATATATTTTCAAACTGATGAAAATTGCTAGAGATATGCTGAAACTAGATGGTTAGTTATAATGGATTTCTTAATTAAAAGTCCAAATCTATAGGGGAACTAGGTTTTCAAATGGAAAATACATGACAGATTCAGGACATTTTTTTTTTTTTTTTTTTTTTAGTGTTTACAGGTTACAGTGTTTGCAGATGAGGTCCTCAGATTGAAGCCCCACCCAGTTATGTGATATTGTGCAGTGATACTTTCATGATGAAAGGTTTTAATTATTGGCAATACTTACAAAGGGATTGGTATTTTGCTACTTTTCCTCAAAGATTTAATTACATTACTAATCCTTGTTGACACTGTTTAATTTAGTGTGTCCTTGAGGCTTTCAGAGAAGATTAATCCAGGCATAGATATTTTAGATACAAGGCATTCCTTCACCAGACAAAGACTGTCTTCTGCTCATTGGGGTCTATCTGATGGTGACTCCATATAGTACCACGTGTCATTTCACAAATAATTCCACTTGTGTTTTTCCCCATGGGATGGCTTTGGAAGTGGTCTCTAGTATCCCCTATTGGTTTATGAAGTGTAGCCTGACTGCCACTAGATGCCCATTAAGAAAGTCACACATTCCCCTCCCCCCCACTATAATGACTTGGTAACATTTGCCTTCCATAGTGTTTGCAAAGCCTGAGTTGCGATGGCAGGTACCTCCCTCATACTGTACATGATACACAGATTGTTCAACACAAGCCTAGAAAACATGTTTAATGTGTGTGGAAGATGGGCTGGCGTTG
The DNA here is from genome assembly GCF_903995425.1 of Onychomys torridus. Taxonomy (NCBI): domain Eukaryota; kingdom Metazoa; phylum Chordata; class Mammalia; order Rodentia; family Cricetidae; genus Onychomys; species Onychomys torridus. Next base: position 46,311,012 of record NC_050446.1, on the reverse strand, counting down.
GAACTCAGGTGGGGTGGTAGGGGTGATACTTGCCTGTGTGGGGTCCTGGGGTTCATCTGAATACTGCACAAATGAAAACCAAGTCAAGTGAACATCAGTAAATCAACTATAGCTATTGATTTGGGCAATTCTTTTATTCCAGGCTTTCAATCAAACTCTAGATACACAATAGTGAGAAAATCAAATACAATAGTAATTGTGCTACTTTGTGAATTAGAATCTAATAAGGAAGGCACATCTTAACTACATGATATCTGGTAGGCATGAGACAAGTTAATATACACCAAGTTGTCTTTGAACTCTCCACCTTCCCTGCGTATTGACCCACAGTCAGTTATTGTTAAGGTTGTCTATGGGTAGAGAGATAAGAACTTTCTGAGACAAATCCTGATAGTTTGTCAGTGTGAGTAAGGAGATGATGAGGACCATGTCCTGGGGTGTATCTAGGCGGTGTCATGTGTGGAGTTGGAGGGCCCTGTGGGTGGCCTACAGTTACTCAGGACACATCTGTTCTGTGTTGTAGTTGATGCTGCAATGCTTGTGTTTCCACCAAACTGCTGTTTTCACAGGTGATCATCCTTTCTTGATGTCTGTAAGAAACAACATAATTTTTGGAATCTCCCTTGACCCTGAGGTGAAGAGCAATGATGCTATGGTTCCCATAGCAGGGATACAGAATGGTTTTGATGTTGAATTTGATGACTCAGAGCAATTTATCTATTGGGTTGAGAACCCGGTAAGTTTTGGATACATCCAATGTATATGGTCATTATTTAAATAAAGTTCCCTCAGGGAATTCCAGAAAGGTGTTTGATGGAGTTCCTGGGGTCCTTGGGTCAGAATCCTTGCTTCTGGGGCAAATGTTTCTCCAGAATCTTTTGTTTGAGACTCTTTTCTTCCTTCCTTTCTTCCTTTCTTCCTTTCTTCCTTTCTTCCTTTCTTCCTTCCTTCCTTCCTTCCTTCCTTCCTTCCTTCCTTTCTTTCTTTCTTTCTTTCTTTCTTTCTTTCTTTCTTTCTTTCTTTCTTTTCTTCCTTTCTTCCTTTCCCCTCCTCGTCCTCCTCGTCCTCCTCCTCCTTCTTTTTTGTTCATGAAAGCATTCTGCCAGAATGGGGAAAGAGCCAGAGAAAGAAAGAAGGCCGAAGGGATCTCTGTGATTGTTGTCTGTTTCATTGACTTCTGAGCCAATTTTATGTGCTTTTAATTTTTTGTTTCTAAGACTGTATGGTGAGATTTTCTTTGCCTGAAAGGTCAGGTACTCAACAGTTGAGAGACATAGAGAAAACTGGCAGCTGGCAGCAGCTGTAGTCAGGAGAAGAGGACTTCTGTATAGGGCTGTGCCCTGCCTCAGCTCAGCTCACCTCCCTTGTCTTTCTTCCCAGGGTCAAATGCACAGAGTGAAGACTGATGGTAGCAACAGGACCGTGTTTGCTCCTTTATCTGGGCTGGGCTTCTCTTTTGGCCTGGCCTTTGACTGGATATCAAGAAACATTTATTATACTTCCACAAGTCGGTCCATTGAGGTAATGCTTCCATTGTACTGTAGCTACAAACATTGTTTTCAGGTTCATGTGGAATATATTCTCAGGCATGGTGGCTTAGTCCTTTAATTCTAGTACAGGGGAGGCTTGGGCAGGAGGATTTCCATGATTTCAAGGCCAGTTTGGGCTATGGAGTGAGATCTTGTTTCAAGACCCGGCTAAAAGAACAAAAACACCTACAAAATAAAACAGCAAATACTGCTACAAAATATACCAGCAAATCCAAGGGAAATAAAAACCACCTTATAAAAATAAATTAATAGAACATTCTATTACTCTATTCTGTTTCCTACAAATTATCAATTCCACTGTGTCCCCATAAAGGATATCAGTTAATTTGCAACATACTAAGAAAGCTAATTAAAATCATAGAAGAAATACTTTATCAGTTATCAGCCAAGTTTATTGCTACCTCTGTTCTCAGGTAAGAATCACACTCTGGCTCCAATTTTTCTAACAGTGAAAGACACAATAGAAACTTGATTCTAATTTCTCTCCTCTTTGAGATAAGTACTCTTTATATCTCAGTTCCCAGAAGACATTCAAGATGCAGGGTAGGCTTGAAATTACATGAAGTCTATGGCACCCATATCAGTTTCCTCCACTCTGGGAAAAGGACGAGGTGTATTAATTCATGCTAATTTTGAATGCCTTAGGGGAGAGAGAGAGGTAGTCAATAGATCTTATAGTTGACACATAGCTGGCTACTTGATTGCTCTTTGGTGCGAGTCATGTTGGGAGCTTGGCAGAGTTCACAGAGGAACAGTAGTTTGCTAGTGCACAATGATCTGAGGGCTAGTGATTCACAATGAGTGAGAAATTTGCAATATGCACAAATGCCAATCAAAGCAAATAGATGTGAGGGGATCCTGAAGGCCCAATGGTAGTCCAGAAATGGCTGGCTTTAATGTTAGGAATAATAATGTAGACCTTTCTAAAGCCCCTTTGACAGTGGTAGAAGGTACTTTTAATAATCCAAAGCTCATCAAAATGTGATGTGCTGCTGAGCATCCCAAGCCTAATCCCGAGGCCCTCAGAAGAAAGTGGTGACGAATGCCTTGGCTGACTGCTTTAACTAGTCCAAAGGTATTGAGGCGCTCTCCAGCAGCAACAGGTAAAACTAACAGCCTGTTGGGGAGCCCCTGAGTGTGCACATTTGTGTAACAATCAACATAGTCACTTGAGCTGCAGAAATTCTAGTTTGTAATTGAGCCTAAAGGTCAGTATGATATACAGTGGGGAGAATCCAATTTAGCATCCAATTCATCCTGGCCCGTTTCTACCTTACTTTAGTATTCATTCAACAGATATTGGTTAATGTTTTCTATGGATCCTTTTTGATCCTGGATATTCAAAGATGATGGAAGATTATTTTTTCCTTCTAAGTAGCTTACACAGAAACCAATAATTTCACTCTCGTGTGGTAAGAACAGCAAATATAAAGTGCTATGTGTATTAATGGGAGAGACAGTAGACAACTTGTTAGTGGTTATTTGAACTGAGCCTTGAAAGATGACCAATGCCTATTTCTAGAAAAATAATGAAGTATAAAAAGGCAGAAGGATTAAAAACCCTATAATAAAAAACCAAACAAAAATCAAAACTAAATACATATTATGAATTTTACCCTCCAATAATGAACTGCTTGTCCTTGGACAAACGACTTGGCCTTGCTAAACCTCATACTCATTAAGTAAAAATGTCTCATGGTGCTGAGTTACAAATTGTCACTGTATTCAAAATGGGAGATGAGTCATCCACTGGTTTGTATTGGTTAATCTTTTAGGAGATAGAAATGTAAAGTTCTTCCTGATGAATACAAAGAACGTAGGTATAGCGCTGGCTTAGCTGTAGTGTTCCTGAGTGCGTGATTCACACTTCATTCTATCTTGAAAATAGGAGGTGGTGTTGAAGAACTTGCTTTCCACTAGGGGTAGCTGTGTGCCTATTCCTTGAAAAGATGTGTAGCTTAAAAATGAAGCCTCTAGGTGGCTGTGTGAGAGAGTTTGAGGTAGACTAGAAGTCATGAAGGAACTTAATGTAACCCAAGGAGGCCCTAGGAGATTGTAATAGAAAAAGGTGACTTGAAATGAGAAAAATTATTGTAGTTCAAGTAGGAATTAGAAATTCCAGACTAGGCACAGAATGAGGAGAAAAGGTAGTGTGTGTGTGTGTGTGTGTGTGTGTGTGTGTGTGTGTGTGTGTAAACACAGACATAAATAATCTATTTGCATATAGTAGCAATTTATTTTATAGACAAACCTTCCATGTATAGCAACAGGTAGTGATTTATTCATCACCTGGGAAGTGTTTCATCTGTATATGTGTTAGTGCAGTGCACTGAATCAATGTCCTTGGGGGTCTTAAGATGTCAGATCTTTTGGAACTAGAATTACAGGCACTTGTGAGCCAAAATGTAGGTGCTGGGTACTTAGACCAGGGTTCTTTGGAAGAGCAGCCACTGATCTATCTCTCTAGCCCTGATTGTACTTTGTAAATTCTCATTTCTTCTGAGATTATTCCTCCCAGCCCCAGAGAGGGAAGAGGAAGTTGAAATGGAGGGAAACACAATTAAAGATTATGGGTGTCAAAGAAAAATAAAAGATTATAGGTGTCTCACACCGTCTTTGGCCATGCTTTAGTTTTGCATCAGTCTTTGTTTCCGGGAAAGAAGGTCAGTTCTGATACATGCTCTTGGACTGTAGGTGATAACACTCCAGGGAGAGACAAGGTATGGGAAAACACTGATCACCAACGATGGTACCTCTCTTGGCGTTGGTCTTCCAGTCAGCATAACTGTTGATCCTGTTCGTGGGTAAGTGATAGATACCAAGTGATACATATGTTTCTGTCCGCACTGTCCTTATTAATGCCCTGGTCTGATGAAGTGCCCTGTTGGCATTTCAAACTGTAGAATATGTGACCTTTGATCAACAAAGATCCCAGGGAGAATGGGCTTTTGAATTGTGTTGACTGTGAAGAATATACTTAATGCTCCATAGGCAGGAATTTTAGGTATTAAACATCATGCAAGCCTGCGCAATACATTCTGACTTAACAGACCTTGGAGGCTGAGTAGATGGAAAATTCTACCATCCTGTTTCTAGTACTATTTTAAGTCTTCAGTGCCATTCAAAATAGCGTGTAGAGCTCTAGAGACACTGGCGGAACACTGGTTAAATGCTCCTCAATGTTGTATTGCCCTTATCTAGTTTCTGTTTCATGAAACCCTCATGCTTTTCATGGCTGTAGAAAACTGTATTGGTCAGACCAGGGGACAAACAGTGGGGTGCCTGCCAAGATCGCAAGTGCTGACATGGATGGATCGTCTTTAAAGATTCTCTTCACTGGGAACCTGGAACACCTGGAGGTTGTCACCCTGGACATCCAGGAGCAGAAGCTCTACTGGGCGGTCACCAGCAGAGGCGTGGTATGAGCGGCTTTAAGTTTGTACTATCCGTTCACACTACTGTGTGATTTTGAATGTGCTGGCTTACTTGGCAACTTGGTCTAATATGGCCCTTTCTCTTGACAATGCTCTCCTTACTTTAGTTTTGTAGCCCACTTTTATTTTTATTTTTCACAGTATATGCAGCATTCTCTCCAGAATGATGGTTTTTACTTTTTTCCTATAAACCCTTGGTTTCATTAAGGATAAATAGTCAGCACTTGTTGTTCTTACTTGTCCTTCCAGACACATGGATTTAGTGTTGTCATGCTTTTCTTTGAAAAGACTCTAGGTTCTCCCATTGCAGAGTGGACACACACACACACACACACACACACACACACACACACACACATAGTAGAGAATAAGCAAGTATCTCAGTTCAGCAGCTAAAGACATGGTCAGTACATACATGAAATTTCCTGTACTCATAACTTAAAAGTGCACCATAACATTCCATTGACATTTGACCATTGCTGCTAGGCTTCTATAGCTGAGCTCGGCAAAGGAAGCACTCAGAAATAATAGTTGATAACTTAGATTGTGTGTAACAATTTTAGATAACAGATGTTGGCTACAATGCCATGCAGTAGGCCTTGCTCTTGATTCTTTTTCTGTTCATCAGATACTCCTAGCTTCATGTCCAGGATGACATTGTTGTTCACTATTATTACTATTAGATACTGCAGTTTTGAGTATCAAACCTAGGACACTTGCTTGCACATTCTTTGTCTACCACCAATATACAGCCTCTGCTTGCTCAATACTTACTCGAAATGATGATAAACTTAGAGTATTTAAAAGAAGTGGAGGGGCCAGTGAGACAGTTCAGTGAATAAAGGCACTTGCTGCCAAACCTGATGGCCTGAGTTTGATCCCTGAGACTCACATGGTAGAAAGGCAGCATCAGTTCCTGGAAGCCGTGCTCTGACTTACTACAGATGCTACACATACCCAACCCCCCCCCCCCCCAACACAATAAAAACATAAAAACGTAGCAACATGTGTGTAAACACCTTGCATGCTTGGGTGCACCTATGTTATGATTAGGATGTTCCTGTCACGTGGTGGGGCCTCTCCATACAAGTTAGTGCCGTCTACACAGGACTCACCAACTCCGTTCTGCACCAATTCTGTCCTTCCCTCTTAAAAAAAAAAATAGTGCTCTCTCCTTATTTAATCATCAAAGGTTCTCCCCATCCTTATTTTGCCTTATGTCTAGACTTCAATTTTTCTTTTGCCTTCACAATGAGTGAGCTGGCTATCATCCCATTAGTTAATTCTTTTTCATGTTGAAGGCACCCTGTCTTTAAAACTATAGTTACCAAATTTGATGCTTGCCTAGTTGAGAGTGCTGGCCTGGAGAGGAAGCTTCAGAGCTTGAGCTGAGCTTGGTCAGCTGCTCTGATCTAGTCACTGGCAGTCCAGAGGGTCATGATTTCTTTCTTCTAGGCTTTGGGAGTTTCTGTCATTTCTGGCATATAACCTTCTGGATTCCCTTGTCTGTGAGGTAGTGGGTAACCCAGACCTCATGGGCTCTATTAGCAGCTCCCAGCTGGGCTGATGGTACAAAAGAAAGCACAAAGACACAGGCTTTTGAACCCAGGTTAAACCAGTTATACCCCCATGCTTCCCAGAAGTGATCTACTTGATTCTTTCTCTATGGACAAAAGCCGTTTATCCACACCATAGCTCCATGCTTGGCTCCCATCCAATAGGGCTGGCCTGTAGTTCTGGGGGAGATGTCTCCTTATCCCGGTAGATGTTGCAGCCAATATCTGTCAAATACTGCATGGTGGTGCATGCTCAGACATTACTATGCATTCTTAAGCATGCTATGAGTGCTCTAACTATCCCTTAAAGATAAGGATGTTTGCCTGATTAGCATACTTGTGATGGACCAATTCCGTAACAGTTTTGAGAAATCTATAGAAAGGATCGAGTGCCACACAAAGACAAGAGACTATGAATGTGAACATGCTCTCTTATTTCATTCAGTATGAATCAGTGAAATAATGAGAATTCTAATCCTTTAGATCGAAAGAGGAAATGTGGATGGTACAGAGCGGATGATCCTAGTGCACCACCTGGCCCACCCGTGGGGTCTTGCAGTCCATGGCCCCTTCCTTTATTACTCTGATGAACAGTATGAGGTCATTGAAAGAGTCGACAAGTCCTCTGGGAACAACAAAGTAGTCTTGAGAGACAATGTTCAGAACTTGAGGGGTCTTCGGGTTTATCACCGACGCAGTGAGTACTTGTCATTCTTGGATGTGTGATGCACATGTACATGTTTGTACACTCACACCCTGTCCACATGTATGCTTGCTACATCACTCATACCCAGAAGCCCCTGGTGCACCCATGTATGTGAAACTACTTGGCATTTCAGTGTCAGTGGCTAATCTGTCATAGGCAAGCATCAGCCTCAGAGTAAATTTATTCCCCTTCTTTCCTCCAAAGTTTTAAGTCTGACTTGTATTTTGTAGCATTCATCAGCACATTACCTGCTTTTTATTGCCCATGTTTCTTTTGTCATAGAACCTCTATGAAGGGCACTTTTTTTTCTTTCTGTTTTTACTGCTTTATGCTTAAGATGAATTTTGGAACAGAATTTCTAGTCTTAACAGGAATACCCCAACCTACCAACAAATTAACTTTAACCTATATGTTATTTGTTTTTATTTCATGTGATTTAAAAATATCCTTGCCTCAGGTTGAAAGGGAAGGAGGGAAAAGCTAGTCTATTGGTTTGTGCCATCTTTAAATTAATCCTTGAAGGAAGTAAAGCAAGACACACTCTCCATTTTCTAACTGCTATGTATTGCTTCCTTCCAGTACTTTTGTATCTTTGAACAAATTCCTGTCTTTCAGTATTGATTTTAATCTGCTGATCTAGTTATTATTATGCATTTATTATTTTTATAATATTTGGTTGACTCATTAAAAAATGTGCTGGACTGCCAAGTACATAAGGTTACAGACTGATTTTGAATTCTTTTAGATGCTGCTGACTCTTCCAATGGCTGTAGCAACAACCCAAATGTTTGCCAGCAGATCTGCCTGCCCAAACCTGGTGGAATGTCCTCCTGTGCCTGCGCTAGTGGGTTTAAGCTCAATCCTGACCGTCACTCCTGTTCTCCATATAACTCTTTCATTGTTTTCTCCAAGTTGTCGGCAATTAGAGGCCTTAGCTTGGAGTTATCTGACCACTCAGAGGCCATGGTGCCAGTGGTTGGCCAAGGTATGGACACCCCTAATCAAGTTTGCTTCCAGCTGTTGCCAGCCCCAGTGTGGAGTATAAAGTTCAGTTCATCAGAATCTGCAGGAGGGCTGTCAAACTCAGAGTTGAGCCAAGTCCTATTCCAGGAGTTTGCTCACTTAGAATCCTGGGTTGTGGCTGGAGAATCTGTATATCTAATAGAACCTGATTTTGCCGGTTCATGAGAGCCTCAGGCTTAGAGAGGGCTATAAAGTACAGTATGGATTTTCATGAAGTATTGCAGAATGGGTGAAAGCAAAACTCCTCTATGTTCCTCCTAATGAGGTATAGGCTAATGGTACCCCATTATTTAACATAATGGTAAAGGAATCCACAAATTTATTAGGACATATTTGATGAAGTGGTGTCAAGGAACTCAGCACTAGTCCCCAATAATCATATTTTTGTGTATTTTTCTTTTATTCTTTTTTTGGAGGCTAAGTCTTACTATGTAGCCCTGGTTGACCTGAAACCCACTATATAGACCAGGCTAGCCTTAGACTCACAGAGATCCACCTGCTTCTACCTCCTGAATGCTGGGATTAAAGGCTTGTAAGCACCATGCCTGACTTATTTGTGAATATGTACACAAAAACTTGTCTCTTGGATAAGCCAAAAGTGTGGCAGTTTGTGAAAACATGAGTTTTCTAGAACCCTGTCTTCACACTCTCTGAGGGCTGGAATTACAGACTGTCCTTTATACCCACTTTGGCATTTCCATGGGACCTGGGGGTCCTTATACAAACATAGTTATTTTCCTGGCCCTAGTTTGCCAGGAAAAAAGTGTTAAATTTGGTAGTATATACATATATAATCAGTTATTTGACCCAGTTGACATGTTTAGAGCTCTTTCCAATGCTCTGTATATTTATTTGCATGATTCCATAGTGTTTGAGAGCTTCATGATATAAAAGATTTTCCAGCCATTTGTTCCTAGGAGGCAGAACTCCTATTTCGGGAAATGTTACTTAGGAAGTAAGATCCGGGTTCTACATATGAAGCTGGTAAATAGTCCGATCTCATATTGGTTGTTCGATTTCAGAGGAAGAGCAGACAGGTGTGGGTGGAGCTCTAGGAACAGTACAATCTGGGGGACTGTGCGTTCTAAGTAGGATAGGGAAGGTGCACCCATGGAATCTCAACAATTCGGCAGCCTTGGCAAGACAATGACAGCGGCAGCAGGCATGTCGGTGTGGACAGCGGAGAATCAATCTTGAGCAGGGATGACCACCTCCCACCCCGTAATTGATTATCCAATCGGTTGTCAGTGCCTAGGAGGAACACTCAGCAGGCTCAGCAGCTTGTAGTTTGCATGTATGCATACAAGGAATAACAAAGAAAAAGAGAAATACATGATAGTAGAATGAGATCTAGAAAGGGGTGCAGTAATGGGGAACAGGGTGTGATAGTAGGGGGTGAAATGTTATAATGAAACACATCAGTTTGTATAACTAACAAATGCTTATCAAAGGGTGGAGAGGGGATTTTAAAAGTGCCAGTTCAGTTGGCTGATAACACCTTAAATGTTCTAGGACGAAATGTTCTGCACGTGGATGTGGATGTTGCCTCCGGCTTTATCTACTGGTGTGATTTTAGCATCTCGGTGAGATCCTCTAACGGAATCCGTAGAATCAAACCCAATGGCTCTACTTTTAGTAACATCGTTACCTACGGCATAGGAGCAAATGGAATCCGGGGTATTGCTGTGGATTGGGTAGCAGGTATGTGGTCTGTAGTTTTCATCAATGTGTCTGAAATGTTTTTTTCAGATGCTGTATGAGATCATTGTGCACTCACTAAATGAAAGAGGAGGTGTTCTAGTTGGCAGATTAATTATGGGTGAATAATTTCATTTTCTTTTATTTTTATGCAATTAAGCAGGCAAATATTAAATTATGGGACAGTAGTTTTTGTCCTAAGGTTGACAGCAAATTTCTAGATTAGAATTATCTAAAATCAAGCAATTTTAGTTGCAGTTTCTTTTTTAATTTTTGTATTCTGTTTATTTTTGATATTATAATATGATTATATAATTTTCCCCTTCCCCTGCTACCTCCAAACTCTCTCATAAACCTCTCCTTCAAATTCATGGCCTCTTCTATCATTAATTGTAATTGTGTGCACGTTCTTGCTCCCATATTCTGTATTCTTTTAAAAATATTTTATTGGTTCTTTGTGGATTCTATGTCCCTGGTCCCATTCATATCCCTGGCTCTTTGTATCTGCCCTCTGCCCTTACAACCTTCCCCCAAATAAAATAAAATAAAATAAAATTTAAAAGAAAAATAAAAAACAAGCAAGCAAGGAAGCAAACAAACAAAAATCTTAATATGGAGCCGGGAGGTGGTGGTGCATGCCTTTAATCCCAGAACTTGGGATGCAGAGGCAGGTGGATCTCTGAGTTCGAGGCCAGCCTGGTGTACAAAGCAAGTTCCAGATCAGCCAAAGTTACATAGAGAAATCCTGTCTCGAAAAACCAAACCAACAAACAAAAAATCTGGTTGTGGAAGCTGTAGTGTGAGTCACACAGTACACCATTTAGTCCACACATCTTTACTTGCAAGTGTTAAATGGTCTGGTTCGAGGCCTCTGTCTTCTGCTGCACTGTTGATACTGGACCCTCACTGGAACTCCTCTTGGGTATCCTGCTGTTGCCCTGTGTCTTGGATATCCTACAGCTTGGGATCTGCAGGTCCGGCCCCTTCACATGCTGCAGTAGTTCATAGATGAGGTGGATGTTGGGGTGGACCAACTTACAGCTCTGAGTGGTACCTGGGTTGGTCAGTCTGCAAGCTCTTCCTCATCTTCACCACCAGGGTGAGCTCTCTAGCACTGCCCCAGTTAGCTCACCCAATACAACTCGCAACAATGAGCAGGACCAAGTCTCCTGCTCACCTGCATCCCCACCACCAGTGCCAACTCTACTGTTTTACCCAGGTGAGGTGCAGGGTCCATGCTTGAGTGCTGCATTGGTGAGGGGTGGGGTCAGCTTTCTTGTTTCACACCCTGAGGGCTGGATCACCTGTGTCTCCCCAGCCCCCATCCCTACCCCTGAAACATGATCAGTTCTACAGTGCTGCCCATTGAGGTGCAGGGTGGGATTTACTGAGTCCTGTAGCTGGTGAAGGGAGTTGCATATTTTTAATTGCTTCTTTGTTAGTGTGTTTCTCTTAGTAATTTATGTGCCCAACTCAGTATTACATTAACCTAGGATTATTACAAATTTGGGGAACTCATTTTTTAATAAAAATGGATACCATTATATATTATTGATCTGGATAAGTAGATATGGCTTAAATACAAACTTGCATTGTAATATAGTAGCTTAGTTAGGTATGCTTTTCTTTTTTTTTTTTTTTTTTTTTTTTTTACTGGATTCCTACTTTCTATCCCTGTAAAGTATATTGTTTCTTTTTTCTTTTTTTTAAGATTTATTTATTTATTATGTACATAGAAGAGAGCACCAGATCTCATTACAGATGATTGTGAGCCATCATGTGGGTGCTGGGAATTGAACTTAGGACCTCTGGAAGAGCAGTTGGTGCTCTTAACCACTGATCCATCTCTCCAGCCCCAGTATATTGTTTCTTATGGTAGGGCTGAATAGGGTCAGCACAGTATGGTCAGTGGGACAAATGTAGCCATTTTCTGCTTTTGTACAGTTTTACTCTGACAAGCTTATGTCCATTCATTTGGTGTTGTTAAATGCTGCTGTCATCGCACAGTGGCAGAGTTAAATGCTTGTGAGAGAAACCATATATTTTGGCTGGATGTGTTGGCATATCCCTGTAATCTTAGTACTTGGGAGAAAAGGCAGGAATATCAAGAGTTGAAGGCATCCCCAGTTACATCGTTACATAGAGCTCAATGCAAGGCTGAGATACAGGAAGCCCCATTTCAACAAACAACCAAACAACCAAACTGTATACCCTACAAAGTCTAAAATACTATCTGACACTATTTGACAACCCTGTATTTAAAGGAGATGAGTACCCAGCATCACCACCAGCATCCCATCTCAAGTAGAGATATAACTCAATAAAAAATATTATCAGTTACATATTTAACTTTGCACTAATTTCTCTTTATATATTTTGAGGCAGATTGGGAAACAATGTGTTCATAGTAAAAAATAGTCCAATAACCGATTTTACATGGAACCAGTAATTTAGGATCTAGAATGCTCTACTCATTATACTCCATTTTATAGTACTTCACGTGGAGTGGATTTTGGATTCGATGGCTTTTAGAAAGCCACTGGATAAAAATGTCTACACTGGTTAGGAAGACTTATTAAAGACTACACATTAATCTTGCCTGAAAAGAGATTGGAGAATATGGGTAGCCATCTGAGGTGCTTGTGGCTGTCCTCTGCTTCTTTTATTCCATGATAAAGTATATTTAGAGTCTTTGATATGAATGTTAAAGATTTATACTTTAAGTAGAAGAAGAAAAATTTTAGTAGGAAGTGAACTGTGGTGCTGTGATGCTGACTGTGAATAAGAAAGAAGGTGAAGGTTTTTGAGGAAATGGAAATGTTCTCTAAATTTTCAAGACTACTCTCTTTAATTCCCAAACATGAATGTTTATTTTTATAAGCTTACAACTGAGATTCATTGTCTTGGAAAAGATCACATATACTGTTCATGCCTCAACCTTACATTATTTTATTTGGAAACGATGTACCCCCTTTTTCTTCTTCTTGGTTTTCCATTCATCATCATACTCTATTTTCTGTAGGAAATCTTTATTTCACCAATGCCTTTGTCTATGAAACACTGATTGAAGTGCTACGGATCAATACTACCTATCGCCGTGTTCTCCTCAAAGTCTCAGTGGATATGCCGAGGCATATTGTTGTTGACCCCAAGAATAGATATCTCTTCTGGGCTGACTATGGGCAGAAACCCAAGATTGAACGCTCTTTTCTGGATTGTACCAATAGAACTGTACTTGTTTCTGAAGGCATTGTCACACCTCGGGGCTTGGCAATGGACCACAGCACTGGCTATATTTATTGGGTTGATGATTCCTTAGATATAATTGCCAGGATCCATCTTCATGGAGGAGAATCTCAAGTGGTTCGTTATGGCAGTCGCTACCCAACTCCTTATGGCATCACTGTTTTTGGAGAGTCTATCATATGGGTTGATAGAAATTTGAAAAAAATCTTCCAAGCTAGCAAGGAACCAGGGAATACAGATCCACCAGTAGTGATAAGAGACAATATCAACCTGCTACGAGATGTGACCATCTTTGATGAGCATGCCCAGCCCCTCTCACCAGCTGAGCTTAACAACAACCCTTGTTTGCAAAGTAATGGTGGTTGTTCCCACTTCTGCTTCGCTCTACCTGAACTGTCGACCCCCAAATGTGGATGTGCCTTTGGGACTTTGGAAAATGATGGCAAGACCTGTGCTACCTCAAGAACAGATTTCCTCATCTATGCCTTGAACAATTCCTTGAGAAGCTTACACTTTGACCCAGAAGATCATAGCCCACCTTTCCAAGAAATAAATGTGGGAAGAACTGCCATTGCTCTGGATTATGACCACAAATTTAATAGAATCTTCTACACAGAAAAGCTAAGCTCTGTCCGTGGCCAGATTTCCTATGTCAGCCTGTATACAGGGATCAGCACCCCAATTATCCTACTTTCAAGTAAGTGCACACCAGGTGTAATTTATCTTGGCAGATAGAAGGGGGTCAGCATACTGAATGTTCTCAATGTACTGTGAGATTCTAATATCTTCATGTGAGTATATATGTGTGTCTCTACTTATCTATATCCAGATATAGGGATAGCTGATGGGATTGCCTTTGACTGGATAAATAGAAGAATTTATTACAGTGACTATTCAAACCAGACGATCAATTCCATGGCCGAAGATGGATCTAAGCGTGCTGTGATAGCCCGTGTTTCCAAACCAAGAGCAATTGTAGTAGATCCTTGCCGAGGGTATGCCACCATCTTCTTGATTTATCTGTTTAATTGAGGGTGGAATGGGAACCAGACATCATTTTATGTGCATAGAGAATAATAATAATAATAATAATAATAATAATAATAATAATCTATGAACTTGCACTGAAAGGCGTGGAGTGCTTCTTTACTCACTTACCAATTGATGGTTATTGGCAATTAAAGAATGTCAAGTGGACTTCCTTGTTGTGAATTAATTTTGTCTCTGTTTGTTGACTAGGTACATGTATTGGACTGATTGGGGTATTAATGCCAAAATTGAAAGAGCCACATTGGCAGGAAACTTCCGGGTCCCCATTGTGAACACCAGCCTGGTTTGGCCCAATGGACTCACTTTGGACCTTGAGAGTGACCTTCTTTACTGGGCAGATGCTAGCTTGTAGGTGTCTCTGGATCATGTGGACATTGAAACATAGAGGGAATTACTTAATGTGATGAAAATCTGACAAACCAGAGAGATATTGCCTATTTTATGTTCTAGCTTTGTGACTGTGTCTACGAAAAATTTGTCTGTGTACTAAGTATACTAAGACATCACTAAATGTAACTACAATTATAATGGAATCATTCAATTTCTGACTATTGGCCTCAGATTTGAATAATGTGTCTGTTGGTTTGGGCCCTCTTTTCAAATCAGTCCTTTTTCTCTGGCATGCTTGTATTGTAATTTCACTTGTAATGTAGTTATAGGATGTCTCCAAGTAACCACATTGCAGCCATCCCGATGGAATTTAAGAGATGAAATGATTTTGCTCATTACAGTTGTTTATCTACATGTTATTCCCTTGCAGATTTTGGTCTTGTGATGAAATGTTCTGGTTCTTTTCCTTCATTATCTCATTTGAACCATAGCAGTGATATTTTGTGTCATTCTAAGTAAATTCCTCAAAGCCATCAAGATCAGTAAGGGAAAATAAGCCCTTTTATTTTATTGCTGCATTTCACAGCAGGCCCCAAGCATTATGGAAATCTTTTTGTGGACTGCTCCTGCTTCTAACGTTAGCCTGGCTCTTCCTAAATGATACATGTAGGCCAGAGGGTGAGAAGCAAATAGGACTTCCTATCACCAAGAATATGCATCATCTATGTCTGCCCTCCCTTGAGTAGTCATTGGAGACAGCATAAGTAAGTGCCAGGCCATTATGATTCTTTCTTCATTTTAGTAATTGCTTTTCTTTCTCTTTATTTCAGGCAGAAAATAGAGCGTAGTACTCTCACTGGCACTAACCGCGAAGCCATCGTGAGCACGACCTTTCATGCCTTTGGCTTGACTGTCTATGGCCAGTACATTTACTGGACAGACATGTACACCAATAAAATCTACCGTGCTAACAAATATGACGGGTCGGATCTGATTGCAATGACCACTCGTTTGCCTGTCCAGCCTAGGGGTATTTCCACAGTTACCAAAACCCAGCACCAGCAGTGCAGCAATCCTTGCGATCAGTTTAATGGAGGATGCAGCCATATCTGTGCACCAGGTAAAGGGTTGAGCAGGAACATGAGAACTAGCATAGAGTGACAATAATATCAACAACAATGACATGGGCATGTGGAAGCCTGCAAGGGTATGATTTCCTAGAAGAAAACAAATTGAAATTCTTAATTGAGTGTTATTTATCAGATGGACTGAGGGTTATATTGAGAAGGCTGTGTTGTGGGTTTCAGTTCTCTTGTTTTTTTTTTTTTTTTTTGAGACAAGGTTTCTCTGTGTAGCTTTGATGCCTCTCCTGGAACTCACTCTGTAGCCCAGGCTTGCCTTGAACTCACAGAGATCTGCCTGGCTCTGGCTGTTGAGTGCTGGAATTCAAGGTGTGTGTCACCACCGCCCAGCTGGATTGGTTTTGTAAGGCAGTTTAAGTGGAATCTTGTTGGAGGGAAAGAAGAGTATTCCTGACTTGAATGGGAATTCCATTAATGTATTTTTTTTCTGTTTAGGAGATATTGTTTATAATTTGATGTTTTAGGGTTAAATATGAGGACAGGTTCATGGGACAATGTACTTTCTGGTGTTGTGTCTTTGCAAACTATTCCCTGAGAATCATTGTGTTTAGATGGGTGGTAATTGTTTTTAATGGAAGAACAGCCCAGAAACGTTGACTAGTTGAAAGGTGTTTCATTTCTGAGATGTTGTAAATGCCATTCTGGAAAAGACTAAGAATGGTTCCTATGCTTTGCCTCCCTCTGCTCCAGGACCGAATGGAGCTGAGTGTCAGTGTCCACACGAAGGCAGCTGGTACCTAGCCAATGATAACAAGCACTGCATTGTGGACACAGGCAACCGGTGTGGCCAATCCCAGTTCACCTGCCTCAATGGGCACTGTATCACTGAGGAATGGAAATGTGATAATGACAATGACTGTGGAGATGGCAGCGATGAGCTGGAGTCTGTCTGTGGTAAGCTGCACTCAGTGTTTTCGTTAGGAGCTAAGATGTCATTGTGCAACTGTCTGGCACAAAACCCATTTGTGTGTGGGCGGGTTTTCTGTGAGAGGCAAAAAACGTTCACTCTGATAATACAGGCTGCCTTTCTGTTCAGTTACCTCTGTGTGTATATGAGTAAAAGTCATTAAAATCCTGGCATTAACATTTATGGCCTCTGTATGCACTGGAAATATTTCTTAGACTCAAAGTCTTTCTCTATATAAAACGGAGTGGTCACCAGGGATCTTGTAAGAGAGGAAGCTGTGGGGGCATGACAACATGGCACCATGGGCACCATCATTTCGTTACATTGTTCCTGACTGTCCACCCTTAGTTTTGATGCCAATGGAATAAGACACAGTGGACTTCCAAAGGGTTTGAAGTTACATAGCAGCATGCTTTTGCATGCCTTTCTGTGTTTGAGATGATAAACTCTATAAAAACGAGGTGCCTTTCATTTCTCACTTATTCATTGAAAATAGGTTGCATACAATATTTTGCATCCAGTCTGCCTTGTAGACATTCTGTCCCAGAAGGTAGACAATTTGCAACTCTAGAGGATATGGAAGGACAGCTTCTTTCCATGTCTTTTCTTCCTCCTAGCCTTTCACACGTGCCAATCAACCGCCTTCACGTGTGCCAATGGGCGATGTGTCCCATATCGCTATCGCTGTGATTACTACGATGATTGTGGAGACAACAGCGATGAGGCAGGGTGCCTGTTCAGGAGCTGCAACAGCACCACAGAGTTCGCATGCAGCAACGGGAGGTGCATACCTCTCTCCTCTGTCTGCAACGGCATCAACAACTGCCATGATAACGACACCTCAGATGAGAAAAACTGCCGTAAGTCTATCTTACTCGAGGAGATGAAAATTTTCCATATTGTTTTCTGCAAAAAAAAAAAAAAAAGCTAAGTATTTGCTATACTTAACTAAATGATTTAAGAACTACATCTACCTAATATTTTAATTGTTTACTTAAATGGATGGATCTGTATATATCTGCTAGACTCACCTCATGAACATGTCTGCCACCCCAGAGCCTAGCTGGGAGTCTATTTCCACCGCTCACATGAGCTGTGCCTTTCCGCTCACTTTGAACATGCCTTCCTGGGGTTTGAGCCCTTCCCTGCAGGGGTCTGGTAACATCGACATTGTTTATGATACATTTAGTAGGTCTGTTCCAAGTGTCTATCTGGTTGTCTTTTTAAAGCTCCCCGCACTTGCCCGTCTACACACACAAAATGCCAGACTACAAATATTTGTGTTCCCCGAGCTTTCCTGTGTGATGGAGACAATGACTGTGGAGATATGAGTGATGAAAACCCCATTTACTGTGGTGAGTATGGTAAAAACTGTCTCTCTGTGATTTCAGAGGAGTCACCAGACCTCTTAGAAATGTACTAGCTTTAATAGTAAAAATTGGTCTGCAAGTAGGCCGTTGCTTTAAGATATAAGTGGGAGGCTATGAGAAGTCTCATGCTTCAAGTATGTTTTTCTGGAAACCTGTTATAGTGTCCAAGGACTTTTATCTGTAAAACCCGTGGGCAGAATTGTATACTAAGTTATTTTCTGAACATTATGGTATGATCTTGAGTAACCTAATTTTATTAAAACAATTTCCTCTAAGCAGTGAAAGTCTTTGAGACTATTAGTATAAATATTAGTATAAATTAGCATATTTTAAGTATTTACCAATTCCTCTGATCCCATCCTGAGGAAACCACAGGCCAACATAAAACTCTGCCAGAGCAGTAATCAAGTACAAGAGCAGGAGCAGCAGCCCAAATAACCCAGAATTCAGCCTATAGCATCCCATAGGGATGGGCAGGTTGAAGTCACTGCTTTCCCAATAAGTGTTCACTGGCAAATCCATCAGCTATTATGGACCAGGCAGGGGGAACCTTGTATAGAAGAAGGAAAAGACTTCATTTGGGACAAATATTCATTCTTATGTTTGTATTCACATATTAGAAACTAACATGACCAATAGCTGTGTAAAGTTCAAAGGTAACAGCCTCTCTCTCACCCACCCTAATTTTTAAGTTACAATAAATAGGTAAGAATATTGTGTATTATGATTTAAGAGTTGTGGTGAGGGACAGAATTGGTATTAAAATTATTTTAATAGTTTTAATATAATTCACTTAATTAAAAAGTCAAGCAGGACACGGTGACACACAAACTTTAACTTGGGAGGTAGAGGTAAAAGGATCTCTGAGTTCGAGGCCAGCCTGGTCTACATAATGAGTTCCAGGACTAGAAGGCTGCACAAAGAAACCCTTTCTTGAAAAAGCCAAAATCAAACAAATAAATAATAAACTAAAAAGAAAAGACCCTTCCCCAAGCCCCAGCCTTCCTTTTCTGACAGCAATTAACCAGTTTAAAGATACAGGCAGATGGTCAGCAGATCGGAGCCTGCTTGTGTTCTAATCTTGTGCCTATCCATCCTCCAGCCTTGCAGACATGCCGCAGCACTGAGTTCCAGTGTGTATCATCTCAGCGCTGTATCCCGAGCTTTTGGTACTGCGATGGTGAAGCCGACTGTTCCGATAGCTCGGATGAACCTGACAGTTGTGGTAAGAGTCAGCAACCATTCGAAATATAGGATGTAGTTAGCAACCATGCGAAGTATAGGATGTCGTTAGAGCAACTGGGGCTCCTCTCACTCACCCTTCAAATCCTGGAGCCATTTGGCCAGGTGCTCACCCTCCCTGCTCCTACTCCCAGAAGGGATGCCAAAACCATTGAGTAGGTGTTCATCCAAGAGTGGCTGGTGCAGCGATTGTGATGTGCACCTCACTGGCAGCCTTACTCCACCTTATATTGCTGCACTATAAACCACGCTTGTGTTTTCCCACTACATTTGTAAAGCCATTCGTAAAATCAGTTCAAAGATCAGCTGTGACACTTCATGTATTCCTGATGTATATGTGAGTCAGCTTCTCATTGACATGTACCAGATCTGAACGCCCTTGATAGAGGCTACAAAGCAGACATCCCAGTCTTTCTATTGAGCATTTCTCTCTTTTCAGTTCGGATGGTGAACTCCTGCACAGCTAACCAGTTCCAGTGTGATAATGGCAGGTGCATCTCAAACACTTGGGTCTGTGATGATGATAATGACTGCGGGGACATGAGTGATGAGGACCAAAGGCATCACTGTGGTACGTGAAGGCAGGTTAATTCGCTTGTGGTTGGAGTGTCTGACATCATCACCTTTACAATGATGCAAAATGACTTGGTGCTCATTTTCACTCACATTTGGCTAATGGAAATTCTGACTACATCATCTCTAGAGTAGGTGAAGGGAACTCAGCTGATCACCCTAGAAGCTACAGGGTTGGAAGCTGTAGTATTCATCAGTTCCATTGTTGTTTTTAAGCAATATATTTTGGTCATATTCTTTCTCCTCTAGCCCCACCCCCCCACATTCTCCCAGTTCCAACCCACCCTTAACTGAGATACTATCTGCAATCAATACTCTGATGGAGTGTAAGTAGGCATATCAACACTCCATGGCGGGCTCCATGCCCATGAGTAGTTGGCCAACACAACAAACTCAATGGAATTTTTTGCTTTGTTGGCATTTTTTGTCTTGGTCTTCTGTCTCTTTTGGGTGTTTTGATTTTTTTAAAAAAATTTGTTTATTTCTTTTTTTTTTCTGTTTGAAAGAGAACACAAAGTTGTGGGTACGGACATGGGTAGGATCCAAGAGTGGCTTGGGGAGGGGAAAATGTGATCAAAATATATTATATGAAAAAATTATTTTTTGGTTTATTTTTATGACAGAGTTTCTCTGTGTAGCCTTGGCTGTCCTGGAACTCATTCTGTAGACCAGGCTAGCCTTGGACTCACAGTGATCCTCCTGCCCTTGCCTCTCATATGCTGAGATTAAAGGCATGTGCCACCACCACCCAGCCAAAAATTTATAAAAAACTAATTTAAATTTAAGGAAAGAATGGATATTATACCCATACTGTTGGTGCCACATTTCTTATTGCCAGCAAAACATCTAATTGCTGCCTGAGGAATTTCAGCATCGTGTCTTTCCTTTTGAGAAGAACAAGGACAGAGCTTCCTGAAGCTTGGCATTTGATAGTGAACTTGTAACCACAGCTCTACATTTCCCTCTGCCACTGATGACTTACTGGAATGATTTTCTCTTTTTCTTTTATGTCTTGTTTGTGGTGGGATTGGATAAGGCATTAATGATTCTGAATCAGTATGTCACCTCCTTGTGCCATACCATCTGACATCTCTGATCTTCCTTAACCCTGCTCTTCATTTGGGAGGTTTTGCTATATGTATTGAAAAGCTACAGCTTCAGAGGAGAAAGATCTGTCTTTGTGTATCCTTCTGGCTGTCTGACTTTGAGATATGCAGTTAGCCAGTTTCTCACCATCAAATTGGTACTCATATATTAATCTCGTTTTGTTCATGTATGATTACACAGTAGAATATGAATCATGTTGTCAAAATAAAAGATATTTGTTCAAATTTTTGAAATGGGTGTGAGTTTTTGAAGAAATATTATGGGAAAATATGTTTTTGTGTAAATCTTATTGAAAACTAAGTGGAGTTTTTCATGTTGATGCTTCTCTGGAAATGCAGACTCACATGACTTGTCTGTCCTCTTTATTCTTGTTTCTCTTCACCCATCAGTGTGTTAAAGATTAGAAGACAAGAGAATTTCTGATCTTTGAGAGAGTCTCATCTGCTTTGATTTCAGAGCTTAGAAATTGCTCCACTTCCCAGTTTGCCTGTAGAAACAACAGACCTCCACATAGGAGGTGCATTCCCCAATCCTGGGTTTGTGATGGTGATGCAGACTGTGTTGACGCCCTTGATGAGCTGCAGAACTGCACCAGAAGAACCTGCTCTGGAGGAGAATTCACTTGTGCAAATGGACGGTGTATCATGCAATCATTCAGGTGACCTGTGGTTCATACATTTCCCTATTAGGCAGAGTGTTCACAGGGCCTAGTGCCCATGACACTATCCTAGAAAATGTTTGAAATATTTTGAAATTCAGGCTTAAAAAATATTTTAATATGCAACATTAATATACCATATTGATATGGTTGTTTATGTATTTTATGGGTGATGTGACCCAAGAAGACCCTAGGGTTCATGAAAGCCATCTTATGGCCTTCCACCCACAGAGTGGCGGGAAAACGAATGGGTCAGGTTGACATGTGCCTCCTCTTGTGGCTTGGTTATAACAACATTCCCTCTCTTTGCTTTCTGTTGTGAGAAAAATAACAGCTCCAACAAGTGCAGCTTGGCTCAGGGCCAAGGTCAAGGCATCTATAATTGTAGAACATCAGGTGGGAAGGGCCAAAGCTTCTGAAAGTCTTTTTCCTTTTTAAGTTGGAAATACAGATTTTCATGCAGAACATTTAAAATTCTTAACACTGTGTATCTTAAACAGATTCAGCTCAGAGCTTACTGTTTTTTGGGGGAAATTCTGTCATTTCCTGTGGTGTGGTTTCTTACCACTTTATCCTAATGGGTCTCTTCACATGAATTTTGTTTTTATAGTGTGCAGCCTCTTCCTACCCTATGTAGTAGTAAATCTTTGACTATAGAGAGAAGTCCAGAAGGGACTAATAGAAGCCTCAATCAAAATAAAACAGCCTTGCAAGGAGTTTGCTAAAGGGAGAAAGTATGCAATGCTATATAACTTTCCGAGATGAATGTAGATAGTAGGCATCTGTGAGGTCGAGGCCAGCCTGGTCTACAGAGTGAGTTCCAGGATAGCTAGGGCTACACAGAGAAACTCTGTCTCAAAAAACCAAGGGCGGGGGGAACCCACATGAAAAATAAAAGAAATAAAAACCAATTTGGATATGTTGAGCTGAAAGAAGAGATATTGTGTCCACTAGGTAGTTTAAAAGCACAGGGGTTATTGAGAGCACTAGGAACCATCAGACTAGGGAAAAAGATGGAAAGCTCAGAGTTGCAGACGCAGGAGTAATTTGTGTCAGTGGCAGATGCTGAGTGAGGTATGTCCGGTATAAAGTGTGGCAAAGATTTACATAGTACGGCATCTTGAAGAGGAAAAATGGTTAAGTCACGTGCTATGAAGGTTGAAAATTACCAGCAGGGTCTTAGCATACTGAGCAGTGAATGACAGCAAGTAGGGACAGACAGAAAGTGTATTTGTGGCCCGAAGCCCAGACAGCATCACTCTACTGGGACAGTTTGGGTCCAGGTGCTTCTTTGGTAGTGAAGCTGCATTTATTTCATAAGCTTTGTTTACACTGAATTGGTAGGGCTGTGATATGTAAATTGTTAATTGGGTAGTGACCATGAGTCATCTTCCTATCTGGTTAAGGGTTAACTCTCCGGCCATTTCTATTCTAGTAAGTAGTCAGTACGATTGCTCTTAGATGTGACTATGTTCCGAAAACCCGGGGCTTTGTTTTGATCAGACTCTGGGTTGTCTCTTGCCTCCCTTCCTGAGCTCTGCCTTTGTCATCACTGTCATCCCCCTGCCTCCTTACCCTGGGTTACTCCTCTTCCCTTCTTTCTTTTCTGTTTTCTTTGCATTTCCTTATTTCTCTCCTTCTGAATCGCTTTTGCCATTGCTATAGCAGAATAAGAAAGAAACAAAGCAAACCAAGATAAAGTTCCCTGGAAACCCAAGATATTAGGCCCCCAGTTCTGTCTATCTGAGTGACTTCAGCAGGGAATGTACATCCTCCTGCTTGGCAGAGTGTGTCCCTCCATTTGGCACTGTGGGGCAGGGATAGTTTTCTTCTCGCCACACTGCAATGGTGTTTGGCCATACTGAGTTACAGCAGGAATCCTTACTGGAACAATGGAATGCAATTATGTCTGAAAATCTGGTGATTTGCTTCGATTCCACATCCCTCCTGAGTCAGAAGTAAACTAGATAAAGGAAAACATTGTTGTCTCAGATCATTTGGGAATTATTTTTGAATTTCTGGAATGTCAAGTGGGCTAAGCCGGTTTGCTTTGACCAAGGCTTTCTTCACAGATCTGTGCATACATTTTCAGTCTAATTGTATTGGCAGCACTCCAGGCTTGTGCATGGCAGTTCTAGTTAGCAGACATGGTCAGTACACAGTGGTAAAATTGAGTAGGTTCACCTTCGGTGCCTTCGTATCTCATGATACTCTGCCCCTAGCTCCTTACCCTCTTTCTATTGTTTAATGAATTATCAAATATTATCATTGTCCATATTTATCCTAAATTCTTTTATACATTTGACCAAGTGTTACCATGACCCCATTCAGTAAGCATGGCTTTTTATGGGTTCTTAGGATAATCTAAAAAATATAGACCAGTGTGGCTCATGCTATCTCAGGAAACTGAGTCATCCTTAGGAACATGGGAATGTTAGGTATCAGAATTAGGACTACAACATACACTCTTGCTTTTCCAACACTTTTTGCTAATTAATCTGCTGGCTTTCATCTCCTTCCCATTACCATAACTAACTCACATATCTTCACAGGTGCCAGTAGAATTATATGAAGGGTTCTGCCATTGCAAACATTACCCCTGTGGGAAGATAGATGTTCTTTAAAGACACATTATCCAACTACAATTTTATAGGACACAGACTTCATGCTAAGGACTTCTATACAACATGTCTATCTGGGATAGTCCCAGTGTCCACAAACTCCCCCATGAGCTACTAATGTATGAATCATGTTGATTTGCCCTATTTGTTATGAAGTCATTGGCATGAAAGGAAGTGGTATAGGGAGCTGGAGATTGGTGGGCTAGATGACTATTTTGTAGGTAGAGGGCTAAGGCATTGTGATCTTGTTAAAATGGTCAACATGGTCCTGCGTCTCATCCATAACACAGGTGTGACCGGCGTAATGACTGTGGGGACTACAGTGACGAGCACGGCTGTTCATACCCACCCTGCCGTGCAGATCAGTTCACCTGTCAGAATGGGCGATGCATCTCTAGGATGTTTGTCTGTGATGAAGACAATGACTGCGGAGATGGGTCGGATGAGCAGGAGCACCTATGCCACACCCCAGAACCCACATGCCCCCCTCATCAGTTCCACTGTGACAACGGACACTGCATCGAGATGGGGAAAGTCTGTAACCATGTGGATGACTGTTTGGACAACAGCGATGAAAAAGGCTGTGGTGAGTCCAGGATGGAGAGGGACTATGTAGATCCTCACGATCCTTTACAGTCTCTCAGGACTTTCCAATCTGTCTTCTATGCAGAACTTACAAAAAAGTTACTGTTGCTTCCATTCTAATAGGCAAAGGGTTTTCGGTATACCAATATCCAGGGTGTCCTTTGAGAAGGTTGCACACTAAGGCATCCAGACTCATAGCCAGCAGGATTCCTAGCAATCTAGTATACATTCTTCCTTTGACAAACAATAACCCAGCACATGGCTGGCAACTGAATTATGTAGGGTTATGTGCAAACCAGCAGTAGAAGCCGACTTGATTGGATCATGGGTTTTGCACCTGTCATTCATTAATAAGTATGTCTTCTTCTGGTGTAGAACAGGTAGGCTTGGCCAGCTGTATACCTATCTTTGAGCTTATCCCACCCCATAAGGCAAAGGTGTACACTGCACCGGTAGCTTGTGATTCATCAGGGTGTGAGCAGCACACCTGAAATGGAAGATGTTACAAGTGAGCACGCTGGGCCCTCTCTTGTTTTCAGTTCCTTCTCTTGCCCTTTTTTAAAGCTTACTCTGAGAACTGGGTACAGTGGCTTGGGACTAATGTCCCAGCTGCTTGCGAGACTGATACAAGATGATAACTTTAGCTTAGGAGCCCAAGAATATGTCAGTTTAAAAGTACTAGTTGTAGTAATTGTCAATCTGTGGTGAAGGGCTAAGCTGGGTAAAGTGTGCTGAATATCCTATAACTTTGTTTAGATGACAGACTAGAAAAATCTATGGCTTCTATTAATGCATACCATACTGTTAATACACATATAGACATGCATGTATGTGTATGATTTGAATATTTAGAAGTTTCAATTGTGTTGTAAACTTTGAAAAGAAAGTTTACTGTGTTGCACAGAAATTAACAGCCTTATTAGACTTGAAACATTTAACTTATTTTTTTCCTCAGCGTTATCCAAGTGAGTTTGATTATAGAAACCTAATCAGACATTCTGTAAATGATGGGCAAGAAAAGATTAAGCTAGGGAGGAAGTAGAAAAATTACTGACTTCTGAGTATGTGGTCTCTTTGAAAATCCCAGCATCCTTTCTTCTTTCATTATGATTTGCTAAGAATTGGCACTATCTAGTAGGAATACTGATTTTGAGTGTAACTGTGGGCCCAAGGCTGATAGTTTAGATTCTAGGAAGTGTCTTTTGTCTGCAGGCATTAATGAGTGCCTGGATTCTTCAATCAGTCGCTGTGACCACAACTGTACCGACACCATAACCAGTTTCTACTGCTCCTGTCTCCCTGGGTACAAGCTCATGTCTGACAAACGTACTTGTGTGGATATCGATGAATGTGAGGAGTCGCCCCAACTCTGTAGCCAGAAGTGTGAGAACGTAGTAGGCTCCTACATTTGTAAGTGCACTCCTGGCTACATCCGCGAGCCGGATGGGAAGACCTGTCGCCAGAATAGTAACATCGAGCCCTATCTCATCTTTAGCAACCGTTACTATCTGAGAAACTTAACTACAGATGGCACATCTTACTCTCTGATTTTGCAAGGACTGGGCAATGTTGTGGCCCTGGACTTTGATAGAGTAGAAAAGAGGCTGTACTGGATTGACGCAGAGAAACAAATCATTGAGCGGATGTTTTTGAATAAGACAAACAGGGAGACGATCATAAGCCACAGATTACAGCGTGCTGAAAGTCTGGCTGTGGATTGGGTCAGCAGGTAAGAAAAGAACTTTTGGTATGGGTTCCTACCTTCTTCTGAGGACAAGGTTTCTTTGCTCACCACTGCATATACCAGGCTCACTGTCTACATCAGGACACTGGGATTGTAGAAGTGTACTGCTCTGTCTATCTATGCTGTATGTGGCTTCTGAGGACTCAGATCCTACTTATCCAACAAGCCATCTCTCCAAACCATGCAATTTGTAAAAACGTTAAAAATCCTAATGTTTTTCAGGCCAATTGGTCTTTTCAACTGGAGTATGTAGAAACATTTAATAGCTTTTCCTGCTTCCCTGCAACCTCTTTTGTTTGGGAAAAGTGCCTGTAACAGCTGTATGTGTGAATGAATCTCAAGAGGCTTGGATAGGAAAATGGGCTGTATGCGTAAAAATAAAGTAGGTCTAATGGTAAGCCCTGTCTCTCCATTGCAGAAAACTGTATTGGTTGGATGCCATCCTGGATTGCCTGTTTGTCTCCGACCTTGAAGGTCGACACCGCAAAATGCTAGCCCAGCACTGTGTGGATGCCAACAATACCTTCTGCTTTGAAAATCCCAGGGGACTTGTCCTTCATCCTCAAAATGGGTATTGCCCCTCCGTCATTTTGTTCCTCCTCTCTATGTATTCATCCACCTGTTCCTGTAGCTACTTAACGACCAATGTCTCTCTGGGATCTGTTCTCTTTTTTTCCTGCTTGGTGAACGGGTCAGTGCAATGAGTAGTGTGGCTCATTCAGATGACATTCATCAGCTGCACTCTTTGTAATGACAGCATTTTTCATATTTTGAGTTGCATGCATGGAACATTGCGATAGATGTTTCTTCAGTGGACTCCCTATATCAAAGCCATGGAAATCCACAATTGTCCATTTTTGATGACCACCATCCTTATTGCTGTGGATACTTTTTGCCAGTTCTATTTCCTTTCAAAGAGACTCTGTGGGATGGAAACTTCATTTCTCTAAATAGAGTACAGCTATATCTTTTGGCTTCAGGGCCTGAGCCTTCTGTGTTTGCTTCCACAGGCATGTCTACTGGGCAGACTGGGGTTCTCGAGCATACATTGCGAGAACTGGCATGGATGGAGCTAATAAGTCTGTGATTATCTCTACCAAGATAGAATGGCCCAATGCCATCACCATTGATTACACCAACGATCTCTTGTATTGGGCAGATGCTCACCTGGGTTACATCGAGTATGTACCTTGAAAAATAATCAAACTGAGTAACTAATTATGAGCTCTCTTCTTTCTTGTAAGACATGGTCTCATGTATACCAGATTGGCCTCAAGCTTTCTTTGTAGCTAGGGATGACTTTGAACTTCTACTGATTGAGCTATATCCTTAGTCTGAGCTCACACTACCTACAGGCAAATGCACAGAGCTCTATAGAAATGAGCAGAAAGAGGATGATTAGTGTTTGTAGCTATTGCCTGTCTAGAAAGTGAGGATAGGATGACAAGAGGCTAGTGAGCTGCCTCAGCAATTCAGAGAGTGTCTTCGTACAGGACTGGGTTTACTTCTTCCTAGTGCCCATATGGAATGGCTCACCGTCCCCTGTAACTCCATCTCCAGGGGATTTGATGCCTCTGCCTCTGAAGGCATCTGCATACTGCATATACCTAAACTTCACACACACACACACACACACACACACACACACACACACACACACACACATCTAGGTAACAATAAGAGAATGATGCTCATCTTAGGAAATCAGGTAGGACCAGCACAAAAGATTATTAACCCATAATAACCACATCACAGCTAGGAACTGGTGATTTGTCAATAATTATGGTTATTCCAATTTTTGAGTCTAGCTTTTAAGTGTTTGTCATTTAAGTTTAGTTGTGGCTTTCATTAGAGATTCAGAGGGATAGAATTTTCTTTTTTATATCCAGGGCCTTGGGCTTGCTAGGCAAGCGCTCTACCACTGAGCTAAATCCCCAACCCCAAGAATTTAAAAAAAAATATATATATATATATTTTGGAGACAGTGTTTCTCTGTAGCTTTGGAGCCTGTTCTGGACTAGCTTTGTAGACCAGGTTGGCCTCAAACTCACAGAGATCCGCCTGCCTCTGCCTCCCGAGTGCTGGGATTACAGGTGTGCGCCACCACCGCCCGGCTAATATATAATTTTTTATTAAACAAAGATATTCTTTTCTTTTACATTCTAACTCCTGTTCCCCCTCCCTTCTCTTCTGCTCCCCCCACCTACCCTCATTCCACCTCTATCCCTCCTTATATAGAGAGTAAGGCCTCCCTTGGGTAGTCAACACAGGCTGCTATATCATGTTGGGGATAGACTTGGTCCCTCCCTCCTTCATCAAGGCTGAGAAAGGCATCACACCACAGGCGATGGTTTGTGTACCTGGGGTAAGCCCTGGTCCTATTGCCAGGGGATCCAGAAACATATCAAGCCACACAACTTTTGCCCCCATTTGGAGGGCCACATTTGGTCCCATGCAGGCTCCCCAGCTGTCAATCCAGAGTCCATGAGCTCCCATTAGCTTGGGTCAGCTATTTCTGTGATTTTTCCCATCATGATTCTCAATCCCCTTACTCTTATAATCCTTCCTCCCTCTCTTCAACTGAACTCCTGGATCTTGGCCAAATGCTTGGCTGTTTAGAGGGATAGAGTTTTCTTAATTGATGGGTTCACTCACTGATCTTGGAGGCCATTCAGAAGAGAGGGGTTACTTACTTACACCTTGTTCTTCTTGCCACCAGGTTCTCTGACTTGGAGGGCCACCATCGCCAAACAGTGTATGATGGAACCTTGCCTCACCCCTTTGCTATCACCATTTTTGAAGACACTGTTTATTGGACAGATTGGAATACAAGGACAGTTGAAAAGGGAAACAAATATGATGGGTCAGATAGAGCAGTGCTGGTGAACACAACACACAGACCCTTTGACATCCACGTTTACCATCCATACAGGCAGCCGATTGGTGAGTAGGTGATGGTAGACTTGGGTGCAGTTGCTTTATAAAACATGATTTGTAGGAAGCTCATTGATATTTGGTTGTTTTTTTGAGACAGGGTTTCTCTGTAGCTTTGGATCCTGTCCTGGAATTGACTCTGTAGAGATCTGCCTGTCTCTTCCTCCCAAGTGCTGGGATTAAAGATGTGCACACCACCATCCAGCTCATCGTTACTTGTTAATGTTTTCTTTGAAACACATTTTGAGAATTAAGAGAAGTTCATTCCCTACTCACAAATCAAATTTATAGTTTGTAGTGTTGGGATAGAACCTAGGGCCTTGTGCATCCTAGATAAGTATGCTACCATTGAGCTGTGCATCAAGCTCTTAGCTTTTTAGATTAGGTATGTAGCTCATGCTGGCCTTGAACTGACAGTTCACTTGACTATGCATCCTAAGTGAACTATAGGCATTCCCATAGTTAGTATTTTGGTGGGAGGACTGTTGTATTTTAAGGTGAGTTAAATAATTAACCAAGTTCATCCCTAAATACTTTGAAAAATGGGGACATTCAGTATGCAATTGTAATCCCTTTAATAGCTATCCTTAATAATGAAGGCAAGTTTAAAAGGAAATTGTAGTCATTATGAAATAGTGTCTGCATATGACAGCATGTTTTGTATCACACAAAATAACGGTGACTGGAAGGGCATGTGTTTTCCTTTGTGAACTTTTATTCTACTTCATGCAGTTAAAATTAATTAATACTTTAGAAATAATCCAGAAAAGATTTGGAGTATACTTTCAAGGGGACAGGTTGGCCTTTCTGGGTTCACTTTGTAGTGAGGTCTTGTTAAAAACATCTGACAAATTTAGGAGGGAAAATGAGAATCATCAGTATTCTTTGTCAGTATTCAGTATTTCTTTCTGAATGCTAATATTCTTCAGATGGTCTTAGTGGAAGTAAGTTAATCTTTGTTTACAAGCGATGACCAAGAAAGTTAAGATACTGCAAAGCCTATCCATGAGTGCTTCTGGTGTCCCAACTTCTGCTGTCTAAGTCGTTAGGATGAAGGGGGAATTGACAGTGTCTGCTGAGTGAGATTTCAACTCAGGGTTGAAACCTGGCACATGAAGGCAAGCTGTGCTCTTCTTTCCCTGTTACTCATTTCCCAGGACTTG
Organism: Onychomys torridus; assembly: GCF_903995425.1. Lineage (NCBI taxonomy): Eukaryota > Metazoa > Chordata > Mammalia > Rodentia > Cricetidae > Onychomys > Onychomys torridus. The sequence goes on along the minus strand of NC_050446.1, from coordinate 46,280,373 downwards.
GAGAAACATCAGAACTGCTATTGGTCTTAGTTAAACATTGGGAAAACGATAAAACTAATAGCTTTCTTTGAGTTAGGAAGTAATCAATTCCATGTGCAGCTTTGTGTGCAGCGAACTGGTATTTGACACTCAAAGCAAATGATCATGAGTGCATGCTCTCTTCCCTCTCACAGTGAACAATCCTTGTGGGACCAACAACGGTGGCTGTTCTCATCTGTGCCTCATCAAAGCAGGAGGGAAAGGCTTCACCTGCGAGTGTCCAGATGACTTCCAGATTGTGCAGCTGAGAGACCGAACACTTTGTATGCCCATGTGCTCCAGCACACAGTTCCTGTGTGGTAACAATGAAAAGTGAGGCGCCTTTCCCCCCTTGCACATTGCTTACCTCCCCTTGGACAAACATTGACCTTTGAGGTTATGGAGAGTTGGGTAGGGAGTTTTCTGATTTTTGAGATGAATTTTTGTTGTGTAGCTCATATTGGCTTAGATAGGGCTCGTTATGTAGCTCAGGCTGGCCTGAGACTCAAAGCAATCTATGTTAGGATATGGGACCCTTTGGATATATAAGTGGTCTAGCTGAATTCTATTTTTAATTTCAGAAACTTCCATCCTGGCCATATTAGATTACAGCCCCACCAGCAGTAAATTAAGGCTCTGAAAGTTTTCTCAGGTCCCGAGTTCCTCGGGTCCTACCCAGCTCCACAGTCCCTCAGCTGCTCATAAAATAATCAATCAGAGGCTTAATATTATTTACAAACTGTGTGGCCATGGCAGGCTTCTATCTAGCTCTTATATCTTAAATTAACCCCTTTCTATTAATCTGTGTTTTGCCACATGTTCTGTGGCTTTACCAGTCTGCTGGCATGTTGCTCCTTGGGCAGCAGGCTGACTCTGCCTTTCTCTTTCCTGTCTCTCTCCTTGGATTTCCCGTCTGCTTCTAAGCCGCCCTGCCATAGACCAAAGCAGTTTACTTATTAACCAATGGGAACAACATATGTTCACAGCATACAGAAAGACATCCCCAGCAGGGCTCTTCTCTCCCCAGTACTTACCAGTATTTTTTGTCTGGTTTCTTGATGATAGCCATGCATTTCCATTTCCCCCATGCAAATCCCAGGGATTTTGCTTATTAGCTATGTATTGTTTTCTCTTTTGGGAACTGTCTGTTCATTTCTTTAGTCCATTTGTTGATTGCCATTTTTGCTTTTTGGGTGTTGGCAGTTCATTGTAAATTTTGGGTATTCTGAATTAGAGCTGATAAAGAGTTTTTCCCATTCTGTGGACTATCTAAAGAGAAATTATCTCCATTTTTTCCCCTATTTGTTTAAGCTCAATTTGTGGTCCATGATGTGATCAATTTTGGAGAAGCCTCCATGTGACTTTAGCAAATATCTGTCACGACATAAGTACTCAACTATCCTCAGAGCCTCCCAGCTTTCCAAAATCTACTGAAATGTCTTCTTTCATATGGGTAGACAATCTCAATCACTTACTTCTAAAAGGATAGCTCAAAACTCCATCCCTTCCCCTCCCCCACTGCTTGGACCTCAGGGTCTAATTCATTTCTGCATGTGGATATTGCTCATGCCGATGGCCCCCGGTGCGTTTTGACAGGATTTGCTTTCTTTGTGCAGGTGCATCCCCATATGGTGGAAATGTGATGGACAGAAAGACTGCTTAGATGGTTCCGACGAACCAGATCTGTGCCCACACCGCTTCTGCCGTCTGGGACAGTTCCAGTGCCGAGATGGTAACTGCACAAGCCCCCAGGCCTTGTGCAATGCTCGCCAGGACTGTGCTGACGGCTCTGATGAAGACCACGCCCTCTGCGGTATGCAGGCTTCCTTTCGGCCCTCTTTGCCCATCTGTAGTTGATTCTGTAGAATCAACCCAAAATCTGGTTCAAAAATTTTGGAGAAAAGTTAGGGCCCATCCTGTGTGTGTATATATATATATATATTTTGGTTTTTCAAGACAGGGTTTCTCTGTAGCTTTGGAGCTTGTCCTGGACTCCTGTATCTATTTAAATAGAGGTTTTATTGTGAACTTTTAGGGTCAATAGTAGGCTGTCTGGATGGGTGGTTTTCCAGGATGTGCTAGCACAGAATTCTCCTTGAGCTGACATTGAGAAAGAAGTCAGGGGCACCTGTTCATCTTAAATGAGGGCTATATTTTATTTTTTATTAAAAAGGCACCTCAGCACATCAAGAATAGCAATATCCTGGGTAGTGGTGGTGGTGGCACACACTTTTAATCCCAGCAGAGGCAGGAGGATCTCTGTGAGTTTGAGACCAGCCTGGTCTACAGAGTGAGTTCAAGGTCAGCCAGGGCTACATAGAGAAACCCTGTCTCAAACAACAACAACAACAACAACAATAATAAATAAAAATAATAAACTTAGAAGACCATTAAAGGATAAAACAGAGTTGGGAGAATGTGTTTAGCACCTGGCTGGCCCCCTATTCTGTGTGAAGGAGAAAAAAAAAAGAAGATGTGTAAGAGCTAAGAATCTAACACGAGTCTATTAGTTATTCTAATGAGGACAGCTGTCCATATAGTGGTCCTTGTTAGCAATAAAGACACTGAATGTAAACTCAGTGAAAGGAAGTGAAGATAGAATTCTCTAGATTCCACCCAGTGTGAACTGGGCGTGCCCTTTCTTGACAGCTTCTCAACCAAATGCCTTGTTTGCAGAGCATCACCGGTGTGAAATCCATGAGTGGCAGTGTGCCAACAAGCGTTGCATCCCAGAGGCTTGGCAGTGTGACTCAGTGAATGACTGCCAGGACAACTCAGATGAAGACAGTTCGCACTGTGCCAGCAGGACCTGCAAACCCGGCCAGTTCAGGTGTAACAATGGCCGCTGTATCCCGCAGAGCTGGAAGTGTGATGTAGACAATGATTGTGGAGACTATTCAGACGAGCCTATCCATGAATGCAGTGAGTTCGCTGGGGTGGGCCATGCAAAACCAGAGCTAGGAGGCAAGCGGGTGGCCCCTCCGCCTCAGCCCAAGGGTACCGTACCTTTCTTGTCTTCCCTTGCAAACTCCATCACTGCTAGATAAAGCGTAGTTGAGTGGCTTTTATTTGTAACCAGACCCCGGCTATACCTCCCCAGCATGGCACTAAGTGTCATGTGGAACACGATAATAACAAGGTATATGGAGCCCTTTCTCCACACTGAGATCAGGAACCTGAGGCTTAGCCATTTTATAGGTAAATAAAGTGAGGCTTACAATGGTCACAAATACCACAGAACTAGCATTTCAGTTCAGGGATTTCACTTCAAACTAGATCCATGCTCTGTCTTAGTTATGGTTTCATTGCTGTGAAGAGACACCATAACCACTTATAAAGGAACTCTTATAAAGGAAAACATTGAATTGGGGCTGGCTTATAGTTCAGAATTTTAGTTCATTATCATCACTGAGGAAAGCCTGGCAGCACACAGGCAGACACGGTGTTGGGAAAGTAGCATAGAGTTCTATGTCTGGATCTGTAAGCAGCAGGAAGAGAGATCGATATTGGTCCTGGCTTGACTTCTGAACGGTCAAAGCCCACCCTCATGACATACTTCCCCCAACAAGTCCACACCTCCCCAGTTAATTGTGCCTCTTTTTATGGACCTGGATGCCATTTTCATTCACACCACCATATCCCCCTTCCACTCCAAACTACACCGCCAACACTAATGAATGGTACTGAGATAGCAGGAAAAGTCAGGGCTCCGTTGTTCCCCTCGGGTTGAACAGAGAACACCTAACCCAGACGCCGGTTGCCAGCGTCTGCTTTGTGGTCACATGGTAACTGTTGACGGACCCGGTCCTCTGTGTGACCGCAGTGAGGAGCCTTCTGGTGCTGTTTCCAGCAGGGCTGGTACTCCCATCCATCCTCATTCCTTGCTGTCTTCCTTCAGTGAGTGCTGCTTATAACTGTGACAACCACACGGAATTCAGCTGCAAAACCAACTACCGCTGCATCCCGCAGTGGGCAGTGTGCAACGGCGCGGATGACTGCCGGGACAACAGTGATGAGCAAGGCTGTGGTAGGAGGGGCTCCGGGGGTGGGAGGGGCGGTGGGCTGCCAGTGCCAAGTGCCGCTGGCTCTCAGACGGAGGGATTTCCCATGTTTAGAGTGATTGGGGGAACTGCACTCATGTCATCTTAAATGACATCTGGTCCCAAAGCATGCAATAAGTTAAAGAAGATATCATTAAGATGTTAGGAGCCCTTTTAATTTTCCCAGATGTAGAATTAGTATTCATACATGACAGGCTTAAATAGCTTGTCTGATCTCACAGACGGCAGAAGGTACAATATACCTCCAAAGAGAGGTTTCCAAATCTGGATGTATTATTTCATGACCATCATATTCTGAGTGTCTTTGTGATTTGTTTGTTTGTTTGTTTGTTTTTTGTTTTTTCGAGACAGGGTTTCTCTGTGTAGCTTTGCGGCTTTCCTGGAACTCACTTGGTAGCCCAGGCTGGCCTCAAACTCACAGAGATCCGCCTGCCTCTGCCTCCCCAGTGCTGGGATTAAAGGTGTGTGCCACTACTGCCCGGCTTTTTGTGATTTTTATAATCATCTATTGGGCAGCTGTAGTCACTCTGGCAGCATGGAAATAATTCATGGACAAAAGACCAAATAAATGAATAGAAATTGTCAAAATTATGAACATACTGTCTCACCAAAGTGTCTGAGTGTACATTGTTTGGAAGAGAAAAAATAATAATGTGTTATTTTAATACTACCAGATCTAAACCCACTGAAGGCAATGTAATAGAATGTTCCATTGACTCCATTTAAGCCCCTGACAATGTTTTAGCTTTTTGTTGCCAGTTATAAACTTGATACCATAAGGGCCAGTCACAGTGCCCCATGTCTCTCTTCTACATAGTGATACCCTGGCTTAACCACCCCCACTCCCCACCAAAGGTAATGAATTTATTTTCCAGATAAGGAACGGGTTAGGGTTAGCTCCCAGAGGCCATCCCTGTGTCTGGGAGCTTCACGAATATGGAGACAGACTGTATCATAAGGAAGCTGTGGCCTTGGCGGTACAGTCTTGAAAATGATTGTGCTTTGCAGAGGCGGTACCATGTAGTCCTGGGAATTTCCGATGTAGAAATCACCACTGCATCCCTCTCCGCTGGAAGTGTGATACCCATGACGACTGTGGAGATAATTCAGATGAGGAAAGCTGTGGTGAGTGCTCAGGATTCTGTGACTCTGTGAGCCACCAGGGCTGGCATGTCCGTTTGTAAGAATCACTACTTTGCATCCTCAGAGGGTGGGGTATCAAGTTCTTTGGGCAATGGAAGTACGTACCTTCCTTCTGAAATGCTTTGGGAGAAGGTATTTGTGAAGGGGTTAGTTTTGATCAAGTCGACTTTTGGTCTGTGGCACTTATTTTCTCAACACAAATGAGGTGATTTCTGACAAAAGATAAATAAGAAAACCAAAAGAAGTAAAGTAAGAAGAGGTGCTTGCCCGAAGGACCTGCGTTGAAAGCCTTTCCCCCAATGTGGTCCTATTATCAGGGGAAAGAGTATTTCTCCTCTTTGCATGGTCATTCCTGGAATAGGTAATTCTTTTAGTAGAAGATGTAATAACTACTAGAAACGAGACCCAGGGGAGGAATCCACAGGTCTAGATCACACTACACCCGGTATCCAGTTTTGAATAATAAGGTGTGTTTGGAATAAGCCCTACCTGAGTACTTAACACTGGCTCCTGATACGTTTTCAATTTCAAGTTTCTGTTTTTAATTATATACTTTTCAGCTTTAAAATAAGTCTTCAGCTTGACTAGAGGCAATTGAGAGAATTAGGGTATTGATTATAGTTGCAAGTATCAACCAGCTAATACTTGTTACACAAAAGAGTAGCCCAGGTGGTACTTCCCAGTCATGTGGGAATCTGAAGGAAGGTCACAAGCTCACTATGCTTGGGTCAAAGTGTTAATGAGACCCTATAGGTATATAAAAAATACGTGCATGAGTTAGAGAATATAGTTCAGTGGTAAAAACACTTGGCTTCATGGACGATGCCCTAGGTTAAATTCCCACTATTACATGAACAAAAAGGTAATAAAGAAAGTTCATACTGAATACTGTAATTGGTTAGCTGGAGTTTTGCATTAAAGCGCATTTAGATGAAAGCCTTAAAGGCTGTTCTTTTTGGACTTGGATTTGAGGCAGAGGATCGTTTTTAGAGTCTCACTATGTTGTTCTGGCTGTCCTGGAACTCAGTATATAGATCAAGTTGGCCTCTTGTCTCCCAAGTGCTGGGATTAAAGGCTATGCTACCATGACTATCGAGGCAGAAGATTCTGTCTTAGAATGGGACTGGATCACAGGACAGAATTGTGTACCTGTGGATGTAGGCCAGCTCCCACACCTGTCTCTTTGTGAGATTCCCAGTGCACGCTGATGGCCAGGTGCTTTCCTTTTCAGTTCCACGGGAGTGCACAGAGAGTGAGTTTCGATGTGCTGATCAGCAATGCATTCCCTCTCGATGGGTCTGTGACCAAGAAAATGACTGTGGAGACAACTCGGATGAACGGGATTGTGGTAACTATCGGTTATACAGAATCTTCCACTGTGGCAGTTTAGGGACTAGTGTTGATATGGCTTGTTATTGTACAATGACATAGGTAATTTATGTGGTATCCTCTGCACTTTCTGTACTTTATGTTTAAATTACAGTATTCTGGTCTTAATGATGGGAAAAATAAGAAGGAATATCTTTTTTTTTTTTTTTTTGATAAAGGGTTTTTCTGTGTAACAGTCCTGGCTATCCTGGAACTCAATATGTAGACCAGGCTAGCCTTGAACTCAGAGATCCTCCTGCCTCTGCCTCCCAAGTGCTGGGATTAAAGGTGTACACACCACTGCTGGGCAAGAAAAGGCATCTCTAAGTCTCATTTTAATTTAAATTAAACCTAAAAGCAGACCTTCATTCTCATTGTGCTTCCAAACAAACAGATTAGTTTTCCATAGGTGACCTCGGTGTAGAGGACAGAGCACTGGGACAGAATATCTAAATACTGATTAAATGCTGGGTTTGGAGGAAATTTTATAACCTTAAACTAGGGAATTAGCTAACAGGGTGATAGTGCTCATGCCCATATGCTGAATGGAGAAGTTGAATTTTGAGTTGATCTGTTTTACAGACATCCGTGTGAGTGTGCTGTGAGTAAGCCATGGGGTGTGGGTAGGGGCTGATGATGGCCTCCTCGCACTCATGCATCTAATATCATGAGATCTTCTGGGAATGATGATATTTTCTCTTCAGATATGAAGACCTGCCATCCTGATCATTTCCAGTGTACGAGTGGACATTGTGTGCCCAATTCATTGACATGTGATGGGAGAGCAGATTGTCTGGATGCTTCTGATGAATCCAGTTGTCGTAAGTGCCTGCTTATTTGAGGTTCTGTACGTTCGAGTGCATGGGAATTTAGACACAATCCACTCCTTAGTTTAAAAGCATCAATATGTTCTATTCAGCCTTCTGATAATTTTCAGTTTGCCTGAGTCATTATTTTCCCAGTGGACTTAGGATCCCCAGTTGTTTGCAGTGGCCATTCAAATGCAAATTTTTATCAATATTTTAAATAGAATGTGCTAATAAACTGTATTATTAGTTATCATACAAAACACTAATTGGACAAAAACATTTCAGATGAAGAAAGCTGTAGCTATGAATGAAGAATTTGGGTTCAAAGTATACAGCATTAAAGTGTTCTGATGTATGCATGATGATGTGTAAAAATCATTAAAAATTGTATAACAATTAAAATCCCTCACATTTAAGTATTTTGAATCACTGAATAAATATTTAACTATTGATAGTTACAGTGGACTGTTGATGCAGTTGCTACCACCCAAAGCTCAGAGACATTAAAAAATGGGGAAAAGATAGTTCCGATACAGGTGACCAGTGCCTATGGAATGATTTGTGCCACTGACAAGTGTTCTTAAGTACACCCCCCTTTTGTTTGTTTGGTTTTTGTTTTGTTTTTTTCTTTTGAGATAGGGTTTCTCTGTGTAACAGCCCTGGCTGCCCTGGAACTCACTTTGTAGTCCAGGCTGGCCTTGAACTCACAGAGATCCACCTGCTTCTGCCTCCCAAGTGCTGGGATTAAAGGCGTGCACCACCATGCCTGGACAAGACACATCCCTTTTTAATTTAAATAATAATCACAGCAACAGGTAGTGAATAATAGGAGGCCACAATAGCAATAATGAATAATAATGATGAATAATAGGGAGCCATAATAGCAAGAGTTGAGAGAGATCTAATAGGGTGTGTTCATCTCATAAATTATGTATATGTCGCTTCTTACCATCAGCTACTCGCTTTCCCAATGGTACCTACTGCCCAGCCGCCATGTTCGAGTGTAAAAATCATGTGTGTATCCAGTCATTTTGGATATGTGATGGAGAAAATGACTGTGTCGATGGTTCTGATGAGGAGCTTCACCTGTGCTGTAAGCGGGAGAGGGATAGGGTGAAGAATGGATCTCAGCGTTCCTTAAATGTAGTGCGTGAGCTCGGAGGGCAGCTGTACCATTTTGAGGCCTGATGGATGCACAATTCATACTGTTCATTTCGCTTAGTCTTCTTGCTTCAAAGCTCCATCTGAAGCTTGAGGAAAAGATTTTAAGCATTAACGCTGTAGCAAACATGGACACCAGAAGTGCACACATACGTAGGGGCACAGGTCCTTTGAGTGTGGGACCCCCCCCCCCCTTGCTCCAACCTTGACATACTCTTCCCTTGTCCTCTGCAGCATTTATAGAAAACCCGAAGACCTCATCCACTTCCATTTACATGATAATTCAAGGCCATCTTCTATGTATTTATTTGTTTGTTTGTTTTAATGAGTGGACTCTACTGTTTGTTGGCAGGCCAGAATCACACCACATATTCTGGCTTCATTTTACTGAGGCAGGATTTGTAAGGATGGATGTTTTATCAGATTTAAAAAAATATGTGTATGGGTATTTTGTCTACATGTGTGTCTGCACAACACATTGAACAGAGCTACCTGAGGCCAGAAGAGGGCATCAGAGCCCCTGGAACCAGAGTTGCAGATGGCTCTAAGCTTCCATGTAGGTGCTGGGAAGGGAACCTTAGTGTTCTGAAAGAGCGTTTAGTGCTCTTAACCGCTGCGCCATCTTTGCAGCCCCCCATAACTTTTTTTAAAAGCCCCATAGCTTGTTGGGTGGTCCACTGGTTGAGAGCTATTAATTTTAATAAAGTGAGTGACTGAGTCACTGGTTAAAAGCTAGTGTAATTATTCTCACAGTGTCTTCCTCAGGCTGGAAATGGGGGTATTGCTCAGGAAAATGTGAGAAATGGGTAGGTTCAGGAGGCCTGGCCATCTAGTCAGGAAGAAACTTTTCACGTGATTCACAAGCGAGGTAAAGTTGCAGAAGGGAGGGACCCAGACTCATCTCTGCCGGGGATCTTCTGATGGCTTGTGTGATCCATTGCTCTTAGAATTCACTTCTCGAGGCATATCACCTTTCATTCTCTTCCCAGAACCTTCATACTCAGTTTCAGGGCGGAGATTTGATTACCGGGAGTGATGGTAAACTATCTCCTTCCTTTCTAGGGACTGTTGTGTTTTACAATGGTCTTCCAGCACTGCCTGACATTGCCTTAGCTGTTAGTAATTAGCTCTGGTTCTTTTTTTTTTTTTTAACTTTATGACTTGAAATTTCAGAGAAGCCCTTTGTAAGGCAAAATAGCCATAGCAATAAAATCACATGCATGCCAGTCATTTATAGAAAATAATTAAATAGTAGTTCCACTAACAGCACCTAGCTCCATGATCCACACATGTCCTTGTTCTGTGCCCTAGCCACAGAGTTCTTTATAAAGGTTCCAAGCCTACCATATTCTTTCCTGATTCATCTTTCTCTTGTGGGTTCTTTTCTGACTTGCTTCCCTGTGTTGTATTTCATATATATGTTCCCAAGGAGGGGGCTCCTTGTGTAATTGATTCATCTGCATGTAAAGTCTGTTCCTGCTATGACGAAGTTCCATGAGAATAAAGACTAGGTCTTCCTTGCTCCTCTAGGATATATCTAACACTTGCAACAGTGCTGTGGTGTATATGTGAGACTCAAGACACATTTGTTGATTAATCAAATAAGTAAGGTGATGGATGAATGAATGAATGAATGAATGATGAATGAATGAATGAAGTGGGCCTGGCATTGGGATAGCCTGGAGCATATTGTCACTTCTACTTTCAACTTGCAGTTTTGCTTTTCATTTGTCAGTCAATGTTCCGTGTGAATCACCACATCGTTTCCGGTGTGACAACGGTCGCTGTATTTATGGTCACCAGCTGTGCAATGGTGTGGATGACTGTGGAGATGGAACTGACGAGAAAGAAGAACACTGTAAGCAAAATGGGAAAAGGAGAAGGCAGAAATCACTCTTTTAAGATGTTCCTCTGGGGTTTCCATCTGTCCTGCTGAGGAGGCCTGCTTTGTATCTGTCGTGTGTGTATGGGGACCCACCCCCACTTTTCCTCCAGGGTACTCTTAAGTAGGGAGAAGTGAAAAAATATTTAGATAGAAATATAGAGGGGAGAGTAACTCAGGATAGCCTTGGGAGGGTCTGAATCAAAACCCACCAGCCCCTTCTGTCTCTTCTAAAGGGCTACTTATAGAAATACCAAGGGGTGGAGTGAAAGAACTCCCCCAGTACAGCCAAGTGCAGACCCTTCCAAAGGCCTGGTAAATGCACACGTGGTCAATCCATCCCCTTATGCAGCCCCGCGGTGTAAAGAAAGCTCAGATCTCACTAGGAAATCCTTGGGGGCTCCCACAGTGGTGGTGTATCACAGACAATACGAACACATGGCTCAGATGCCAACCTCCACCCCCGTCATATCTCATTGAGCAAGATGTTGACAGGCCCTTAATATGTCAGTCTTTACTTAAGCATTTAATAAGCTGCTCTCACATATCTTGTAAGAAAACCAGAGAAAAGACTAAATACTGGTTGAGTCACCCTCCGCAGGTTAAAGGATTATTTATTGTCAAAGATGAGGCTTGGCTACTCCACAACCAATAGTTACTAATTGGTAATCTGATATGTGAGTGTGTGTTCCTTCTCATGCTCAGTTGAAAAGATCATTGCAAGTAAGGCACCACCGGTGGTAACATACCTAACTTAGAATCCTTTCTAAATATGCAAATCCATTTCTCAGATGAATAAGTACATCATAATTTATGTGTTTGGGTGTCTTGCCTGCATGTATGTCTGCACCTTATGCATGCCTGGCACCCAGGAAGGCCAGAGGAGGGTGTCAGATTGCTTAGAATCAACAGACAGTTGTGAGCTGCATTGTGGGTACTGAGACGTGAATCCAGATCCTCAAGGAGAGCAACCAGTACTATTAACCGTTGAGACATCCCTTCAACCCCAGTAGATAAGTTTAAGATTAAGAAAAAAACTGACTGAATTTCATGTCTAAGTACTGAAAATAGTTGTACTTTGGTTTAAAATTCTGTCTATTGAGAGAGAGTTGAGGAGTGTTTTTGGAAATTTGTTTAGAAAAAAGCCATTGAGAAAATTGAAATGGATACAAGTAGCTAGTTTTATTTGTGTTTCCTGTCCCCAGTAAAGGCATGACAAAATGAATATTATATTTCATTCTACTTGGAATGAAAGAATCAGACTCGTTGCTCACCAACAGCAGTTCTGAAATACATAGACAACCCTGGTTTTTCTGTAGTCAATACTTAACCACACCTTGCACACTATTGCATGGAGGTGCTAGACTGTAAATAGTATGTTCAGTCCATGCAGATGCTGTGAAGGGACCACTTAGGTCAGAAGGGATTTAGTTAGGTTGGGATACCTCTCTGAGAGGAGCCTCTATGCCTCTTGTACTTCCTAGTCTCTGGCTCGTTTTCCTCTTCAATTGAAGGGGCTATGTAGACTGTGTTCTCCTCAGGGGATGTATGCTATCTAACATCATTCACTTGTACGTCCAAGACTTTTTTTCAAGGAAAGCTTTTTGACGAATGATGTATAGGAAGACACAATGTACTGCGTCTTAACTGCAGCAAGCTGTAAATGCATCTAGATCGTCACTTTAAAAAGACTTGTATTTGACATAATGAGTCCAGTTCTTTATTTAGTAGTGTGCTGATCTTGGGCCAAACGAGTTCTATTGGTAGAATACATCCACTCTTTGAGTGTGTGTGCTCTTGAACAAGAAACAGGAAACAACACAGAGTTTGGAGAAAACCTTTGTATTCCTAGCCATATGTTGATGAACTGATAAATGTATCTTCTCTTTGAAGCACTGTAAATTAACTTCTTTCATTCACCAGTCTGATGACTGATTATCTTTAAAATCATTATTGCTTCAGAAATGCCAACTGTAGAATTATTTTCTGGTCTGTTTGTCATTGCTCTGGATCCATTCTTCTCACTGTAAAAATACTGCATATAGACAATCATCATAGGTTATAATCCTCCTGAATCATTTCAATTCACACTTAAAAACAATGGTGTAGCAGTTACCACATTTTGGTGTATTCAGCCGCATATTTCTCTCAGGAAGCTGTCCTCAAATCTAAAGTTAATAACCTCACTGAATGCTCCTTTTGAGACAGCACTTCATTCTGCCTCATTTCCTGTTCTTCACCACCTTTGTTGTGGCTCACTGGCACACCGTTAGGAAAAGAGAAGGGTCTTTTGTCCAGCTATGGTGTCACTGGGTCTGTGCATCTTAGAGCCTTTTTAACCTACAAATTCTTCCTGCTTGGGGCTTAGATACAGTTAGCTTTTTCCCATACTGCAAGGGTTTTTTTGTTTGTTTGTTTTTGCCATTAGTTTCTTGCATTCTGTTTATACACCAACCAGTTCTTCACTGACCTTCTCTCTCTTTTTTATCTTTGCCAAGTAAGGACAGGCTGGGCACATTGCTAACATATTCTTTTCTAACCTCTTTCCCATAAGCACACGATCTGCCTTCCCTCTTCACCAACTGCTTGGCTATTGTATAACCTGGATCTCCTGACTGTTGATCTGATGCCAAATGTTTTCAGGCTTTGATTTGGAAAGATTCTACTTCTCTCATCACTACATATCACTCAGAGTAATTGGTGTTGCTGCAACCAACAGATCTCCAACAAAGGTTTCTTTCTCCTTTGTGTAAATGATAGCATGGCTTGCACAGCCTTCCCCAGCTTGGAGCTAGCCACCTGACATACTTGACTGCTAAGCTCCAGCTCCAGCATATGAGACAATGTGAAGGCACATGGGCTTTTAAAACTGCTTTAGTTCAGGGATGACATATATTACTTCTAATTCACAGACTATTGCCTTGAACTAGTCATTTAGTTTTAATCTAGCTGCAAGAGAAACATACATTTATTTGTGAGTGGAGGAAGTGAAGCATTTTGTTTCAATGAAGAAGTTTGACTTTAACTTGTTCTTACATTGTAGGTAAAAATCCGACCCATAAACCTTGCACAGAAACCGAATATAAGTGTACCAATGGACACTGCGTTTCAGAGCACTATGTGTGTGACAATGTTGATGATTGTGGTGACCTCTCTGATGAAATTGGTTGCAGTAAGTAAACATTTAGTTTTATATTTCATTATAGTAAAATAACTAGATACACTCTCAAGTGGCTTAGATGGGCCTTAAACACACTTTGTAGTTAAGAGTCACCTGCAACTTCTGATTCTCCTGCCTTTACCTCTGAGTGCTGGGATTATAGCATGGTTCTTTTTATTTTAAAGCAGACTTTGGTCTGGAAGAGATAACATAATCAAGGGATGGATTTGGTTCATTTTGAACTGTTGAGAACATATTAGTAGTCCATATCTTTGTTTTCCCATCATATCTTTGTGTGTGTGTGTGTGTGTGTGTATGTGTGTGTGTGTGTGTGTGTGTGTGTGTGTGTGTGTCACACACATACATAAAATAAATAATCTAATTGTTACTGCCCCATTGGCAGCTGCTATTGTCTACCTCCATACTGATGCTCAAGAAGTTTGTCATTTGCTGGTGAACCAAAAGAGTAACAAAGCAGAAAGAAGCATCTATGGAACTCTAGGGAAGGAGTGAGGTCTCTGATGCCCTGTGGCACCTGCTGTGCCCAGCACAGTCTGACCTCTTTAAGCCTTGGTGTCCTTAACTGATCAATCAGTTAATTAGCTATTGTGTGTGTGTGCCCGTGCATGCCAGTGTGTCTCCCCTATGTGTGTAGGCCTCTATGTATAGGCTAGAGTACAATTTTGTGGTGGTTGGTTCTCTCCTTTCATCTTCCATAGGTTCCAGGGATGGAACTCAGGCTACCAGGCTTACATGGCAAGATTTTACCCTCTGGGACATCCCAGTGGTCTCTGAAGGAGCTCTTTAAATCCTGAAAATCTGAGATTGTCCATGTTAGTTAGCTCCATGTAAACAGCTTCAGGAGACTAGCAAATTTCCAAGTTTGACTTGGGCTAACTGTGGCTTGGAATTTCATTGAAAGTAGGTTTGCTTAGAGGAAATAAGTGGCATGGCACTAACTTTGCAGATAATAAGTGGATGTGATATAGAATTCAGATATCTGCTATTCATTTAACACAGGTATAACATTCTTTTTTTCTTTCTTTCTTTTTTTATTGTATTTCAAGATAGGGTCTCACTATGTAGCTCTGGCTATCCTGGAACTCTCACTATGTAGACCACGCTGACCTTGAACTCAGAGATCCGACTGCCTCTGCCTCCCAAGTGCTGGGATTAAAGGTGTGCGTCACCACCACCCAACTCAAGAATCTTATCTAAATGAAACTGCTACTTCCACTGTCTTTCTATGTTTTGAGCTGCCTGCCTCTGCCTTCACTGTCCTGGGATTAAAGAAAAGCATGTACCACTATGCCTGGCTAGGTGTAGAATTATTTATAATGGAAGTTCTTAGGCCCTACATCCCCGATCAAGATAGGATTTTAAACATTTAAGATGTGCATTACTATGTTTTGAAATGCAGAGTGAAATCATGGCTTGACACATGCCTCACTTGAGTGTGCGTGTGCTTGAAGCACCCAAAACCTACTCAGTCACCACATTTCCAGGCATGGAAAGACCTGAACCTAGCACCATTTAGTTATAAAGGAGATGTCAGGTCGCAGATACAATTTCTGTGATCATAAAGGTAGAGTGACTTGTTATTTCTGTGTTTTTATTCCTTTTTCATAAACTGGAGACTGGAGAGACTGTCTTGTAAACAGATAGCCATATGCTTCTGCTTGTAGAAACTGGTTGCTAGGCAACTGTTCTGGTACTGAGCTGCATACCCAGCCCTAATGACACTGGTCCATGGATTAAGGTGATGACTAGATGTTCCTTTTGATGTTTAAACAACATTACTATCTTTTCTCCACTTATTTTTAGATACTTCCCATGGCAAAGTATCAGTTGAAGCTTTCACTCTTACTAACAACCCATCATAAAAATAATCAAAACTCATGAGATGTATGCTTCTTTTTATATTTTGATGTTTCTCAAAATGAAGTATATCTTACAAATTACAACATGTCATACTACAAGTTATCATTTTCCATAACATTAATGATGCATCAGTGGTAACTTAGACAATACAGTATGTCTTATTTCTTCCTTATTGTTGAAAAGATAATTATATTCAATATTTTTTACACATCAGTGTTATAATCCATAAACACAAATCTTAGTGTATATATTTCCCCTTATTTTATTCATTAATAGAATAACTGAGTAAAAAGGTATGACTATGTCATTTTTATTGATTATTTTATGTGTTGCTGGTGACAAAGCCCACCCACGGCCTAGATAAATTCTTTATCACTAAGCTACAATGACAGCCAAGCAGGAGTATTGTTAAAGTAGTTTAAGGTCTGTGTATATTATACAACTTCCCTTATATATACTAATTTAAGGCTCTAAATATGAACTAAACAAATTCCTAACACAAACGCTAAACTGTCTAAAAAAAAATAGAATAGGAATCCTGAATGAACTTATTTAGAAATGTATGGTTCTTGAAAGCTCAGATTCAGTCTTTATTATAAGCATTTTGTATATGAAAAGTGTATAATATGGCTATGCATTTTACTATACCCTGATAAACATCCTTGCAATTAACAGGTCAATAATTATAAAAATTATACTCATATTTATAATTTTCTACTAGCCTGTATCTGTGTGTGTGTGTGTGTGTGTGTGCATGCATGCTTATGTGCGTGTATTTGTGCACATGTGTGAATCTACCATCTATCTACCTACTTACATAAGATGAATGAACAAGAGCATTTGATGGTAGCTGTGGAATCCCTGGATACTCCAAGGTTGAGCCTCGTAGTGCTGTATATGATGGAAAACGGCCTTCAGAACCACCTACACATGTGTGTAGATAGCATCCAGACCATTTACAGAACAAAGATCCAGTCTAATTTCAGGGCTTCTGGAAAGGGGTCATCTGAAGATGCTGTATGGTTGGTTATATGTCTGTGTTTGTGGTTGATCTGGTTTGTACCCTTCACTTGTAATGCTGAGATTTTGTTTTCAGATCTAGGAGAAAACAGAACTTGTGCTGAAAACATATGTGAACAGAACTGTACCCAGTTAAGCAACGGAGGATTTGTCTGCTCCTGTAGTCCTGGGTTTAAATCTAGTACTTTGGACAAAAATTCATGCCAAGGTAGAATGTTTTTCCTTCCATTGTTACCTAGAGAAATTTACATTTTTTATATTCTCCATCTATTATATTTTTATTAAACTACTATATAATTTCCTTAATGAGGTTTCCTCACTCAGGTACTCACAGTGTCAAATAATGAAGGTCTTGGTGGTGATGACTGCTCATTATACCAGTCCGTTAAGTAAAGCTTTGTCCTAAGTCACAACCCACATATCTGTCATATAACCACTTAGGCAAGTCATAAATGAGTTCTGTGACATGGGCTCAGAAGGTTGTCAGTGAAGAGTATGATTAGAGGTGTCTTTTATCACTTACTACTGTGTCTCATTCAGTTTTAGGCAGTACTAGAAGTTGAACCTAGGACATCATGTATACTAGAGAAGCCACCTGCCACAAAGCTATACCTATAGCCCTTCAGAGATGATTTAAGGAATTCTATTGGTTACTAAAGCAACTCAGTGACTCTTCCTGAGCTGTTTAGTTATCAGAAGGGAAGCAATGCCAAATGTTAGATGTTGTTTGCAAGAAAACAGATGCCTACCATTGTATGAAGTTATGCTGCTTTAGTTAAAATAACCCTCTGTCCATTTTTGACCAGCTTAGGGGCTTTAGGGTCAATAGCAGTCCACTGAAGTTTGATTTTTATTGTGGAATGTGTCATCAACATATTCTGGTTTCATTGCTTGTTTTTATGTGTACTCTTCTTAGTCTGCTTTGCTTGTGAGTTCCAATGCTGAATGGGTTGCATACTTGGTTTTTATTTTGCCTGCAGACATCAATGAATGTGAGCAGTTTGGCATCTGCCCCCAGAGCTGTCGAAATAGCAAGGGAAGTTATGAGTGTTTCTGTGTGGATGGCTTCAAGTCTATGAGTAGCCATTACGGAGAACGGTGTGCAGCTAACGGTACGATGGGTTCGCGTTTGGAACAAGTCACTTCCGGGGGACATAAATATTGAAGAGTATGATGTACTAGGCAATGAACTTCTACTTCTTATAGTCTCCACAACTTCTTTCTTACTACCTACCTCTTCTCTCTTTCCTACTAGCTTAAAAAAATCTAACAAATGTGCAAAATTAAAAGACAGATTAGTTATCATTCTGAATTTAACCTCTTCTATACCTGGATAAAAGCTTCTAATATGGAACAGATGTTAGTCTGTAAGAGACACAAACAACAGAAGATTGTAGCAGGATACAACAAATTGATGAAACCTTGGCTCCTGGTCCAGTGATTTGAATCCACAAAATCCAAGGCGAGCCAAAACACACACAAGTGGGGTGCATCTGGGGCACTGTACTGACATATTTCTTTGTTATTGTTCATGAACTGCTGGTCACAGAGAGAAAGGATAGTGCATTCAGAACATCAATCATTGGTTTTACATTTTAGGTTAATGCCTATATCTAAGAACCCAGTTAAAGAAAGAACTGTATAAATACTAGCTGAAATGACCAATATGAGTCAGAAGCATTATGTTCCAAATTTCAGAGATCTGATCTAAATCGACCTTTCCCAGTTAAGGAGTATATGGCCTTATTTAGGATTTGAAATTGGTGCTAGAGTTTAAGAAACTCATTGAGAAGATAGTTTCTGGCCAGAAACTTTATCCAATGCATAGTATAAGTTGAGGGCTTAAGGTGCACATTTGACTGTCCTCCAGTTAGAGTGAATAGAAACCAGGGGTAAGGCGTTTGAACAGCTAGTCCTGCAATTAAGCAGCACATTTGAAAATGTTTAAATCTTTTCACTAAGGGGGTAGCCGAAATAAATTAGAATATTCATATAAAACATAATGTCAAGTCTGAGGAGATATATAAAACGAACTTTTGAAAGTCACTTAAAATCACATTTGATTGACATTTTGCAATTTTAAAATTCTAGAGAAGTATTTTGGGATGAGTCACCGTTGAAAGAGCTACTTTAGGCTTTAGGAAAAAACCCTGAAAATTCAAGAACAAGCTGGCTTGTTTCTCATTAGCTGGCAGTTAAATTGGGCTATGGGGATGATTACCTGTTAAGAGAATCACAAAACCTGTCAGTCAAGAGTGAGGGCTGATAGCTCCCCAGGAAGCTCTAGGCTGTGAATACTGTATGTTTTCTGTGAGGCTGGATGTCTGCACTCTTGTCAGTGGGTGAGGAATAGATGTGCAGTAAAAATGAGAACTCTTTGTAGTGGTCTTAGTCTTGTGTAAACTGCCCTTGGTGGCGAAAGAAAGAAAGAAAGAGAGAGAGAGAGAGAGAGAGAGAGAGAGAGAGAGAGAGAGAGAAGAAGAAGAAGAAGAAGAAGAAGAAGAAGAAGAAGAAGAAGGAGGAGGAGGGAGGGAGGGAGGGAGGGAGGGAGGGAGGGAGGGAGGGAGGAAGGAAGGAAGGAAGGAAGGAAGGAAGGAAGGAAGGAAGGAAGAAACTGATGCTCACAGCTGGAGATTTAGACTTGTAGACTTGTAGACTTGCAGGGTAGTCAGCTTTATTTGGTCAAATTTCTCTAAAACTATCTTCTCCCTCTCCCTCTTCTTCTCCTCCGTTTCCTCCCTGCCTCCAACGGAAATACCCATAGTGCATTTCATACCTGCTTCTTAAAAGTGTAAGTGGAATGGGAGAGAAAAGCAGCCCTTTGTTTGTTTACAGAAAACCCTCCTCTGTTGCTCCTGCCTGAGAATGTTCGCATCCGGAAGTACAACATCTCATCTGAGAAGTTCTCTGAGTATCTGGAAGAAGAAGAACATATCCAGACGCTTGACTATGACTGGGACCCCGAAGGCATGGACCTCAGTGAGTAGAAAAGCTACACACTGGTCATTGCGAAGACTTTTCCTGGTGTTTACATGGTGAATTTGTGGAAACTGTGTATTTCCTTTTGAACCAGGTGGAGTTTTCTCGCCTAGAAGGAAGTGGGAGCACCCATTCAGCACATCCCTAGGTTTTCACTGGGGACTTGGGTCCCTGTCAGCTTTCCCTTATTTCCCACTGAAACTTCTCCTCATATCTCCTTGTATTTTAATATCCCCTTGTCTTTTGCTCACAAAGCTACCCTTCTTTTTTGTTTTATTTTTTGTTTTTTTGAGACAGGGTTTCTCTGTGTAGCTTTGGTAACTGTCCTGTAGCTCGCTCTACATCCCAGGCTGGCCTCGAACTCACAGAGATCTGCCTGGCTCTGCCTCCCGAGTTTTGGGATTAAAGATGTGTACCACTGCCGCCCTGCTCTACCCTTCTTTTCTACCATAGCATAGTGGCAAACTTCTGAGCACCAATGTCACCAGTGTGACATTCTGGCAGAGTCCCACAAGTGCCCACCATGAGGTGATAGCATTTTATAGATGCTTTCTAGACACATGCTACATTGCCTTTGGTACCTAGCTGTCCATCTGATGTTCTCTAACCTTCTAGTTGTGTGCCCTTTGGAGATTGAACCTAACTCCTCCTCTCTGTGTTCCCAGCTTCTAGCCTGATGTCTACTACAGAACTATATGTAGTGGGCACTACAAGAGATTAGTTTAATATAAGAAAAAGTGAACGATGCCTGTCGATGAGCACGGTCTTCTATGATCACAAATTCATTTTCTATCCTTATGCTCCATTTCCTAGAGTTATGACATCAAACAACTGTCACAATTATTAAAATCAATTTTTTAACTGTAAAGTAGAAGTAGTAATCTTACTGTTATTTACTTGAGAGACTTTTTTGAAGGGTGAATTTGACAATACATGTGAAATGTTTATGATCTACTAATGATCCCAATGTAAATGTATTACTGTATTTTCACATTTATGTATGTAATGAATTGTTTTTCTTTCCAACTATGTTTTTTTCAAGAATGATACTTGTTTGGGGAAGAAGCGTATGCCAATATACTCTAAAATTCAGTTTTAATCTGTGTGTAATCAGATTAACCTCAGTGCTTAGGGGAGGGGCCAGGAGAATTACAAGCCAAAGGTTCTCTGAACCACTACATAGCAGGACCATGTCTTGTAGAGGGGAAAAGGCCACACCAAGTTATAAGTTGAGCCTTTCTTGTCAGTAGTGCATGGATAATGTGTATTGAGGTTTGATGTAAGGGAATTCGTTATGTTATGGAAATGAGGCAGAGAGATCAGTAAATGACTCACTAGACCCAAGATACACTCTTACTGTGCACTCCTCTTCAGGTGTTGTGTATTACACTGTGCTGGGACAGGGCTCTGAATTTGGTGCTATCAAACGTGCCTACATTCCTGACTTTGAATCTGGTAGCAATAATCCCGTGCGTGCAGTTGACC
The DNA here is from genome assembly GCF_903995425.1 of Onychomys torridus. Lineage (NCBI taxonomy): Eukaryota > Metazoa > Chordata > Mammalia > Rodentia > Cricetidae > Onychomys > Onychomys torridus. The sequence goes on along the minus strand of NC_050446.1, from coordinate 46,259,406 downwards.
TGGGCCTGAAATATGTAATGCAGCCGGATGGATTAGCCGTGGACTGGATTGGAAGGTAAACATGACATCTCTCTTGCTCGTTTCATTTTTGTGAGGTGGTTCTGGTTTCAGTTCACCATGGTTATACTGGTGAAGTCAGCAGCTAGCACAGCTCCACTATGCCTGGGTCTGCCCTAGCCACAGCAATCACCTCTGCTTGCCTCTTCGTGCAGTACAAACATTGTCCTTTTCTATATTCAGTGTGTGCCACAGAAGGGTTTGGGAAAGCACCCAGGTCCAGATTCTGTGTTACATGTCAGAGTTCTGTGTTTCGAGACTAACTTTGAGTATGGTGGTGTTGTTCACTGGGGAAATTCTCCAAGAGTATCACTGGAGATTAAACATTTCCCTCTGGTAATTATTTGGGAAAAGGAACAAGGCTCAGTTTTTAGTATCCAAGCTAGCTGGTACCAACTGGCATCAAAGTTATAGAGTTTTATCCTTGTTCTATTCTGTTGGACCATCTAGAACCTTCTGGCTCAGGTTGGATGATCTCTAACTCAGAAACTTGTGCAGAATCTTGCTCATGGATACCTGATATCCAGCCTGGTGTGGAAGTGTTGCCAATAACCCTTTCCTCCAGCGGAGGCTTGCACTGGCAGAACACTGGTGGGAGAGAGAATCTTAACCTTGAAGATGAAGTGGGAAGTCTCAGTGGCTCCCCACCCTCCTGGAGAATGGAGTCATTGGAAGTACAAATTCATTTTCCCTCTCAACCATCTTGTCACTGGAGACTCGAGCTTCTCCAGAGAAGTTAACTGGGTCCCTAACGTGCCTGCAGGCTAACAGGAGACTCAACCTCAGCGTTCTCCTTCAGGAAGCAGGGCCTCTGAGAACCATTACAGAAACCTAGATGTTAACTCACCTCCGTAAAGGAGTGGGAGCAGTGCACTTCTCTCATCTCAAGTTTGACCTCTCTCTGAGCCTCAGTGGATGAGGGAATTAAGAGGCCGCAGCACTTCTCTCGTGCTTTAGACGTGGAAATAGGGCCAGGCTAGCTTTGCTGAGTTTGTTACTTTGAAATGGTGGTGCTCAGTTCTTCTTGATTACAGTTGGGCTTTTTGCCAAAGGGGAAGAGACTCATGGGCAGTAAGAATTAAAAGGCACATGCCTTAATCTGCCTGTAACTCAAAAAATCGATGTGAGGCCAATCCATCTGATACATCCACTACAGGCACAACAGATACAGTATCTGAGTAATTTGCAGGCGTCCGAGTATTTGTCACACTGGCCAGAACTCGCAGACTTAATTTTCTCATATTCATGTTTCTTTTCAAATGCGTGGCCAGGGTTTTCTATTGTTTAACTAACTCTGTCCCTCTACATTCAGGCATATTTATTGGTCAGATGCCAAGAGCCAACGGATTGAGGTGGCTACCCTTGATGGAAGGTACCGGAAGTGGCTGATCACCACCCAGTTGGATCAGCCAGCTGCCATTGCTGTGAACCCTAAGCTAGGGTAAGTATTTGAAGGGATGATTTAGTCAATATATCGTTTCTAATGGTGAAATTCCACATGGGAATCTGTCTGCTTACACGAATCCCTTTCTTGGCTTTTATTTGGATACATTAAAAAGTATTGAAATTCAGATGGTAATTTGGTTGTATTACATTAGCCATAAAAGACGTGTTTATACATATATATATTGATTATTTGTAGAAATACTCCATTTGGTAGTTGACCTCACCACAAGAACCTAATTTAGTCTTTTCCTCTTGATTTTTGACATTTAAGTGGATGCTTAACATTCATGTACTGGCATCTAAATTCTTCCTTATTTTGAGTAGACCAAAGTCCTTTTCCTGTTTAGACAGGACCAGTGTCCTGTCTTTGTATACGAAACACTATGAGTTAATACTTTGATTCTGGTGTCTTCTACATGTGAAATCATGGTCCCTAGACATTCAGTTTAAAATGTACTTCCCTGAGAAGATCTAACTCCCAATGTGGACTTGATCTCAGCATCATATTTTGTGTCTTATGGGTAACATACGTTGGAAGTGAAGAGACATCTTTGTAGAAGCAGTCACACTCCGGAAAAGTGTTGATTGCATGTTGGTAACATCTCCTATGCCACAGTATGAAGGAAGTGCCACTAGATGAGATGCTTCAACCAGGAAATATTCTGTTACAGGCTGATGTTCTGGACTGACCAGGGGAAACAGCCTAAAATTGAGTCTGCCTGGATGAACGGGGAGCATCGCAGCGTTCTGGTTTCTCAGGACCTTGGCTGGCCAAATGGCCTTTCCATAGATTATCTGAATGATGACCGGATCTATTGGAGTGACTCCAAAGAAGATGTTATTGAAACCATAAAATATGATGGGACCGACAGGAGACTCATCATAAATGAAGGTTAGGAATGAGCCAGAATTCATGTATTTATAATTGTCTAACATTTTCTGTGTGCCTGTGTGTAATTCCTCAGATTTGTTCCCATCAATTCCCAGCTGCTATATTAAATTCAAATGAATTCATAACAATAATAATCCTTATTGTAATTTTAAGTACCAGGATCAGATGATGAAAGAACTAAGGTTTCTCTTAGGTCCCGCTGACATTTTTGCCTTCCACTTGTTAAGTCACATGTGACCTTAGCAGTCTACATCCAATTGCTTCTAGACCTATGTATTTCCACGTGCTAGCCTGTTCTTGTATTCAACTAGAAACATGTAGAAGGAAAGGAGTGTTTTGTTTTATCATCCAAAATCTAGACAGAACTATATCAACCCAGCGCATTTCCCCTAGCTGGCCAGGTTTGTCTCATATTCAAAGTGGGAGGCAAGGAGGGTCACATTCTTTTGAAAAATGGAATAAAACCAGCAACTCTAAAGTCAGACCATTTATAATAACCCAATTTATCTGCCCAAACATGCTAGCTATCGCTTCAGTCCAAATGACAGCAGTCACAGTCGTGCTGGGGATTGTCTCACGAACTCTGATTTCTTTTTCCACTGTTGGTAAACAGCAATGAAGCCGTTCAGCCTGGACATCTTTGAAGACCAGCTATACTGGGTAGCTAAGGAAAAGGGAGAAGTGTGGAGAACAAATAAATTTGGGAAAGGAAATAGAGAGAAAGTGCTGGTGGTGAACCCTTGGCTCACTCAAGTTCGAATCTTTCATCAACTGAGATACAATCAGTCAGGTAATAAGCAAGGTTGGAATGAGATGATGAGCTGGACGCCTTGTTTTGGAAGGGTGGCTATAGTGTTAGTGGATGATGACGGCCATGATGGGGTATGCATAGGTGCTTTAAACATTTTGAATCCAGAAAGAAAGCATCATAGGCTGAATGAACAGAGAAAAACTATTAGAAATGTTTCAGTCAGTCCTTGTTTGGCATTAGGGAGATAGACTTTTAGGTCACAGAGTCTAGCAGACAACAGACCCGTGCTTTGAGAAATCACCCAGTGGCTCTGTCTCATGAATGCCAGAAATCATTTCCATTCTTAAAATGGCAAAACCAGATACTTAATCTTGTAGATACCCCCTTCTTATTTTTGTACCATTCAGTTCCACTTTCTAGGGTTATCTGTGATAATATCTCAACATTGTGTGGAGAAAATGAAAGGATATTTTTTTGATGAGGAAAGAAATTAGCCTTTACCAAGTTATCTGGCGCTTGGTTCTTTTTTTCGATAACCTGGTATCTGCTACTTAATTTAGCTTAATTCTACCTAATCCAAAGCTCAGGTTTTTTTTCCTCATTTGGTTTAGTGGTCTGTATCTTGGCTCTGGCTGAATTCTGTTATAGGTTTGGATAAGTCATTTTTATCTAATCTGCATTTCTGAACCAAGGACAGTTCTGAGATCCTGTGTTAGCCTCAGGGAATTACAGCTCAGAGCTGAGATTCCCAGGAACTTACACTGGTGGTGAATGTGTGTTCTAGGAAGTAGTATCCTTGAATGGCTTTTATGTGTTTTTCCTAGCTTGTCACTTGAATACTCAATGTAATAGACTGTGTCTTAAGTGACCTGGTGACCTGGCTCAAAGAAAAACAGAGTCTGGGGACTGTCTTTCAGTCAGCTGAAGCTCTGGGTCCCATTTGGGGAAATGCTGACTTGAGATGAAGGCTTGGGATTTCTGCTTCATCCCAAATGTGCTAGATTGGCATTCACTCTGGACCAACAGTCTTCAAATTTCAGCATGTATCAGACTGGCAGACCTTAATAAATATGGCTTGCGGCACCCGACTTGTGGGTATTTGAAGTTTTCACTTAGTATGGGTTCTGGTGGTTCAGGGAAATGTGAAACCTGTTCCCCAGTCAGTCCTTACTTCTCAGTGCAGACTGAGGACTGATGACATCAGATGGGATTGGTCAGCAATGGGATGCCTACTTAGACTCCCCACACCCCGAACTCCTGAAGCAGAATCTGAATTTACACAGATTTACAAACATCACATGAGCCATTCAAAATTACTTAGCACTAGTAGATGTTAAGTTTAGGCATGAACCAAGAAGATTCTCACCTTCCAACAGCAGAGATGAGTAGCAATGACAGAGACTGTGAATAGCAAAGAAATCAGACGGGAATATTGAGCCACTTTGGGGTGGCACAGGTGGCAGTGTGGGGATCCAGGTAACATGTGACCTAGAAGTGTTGGGGTGCTGTTTGTGCTCTGCCAATGCCACACAGAGCCCCACCAGTTCCTAGGCACACTTTGGTTGGGGTACTCAGCCTCCTGTCAGGGCCTAACTCTGTTCTCATCTACTTTCCAGTATCCAACCCGTGCAAGCAAGTCTGTAGCCACCTCTGCTTGCTGAGACCAGGCGGGTACAGCTGTGCCTGTCCCCAAGGTTCCAGCTTCCTAAGTGGCAGCACTGTTGCATGTGATGCAGGTGAGGATAGTCACTGCCTGGGAAGCCTTGGGTCCCTGAGCAGCCCAGGGGATCCTATATTTGTGACCTTGGCAGATTCAAGTCAGTAGCTGGGAAAGAGGCTAAGGGAAACAGGAGAAGAGCTGCGTGAGGCTCTGAGGGCCGTCATGTTGCCATTTATGTTATAAAGATGTTCTTCCTCCTTTCACCCTTCTTTCTCCCTGCAGTAGACTCCCTTTGTTCTAGAATTTGCTCAAGGAAGAAAACCATTTCCTGAGGAGTAGGGGAGCCAGCATAGGGGGCAGGTGGCTGGAGGATCCTCCTGCTTTTCTTACATGCCCCTTTCACAATTTGAGCTACCAAAGGACTGAGTTTTGAAAGCTGAGAAATGATGTCCAGAACAAGGCAGAGGTGGTTTGATTCTCCTGCAGTGCTGGGGGTGAGCCATTTATCAGTGGCTAGTCTAAATAGTCAATAAGTCACTGGGATAACTACTGTCTCTAACCAATGTCCTCTGCTTAATAAGCAATCAGAAAGTCATCCTGCAGTTCACCCTGCAGCCTACCTTACAGCCTGGGGGAGCTTCCTGGGGGGGGGGGGGATAAACTGATCCTACCACTGGGGGAGCAGGCAGTTCAACAGGATTCATTATCTCATTTGGAGAAAGTACTGAGGGTGGAAATACCTCTTTTGTTCGCCTCTCTTCTCCTGCCTTGTGTACTCACCCCAGTGATAAGATTCTGCTATTTTGAGGCTGGAGAGACGGGTTAGTGGTTTAGAGCACTGGCTGCTTTTTCAGAGGCCCCAAGTTCAATCCCCAGTTCCCACATAGCGACTCACAACCGTCTGTGACTCCAGTTCCAGGGGATCTGACAATTTGTTCTGGCCTCTGAGGGAGCTCTCACAGACAATACATGCAAGCCAACAACACAAACACTCTGTAAGATTCTCATTTAAGAGCTTTATCCAAAGTAAGCCCATTAATAACAGTCATTGTATACAAGTCCTTGATGTGGTATATTGTTAATTAACATATTGGAATGTGTTTATGGAATGTGTGCGCTGTACTAAGTGTGATTGAAAGTACCAGAGATAACAGAAGTGAGTGAGACAGACAAGTCCCTTCTCTCCCTGAGCTAATTTGCTAGTAGGACAATAAACAAGAAACGTATGAATATGTAACAGGACAGATGGTTAAAGGATAATGGAGAAAAGTGGACCAGGACAGGAAGAGGCACAAGGGTGGCCCACAGAGCTCAGAGAGGAGACAAACTCCTCAAATAAAACATGTGTATGATAAATACTCATCCAGGGAGTATGCTGGGGGCGAACCAGGAGCAATAATCCTGAGGTGGGTTCCTTATCAAGTCAAGAGATCCCTTGCTAGCTGTCCCCTAGGTGCTTATGCATCTCTCTGTATCTGTGTGTCTGCCTCTTGCCTGATTCTCTGCTGATGCTCTGGAGTCTTGGGTTGCAGTTTCAAGCTGTGTCTAAATTAAACTCTTGGCTTTAATGGTTCCCAGAAGAGAATCTGGGGAATTTCAGGTGACACAATTTATGTTCTGGGTTTAGCATCTCCTCACTGTTTAGAGGAGGAAAGGATTCTGCAGTTTCTATGTACGGGTGTATATCACTCCCCCAGGAACCTGGCACTTTCATTTGCCTTAGGGAGCAGGTGGCAGCTTTGCAGGGAGACTTGTCAACTAGCCTGACCCCTCCCCCCCCAAGTCCTGGATAGGTTTTGCATGGTGCAGTGCTCTGCTGTGAGTGGCTGACTAACCCATGCATGGCTTTTCCTTTCTGCAGCCAGCGAACTTCCCATCACCATGCCTCCCCCATGCAGGTGCATGCACGGAGGAAGTTGCTATTTTGAGGAGAATGACCTCCCCAAATGCAAGTAAGTCTGACTCTTGAGGTCCCAGCTGTAGGCTTTGGCTCTCCTAGGGAAACTGAGCTCTTAATCTGACCAGTTTGTCCTCCCTCTTTGGGGGAGTCTGTAGAAGGTGAGGCAATACCTCCCAAACCATGCCTGGCATAAGTAAGCCTCAGCTGAGGATCTGGCTCAAATGCATTTCTCAGAGACACCGCAGTTCTAACACTTCTTGGGAATGGCCCAGTCGTATGGAAGAGTCAGGAGACAGAAAGTGGCGTGTCTCCACATGCCACCTCCCACCTCACCTGGGATGACGGCTTAGGAGTATGGCAGAGCAGCTGTCAGGAAAGATAGATGTCTCAATACAAGGATTATGACAGGCAGACTCTGGAGTCAAAGTCTGGAGTGAAGAAGCGTGTTGGAAACCTTCATCACAGAACAAGAGGAACAGTCGCTTTCTCGAAAGCTGTTGGAGGACAGAATGCTGTTTCTCTCTAAGGAAGAAATGCATGGAGCAGAGAAACAGCCAGTGGGCTTGCTTCATGAGGCTGACCCTTACAGGCGCCTCTCCACCATAAGTGAATTTCCAGAGTCAGACCGGTGCTCTTAGGGGTGCAGGCTGCATTGCCGGTTCCTCAGGCACTTCACTGGAGCAGAGCTCTCTCTGCCTCTGTGCTCGCAAAATCTCAGTCAAGGATAAGGAGGAGGTCTTTTGCTTCCAGGTGTTCCAGTGGATACAATGGAGAATACTGTGAGGTTGGGCTCTCGCGAGGCATCCCTCCAGGAACAAGTAAGCCGTCCACGCCCCTTTTGACCCAGTCTTTGAAAGCTCTGAGGCTCTATTCCCTTTAGCCTTCCTTGTCATGGTAGTGATATTGACTCTCTGTTTCTCCTCTGTGCAGCAATGGCTGTGCTGTTGACATTCCTGATAATCACCATTGTTGGAGCTCTGGTCCTGGTTAGCTTTTTCCACTACAGAAAAACTGGCTCCCTTTTACCTGCTCTGCCCAAGCTGCCAAGGTCAGTTTCTGTGTGTTGGCTTGACTTTCTACATGTGACCCCAATTTCTTGTTCTGATTTTGTATATGGGAATGTGCTTTCATGGGTTCAAGTAGACATACATGTTCAGGTGCTGTGTCTGACACAGTTAAGATTCGGTAATATGGAAGGAAAGTAATCATTACAAAGATTAAAAAACAGGAATAATGACATAACACATTGTTTTGGTTCATTCTAGCTTAAGCAGCCTTGCCAAACCCTCTGAAAATGGAAACGGGGTGACTTTCAGATCAGGGGTTGATGTTAACATGGACATCAGTGTGTCACCTTTTGGTCCAGAGACAATTATTGATAGATCCATGGCAATGGTGAGTGAGGCTTCCATGGCATTATCTGAGGTTTTTCCTCTATACTAACTTGTGGAAGAAACCCTTTTTAGGAATCAAACTAATCTTGGGGTATTAAAATGAAGAACAAAGTCTGTCCTCTGTAGACCACAGAGTTGGTGGAAACTATGGCTCTCTCATCTTCTAAATATGCATTTATAGGCATGGGCTGACCTTTTCTGATTCTTTCTGGCCTTGTGTGTAGAATAGGGATGTGCTTACCTCTTAGAAGGAACAGATGGCACACTCGGTGATGATCCTAACATAGCCTTGACCCAGCAGGGGCTTTCTGTAATCTGGAAACTAACTTCTGACACATCGTCTCCATCCCCAACCTTGCCTGAAAGAACAATATTCCTCAGGCCACCCTATTTTCCTCTATCTTCTCCCACCCACCCTTTGCTTCACTGCTTACTACAGTGAGTTACGTACATTAAAGGGCCACAGAGAATTCAGCCATAGGAAGAGTATTTGTGATGTAGCCCTGGGTCCCTGCTGCCACTTTCTCTAAAAGCTCTCATGTTTTGGGTGACTTGGTGTGGTGGGCATCCAGTCTGAGGGAGACACCTTTCTGTCTGAAGCAGGTCAGTGGGTGTGACCTCTCTCTCTCCTCTCCACCAGAACGAACACTTCGTCATGGAGGTGGGGAAGCAGCCGGTGGTATTTGAAAACCCGACCTACGCAGCCAAGGACAGCACTTCCAAGGTCACCCTGGCAGCTCAGGTGAGATGTCACACATCCTGTTTTCAGCCATTGTTGCTGTTGAATCTTGCTGTGTTGCAGAATGTTCCACAAGGCCTCTAACCTGCCCTCCTAATGGGAGGAAGCCCTGTGGCCTGTACCTCAGTTTCCCTCTCCACAGTCATGAAGCTACCCATTTGCAGGGTTTACAGCCCTGCACATAGTCAGAGCCCCGTGTCATGGCAGAGACATGAGGCTTCACAGCCATGTGGGAAGGGGGATTCACTGTTCGCAGTCATCCAGTCTGAGCAAGGGGTATGAATCTATTAGAGATCCAGGAGACACAGGGCCCCATGATGGATGCAGGGACATATGGCAGAAATGAATGAATGAGAGAGTTCGCGAGCACACTCTTGGAGGGGCTGTAGTGAGAAGACCTGTTCTGAAGAGTACAGAGGTCTGAGATCAAGTGCTTGGTGAAGGCTTGTTACTCTGTACTTTTAAGAGGAGCTGGGAGAAGACATAGATGTTTAGACACACTGCTTTTCATTAGTCTGGACTACCAGCCTGGTGCCACTTTTAGACCCACCAGTTTTTGGCCTGAGCCTCCTGTCTAAGTAGCCACAGTAAATAGCCTTCCATGTTGGCTAGTGACCAGCTTTCTTTCAGACTCAGCATATGGTATATTTTAATGTGAGGGGATAGAAACATTCCCTTCAAAAACAGCTTTTTTCTTTTGGGGAGGGGGTGTTTCAAGACAGGGTTTCTCCGTGGCTGTCCTGGAACGAGGCTGGCTTCACTAGGATCCACCTGCCTCTGCTCCCCCAGTTCTGGGATTAAAGGCGTGTGCCACCATGCCTGGCAAAAATATTTGAATTTTTGCCTGCTCCTCGATAGTGCATCTTGGAATAGATAAGACATTTTCACATGAAATAAAATGAGTATATACAAATACACATACGTTTAAAAAGAAACAGAATGGTGGGTGTAAAATGTAAGAAAATGGAGTATATTATATTGCCAACTGTCTTTTTTAAAAATTCATCCTCTTAGGCAGTCCTCAGATTACTCATTTTATTATTTTATTTATCCACTGATCTTTCGAGACACAGTCTCACCATGTAGCCCTGGCTGGCCTCAAACCCACAGACATTTGTCTGCCTCTGCTGGAATTGATAGTGTTTGCCACCACGGCCAGCCATACTTACTCTGTCCACTGACTTTGTGTAACTGCTCCCACTCAGCACTTGGTTGCCAGTATGCGACGGGAATATCTTGGGAATCAAGAGTCTTCTTGCAGCAGGAATTATGAGAAAGCATGATAGTGTACTTGACTGCCAGGGTTGACATATTCGGTGACTTCGTGGTTATTGTTTTTATTTGGGGGAAGTGGGTAGTATTTATAGCTGCCAGGGTCACTCACCTGGCTGTGCCTATGGAGAACAAGGCAGAAAAAGTATTCAAGAGTCATTTAATCATTTATTCTTTCAAAACTGCATAGGGGCCATCAATATCCTCACAGGTGGCTGTATCAGAAAATGTGGAAAACCAGAATTACGGAAGTCCCATAGATCCTTCTGAGATCGTTCCAGAGCCAGAGCCAGCCTCCCCGGGTGCTGATGAAGTTCAGGTAACGGAATTGACTCATGAAAAGAGCTTTGAAGTTTCCAGGTTGATGTGTACAAAGAATGGAAAACAGAATCCTAGATCTAATATATCTTCAGAAGAAGGACATCAAATTTTGAGACATTCACACAGCTTGCATAGTGAGCGTACATATGAAAGACCCTTCCCTGGAGGGTCTGTTTCCAGCTGGCATTTGTGGCTTTACTATTACCAATGTCTACCATTAGGTGGCACTACTTATTCCTCCTTCCTCTAAGTCTAGATACACCTAATTGTACAGCCTTTGCATTTCATAGAATATTTGGACTGTAATTCAACAAGTACCTTTCATATAAATTGTATTAGTGAATAATGTACTACTAACTTTACTGAGCACACTCATAGCTATTCCAGGTCTACATGCTTGATTCAGGACACTTCTTTTAGCTCTGAGAACTATAGTCCTTAACAATGTCCCTCACAAGGGGAACTATGGGCAAATTGGAAATGACATTGCTTCTTGATATAAACAAAACACTGTGGAGGACATTTAAATGTTCCTGATCCTTGTTCAGAAAAGTTCAGTAGCATCTTCTCTAATTCAGTGTGACTCAGAAAAAATTACCTCTTGCACACAGACACACAGACACAGACACACACAGACACACACACACACACACCATAGAAAGGCAGTTTTAGTTCACTGTTTTCCCAGGGACTTCTTTGTCCTTGAGCTACGTTTAAAAGCAGACATTGAGGTTTGTTTTCCACGGACTCCAGATTACTTGAATGTCAAATGTTCAGTCCCCAGGTCTCACTCTACTCCGAGGCAGTGCTAGACTTTTCGTTCTTATCATTTTCTTTCCAGTCCATCCCAAATCCTAGTCATCTTCTAATCAGAGGTCGTGCTGCCTGTAAGGAGGGGTAACGTGGCAAGAAGCTGTTCCATCTCCCCTCAACCCAGGTTCCAGAAATAGGATGGACATGGAGGGATTGTTGAGGATGAGAACCAGGCTTCCCCAATTGCAGCCCAGCTCTTCATCTCCATTTTTGCAGCCCACTGGTGCTTCCACTTGCCTCAGCACGGGCTGAGACTCTCCAAGTTCTGTTCTCTCCCATCTGTCCAGGGATCCTGTATCTGTGACCCCGGGGACACTAACTAGGCACTTGGTTAGTTCACCAAGGATATTCATGTCCAAAGGAGTCTCCCAAGTCTAGCTTTCTTAGTTAATATGCAGAAGATACCTATTACTCAGTCTTGTCATTTTCCACAGGTCACATTGACCTGCGTGGGATCTCCTAAGGAGGTTTGGAAATGAGGACTACCACATTCCTCATGTTAGCAATTGCTTAGTCTCCAAGGAGCTCTTGCAGACTGGGACAAAGCCTGTGAAGAGTGTTGGCCTTGTCCTCTCGGCTTCACATTTCCAAACATAGCACTTTGACTTCCACCTCCCCTTGTTTTATGGCATACGGAATAGTTGTGTGGGTTGGGTGAATGGTTGTGCCTTTCTTCCAGAGTCATGTGCTACTGGTACCAAATTTCACCGCCATCTTGTAAAACATATGGGCTTCCTGAGATGCCAGTCGGGGGAGCCTGTCAAAGAGGTGGCCAGTACTCTAACCACGTTTTCAGTAGTGTGGGGCCAACCCACTGTGTGTGTGTGTGTGTGTGTGTGTGTGTGTGTGTGTGTGTGTGTGCGTGCGCGCCATAGTTTGGCTATTTGTCTTGCTGTGACTCAGCCTGTGTCATACAAGGGATTGTTGAGATGAAATCAGAACCATAAAGATTTCTGACACCCAGCAAACACTCAGTTTTTGTTGTGTCAGTTGTTTGTGATGATGATAACGACAAGGATGATGATGGTGGATGTGATGAAGTAAGGGGATATTCTGGCCAAGATGGTTTTGGAAATAAGAGACACAATTTGACTTCTCAGCTGCTCTAGGAACCTCTGTGTGTCCTAGTGTTTTGTATACCCTGTGCCTGACTAGCTGCATGGCAAATCCTCTAGATGGCATAGGTCCATACTGAGAAGCTGCACATTCACACTGAGGAAGGGTTTTGAAATTGTTCTATGAAAACAGCTGAGAGGGTCTTAGTCCAGGGACCAGAAGAGGAACGGAACAATATATTGCTTAAGTCACAATAAGAATTGAAAAACCTGGGAAAAGACATCCACAAAGAAAACAAAACAGAAAAGTCCATTACTGAATGCCTTTCATCTCCTCTGTGCATTTAGGGTACGAAATGGAACATCTTTAAACGAAAACCCAAACAGACCACGAACTTCGAAAATCCAATCTACGCAGAGGTAATTTTGACTCTCACTGCTTTGGCTCACATTGGGATTATTCCGGGAAACTGGCAAAGGTTGGTCCTTTCACAGCACTGTGTCTGGCCGTGCTGTGGAAGTAAATGACTGACTCATGTCTTCTTGTGGTTGTAGATGGACAGCGAGCAAAAGGAAGATGTGGCTGTGGCTCCCCCTCCATCTCCTTCTCTCCCTACTAAAACTTCAAAAAGAAATCCAACTCCAGGCTACTCTGCAACAGAAGACACATTTAAAGACACTGCAAATCTTGTTAAAGAAGATTCTGATGTATAGCCATACCAGTTCTCTAGGGAATGATTAGATACTCACTTTTGCACATATATTTTTTACGGACAAATGAAAAAAGTTAACATTCAGTACTTTATTAAAAAATATATTTTTCTCTGTTTGCCAATAGTTGGAAGTGTGTGTCTTTTTTACTCATGCCATTTCATATTTTTACAATTGTCACAAGGTACTGTGTATATCTTGCACTGATGCTGTCTGAGGGTGATGCTGTGAAGATATTGTACTTCTGTAAATTTTGGAAGGATTATCACATCTTTGCATCTGCTAATGAAAGTACCTGTTGAGTGGGTTGCTGAGCTGAAGACTAGATGATCTGATGGGAAAAGGAGTTGGCTTAGGGCTTTGGATATGCCTAAAGAAGAGGTACCACTCATGATTCCTTTAGAGCAATCTAGGAAAGGCATCCAAGCTTCATTTATGGGTCCATTTTTACACATCAGCACTTAAAACAATAATCAATGTTCAACATTACCTGTCAGCTTGGTTAGTAAGTGTACTAATAGAGGCTAGTGGTGGCTACATAGACTGTAGATGCTTCAGACAACACAGAAGGTACAGATCCTTCTCTGTGCCTCTGTCTTCTAACCCCACCTGTGTTTTGAATGTGCTGTGTTCCTTGTAGCCAAGTCAACCTTTGTATCTGTCACCTCATGTCCCACACTGAGTTTGTATTTCATTGAATGAGCTCTCTTGCTTGATGGACCTTAAATCAACTTCCTCCCTTGCCTGGCATCTCAGGTGTCATGTACCTTAGTCACTGGAATTCTGTAGCTGACGTATTAAAACCAAACCTGTCTCTCCATAAAGTGGGGTGCCAAACAGATGCCAGTTAAGCTGGGTGTTTGCCTCTGTGTGCAAAATATTATTATATTGACTATTTATTTCCTCCGTTGACAATGAATAGAAAGGGAAAACATTCTTATTGAGCCTTTTTTGGGTCTTTGCCTTAATCTGTACATTTGTGTCAGGATGTACTGTACATCCCAGCTCTTCTTTTGAGTAGTTGGTGTATTCTCTACTACAGGAACCATGGCATGAATATACATCTTCCATAGCAAGTAGCATTCCTGGTTCTCTGTGCTAATATTGCACATGTGTTAAACAATGAATGAATGAATGGAAGGGTGGGAGAATGAATGAATGAAATATACTACTGATTATTTTATTCTCCAGTTCTCAAAATATTTCGTTGCTCATATTTTGAGTACTGATTGTAATTACTTTGATTAGAGAAAAATGCAACTGGAAATGATGCTGCTGAAAATTTCTAATAAATGTGTATTTTATCAGATGCCTTTTGTATCTCTGTGTCCTTTCTTCTTGAGCCTTGGCCATAAATTATTCGGATTGTGCTTGCTTGCTCTCTGGCAGACCAATGCCTTGCGCCACTCCGTGCACTTCTTAGTGGACACTATTCTGGAGAGGATCCAGATTTCAGATTTTAGCTGGACCCTTGAAGCTGAAATAGAGATGAGAAAAGGGTTTGGTGGTGTTTTACTGCCTTGGTGTCCTTTGACTACAGCATGGAGAACAGAGCCACAGATGAGTTGCATCTTTTCTGGATGATTCTAAGAATATTCTTGTTTTAGAAAAAGGTGGAAAGCCCCACCCCACCCCCTTTTGCCCAATTCCCATCGTCTAGTACTGTTGGAGGCCATTTAGGCTTTCCTCAGCAGGTCTGCACAAAGAGGAGGACTGGACCACAGGCCCAGGTACCAGGTGTCTGAGATGGTCTGCACTTGGCTGTGCTGGGGGAAAGTGTTTTGCTTCACCCCTTGGCATTCCTTTAAAAACCTACGGAAGAGACAGTCAGGGCCCACTGGATTAGGATCCGGGCCCTCCCAAGGTTATCCTGTATTTTCTATCTGTTTCTCTTCCTTCTACCTTTCTAATATTTCCTGATGCTTCTACTCAAGAGTACTCTGGGGAAATGTGGGGATGAGGGATATTCCCCCACATAGTACCAGAAGTTGATATATGAAATTAATCTTCTATTTCCAGTTTCTAGACCCAGCTACACAGGGCTTCTTCTTCTTCTTCTTCTTTTTTTGTTAGTCTCTCAGGAGCCCATTAAAAGTATATCATTTTTTTTTTTTTTTTCTGGAAGAACTTACAGAGGATCATTCCCTGACAATGTGGAGAGTTTTACTACCAAAAAAAAAAAAAAAAAAAGTATTTGTCTCTAAGAGTGCAATTGTGGGTTTATCACTTCTAAAATTTTTGCTCGTTTCTTTGGCAACTTGTGAAAATTGTATTGGGAGGGACGCCAGTTTTGGAAGACAAGGAGCCTTGAGCTGCTCTTGGCACAGTGTCTTATCACTTTCATTGCATTTTAAGGGAACTGAGTTCAGACCGTGAAGGGCAGTGAGACTTTATTTACACACACACACACACACACACACACACACACACACACACACACATACGCGCAAGCGCACGCGCACACGCACACGCACACGCACGCACGCGCACACACACACACGCACGCACACACACACGCACACGCACACACGCACACGCACACGCACACACGCCCACGCCCACGCCTGCATGCTTACACAGTTGTGTCCATCACTTGATAGTTGTGACTCCTTTGTTTAACGTAGAGGCAGGCTCCAGTCCTAGCCAAAGCAGTATTTGTCCTACAGCCAATGAACTCTGACCTTCATCTCATTCCAAGCTTCATTTGGAGTTTAGTTCACTCAGAATCACTGAGGCTGTTTCAGTCAGCACCAAGCTTGCTACAAGAACTTCAGAGAAAGTAAGATTCACATCCTGACTTGATCTTCAAATGGTGCCTCTCTCTGGGTGAGCTGTCAAAATGCTGTACTTCAGGATTTTTTTTTTTTTTAAAGTATTTGGCACTCTTTGCAAAGAAACTCTGCAAATGTCTTTAGAGAGCCGAGGCTCCAGGAGGTGATGTGGGTCTATAGTCCCACCCTGAGGTTTCTAGGGCACCAAGTGGGCCCTGAACGGGGAGCAGGTTTGGAAGAACCAGTGGCAATCTAATGACTTCTGATAGGATGAAAAGTTGTGATATGGCTCCAGAGTTAACAAGCAAGGAAGGGAAATAGGTTTCATTCTTTAGAAGTTAAACTTAATTCTTGTTCTTTACTTTACAAATTAATGGTAAAATTTATGACGTGAAATATCACCCTTAAAAATTTCATGGCATCACTCTCTGTGTGTGTGTGTCTGTGTGTGTGTGTGTGTGTGTGTGTGTGAAGTTCATGTGCCATAATGTGCATATGGGGGCCAGAGAACAATGTTGTTCTCTCCTTCCACTATAGAACCCAACGAGAGTTTTTATTTGTTTTTGAGTCTTTGCCACATAGCTCAGGCTAGCCTCAAACTCTAATTAAGATTGCCCAGCTAAAATTAAATATTTATCCATATCATTTTTTATTGTTTTTCAAGATGACTTTGGAAGGTTGCCTATAAAGACTTTGGAAATCACTGAGGCATGGTATTCTAAAGTTCAGGTTGTGTTAGAGCTAATAAAAGGATATCAGGAAGTAAGCTCAGCCTAGCCTAGTATAGCAGAAATTCATTAGTCAGCTATGATATACTGTGAGTTACATGTCAGGATGGGCCATGGTTGAGTGTTCAGAGTGTAATCCACCTATGTCAGTGACTAAAGCAATGGCCGCCAACCCAGGACTGGCCAGGCGAGAGGTGGGCAGGACCATGACACTCTTGCTGACTGACTTTGGTTAAGCTACTGAATTTTTCTGAATTTCAGTTAATCATCAAAAAAGAAAAACAAAAAGAATCTTGAAAAACAGAATAAAAAAGAAGATATATATATATATAAACAAACAAACAAATAAATATAAAGATAGGTTGGGGATGTTTCTGAATGGTAGACCTCATGTAAGAGCCTGGGTTCTGTCTCTAGCAGTAACGGCACATCACTACCCAAAACAAACACACATAAAACAGACAAACACACCACACTTCACGGCTCTCAGGAGGATAGCATTTACTAATATTGAATAAATACCTATCACACAGAGACAGGTAGAGTTCCCCGAACTTCATGTAAAGCTTCTCATTTAATCCTCTGGAAACTTAACAAAGGAAGTATTATTTTAATGATGTTGCAGACCAGGGATCTCGGAGAACACACAGAATGATGCTTTGTGGACCTTAGATTACAACATGCCATGCCTGGTACAATGTTATATCCTAGGGAGAAATCTGCTTTTAGTTCCTACTCCACATCGATTCTCATTGTGAACGAGACCCTTGTGTGGAGGTGAGTAGCATTTGGTAAGTTTTAGAGCGTTTCCAGCAGCTATACCCTTAGGTTCCTACCTAGCCTGGTCTCAAATGCTAGAAACCCAGTGTGGTTCCCTGTGTGGTTCTAGCCAGCTCTGTTCTGGACAGCAGCACTGGTCAGATTCAGGTACTAAATGGTGCAGCTTCCTCCTTTACACCAGTAAACTGTTCGGCCCATCCCTCATCACCTCTCAGGAATCTCTTTTCACTCCTCATGTGGCTTCTTCTCTATAATGTTTTATCCATTTTACCCAATTAGAAGCTCTCGAGATCCTAAAAGAAAAAATGTCAAGAAATAAGTTTATCATGAATAGAGTAACATTATGTGATGAAATCCTTGATATGAGTAGTGGTCATGGCTCACCACCCTGTGGGGTCTTCAGGGCACACATGTGCTTGTAAATTACTAATATGTTGCTGGAGGCCCAGGATTTCTATCTTGCTGTGGTCTTTACCCCTTTGTCCACTTACTGACTTAGCTAACATTGACTTCTCGCCTAGTAAGTACCAGGTTCAAACATCAGGGGTTGTGCAGTCTTATCCCTTTGAGACACTACCCTGGAGGTGAGTTTAGAAGGTCTGTTGGGAATACCAAGAGGCAGGCATCCCACTTCATGAAAGTATAAAGACCCATGGAGGAAATTACAAAAGAAGATGTTGCATAGGGCTGTCTGGGCTCTTTGATATTACTGTCAATTTTGAGATGAAGCTTAGAAAAAAAGCTATTAATTTTTTACTTTTTAAATCAGGGTCTCAGGTAGCCTAGATTGGACTTGAACCTGCTATGTATCAGATCAGAGGATGATCTTAAACTTCTGCTCTTTCTGCCTCTACTTGGAAATCCAGGTGTGTCACTATGCCCAATTACGTGCACCACTGGAGATCAAACTCATGGTTTCATGCATGCTAGGCACACAATCACTCTACCAACTGAGCTACAACTTAGCCCTAGAAATTTCTTTCACATTTTTCTGGGTACATGCCTGGTCCCTGTGGAAAGCCAGAAGAGGATGTTAGATCCCCGGAGTTGGCTGTAAGCCACCATGTGGGTTCTGGGACTTGAACTTGAGTCCTCTGCAAGAGCAGCCAGTGGCCCTAACTGCTGAGCCATCTCTCCAGGCCCCGTTTTGCATTTTTTTGACTAAAGAAGTCTAGTTAGAGTGATCAGTTTTATGGATGTCCTCGCCTATTCATCTAAAGTGATTTTCCCATGCTTTCTGTGGGTTGACTTTCCTCTTATCTCAGTCACTGCAGTGGGTGGGTGTGGCTTGAGAATTCAAGCACCTGTGAATGAGGCTTGGTCTACAGGGCAGCAGTACTGAGAAGTGGAACCTTTCAGAGGCGGCACCAAGTCAAAGGTCCTTACTTTACTCAAAAAGGGTTATGGGATACCAGTCTCTCTTCTTCCTGTTTAGAGATACATGGGGTTCTTTTGATCTGACACAGTCTCCTGCCAGTGCCATCTGCCATTTTCCAAGAGTCCTTATTAGAACAAAGTCAATATAGGGACTGTACTCTTGACCCTCCCAAACTGTTACCTAACTAATCCTTTTCTCTCATGAAATTAGTTGCTTTGGGTGTTATATTATTATGATACAGAATTGAATAATACAATCACCACCTCTATTTCATAAGCCCATTTCTTTGCTCAATTTTTGCCTACCTTTCAGTTAATAAGTTTGGCATGGGCTTGTAATCTCATAATCTAGTCATTTCCTTTATGACTCTGACTGGAAAAAGTCATAAAAGACTGAGTACTGTACAGTGTCCTCTGATGAAGCAATTCGTTAGGAGACAGGGATGTCCTTATTTCACCCACTCGTACCTCCTGACTCTAGGCAGAGATATCTGTAGGCCAGATGACATGGAACAACTGTGTTTATTGCAGAAAGGCTCCATGGAGGCAGAGTTCTGTCAAAATCCTAGCTGATGGCAAAGAATCAATTTAGTGCTAACCTATACCCTGTCTACTTAGAAATGTGTACATGGAAAAAATGGAAGAAAATAATTCATGGCCAAGTGCATATGAAAGACACTCAGATTATAATTTTATGATGGTAAATATTAACTCTGGAGGGCCTCAGGAGAGTTCTAGAGACAGCTAGGCTATACTCTAGGACAGGGTAGAGGGAAGACTGAATTGTTGCCATGGAAGCCCCAGTGCTGGAGATGGGAATGTCCTGCTGAGTTGTTTCAAATAGCAAAGCCTTTGGCTCTCCATACCAGCAAGGCATTGACCACTAATAATACCCATAACCTTGGGTGGGGCAGCATCTTGATTAAGGCAAGCTCATTGAGAGGCACCCTCTGCAGCTGGAGGGCACTTAGGCACTGCAAAGGAATCCAGAGGGGATACTAGAGAGTCTTTGACTTCCATCTAATGATGCCCCGGAAAACTTTGTTTTCTAGACTGGAACACACAGAACAATTGCCTAGCTAGGAGTATATTGTATTTAACAATGGATGAATCTACTATAAGAATTGGCGTCACCTTTGTCAGGTTTCCTGATGCAAAGACTAACACCAGTGGAAGATTTCTTCCCTCTCCTATCCTTTGTTGTGGGATACCCTTTTTGTACACTGTTAAGATGTGTCTCTGCCTAAGGCATCTTCTGATTGGTTTAATAAAAAGCTGAATGGCCAATAGCTAGGCAGAAAAGAATAGGTGGGATTTCTGGGGAGAAAGAGGAACTCTGGGAAGAAGAGAAGCGGAGGAAACTCCAGCGAGATGCAGAACAAGTCGGACATAAGGAATGGGAGAGAGGTAAAAGCCACGTGACAGAACATAGATTAATAAATACAGGTTAGTTTAATTTATAAGAGCTAGTTGGAAGCAAGCCTAAGCTAAAGGCCACGCTTTCCTATTTAATAACAAGTCTCTGTGTCATTATTTGTGGGCTGGTGGTACAAAGAAAGTCCAACAAGAAAGTCAAATTCAATCCTCTTTCTTTTTTCTCTTCTGTGTTAGAGTGATTCCAGAGCTAAGTTGTCAGAGACTTCCTTGGAGGAAGGAAGGTCAGACTTTACTGCTTTGCCCTGAAGCAGGAAAAAGAGATGAAGAGGGATGTACTCTGGCCACTGGGGAAAGGAGAGGGAAGAGAAAGGGGAGGAAGGGAGGGTGTGGTCCTCTTTCTGGATCAGAATCCTCTTGCTGACCAGCACAAATAGCTGTGTGCCAAGTAGGAGATGATGAATACTCTTCCGAGAGTGCAGAATTTTCCATGGAACTACACAGCACTAGAATTTTTCAGATGCGCCAGGCATTTCTTTGGCATCAGACGTTGGGAGAGGAAGGGGACCTGGTCATTTTTGTCTGACCACAGAACAGTGCTCTGGGAGAACAAAACAGAGCCTAATCACAGAAAGGTCCGCTTGAGTTGAGACTATGCTGGCTTTAACTTACTGCGCTTGTTTTTCAGATCTTGTGGGAAACTTGGAAGGGTATCCCTAGCTTCTTTAGCTCATTGACCAGTGAGCATTGCCTTCTGTGGATGTAAAACAAGCCCATCATTTAGAGACCAAGTGAAAACCAACAAAAGAAATGTATTGTTCTGAATGTTTTATTTTACCATGGAGTTGTCTACATAGTGACTTCTTGCCGTGATGAAACCCTTTCTTTTTTTGTTTTTGTTTTTTCAAGACAGGGTTTCTTTGTATAACAGCTTTGGCTGTCCTGGAACTCTCTTTGTAGACCAAGCTGGCCTCGAACTGACTGAGATTCGCCTGCCTCTTCTTCCCATGTTCTGGGATTAAAGGCCTGCACTGCCAGCACTGCCCGGCTATGAAAACCCTTTCTTAAGGCTTTGAGATAGATCAAGAAAGTCTTAGATGCATGGAGCTGGTCCCAGAGGCAGGCCCGCCCTTTTCCAGTTCATATGTGGCCTGTGGCTCCTTGCTTCCCATCCTGTGCAGCAGCTTGGAGGAATGAGGGGTCCCTGGAGTATCCTTAGATCCAGCAAACGAGAGGAGGAGGAAGTTGAGAAAATCAAGAACAGTTTGGCCCCTGGAGCCCATGAGTTTGACCCCATCTGTGGTGGGACCTGGAAGGTAGGAAGCACTGGTTCCCAGGTGAGGCCGTTTGCCCAAGCTACTGGGACCTCAGGTGTTTACAGAGAGAAGCAGGGGAAGGACAGTAGCAGCGGCTGTTACACCCAGTCCCTTATGCACCATGAAGAAGGAGAGGCAACGCGCATGGGTTCCAAAGATTTTAATAATTCACCACATAAGCGGGTCACTGATCGATCAGGGTTGCAGGACAAGGGCTCGGGAGGTTTGTTTCTCCTGACAGCCCAAGCAGGGGCAGAAATGGGGTTTATAAGCACAAACATCACAGACATGTGTTGCCAAGTTACAGTTACAAATCTCACCACTCAGGATTTAGAGATTCCGGGCTTCCTTGAGTGTTCATGTCAACCAGTATGCAATGCAAGCCTTTCTGTCCAACCAATTTGATTCATTTGTTGTTAGGAACAGCCATAATGTTTCGAGAGACTTAAAGATGCATAGCGACTGTTTCTATGGTTTAGGGAGGAGGTGGGTCAGCCATTGGAAAGTTGTCAGCTCCCCTAGGGCTTGGGAACCTGAACTTGACTTCACCCTACAGGTAAAATGGAGTCTGAAGTTAAAATGGCAGTTCTCAGGCCAATGTGCTTTGAAAGTCTGCTCCCTTCACTGCCTGGGTTATTATGAGTTGGTGGATCAGAATTGAGCTCCGAGAAGGTAGGGACATTGTTTGATTTGTGCTATAACCCTGGTGACTCCATCATTGTTTTTGATACTCAGATATCTATTGAATAAATGACTTCACTAGTCACTTAGCATGGGAGGAAGTGCAGTGAGGCTCAGGGGCTCAAGCTTGTGTGATTAGTCCTTACACCCTGCCTGTGCTGATGTCCCGTCTGGGGGCTCGCTTGTGAATGTGGCCCCTTTGCACACTGTTGCCCAGCTCCGGAAGCAGAGACTTAGTGATTCCTGAGGACTGCTGTGGGGGTGGGCCAGGCTTGATTAGAGTACAGGCTGTGGGATTTCACACAGCAAGGGCCCTAGAGGCTGCTGGGTGCTTGGGGGAGCTGGCAGGGAGTCAAACATGCAATGGGTTTGTTTCAGGAACTTTCCCAGGACAAGCTTCAGACAGGAAAGACACCCATCTCCTTTTTCCTTTTATTTACTGTTTTCTCTTGATCGTGGGACTGTTGTTTAGTGCCAAATCAAAACTACACCACACACAGTTCCATTTCCAGATGAGCTGCTGTTTGGAGTCAGTGGGTTCTTGCTGGCTCGAGCTGGACCCGAACCACCAGTAAACGCATTGTTAGAAATCCATTCTCAATTCCAAACAGTGATTAATGGTGTAGGTCTCAGAATAAACCTGTTCTGTGATCCGTTGACAAATCAGGCCTGACTTCAATATCAGAGAGGGTTTCGGGAGCTCTATTTGCATAACAAGAGCCCCCTGTTCCCTGAGAGAGCGAGAAAGAGAGAGAGAGAGAGAGAGAGAGAGAGAGAGAGAGAGAGAGAGAGAGAGAAGGTAACCTCTGGGCCTGGTGGGCAGGCTCAATGCTGGGCATTCTTTAACAGCTCTGAGAGAGAGAAAACGGAGGAAAGAGCTTCTTTTTGTAACATTCGAGGTGTCCCAGCACCGCAGGATATTGAGGAGAGTGTGTACAAATCCCGAAGTTAGCTGAATTCAGGGTCAGATGTCATGAAAGTAGCCCCCTAAGTGCTGTCCCTGTTCAGTCCCCAGTCTGAAGAAAAGAGCACACAGTTATCAGGGAGGGAAGTCCTCTTAAAATCGCTTCCCTTGTTAGCTAGGTGTGGCAGCACAGGCCTTTAATTCTAGCACTCGGTGGGCAAAGGTGGGAGGGTCTCTGAGTTAAAAGGCTAACCTGGTCTACAGAGTGAGTTCCAGGACAGCCAGAGCTACACAGGGGAAATCCCGTCTTGAAAATTTTTTGCCTTTATCATATTAACATATATCAATTGTATAAGATAATGGGTTTCATTCTGACATGCTCATAGGCCCTATGATGTGCTTTGATCATATGAACTCTTATATTTATGTTTTTTTTAAAAACCTACATTATAAGTATGAGAGAAAACATGCCATGTTTTTCAGGGTTTAGCTTGTTACATTTTATATAACCATTTCCAGTTCACTCAGTTTCCCTCTAAGCAATTCATTCTTCTTTATGGCTGAATAATACTCTACTTAATTGGTTTTCTGCCCCCCCGCCCCTCAGGTTTCTCTGCTAACTCAGTAAGCTAGATCAAGCCAAACTGAAAACGTGCAACAGGCATTTTGATTAAACCAACTCGGGGCGAGTTCTCTGGTCCCAGAGATCGAGGCCAGGGAAGTCGCACATCTGATCCAGGGTAGGAAAGTTTGATAGGTCGTAGGTGAGGGGTGATGATGTATGTGTCTGCCACAAGCTGAGTTTGTGCCCAAGTGTGGTCAAAAGCTGAGCACTTAGGTGGGGGCTCAGGCTGCTGGCTACTTCTGTGGTCTTGTCGTGATCGGGACATGTTCCTCGCGGGTAAGAGCGCCATAATAACTAACAACCAAGAGTTTCATTTTTAATTGAGGGACCCAAGGGATTCCTTTTTAGGCACCTGTACCAGTGAACCTTTTGTCTCTATAATAAAACCCTTGATACAGGCTACTTATGAAGAAAAAGGTTTATTTAGCCCACAGCTTCAGAAGTTTGAGCTGAACCAGCAAAAAAGCAGCCTCTTTAGCAGGGGTAAGGGTGAGACCTAGCCACTTCCTTCAACAACTCTTAACACCTTCCGGTAGAGCCTAATTTTCAAACTTCCATGGCCTTCCAACAGAGTTGCTATGGAGACCAAGCTTCTGTGGCCTTTGGGAAGGCATAATTAAACCATACCCGGACCATAGCAAGATCACATTAGAGGTTTAGCATGCCGGTAGGGGGGCTCTTCTGACCTCTTAGGGAACAGTGACCAGCTAAGCCAGGGCTAGAGAGCCATAAGAATTCTCAGATTATCCCTTAGCAGCTGAGAATGCTGACCTGGTCACATTCTCACACCAGGAGAGGAGCTGAGGGACTGAGGTGGACAACTGGTGTTCACAGCCCTGTCATTGCCAAGAGGACAGTGGTCTGCCCACTCTTCCAAAATGTAACCCTCCTGGCTGGTCCAACGGCTGACATAAAATATAACTATTTCTAGTGAGCTGCTTGCTTCCTGTTGTTTTCTACAGGCAACTGATTTGAAAGCTTCACTCTAAGGACAGCTACTGTGTCCCATTGCCTCCTTCCCCTCCCTTCAGACAGCTACTGTGTCCCATTGCCTCCTTCCCCTCCCTTCAAAGGACTAGAGGAAAAAGAAAGACATATATATATATATGGAAAGAGAGAGAGAGAGAGAGAGAGAGAGAGAGAGAGAGAGAGAGAGAGGGGAAGGTGGCTGGTGACTGGGTGGGTGGTGGTAGTTATCCAACAGTCAGAACTTCTGACTCCCTTGGAATATTGTCTCTCTAGGACATCACAGTCCCTTTTACAATCCATAAAATATCGGGTTCTCTCTCTCAGGAAGTAATCTTGAAACTGACTCCTTTGCCCAGTTCAGGAGAATTGCCAGAAAATGGTAGTTTTGTGTCCCCTGCTCAGAGGGGGCATCAGTGTGACTTAACTGACCTGCCAAAGGAGGCAAGAGAAGACAGGCCAAGGGTAGAAAGCATGCACACATCCTTTCAACCAAGAAGTAACTGCAGCCCGTAGGCTGGGAGAGGGAAGTCTGAGGCTCCTATGTTATTGTGGATTTCTGTACCTGTAAAGGTAATTTTCTTTATTTAAATTTTTTCCCGAAATTGCCCCCATCTCAATAGGAGAGGATAAAATCTAAGCTCTCACTGGAAGGTACTGTCACCTCAAGGGTTTATTCTTCACCCATTGCTAGGGTTGTGGTTGATACTCTGTATAGCAGAAGACAGGCTACCAAGAGAAAACATACGAAATTATTGAAGTTTTATACAACAAGGACTCTGCAGACATGAAGAGGGAGGAAGCTCGTTAGACTCTAGGTTAAGGGATGATGAAAGTGGTCCATGGTGCACAAACAGAGAACAAATGCACACGGCCAAAGGGCGGTGCATGGGGACTGCAGGACCTTCTTGTAAAAGGATTTTTCTTTGGACCACCAGCTCACCAAAAAATGACACAAAGGCTTATTATTAATTATGAAAGCTCGGCCTTAGCTTAGGCTTGTTTCTAACTCACTTTTATAACTTAAATCAACCCATTTCTAGTCATCTACAATGTTGCCACAGGACTTGTGGCTGTTACTCTCCTCCTGCATCTGGCTGGAGACTCCACTTTTCTTCCCAAAGACCTCTCTGTCCCCAGAAGCCCCACTTATATCTCCTGCCTAATTACTGGCCATTCAGCTCTTTATTATACCAATCACAGTGACATATCTTCACACAGTGTAATGAAATAGTCCACAACACTCTGTGTTCTGTGTCCTAAGCCCTTTGGCTGTTCTCATCTTAGGTTCTGCTGAGAGCAGGGTTAGGAAATCCTTCTTGGGTTTTGTGACTGCTTCAGGAGAGAAGAGTTGGGGACAGCTTCTGGTGGTTTTTATATGTCAACATTGGAGTGGAGGCCCTAAGCCCAGTCAATGGGTGGATCCGTTAGAGCAAGTATGTAACTGTGTTTTATCCCCAGGGCAAGGCTAGCTTTAAAACAGGAAAAATCTGTTGGGAGAGTGATTATGGGTTGGGAACATGATATCTAGTCACTTCCTACCAGCCAGAGGTGAAAGCTGGCAGGGTTCTTTTTTATCCATGTTAATGAGGTAGTCATATTCTGTTTGACAGGCAGACAGAATCTCTTCCTGGTTCTGCACTCTCAAACTACAGTGGTTTTTTTGTTTGTTTGTTTGTTTGTTTGTTTTTTGTTTTGTTCATTTGTTTGTTTTTATACAGTATGTCAGGTTGCACTTGGCATTGGGTTGGCCGATCAATACTGCTCTGTGCTTACCCTTGTCCTCACAGTCACAGGGACGGGAATGCCTTGCCACTCACGATCCAGTCTCAGAAACATGCAGCTAATGATGCAAACTTTGTTTTCATACTTAGGTTCAGCTTGTCTCTGAGGGGCTTCCCCACAGGCCCATCTCCAGGGAGCAGGCAAACAAAGCCAGACAGATGGAAGCCAAAGCGATTGTTCAGGTCAGAGTGACAGGATGGAGAGACTGTGAGGAAAAGATACGCAATTAGCAGCCTGGTAAGTTTATAGACATGGCTGGGTTACGCCTACCTATGATTTCCCTGAATACATGGAGGGGGGCTTTGTAGCAAACTTCGGCTTTTTATACTCAGTGGCTACAAGGAACATAGAGTTAAAGTTACTGCTGTTGATTGACACAGTGGAGCAGAGACTATTTATGCAAGGCAAAGCTTTTGTGTGAGAGAGGGGAGAAAGGTCTTTAGCTTTAGCGGTCTCTGGTTCCTGGGTGAACCCAACCTTCCTTCTCTGGTCTCAAAAGCGCCTTGGCTCCAGCACAGGGGGATCAATCGGAGAAATCAAGCCAAGGTCCCACATTTTTTTTTCTTTCTCTTTTATAGCCATGGTTAGTGACAGGATTTTTTTTTTTTTTTTGAACTGAGGATCGAACCCCAGGCCTTGCCCTTGCTTAGGCAAGCGCTCTACCACTGAGCTAAATCCCCAACCCCCTAGTGACAGGATTTTAATAGAAGATCCCAAAGCATAAGTGGGGCACTTGGGCGTTCTTATTTGCATGTTAATACCAGACCTATATGACTAACACCCACCCAGTTATTGCGAAAGTTGTTGTCAAGACCTCAGCTTTGCAAAAGGGGAAGACCCCAATGCTCCCGCATTTCATGGAGCACACGGAGCAATAGCTTCTCCAAGTGGCCGGCTGGTTCCGCTGCACTTCCTCTCTATAAAGTGGGGCAGATTTGGCAGTTAGAAACAATTTTCTTTTGTACCTTAGACTATTTTTGATCACCTAAAAATGACATTTATCACTGATTGTTTCCCTTCTGGACTACTCTGGCTTATCACAGGAGCTCACTCACACAGCTGGTTTGGTCCTTCAGACTGTGGGGAACTGTTCACTGGCTGTGTTCTTACAATACTCCACAGGGGACATGCTAGGTAGGCTTTGCTCCATTTATGCATGATTCCTCTGAGGGGAAGAGGAAGGAGCTGCTACTTCCCAGGGTTTAAGCTCCAGCAGAAGCTCAAGGGCTCCTGTGGGGATTTTTTTTTTTTTTTTAATGAGCATCAGGCATCTCCTAGTGTTCACTTGATAGTGCCATCTAAAAGCCTTGGATCAAGATGTGAGGGGAGAGAAGCCCTTTGGAGAAGCTGTCGGATGAAAGAGGGTCTGGCTTAAGAGTGGCCAGACCAGCCAGGCTCAACAGCAAAATGAAGTTAGATTTGAGAATCAGAAACCAGAGTTCAGCACTCACCGTGTCTCCTAGGCAGAAGAGAGACTTTTAAACATTTCGTCTTTCTGAGGGCAGTGTTCAAAATGGTGACTGGAACAAGTGTATCTGAGAAGGAAAGGCACGTGAAACACCCTTCTAGGTTCCAATCACCTAGCTCTCTTGCCTTTCCTCATCTAGGTTTGAGATGCCTTCTGCGGACTGTGTTTATGAATAGGCTATTTCTATCCATTAAATACAGTAAAAGAGTTTTTTTCAGTTGTTTTTGTTCTAGTTGACTCTTGACTTTGTTTTCTGGAACAGCACCCAGACTGGTCTTGAACTTACGACCCTCCTGCCTCTCAGTCTTCCAATTGCTAGGATTATAGAAATGTGCCACCATACTTTGAAGCTTAAATGATTTTTATCAATTAATTATGTGTGTCCTTGAGCACAGCACCCAGTCTTCTCCAAAGCTCGTTTTCTTGCCTATAAAATGAGGCCTCAAGGTGTCACTTACTTCACACAATTGTTGAGAAGATATGAGGTCATTCATACAGCACATATCCACAGAAAACATATCTAATAACGGTCTCTTTTCTCTCCTGTCTGCTCACACTTTCTGACTTATTTTGGGTTTATATGGCAGCTTGTGCAAGTGTCCTTGACATGTTTCAGAAGTACAGATGCTCTTACTTCACTTCCTGCTGAAATGGAAATGCAGCTGTGTCTTTAGCTATCTGGGGACAAGCTGCAGAGATCTTACATGGTTCTGCAAGGAGCCATCTCTGCTTGCTGCTCCTCATCTGCGTTTCTGTGAAGATGGCTGCAACCCAAAGTCAGCTTCTGCAGCCATTTTTCCTTTCCTTCCCTCCCCCTAGTCTTCCCTTCCTTTCTCCCCCTGTTTTAAAGATTTATTGTATTTTAAATTACGTATGTGTAGGGGGTCATTGGCACACGTGTGCCAGTGTCTGTGGCGGCCAGTGGTATCGCCTCCCCCTGGAGCTGGAGTTACAGGCAGCAGCGAGCTGCCGCATGTGGGTGCTGGGAATTGATCTTGTGTTCTCTGTGAAAGGAGCAAGCACTCTTGTCTACTGAGCCTTCTCTCGTTCCTCCCTATTTCGGAGGACAGGGCTTCACTCTGTAGCCCAAGCTGCGCTGGAACTCACTAAAGCTTTGATCTTACAGCTATCCTCCTGCCTCAGCCTCGCAAATCTTGAGATTACTTGTGCGGGCTCAAGTAATTTTCATGAAGTTTCTCTTGCTGTCGCTCGGCTGCTTTGTGACCTAAAGAAGTCATGGGGTCTCCCCAGTTTGTTCCCTCTTAAAAAAATCATGGTACCTCTGTCACAATGTTCAGTTTGAGGGCAAAAATTCAGGTTCAAGACCATAAACTGGAGATGGTGGTGCATACTTAGTCTAAAGAAAGAAAAGAAAAAAGTAAACAAAGCAGAACCTCAAACCACCACTCTGTCCACAGTGTTTCCTGTGGTGTCTGCTTTCATTACAGGTCGTTAGCAAAGTACAAGGGGACAATTTTGCTGTATCATTACCTGGGAAAGCAGGCAGTGTCGTCCATGGGACTACAGTGGTAATCAGCATCAGACTGAAAGCCAACAAAGACTGTAGGAGAACCTGTTCCTTCAACAAGACGGTTGTGGCCTTGAGAGTGTAGTATTGAGAATTCAAACCCTACATGAGTTGACTTTGACAGTAGAAGATGAAAAGTCTCATCTTGTAAGAAAGACCAGAGCTGCTTCTCGGAGAACACTGACACTACGTAGAGGCCAGCAGTTCCAACTGCCACCATGGTTCTAAGATGTAGGGCAAATTGCGAAGCCCACCCAGGCTCTGCTTTTCTTCATAGGACTTTTGCAAGGTTGCTATATAAAGATTAAATGAGAAAACCATGCATGCAATTAGCACAATGTAATTAATAAATCAGCAATTATACTACACAGAACCTTGTTACGTGGCAGTTAGTTGTTCAACACTGGGTATCAGCCATCATCACTATCATCTCACTACCATCATTATTGCCTTCATATTGTCTCTGCAAGTGTTCAGGGAGGAGGCGCTGGGCTTACTTCTCCGTGCCTGTCACTTTCTGAGCTCAGTTTTCTCACTATACAATAAAACCCTCCAATCATTCCCCAAACACAAGAAACCTGTCTCTTTCTGTCCAAGTCCGACTCTGTCCTGAATCTGGCAAAGGACATCTTCCCAGTTCCCCCACTTTTCTGTCACACTCTTCCCTTTTCTTTGAAATTACCTGGTACAAATTTCTTTGAAATTACAAGGTGAGTGAGCGATTCAAAGGCCTTGCAGTTCTGCAACTCTTGACACTGGCATCCTTTGAGGCCAGTTCTCAAGCCTCCAGCTCTACTTCCCCATCTTCACAGTCTCACAGGTAGGACCCTGGAGAAGAGTGTGGGGGCCCACAGAGACCCCAGCTTGTGGCCTGTTTTCATCTTGACTAAAGGCCAGAGAGTCTGAGCTTGTCTTCCCCTGCAAGGTTGCATAATAGGATGTTTTGGCCAAAGGTGTGGTTACCAGATAGCTTATACCTCCAGGTCTATTTACAGGACGCTTTGCCATAAGCCATGGTCACCAGATGTCTTGAGTACTAAGGAGGTATTTACACTTGACTCTACTTTGTGCCTTGAACAGTGATGTCCTTGAAAAGGGGAGGTTTTTTTGCCCCCTTACTTTGGGTATATAAAGGCTGTGAGTAATAAACTCAGAGTCTTTGGTATTGACCCAGAGCTCTCCTGTGCCTCTGTCTTTTTCTTCAACGACATCTCTATTTCATAGCTATCATTTCCCAAGCCCACATTCCTGCCTTCGGTACCATTCAACATGTGGAGTGGGACTCGACAGAAGAGACACTGAGAAAATGACAACTGAGGACGTTTTATACTACACACCCTGATCCTTCTTTTCACCATTCTGTGGGCCCTTTGTGTCATACTCACAAAACTGAGGACAAAAGTTACAACACATCTCTCTCTCTCTTTTTTTTTCTCAGAGCTGAGGACTGAACCCAGGACCTTGCTCTACCACTGAGCTAAATCCCTAAACCTGCAGTACATCTCTTGTTCTTGTCCTTGGCCAGCCAATTCAAGTGACAGATTGAGATGAGTTCTGCCATGAACCTAAGTTTATCTTACTGTGTGCCTACAGCATGAAGAATGTCTGGCATTCTGTAGCAGTATGCTAAGGTTTGATAAACATCGCTATTGACTTATTAAGATGGAGCTAGCTGCTCTCCTTGTCTCCACTCTCCAGCTAGTATTCAAGCCAATGTGAATGGCAGCACTGGTTTCTCACAAAGGGTGTTTCATCTACGAATCTTTCTTCATGACCCCATGAGAAGTGCTCCCACATAGATTCCTCTGCACATGTGTGTAGGGATCCATGGAGGCCAGAAAGGGCATTGGATTTCCTGGAATGGGAGTGATAGGTGGTTGTGAGTGACCCAATGCATGCTGGAACTGAACTCAGGTCCTTTGCAAGAGCAGTGTGCACTTCTGACCACTGTGCCATCTCTCCAGGCCCTCACACGGATTTTAAAAGAAAGTTTTGAGAAAGATGCTTGGAGGCAAAAAGATAGAGAGACTTTTAATCCAGTAGTGGCTTAAACAACAGAAATTTATTGTCATACTTCTGGAGATTAAAAGTCAGAAGTCAAGCTGGTGGCAGGGTTGGCTCCTTAAAGGCTGTGTGGAAAGGTGTAGCATGAATCTTAAAAAGTTCTTATTAATAAGAACAAACCCAGTGCCAATTATTGAGGTAAATGCTGGAAGATCAGAGAAGCAGAACAAGCCACAGCTTCCTCACCTCACCAGTTCCTCAACTGATCTTGTTTCCTCAGAGTGGAAGCCTCTGAGTCCTCATCCAAATAGATCTCAGCTGAACTGCTGCTGCTCAAAAGCCTAAAAGCTTAACTAGCCTAGTTCCTGGTTTTCACGCCTTTTATACCTTTCTGCTTCCTGCCATCACTTCCTGGAATTAAAGGCTCTTGTTACCATGCCTGGCTCTTTCCAGTGTGGCCTTGAACTCACAGAGATCCAGAAGGATCTCTGCCTCTGGAATGCTAGGATTAAAGGCATGTGCTACCACTGCCTAACCTCTATGTTTAATAGTACAGCTGTTCTGTTCTCTGACCCCCAGATAAATTTATTGGGGTGTACAATATATTAACCAGAAAGGTCTGCTCAGGCCTCTGTCCGTGTGTCCTCTTGCCCTGTGTCTATTAGTGTATTGTTATCCTCCTCCCTCTAAGCATATCCGTCTTTATGCTTTGTATCTAAATGTCTCTTTCTTATGAGTACACCAATCCTGTTGGATTAAAGTCCACTCTAAGACTTGATTTCTGTTCTTTTTGTTTCTTCTTGACAAAGTCTCTCTCCATAACCCTGACTGTCCTGGGACTCACTCCATAGACCAGTCTGGCCAGGAACTCACAGAGATCTGCCTGCCTCTGCCCCCCATTGCTGGGATTAAAGCTGTGCACTACCAAGATCAGCTCTAAGACTCATTTTAACTTGATTATCTCTGCAAAGACTCTGCCTTTGGGTAAGGCCAGGTTCTGAGATCCTAGGATTTAGAATTCCAGCATATTGTTTTGTGGGGAGGACACATTTCTTTTCTTTTTCCTTTTCCTTTTTCTTTTTCTTTCTTTCTTTCTTTCTTTTTTATGTTTTATTTTTTCCCCCGAGACAGGGTTTCTCTGTGTAGCTTTGGAGCCTGTCCTGGAACTCACTCTGTAGACCAGGCTGGCCTTGAATTCACAGAGATCCGCCTGCCTCTGCCTCCCAAGTGCTGGGATTAAAGGCATGCTTCCACCAACACCCGGTTGGGAGGACACATTTTAACCCAAACAGCTCCCACCTGTCATTTCCAAGCAATAATCATCATGATGGCTTCATTTCATCACAGCAGGGAAGTGGTTTGTTAACAGAGAACTGCTAAGAAAAAAAAAAGTTGAGCTTCCCCCCCAACCCCAACCCCTCTGTGTAGCCCTGGCTGTCCTGGAACTTACTCTGTAGACCAGGCTGCCCTCCAACTCAGAGATTCACCTGCCCCTGGCCCCTGAGTTCTGGGACTAAAGGTTTGTGCCACGACATCCGGCTAAAAAGTTGAATCTTTTAGAATCACATGGAACAACTTTGTTGTTAGTGCTTTAAGCTAACAGCAGGTGAGTTGATCTCTGTATATCGGCATACAAAACAGGGAGGTTGGGCTTCAGGAAAAAAAATACAAGGAGAGTTTCAGTAAACGTCCAACATCTAGACTTTTTGGAGTGAGGCACATGCCTGGAGGTCAGAGGACAACTTTCAGAAATCAGTTCTGGTGATCAAACTCAGGCCGTCAGGCTTGGTGACAAGCAGGTAGAGATCCACTGACACATCTCACTAGCTCCAGTGTCTAACATTTGGAAGCCATGGCTGTTTATGTCATGGACCTGTCTCTCAGCGAATCATTCTAGGAACCAGATGGCCCAGCAGGGTAATGTGGCATTTTCTAAATGGCTACCTAAAATAATGAATTGGATTCCTACAGAGGTACAACTCACCTTGAAAACCATTTATTCATGGATGGATGATTCTACTAGAAATAACAAGAAAGAGTCTGTACAAATGCCATACAGGTGCATTTTCCAAAAGTGGTCCTCAACCTACGTGTGGTTGAACCCATACTTGCAGAACCCGTGGATGTAAGAGGGAGCTACCTTTGAGAAGCACACACATAACTGAACTGCTATGGCCCTCAGGCTGTGAGCTGTTCCAAGACCACTTTCGGCTTCCTTCTCTTGTACTAACTTTGGGGCTTCCGCTAAACAAGGTCAGAAGTTAGCTTAGCGCTGTCTAGATTTCTCTTCCCTCCTCTCTGGATGCTACCTGCTTTTCTCCAACTGGGGCTAAGGCAAGCTTTCAAGACTTAGAGGAATACAATTTCACATTTTGTCACAGCTGGGATAGAAGACATCTGGATTGTTGATTCCTCAAGATTTAGAATCTAGAAATTCTGGCTGTTTATGTACAGGCATGTACCACATCTGAGGAAAGCCCCTTCCGTAGTGGCAGAATCAGAGGGGTTAAGGATCTGTAAATTTCAACTGAGACAGCAAGCTCTACCCCACATTTCCTGAGTTCCTTCTTCAGCATCCTTGAGTCATGGAGCTGTCTTCAGGGCAACCTTCTTTTGCACACCCACAGTAGCTGACCTCTGTCAAACTACTGGTACAAAAGTCCTCTTTCTACAAGAGGATTTGAACCTGAACTCTGTGGAACTTCCACCCATGGCCTCTGCTCTATCATCTGTCCTCCTTCAAGTGGGCTAGTCTGTCTCCCCTATTTTTTCCTTCCACGGTAGTCACTCCAGCCTCTTCATCTCCTCTGCTGCTAACCTAGACTTTGGCTACCCTTGATCTCCTGCATAGAATATATACTGTTACTTATGAGCAGAGCTCCCAATAGTGCCCTGAACAGGCAAGAGTAGATACAGCCATCACCAACCTCATGTATGTTTAAATTCTAAGCCAGGCAGACATTAAGAAAACAATAAATGCTTTTGAGAATATGGACCAAAGCAAATCTGTACCATATATACTGCTGGTGGGGATGTAAACTAGTCTGCTTTATTAAAAAATTGAAAGTAGATTTGCCATGTGACCCTACTGTGCCACTCCTGGGTGTTTTCCCAAAGAACTTCAAGCCAATGTGTCACAGAGACACATGCATGTTGCTGTTTCTTATGTCACTAGACACAGTAGCTAAGTTACAGAACCAACCTAGATTCCAGCAACAGATGAATGGAGCAAGAAAATGCTGTAGACTAAACAAAAGGATTGCTTTCAGCCAAGAAGAAGAACATTGTGATCAAAAAAGTAAATGCAACCAAAGATAATTATACTTAATGCAGTTTCAAAAAGTTAATGCAGTTTCAAAAGACAAGTATCTTTTTTTTCATTAGAATCCTGGATTTTGTACAACTACATAAAATCTCATCTCTGTAAATGACATGAAAGTGGGCTTGAAACTGTCTAGGGAAACAACTGGGACCAACGGGAGGCGGGAGAATGAGAAAGAGAGAGCAGAAGGTGTGGGTGTGTGTTCAATGTACAATGCCTGCTTGCATGAAAATGGCTTTATGTAAATAGTACCACATACAATGACTACACAAGATGACAGTTTAAACAAAGTTAGGCCAAGATCAGGGCATCTTTTATGTTCTTTTCTTAGGGTGGTAAAGGGATGGTTACAACACAATTACATCACTCTGTTGACTCATTTTGAGCTACTTCTTGCACAAAATACCTTAGTGTGTCTGCAATGAGGCTCCAGATCCTATAACTGAGTTTTGGAAGCGCAGACAAACCTGTGCCTTTACCATGCTCCTCCATGGTTTGAACTTGCAGACGTGTTTTTACCCAGGTTCTGTCTCCTTATATCCCCTGCTGTGTGTGTGTGTGTGTGTGTGTGTGTGTGTGTGTGTGTGTGTGTGTGTGTCTTGTGGGGCCATGGATGGAATGCTTCCCTCAGACCTACTCTCTTCCTGGTGTGGAGGTGAAAGGGAGGCTTGAAGGGAGGAGAGACAAGGTCTAAAGAGGAGATGAGGCCTTGGAGACTAAGCATCCGAACAGAAAACTTTTACTTACTTTGTTGTGAAAGCAATTTGTGAAACATGAAAATGCCAGTTTGCACTGATGCTCACTCACAAAGAGAAGCTGGGTTTCTTACACGGAGGTTTGCAATAGGGGCTGGAGAGCAGGAAATAAGAGCAGCACTTGCTTACCCTTCTCTACCATCCTCTTAGAATCCCAGGGCCTGCCAAATGGCTCAGTGGGTAATGGCAGTTGCTGCTAAGCCTCACTACTTGAGTTCCACTCAGAGAACTCTGGGACTCACAGTGGAAGGAGAAAACTGACTTCCACAAGTTGACTTCTGATCTCCTCATGTGTGCTGTGGTACACTCAACCCTCTTGTCACACAAACACACACACAAAATAAACAAATACATATAAAAAAATGAGGGGTTCCCAGGAATGGAGAAAGAATTTGGAGTCACTAGCCAAGAGTCTTGTTTTATATTATTTTCAGTACTTGGAGTATGCAAATTGCTAATCTACGGAGGCTCTAGTGTGCCAGAAAGAATTCAAAGGAAGCACTGTGGGTTTAAAATTCATTGTGTGGTATGCAGCTCTTCTTCCCCCCTCCCCACCTTCCTTCCTTTTTCTTAGACAGCACTTCAAGGATGGGGATTTCAGAATTTCAGATTATTATACACGGAAGACTTTGGATATTAGGTTTCTTATTTGTAAAAGGGAACACTAAATGTATCTTCTGGGTAAAAGCCATAAAGACTTCATAGAAACTACATTGGTGGCACTCTGGAGCTTGGCTTGGTCTGGAAAGTTCCGTGAATGAGAGAACCCTTTTAATGATGATAGAAGCAGGAATGGGTGCCTTTCTTTCCTCTCCCCCACAAGACTTGACTCAAAAATAATAGAAAGTGTTGTCATAACTGGAGCTAGTTGGCAAGACAATTCGAAAATGGTGACTTTTCATTCTTCAGTAGTGTTGGGGCTGAAGTGTGTGACACTGTGAATGCTCTCCAGGAAATATTCCTGAGACAGACACTGGGTTGCTTGATCTCTTCCTGTCAAATGATAAGGTTCTGCCACAGGCTGATGTTTTCTTAGATTACAGTGTGGTAATGCTAGAGGCTCTGAACTCCTTCTGGATACGTCTGTGCTTGGAGTTCCTAGGTTAGCCCTATCCATCCTTAGAGTTCCTAGGTTAGCCCTATCCATCCTTAGAGTTCCTAGGTTAGCCCTATTCATCCTTAGAGTTCCTAGGTTAGCCCTATCCTTAGAGTTCCTAGGTTAGCTCTATCCTTAGAGTTCTTAGGTTAGCCCTAGCCACAGGGACTAGGACAGTCTGCCAAAGTTTTTATTCAAAGCAAAAGCAAAAACAAAACAAAGCAGCAATAATTGGTATTTGTGTTGTTCATTTTTTTTTGCTAATATGTTAATCTTCGATGTTTTCTTTTTGTCTGATTTTAAAGCTAAAAGACTTTTTAGGTGGGTGAGGAGGAGTGACCTAAGATCATTATTGAGATTAACAGAAAGTGATCACAAATAGATTTCTCAAGCAGGTAATAAGTAAACAAAATCAACAACAACAAAGAAGAAAAGAGGGGTCAAAAAAAAAAAAAAGGTAAAAGAAATTCAGAAATATAGTTCAAAAACTCCTAAGATCTGAGACATTGTGTGTAAATGCTCATGATATTTAATCATAAGTGAGAAGAAATACAAGTAGAATTTATAAAAACAAAAATGAGTGTATCTTTGTTTCTCAAAATTATGTTCCTCTTGTACTTATGATCATTATTGAGTAGGCAAGATTGCTGTTAGACTGTTTAATGAAGGTTTTGCTTTTGTACAATCAGAATCTTTGCTGAGGAAGACTCTGAAAGCCTAGGATTCTTTATCATATACCATATCACATGGTCTTTGGATTGAGGCTGCTTAGATGAGTCCCAGCCTCAGATGACTAGCACTCTAAAGTACAGAAAATACCCACCTGGTTGTGACTTCATTTTTGCATGTCTAAAACACACAGCTGACTGAGATGTGGTGAGGTTTAGGTGAAGCTGTTCCTGTGACACATAGCGACTGGACTAAGACTCTGACATACACAGAGCACCCACCAAATCACCAGCTGGATTATTTTTCCTGTTACTCTAGTGGGAAGGCTCTTTTTTGCATTGTCTGCTTCATAACCCAGGTCCCGCCATGTTGGTTCACATACCCTCAAGTCATAGCTGCCGTGGAGGAGGAAAACCAGACCAAAGACTGAGAGTAAGCTTTTCCCTATGTATGATGATATGGCTGTTGTCTAGAATTCAGGCCACAGATCCATAGTGGAAACATTTCTGTCTCCACTTTCTCTAACGGAAGTGAAGGGGGTCACTTTAGGGCAGTTACTGACCACAGACAATGATAGAAGGTTGTGTGGTCCTTGCAGGTTCTATTTCAGGTTATATCCTATCTCTAGGTACCAAGTAGGACTGTGGATCTGGATCTTTCTCTGGCAGGTGTCCCAGCAAGAGAGCTTGGAAACTGTCAGATAACAGACGTCACCAGTGCTCTGGCTAGTACAACGCTTCATAAACTATGATGGAAACTATAAACATTTTATTTTTTAAAAATAAACCCAAAGCTGGGGTGTGGCATGGCTCAGTGTGTGAAATCCTGGATATTTGAGTCCTGGTAACAAAAAGAATGGCAAAAAGAATCACAGAATTAAGGAAAAATGTAACTAGAGATGGCTCAGTGGTTAAGAGCATTGACTGCTCTCCCAGAGGACCTGGGTTCAATTCTCAGCACCCACATAGCAGCTCACAACTGTCTGTAACTCCAGTTCTGGGGGACCCAACACCCATGGCAAAACCACCAATGCACTTAAAATAAAATGAATAAGTTTAAAAAAATGGACAACAACTATAATAAAAAGCAAAGCAGAATTGTCTTGTTTGTCATGCAAGAATTCAGGAGGCAGTCACCTAGATTAAAATTGATACAAATCACTTGTAGCTACCAGAGTTTTTTCATTTTGAGAATATTTGGCTATTTCCTCCACATCAGTAAATGAGTCTGTGATGTATACTGTGGAGAAGGGTAAAACTGGAGCATTTTTCTCAGAAGCTTGCTGGGGATTTTTCTCATTATATACTAGGCTGAGCTTCCCACAGATGTTTTGGGGTTTTTGAAGATATTTTAAATCGAAGAGATTCTCTTTAGTCTGGAAGACTTAGATACACTCTGCTTTCAGCCACAGAAATGAGTAATTTGTTCTTGTCACTCGGCTTGTTTGGTACCCCTGGGCTCAGGATGGCTTATCATGGCAGCAGGCTCCTTCCAGCATCTCTGAACCAACAGGTGAAGAGTAACCACTGGGGTCCACTGAGCCTTCTCTGAGGGGAAGCTGATGGTAGACCTACAGCTAAGAAGGACCGACTCAAAAGCTGAACAGAAATCCGGCTGGCACATTGCTAACACAGGTAATGCAGTTGGAAGCTTGATCTTAATGGTAGGCTGCAAGTCACTTAGTTTTTGGTCGGAAGAAACAGCAAATTGTAGCTACTTAAAGAAGAAAGAAAAAATGGTCTCAGGAAAAGGCAAAACAAAGACAGAATTAGAAGGCTGAACAATTGGACCAGTATGGTGAGATCAGCAAAGGGGTTTCCTTAGGATCCTGCAAATCTTGGCAGCCTAGGGACATCTGGAAAGTCAAAGGGCAGCAAGCCATAGAGTCTGAAGCTGTGAAGTGGAGCTAAGACCCTGGCCATTGAAATGAGGAGTGGCTGTAGCCGACAGAGCTGGTGAACTTCTGCTGTGATGTGGCTGACTGAAACAGACGAAGCCAGCCGTCAGTGGCTCTGGGGCTAGGACCAGATGGGATGACTTCACAGTAGCCGTGGCGGTGGAGGTGTATCTGTCCCTCTGGAGTATGTAGCTCATGTTGGAGTCTCCCTAACTCGCATTTCCTTCTATTTCTTCCCTCTGTTTCTCACAGCCTCTCATTCATCCCAGTGCTCTGTGTGACAGCATGCTTTCATGTTCCTATCGAAGCTTATCAAAACCTAGTGAGTTCCAGCCTGAGTTTTCTTCTCAGTGAGATACCAGAGCCACCAGGAACACTTATGAAAGACTTCTTATTGCTTAACATTTTGATAAAACACAACACTTAATGCTCTGGATTACTGAACCAGCAAGGGGCAGGCAGCAGCACACAACGTTTGGAGGGAGAAGTTTTTCTGTTACCCTTTCATCCTGCCATTCAGGCAAGGCTTCAGTATCAGGCAAGACTAGCTTGTGTGGTAGGTCTTCTCTGTCCTTATTTTCAAAGAAGACTCAAGGGACCCTGGAACTCCTTCTTTTATAAACAGTCCACGTTAGATCTGGTAACGACTGAGATTGAGATGGTAAGTCTTTGAAATCAGTCAACCCCCGAGCCTGGGGTGGACGTTTGTCATCCATTGAGTCACACTGCTTTGGGATTTGCCAGCTCTACTTTCTGTTTCAGCAATAAAAAGTCTTGTAAAATGGCTGGCATGTGAGACAGAGGTATCCAAAATGTCTTGGCATCTTTTCCAGCGGTATAACGAGTCTTGGGGAAGACGCTTGTTAGAGCATGGTCCATGCACTCTACCACCAGAGAGAGGTCCAAGTTCACAGAGGACGTATTTGTTTTCAGTTTGTGTAAACCTATAAAACAACAACAACAACAACAAAAAACAACCAACCAACAATGTGCTTACTCTTGAGGAGAAAAGGAGAAGCAGAGTGGGAGGCTAGAGTGCAAACAGGAAGACACAAGACAGGGACTTTTAGTCTGAATTTGCCATTATAATTGAGGCTCACTGGAATGAGTTTCCATTCTCCAGAAAAGGATGCTGCAATGTCTTCTTTAGGCTATTTGGTCTCATCTCAAGCTTGAGTGGGCGGTAGAATCTCCTATAGGGCTTATTAAAATCCAGACTTCTGGTTTCCCACACACAGAATTCCTGAGCCAGTAGACATGACATGCAGTCTTAGCCTTTGTATTCTCTACAAGCTTTGAGGTAATGCTGCTGGCCCGAGAATCTTAAGGACTGTTTCTTTAAAGACAGTAGGGAAAAGATACTGTACAGAGGCCATGAGGGCCTTCCTCTAGGAAGTCATGATTTTGATTCCTAATCCTTTCTAAATAGTACTGTGTTATAGGAAATGAGATTATGCACACATTCTTGCGCATGAGTGTGCATTTGTGCATATTTGGATGGAGAGGGCACTCACACCACTGAACATCTCTACAATTTTGTTCTGAATCAGAAGTGAAAAACCTCCTAGTTGTCAGGCAAATGAAGAGTTTGAGTCATGACCTAAGATCCCACAGAGGCAAATACGTTCACAGGAGATAAGGGAATGATTCAAAGCCCTGGATTCTTCAATAAAGAAGAGTTGTAGCTGGGTGGTGGCACACGCCTTTAATCCCAGCACTTGAGAGGCAGAGGCAGGTGGATCTCTGTGAGTTCGAGGCCAGCCTGGCCTACAGAATGAGTTCTAGGACAGACTCCAAAGCTACACAGAGAAAACCTGTCTCAAAAACCAAAAAAAAAAAAAAAAAAAAAACAAAAAACAACCAAAAACCAACCGAACAAAAGAAACCCACGAAAAAAAACCCCAAACAAACAAACAGAACTATCAAACAAACAAACAAACAAACAAACAAACAGAGTTGTAAAAATTAACCATCCACAGGCAAGGGAATGAAATTGGAACCTCATCTCCTATTGACTATAAAAGTCAACTCAGAGCATATCAAAACCTTTAAAGTAGAACCTTAACTATAAAACATAGAGCAAAAGCCTTTTGAAATTGGACTAAGCAGTAAGTTTTGAAGATGATCCCTATAGCACAGATCACAAAATCCAAGATGGATGGCCAGGACTGCATCAGACTAACCTAACTGCATCTCCTCTGCACCAAAAGAAGCAGTTAAAAGAACACAGAGACAACTCATGGAATGGGAGAAATTATTTGCAAACCATCCATTGAGAAAGGGTTGATATCCAAAAAGAAAGATAAAGCAAACTCCAACAACTCAATGGAAAGAAAAAATGAACAATCTGATTTTTAAAACATGAAAAGGACCCAATCAAACATTTCTCAAGAGGCCATAAGCAGGGCCAGTGGGTGTGAGGGTATTATTCACAGTGCATGAACTCTGGTACTCAGATTCAAGCCACAGCACAATATTGTACTGGACCATTGCAGTGGCAGTGAGACCAAAGATAAGAAGTGCTGACCAGGGTGTGGAGGAAGAAGGGATCCTGTGCAGGCAGTTGCTGAGAATGTAGACTCAAACAGCAATGTCAGAAAATGGCATGGGTTTTCTCAAAAATAAACCACAATGAAAGAACTGCAAAGTAGAATTCCCATATGATATTCATGTTCTTTCAAACATGCCTGAGCCATGTTTTCTCAGGGAGAAAACCTACCATGTTAGATCTCAGGCCCCCAATTGTTCAAAGAACCTAATAAGTGACCGTGGTATTCTGTAAGTGGCCACAAATTGTTTAAAGTGTTAATGACTAGTTTACATTGTTGTTCAGCCTGGGAAATGAGGAAAGGTGATCTTAAATTTCTGGTCTGCATTGGGACTGTAAGTCTGGCTCACCTCTGAATTCTGACTTGGAAATATTTAATACGACAAATCAATATAAAACTGGGGTCGGTGCTCTTTTATAGTTTTTAGAAAAGAACATTTTGAATGTTTTCAACCTGAATAAATGTTTCAGAAAATCAATATAACAGCCACCTTAATACTCTTGGTATCCATATCATGATATGCCTCATATATGTGTACAATCGTTTTTGTACCCAAATGGAAAATTTTTGATGGAATTTTGTGATATAGTCATAGGTACTTATCAATATCACCATAATTGTCTAATATAGAAAACTCTTTTAAATGAAGAACTTTGTCTCTGAAGTATTAAGTCTAACAGGGTTAAGTTCAATGTTTTACCTTTGACCTACCTAAAACCTTTAGAGTCAGAGTGTAAGAAATACAGCTTCTAAAGGTGATGGTTCTAGGCTTACAGAGGGACATTCTTTGGCAAGTGTGCCAATTAGGCATTTCAGTTGAAATCTTCAGCAGGCTATGTCTTGTGTGTGTATTATATTGAGGTGGTGGTAGTTGGAGATGTCTATCATTTTGAAAACTTCTGTATGTGTCTCTGATTTGAGTCTTGGGTTTACATCCAAACTGCTGATCTTGAACCTTGTCATAGTCCACTGTGTTACATGACTAGTGATGAGGCAGAGTCACAGTTTGGAGGGGTGCTGTGTCATGGCGGGAGGCAGGGCCTTGTTCCACTGATGGCAAGAGGAATATCAAACAAACGTTACTGGTTCAGGAAACTGGAGTGGGGAGGAAGGTTCTAAGAGGAACTGTGACCGAAGTCTTCACTGCATTGGTTCCTTTGTGTTAGAGCGCCCAAGAATGCATGGCAGGATTGTGCTGGGTTCACACCCAGCTGTGCAGTTCCAGGCAAGTCCTTTCTAGGTCTCTAGTTCTATAAAATGAAGGCGATAATAGCATCTACTCCATAGGGCTTGGAGGTTGTAAACAAACGAAAGTGGGTGTGTGAGGCTCAGAGCAATGATGAGTGCTTTGTAAATGTTCTCAGTATTAATCATCATTGTGTAATCTTTATTACTATTTCTCCCCATTGACTCAGTCCTTTGACTCATTTTACCTCTTCTTCTGCTTCCCCTTCCATATAGGTTCCTGCCCCTGACTGCTTCTTCCACCTGAATAACTCTTTCCTGGATTCTAAAGCCTTATTCAAATTTGTCTTGTCCTGTTAAGGCTTCTCAATCAGCTGGGTGGCTTTCCTGGTCTGTATTCCCTCAGCAATTAGAGACTCCCCCATCAGCTTCACTTTTGACTCTCTGGGTTGCCCTAAAGAGGATCTGTTTTCTTGATCGTGTATAGTGTCATTGTTTCATGGTTTTACTTGGCTCCTCTTTGTAGTCAGCTATAGTGGACTGCAGGGATCATAGTCTGACCCTTCTCTATCATTGTCTATCATTGTCTCCACAGATCCTTGAACAAAGCTGCATGAATGGTTTGTATTTAGTAATAAGATGAAATATGTATAGAAATGAAGACTCGGCCAGGCGGTGGTGGTGCACGCCTTTAATCCCAGCACTCAGGAGGCAGAGGCAGGCGGATCTCTGTGAGTTCAAGGCCAGCCTGGGCTACCAAGTGAGTTCCAGGAAAGGCACAAAGCTACACAGAGAAAACCTCTCACAAAAAAAACAAAATAATAAAGAAAAAGAAATGAAGACTCTGAGAGCCAGGCTGCCTGGCTCCATATTGGGCATGACCAGGAGATACTGAATCACGCTGGAAAGGACATTTTACCTTGCAAAGCCTCTATTCACTACTCCAACACACCTTTTGAGACATAAATGACATAATTCAGAAATGCTGAGCATAAAACCTGGCATTTGTTAGTTTCTGAGTACACAACTGTACCCAGAAAATCGAGAGGTGATACTGGACTTATTATGAAAGGTCCCCATTATTATGTTTGTGACTCCTTCATGATGGCCAAGACAGTGAATCCCAGAAGACACTAGATCTACCCCAGACTCACTTTTTTCGATGTAGCCTTCTCCATATTGTTGTTTGATGTCTGGAGACAGATGTTTCCAAATGGCCAGTTTTTTTTCAGTTGTTTTTATTGGGTCTGCCAGTTCTGTTTTGAACAGTCCTGGTTCAATGCATGAGACATGCACACCAAAAGCTTTCATGTCCCGCCTGTGAGAAGAACAAAGAATTTTTTTCATTAAAAAATACATTTTCATTGAGCTGTGGTCCAATCTAGGGCTTCATTCATGGTAGGCAAGCATTCTGTAGTCACATCCTCAGTCTTTTTTTATTTAAATTTTATTTTTGTTTCACTCAGATTTATTTGGAGAGTGTTTATGACTTGTTAACTAGCTCCACATAAATCTTTTCATAAAAGTACAGAATGACTATGTTGGCAGCAAACATCTTGTTTTACTTCCGTCACTTGGAAAATGAAGAAACTGGAGTTCAAGGTGGTCACGTGAGGCTGAATGACAGAACAGGATGTGGGTGGGACAACCCTCTGAATAACCCCACCCTAATCCAGTGTTTGTCTCTGTAAGCCATATCCTTCTTATTAAACTGGTAAGCATTTGGGTTAAGATTATTTCTACTCCACGCTCACAGTATCCAATGGGGAAATGGATGAGTGTCTGGCTTGGCGGGACAAGTTTGCTTTGGGTTTTGGAATGTGGATTGCAGCATGGCTGAGGATGCTGAAGGGTCCAGTATCATGGTCCCTGGCATGCCACCCTGATCCCTGTGCTGCTTGCTGAGCAAGATTCTCTTCCCATCACTACACACAGCCTCAAGTCTACATCGTCACTGAGTCACAGGTTTGAGATGTTGGTGCCTCCTTCCTGTCAACCAAACAATG
The DNA here is from genome assembly GCF_903995425.1 of Onychomys torridus. NCBI lineage: Eukaryota > Metazoa > Chordata > Mammalia > Rodentia > Cricetidae > Onychomys > Onychomys torridus. The sequence goes on along the minus strand of NC_050446.1, from coordinate 46,214,609 downwards.
TATTTCAGACCAGTTCATGAATAATCATTTCCTAAATTTAATGTCTATTTCCTCCAGGAATGTATAAAGAGGCAATTACTTGTTTTATAGACATCTTACTCATGCTGAAGCTTGAACCCAGAACCTTGTGGCGCTAGGCAAAAGCTCTGCCACTAAGCTATATCCCCATTCCTCACCACAATGTATTCTTTTATAAGCTCTAGTTGTAATCTTAAAATGTAATTCAATTCTTTCCAGATTGTGCTTTTTAGCAACAAAACTATTACACAATGTGAAATATATTTTACTGACAATGTAAATCAGCTCAACCCTGAGAGATTTTGAAAGGTGTATTACATTTAAAATCTTACAGATTATTTTTCAATCTAATTGTATTTTACTCAACTGTCAACCAATGTCTGTTGGATCTTGGCAGCTCTAAGAAGGTATTTGAGAAGACTTTTTTCCTCTGTACTCATGAAAATGACACAGGGACAGGAGACAGGCCATAGCTTAGGAGGCCAACATGTTGCTAAGTCAACAAGAAACCAATATGCTTGCTGAGCAAATACAGATTCAGAGTCCCAGTCCTATGTTTGTTGGACTGTTGTCTCTCTGTCCTTCTCTATATATGTAGACATTCTGGAACAGCCACCTGACTAGGCTGCATGTGTATTTCCATGTCAAATACCAGTTCTATGGTCCATAAAGACATAAACTCTTTTTGTTGATTACTTTCAGACAGTGTATAGCTACACAACAGATTCTACAAACACTCCAGACAAAATATCCTTTAAATACTAGCATGTTATGATGATATTGGTTTTTGTAGAATGGAGTGAAAGGTCAGCTGAGATGGGGAGTGGTTGCCATGACTGTTACCTGAAGTGTGATGATCCCTGAGCCATCAACAGCATCTGGTAACTCTGTAGAAAAACTCTCTGCTCTCATCCCAGACCCACCTCCATCAATATAAACACATTTAGCAAGTTCTCCAGGCTATTCAACTTCACATTCATGTTTTGGAAGAATTTTATTGTGTTTATTTCTTAGGAGACTCAGACTTGGCATCTAGATCATGTGACAGAATGGAGTTATGGACCTCTATTGACTTCAGGGGGATCACCTATCTTCTTTATTACTAAGCTACTCCTAGATCTGTGATATACAGTATAAATTCTAACATATGCCTTCAGTAAATACCAATTGAATAAGCAAATGGGGGAATTAAAGGCAAGCCAATATCAATTTTGTCCTTTCTCTTTCTTGTCTCAATATTACTCAACCGACTTAACTTCCACATACTTCTCCCAGTCCTTTCTGCTTGTACTATGTCCCAGAAGGCTCACCTGCATTAAGTGTATCCCAGCATATGGTGGACACAGTCTATCAGAATCAGAAGTGGGAGTGCAAGAACTGGAATTAGTAATTCCTCATGTAGTGTTGACACCGGTTATTTTATCTTTTAGCTAGAACAGTCAATCTCTGTGTCTCCAAGTTCTAGAAACTTCCCTGTCTCTTCATCCCTTAGTTCTTGTATAGCAATGCCCTTTGGTGTTAGCCCTTATTCCTGTCCTCTGAGGTTTCTCTGCACACCTCCCACATTTGAAAATTGTCCTTTAAGTAACCCTGTTCTCTTAACACAGTGTTAACGTGCTGTCATTTCTCTTCAGAACCTTGACTGAAAAAGCGCCAATTCTGGTTCCAGGTAAGAGGAATCAAACATCCCCTTCCTGCCTCTCCTGCTGGATACAGCTGCAGAACCCAGGCAGAGTGTATTGTGTAGCCATTGAGAACTGATATTTTTCTACTAGAAGCTTAAATAAGCTGGTGCTGTCCCATCAACAACTTCCAGAAATAACAATAGAGTGACCGACCCTGGGTGATTCTCTATTGGACAAATTGATCTGTTGACTCTAATTTCACACCACTATGGGCATCATACACTAATACAAAAGGCAAAAAAGAGTCAACGTAGACTCTCATTCAAATCTCAGTTCTACCTCTTATCAGCTGTGTAATCCTGGGCAAGTAGAAATAAAGTGAGAAAAGGATTCTTCATAGATACTAAGTATCCAGTATGTGTTAGCATCAATTATACTCTAAATCAGTTAATCCACCTTACCTTAAGCTGTCGTTGAAACCTTCCACTGCATATTTGGATGGAGTGTAGCCCCCTCCACCGAATGCAAGCCGGCCTCCGATACTGGAGACATTGATAACACGCCCTCGAGCTTTTTTGACCAGGGGCAACATATTCAGCGTCACGTCAATGAGTCCAAACAGATTCACCTCAATGGGTTCTCTGTAGTCCTTCACGGTCAGCCAGTCAGTGGGCGCCAGCACGCCGAGGACACCAGCATTATTGATCAGCCCCCAGAGACCTGGAGCAGAGAAGAAAGGAGCCACCATGGAAGATGTGATTTCTATGGGCGTTGTTGACGGAAATACAGTTCTTTCTTTACACAGCGGTGCTATTTTCTCTTGGTAGCCATTCCTGCTTTGAAATGGCTTTGCATTTTGGGAAAGTGGCAGCTGAAAGAGTGACAGACTAAGCTGAAACTGTTCATGTTTAGTTACTGGAATTCAGTCTCACTGCTCTCCTATTTCTGGCTCCAAGTGTCATATTTTTTTTTAATGTTTTCTAAGGCAGACTTTCTGATTTCTCATCTCAGATGTAGAGAAAACTGCTCTGTTTTCCTGTCTTGCAAGCCAGTGTATATTTATAAAATTTTCTGTATGGACAGAGACGTGATAGGAACCTATTTTATGCTGAAATTTGCTAGAAAAATAAGTCATCCATTTGGCTGTTTCTTGATAGGAAATACATGGTATTGCTAAGGGTGTTGGAATTCAGGCACCGAAATTTGTCAGAGGCTTTACTGAGCCGTTGCATTCAAGGTTCAGAGGCTTAGAGATAAAGATGTTACGGTAGCTCATGCATTTCTTTTTCTCTTTCATGAACCCTGGTATCTTCTTCTTATGAGAATATTTCAACATTCAAAGCTGGCAAAGCTCTCCCAGTTCGGAGTGCAGCTATCTAACACAGCAGAGGGACTGTGTGCTGCGCATTGGACCACTTGGACTCCTTAAGACCCCTATCCTCACATCCCTGGGTCCTGTTCTACCGACCACTAAGGATGTATGAACTCTGGAACCCATCTGTTGAGATGTGGGTCCCAAGTAATCCAAGGGGTGATCTGGATGCTGTTTCCATATTCTCCAATAGACTTGAGCCTCAACTCCCTTTGCTGTGATGTTGTTGGAGAAGGTCAGGGACAGTTAGGGCATTTATTTCTGTTCTAGATTCACCTGCTGGGACTCTACACAGTTCATCTAGGTCACATCTCACATACACTGGCATTCCTCAGAAGCTCTGTGTGGAGATTAAGAAATGTGCTGTTGGGCCTTAGGAGACATTGTCTTGAAAAGCCATTTAAGCCATGGACTCATATTATTTAGCTTTAGTTATTTCCCCATCTCCAACCTCCCTATCCCACATCTTTTTTTTTTTTTTTTTCTCTTACCTTTTTCCCCTACATGTCTCTTCACCCACTGGGCAGTCTTCTTGACATTCTCTGGGTCGGTGACATCCAGAAGCACCGTGTGAAGTCTCTCTGAGGTTTTGGCCTTCAAAGCAGTTGCTCCTGACTCCGTCAGGCAGGCAGCGATGACCCTGAACCCCTTCTTATCGAAAGTTTTGGCTGCCAAGTTTCCAAAGCCTGTGTCACAGCCAGTGATGAAAATGTACTTGTCAGTGATGTTGGCTATCTTCAGCTGTCCCTTATAACTCCACAGGAAAGCGCAGAGGAAGAGGAGGGCCAATACCCAAAACAACAGCAACACCATTTTCTTTTTCCTGTATGTGACAGGGATGCTTCTCTCATGTACAATAGAAGATGGTGTCCTGGATGTTCAAAACCAGAGAGAAAATTCAAATTGGAACAATCACATGTTGATGAACGTGAGCTCTTTAAGAGAATATGAGTAGACAGGTGTTAAGATGGTTATTCGGAATGCTTGTTGGAAAGACAAGGCATTTACATCACACACTGCTTCTTTAAGGTAATGCCAAAACCATTTCAGAATTCAGCAAATCCAGATGGGAAGAAATGGAGCAGACACAAAGCTGGCGAAGGTCACTGGGTAGAAGGCACCACCAGAGCTGCGTAGAGCAGTGACGTTAATCTCACACATGAACTCTTCCTTCTGAGAGACAGAGTCTCACAGTAAAATCTTACATCTCATCCCTTAGTGACATTGGAGAGCAAAACACGATCAAAATCTCCTAGAGCAGTGAGTGGTTCTCCACCTTGCTAACGCTGCGACCCTTTTATACATTTCCTCACGCTGTGGTGACCCCCAACCATAAAATTATTTCCATTGCTACTTCATAACTAAATTTTGCTACTGTTATGAATTGTAATGTAAATATCTGTGCTTTCTGGTGGTCTTAGGTGACCCCCGTGAAAGGGTCATCAACCCCAAAGGGGTCTCGAACCACAGCTTGAGTATCACTGTACTCAGGTCAGTCTTCTTGTTCTGCTAGACTCCCAGTAGTTTTCAGAGTCCAGGAGAGGAGAGCATTAATGCAGCTGTCACTGAGAAAACATTCCCAACGCGGTTTCTATTTTTCTCATAGTAAATGAGTTAGAGTCTCCCTTCATCTGACTCAGAGAGTATTGCTACTCTATTCAGGAGAGACTGAAGTGAGAGGTCCCGGTAAGTGAGAGCGGGGTGGAAATGAATACCGGGTATCTCAAATCTTTAAATTCTGTCTTCAACACTAACCTCTTGTAAGAAAAATAAAGGCATGTATAAACAGGATAAGATGAAGAAGTTTATACTGTAAAACTGACCAAACTACCTAGAAGAGAGCCAGCTGGAATATTAATGTTGCTGTTACTAGGGGGGAGCTTAGTACTTGGTATCGAGCAGGAGAAGAACTCCCTGTACCCTTCCTCAGGAACCCATGACTCTGTTTTCCCTCAGCATGACATGCTTACTGTGGGCATCGGCATCTATGAAGTGGTACTCCACCCAGTAGGAGGAAGTCAGTAAGGGTCAGAGGGCAGGCTGCTGCTGCCCTCTGGCAGCCTCAGGTCTGAGGTCATGGAGGCCCTGCCCTTCTAATTTCTGACAAGGGGAAACAGGAGAAGAGGCCAGCTCCCTCTCCACACAGGAACACTGTTAGCTCCTAAGTCAGTGTAGGGAAGAAAGCCAGGGAGAACATCAGCTTTGAAAAGAGCCCTTTCCTTGCCCATAGCCTAGAGGCCTAGAAAGTTCCCTGTTGTGTCTACACAGTGTGTGTTTTGTTTTCTTCTTTTAGATTTACCTTTTTTATTTTTTTTTAATTTGTGTGTGTGTGTGTGTGTGTGTGTGTGTGTTACATACACTGGAGTGCAGGTACCTGCAGAGGTCAGAAGAGACAATGGGATCCCTTGAAGCTGGAGTTTCAGGTGGTTGCAGCAGCCTAATGTGGGTGTTGAAAACAGAACCTGGGCCCTCTGCAAGAGCGGGACATGCTCTTAACTGTTGAGCCATCGCTCCAGCCCCAAACAGTGTCTTTGTTCTTGTTCCCTTCTCCCTTAGAATCACACAGGCCTGGAATACTTCACAGAAGAAAACCAACAGACACGGACTGAAGTGCAGACCTGTGTGGATGTCTCCAGAATCATGCCTACTTTTGGATACTAAGAAATTTTTTCTTTTTTTCTCTCTCTCTACCTACCCTCACTTCTTTAAAGTAATGGTTATTACATTTGAGTCAATATTTTGTTAAATAATTGTATCTATAAACAAATGCATAAATAAGATTTCAAATACATACACATATTTAACTACTACCACTGTATAAGCAATAGTAAAAAGTAATTCAATATATCCTCTTTACTTCTTAAGGAGAAACATGGATTGTTTCTATCTTTTATTTTTTTCCTAAAAGATTTACAAATAAAGAAATAAATAAAAAAAATCTACTGACAGATATTAAACCAGTGAGAAATATTAAAATATGAGAAGCATGGGGATGTAGCTGACTCTTGGTACAGTTCTAGATATTTGAAAACAGGTTTCTAAATTAGTTAATAAAGTGGTTTAGTTTCCCCAAACCTTGTTTGTGTAGGAATTGATTTGTAGCATACAAATGTCCATGCAGCCAGGTTTCTGCTTCTCAAATACAAATGTCCATGCAGCCAGGTTTCTGCTTCTCAAATACATAATAATTTAAAATGTATAATTATGGGGAGAAGCAGAAAGCATTCACGAAATGACACATTTAGAGATTTTTAATGACATTTCATATTGGTTAATCTAATTAATTATAGTGTTTCGTTTAAGCCTGCCCTTGATAGCTATTGAATATTGAGATGTCTAATTTCATTGCAAATCAAATTTCCAGAGAAGTTATTTGAAGAAAGCCAAACAATTGTGGATTTTAATGTCCCCACGACAGAGGCTGTAGCTGCCAGAGGGCAGAATCGAGAGAACTAAATGGTGCGATTGTCGCCCACCTTGGCAAAGGCCTCTGCACTGGAGAGTTGCATGCTCTCATTTGGTTTTCTCTAGTCTTGTGGAGAGCATATGATTTGTCTCACTTATAGAAGATAAACCAGATTCAAAGATCCAAGGTGATTTGCCAAGGTGATGGCAGCCTGGAGCCCTGCCCCATCCCATGTGAGAGAACTAGAAACCCTGAACTCTGGCAGCTGGGGCTGAGTAGTGTCCAAGCTGAGCTGGTGGTAGTCAAAACAGGCATCTTGCCCAGGATGCTAAGAGGTCAGGTTGAAAGTCCTGGGGCCAAAACAACCTCTGACACCTGAAGTAGTTGTTCCTTTTATCATCTCTCCTCATGCCCTCCTCTGTTCTCGGATAATGACGGCTGGGCTCCCAGGGGGACCAGGAGTCTTGGAGGCCATGAAGGTGGATGCTCTTCCTATGATGATGTGAGTGACTAGACACAAGAAGTTTGAATTAGCATGGATGGAGGATTTGGACGTCAGTGAAAGCGCCTGGGGTTCCTATAGAACCTGGAGATAGTCCGTGCTTAGAAATCAAGGCAGGATCCGCTTAGACAGGGAAGGGAATCTCTATATCTTTTTCTAATTTGTTACTGAAAGTTAACACATCTTTCAGTTATGAAACCAGCAACACATTTCAGCAGTTTTTGTAGTACCTGAGATTTTGTCATCTGTTATAGCCACAGGTTTTGTTTGTTTTGTTTTTGTCTTCTAAGATGGGTTTCTCTGTTCAGCCCTGGCTGTTGGAACTAGCTTGATAGACCAGGCTGGCCTTGAACTCAGAGATCTGCCTGCCTCTGCCCCCTCCCACTCCCACCAGTGCTGGTTTATCCCAGAACTCAGGAAGCAGAGCCAGGTGGATCTCTGTGAGATCGAGGCCAGCCTGGTCTAGGAGTGAGATCCAGGACAGGCGCCAAAACTACACAGAGAAACCTTGTCTCGAAAAACCAAAAAGAAAAAAGAAAAGAAAAAAAAAAAAGACATGCACCACCACACCTGGCCTCAGCCATAGCATTTTTATGTTACTTATTATAAAATATGGTGTATGTCCCCATTTTGTTGTTGTTGTTGTTGTTGAGACAGGGTCCATTATGTAGCCCTGGCTACTGAAACTTGCTATATAGATCATGCTGGCCTTGAACTCACAGAGATCTGCCTGCCTCTGCCTCTGGAATGAGGGGGATTAAAGACACGATTATGACTCTTGCTTCCATGGTAACTATTATGTGCTAATGAAATACGTTTTAAATATCTTTGGTGTATCTTAGCATAGCAGGCTTCCTGTAAAAGTCTATGTATTTTAATTCATGTATTGGAAAGGATTTACACTTACAGATAGTTATGTAAATCAAAATTTTCTAGAGTATCCTCACCCCAAATACATGGGTTTCAACAAGAACAAGTAAAACCACAGGAAATCCATGCCTTCACCATAACTAGACAACAGACAATCCTCGAACTCCATGTCACTTGACTGTGAGAATGAGTAACTACATATGGCTGGTAGATGTCAGGTTTTACAGCCTCAAAGAGAGGAGCCGCAAAAATGGAAAGGGAGGGATGCTGGCGTGGGCCCTGTGGAGCTGAATTAGAGAGAAGACCTAGCATCAACGGATGGTTTTGAATATGTGTACATAGATAAATAAATAGATGGACAATGATCTACCTAGATCCACCTAATAAAGTATAAGGGAAACCTAAGAACAATGAATGGACCAAGGCCCCAGAGCCCATTTTCTCAACATCATAATCTTTGGAGAAGCCAATATGAGGATTAAATTAGTCTGGGGAAGTGTGAATGATCCTCGAGTGTCTTATGCTACAAAGAAAGAAATGGCTCAAAGAATGTTGGGCACATATCAAAAACACATTAAGAACCAATTGGAAGGATCTTTACTGGCTATGACACAACTAAGCATCATTGCAAATAATGATCATAATGGATCCTAAGTCATTGACTATGACATGAACTTAGTCATTTTAATGAGTGTCAATAAGTAACTATATAAGGAAAAGGAAGCCATGCCAACTGGTAAGTGTCAAAGGAGGAATGCAGTTAGAAAATCATTATTAGCCGCTGACACAGTAACAATTGTTTCAGGCAAGAGTTATCAATGCATGTTAGAATGACAGTACAGAATCTCAAGGGATGTCCCCCAAAGACAATTACTAAGTGAGAAGAGGACAATGGTGATTTCACAGTGAAGAAATCCAAGAGATCACTTTAACAAAGTGTTATCAGTTGGGATTCTTAGTCAGGGAGCAAGCCAATAAGCAGAGCTCTCCACACAAATCCCAGCTAATCATGCACAGACAACCATCTTCCAGTTCTGTAGAAGGTGTGCCCTATGCTCTTCAGAACGCCAGTCATGAAGGAAAAAGGGGCCAAAGATGCCAAGTTGACGAGATAGTAAAATGTGACACGTAATGGCAGGCTGGTAAACATTTCTCCCTTTCAGAGAAATAACATCATTACATTAACTAATGAAACTTGAAAAACATCTGTAACCTTGATCAATTTTACTTTGAAAATCATATTGTAGAAAAATGTCCTGTTTTTTCAATAATTTATATAGAACTATTCAAAGATTAAGGTGCGTTTTGTCTTCAATTTGCTTTCAAAAAGTTCAGGCTGGGTGTAGGGGCACAGGTCTTTAATTCCAGCTCTCAGGAGTTAGACACAGGCGGTTCTGTGTGAGTTCCAGGCCAGCCAGAGCTACATAGGAAGACCTTGTCTCAAAAGCAAAACAAAACAAGCAAACAAATCCAATAAAACAAATAAAAAGTTATTTATATATACTATAAACAAAATCTTGTACATATATATAAAAAGTGAGAGTAAAAACGTGGTAAAATGCTAAGGTTTTAGAAACTCTAAGTTGTACCATTCTTTTTCTTTCTTTCTTTCTTTCTTTCTTTCCTTCCTTCCTTTCCTTCCTTCCTTTCTTTCTTTCTTTTTTTTTTTTTTTTTTGCTGTTTTTTCCGAGACAGGGTTTCTCTGTGTAGCTTTGCACCTGTCCTGGATCTTGCTCTGTAGACCAGGCTGGACTCGAACTCACAGAGATCCACCTGGCTCTGCCTCCCGAGTGCTGGGATTAAAGGCGTGCACCACCACCACCCAGCAGTTGTACCATTCTTTTAACTTTTTTGTAAGTGTGAAATTATATTGATGGATTCAACCAACTGTGGAGCTGAGTAGTTTTAGAAACTGAAACTCAGTTGAACACACAGACTTTTCCATTGTTCTCTCCCCCTGAACAACAGTGTCACTATTTACACAGCATTCACACTAGGTATTACAAATGGTCTAGAGGTCACTTAAAGTGTGCAAAAAGGTGCCAGGTCACACAAAAACACCGCAACATTTTCTACAAGAGATCTGAGAATCCAGATTGGGAACCCAAGTGTGAGGAAGCTCTGGAGTCAATCTCCCCTATATGAGTGAAGCCCCTCCCTCTCCCATGAAGACTTCATTGAACTGTGCTGTGTTCTAGGAACAAAACAAAATGCCAGGATTTTGAAGTGACCTGGGTTGCCTGCTTTCTATCCTTTGGAAAGCCTATTTTTACAATTGCTGAAAACCTCAAACCTAAGCAGCTCTGTTTCATCTTCTCCACTTCCTACTTGACCTCCTCCCTACACAAACAGAGTTTTCCTTGGTGACAGGAAGCAGAGAGGGAACTTTGTAGTCATTAAGGATGTACCCTATGAAAATGCATTGTCATGGTGCGGCCTTCTGGGCTGACCACATCACAGAGGTTGGTGTCACAGCCAGTAGCTTGAATCCTAGGGACTTCTAACCCTGCTTGAGGATCATTGATTGGTGAAACCTGTCCTTATTATTATCTAAAAGCATTAGTTCTTCCTTTGTCTCTGCATTTTGCGTTCTTCTAGGTCATTGGACTAGGTCAGTAACAAACCAACATGTTATCTTTGACCCCTATTAGTGCTTTGGCCAAGAAACCATCCATGAACAACAGTCCCAGGTCAGGGCTCTGAGGACCATGACCTCTGTAGGGCAAGGGATTGACAGTCCGTTAGTCAGCTCACCTGAGAAGTAAATAAGTAACCACAGCTAACAGAACTGCCTCGACCACTCTCCACCAACTCTGGCCGTTCCTCTGCAGTTCCCCGATGCCAGCTATTTAGCAGGGGGGCACTGACCTCAGGTGTTTCAGGTGCTTATCCGCTATGTCTTTCCATTTATCTCACAACAAACTGTTTACTAAGAGTGCAGATCCCTTGGCCTCCAGCATTAGAGCAGTGTTCAGGAGTTCAGACCCAAGAGATTTACTCATCTTCTCTGGGCATTTCCCACTGGTAGAACACTTACAGGATATTTTTGTCAGAGAATAACGGGTAAACTAACATAGTTTAATGCCTGTTACACGAGAGGAACCAGGCACCTTCCCTGCCTGAAAGGACTGCTCTGTCTGTTGCTCGTATGTAAGCACAAGCTTCCCAACTGCAGTCCTTTTGATATTTTTGGACTTCATAATCAACAATGTGAAGTCCGGCTAGTGTATTACAGCCTGCTTAGCGGCATCCTTGGCTTCTACCCACTAAATATCAGAAACACTTCTGATAAAGAAGTGTTAAATGTCCCTTAGGAGACAAAAGTTGCTCACACTTGAAAACTGCTGGCACTGAGGTTCCTTTCTGAAGGTCCAGAGTGTCATCATATCCAGGACCACTTATCTGGAAATTCAGTCATTGCTTTCTTAGTGATGTCTCCTCAATAACTATATATTTTTTTTAATGACTTTAATGGAGAGGTTTTGTTCCTTATAAAATTACTCATATCCTGCTTTGGCAAGTACTCATTTTTGCAATTTAAAAAAAATATCTACTTCTCTTACTCTGGAAATAGAAGGCATCCAAAAGACCAAATTATGCATAATACCATTTGTTCATTTAGAAATGACCACATTAGCACTCACAACATTTGTAAGGCCTGGATTCCGACTGAGCCTTTGAGTTGGGGCCATGACAGCTTGTGCTGGGTAGCAAATTGACCCTCTAGAGTTTGGCAAGTGCTCCTAAGAAATCCATGGTCTTCAGATTTCTCATTAATAAAGTCAGGTACAAGTGTGAGGGGCAGCTGGGGTTGACTGAATGCCACAGTGTTTTAAACCATGGATAAAGACACAATATGGGGTCATGTAACTAAATGTGGGATTAAAAAAAAAAAACCCACAAAGGGTTTTGAATTGGCAATGACTAAAAATTATTTCAAAACCATAGTGGATCCAAGGTTGTTGGGGCCACACTTGTCCCTGTTCCATGGAATGACTTCACTGCAGCTGCGATTCTGAACTCAGCACACATACTTTGCCTTGTGCGTGCGGTGCCAGCCAATGCTGCCTTAAAAACCCCAGCTCAGATTCCAGACTGTTGTATGTGAAGATTGCAGAATTTTTAGTATATGTAGAAGATTTTTCTGCTGTTTGGAATGTAATAGTTAATCATAGAAAGTATGGGCTTAATATTTTCTTACGGTCATTCTTCCTCATGTAAATATCACATTGGTATGTCTTTGGATTGTGCTGTGGTAGAGCATTTGACTTAAAAATAACTATTTGAAGGGATGGAGACACGGCTCAGTGGATAAGAGCACTAGCTGCTCTTGTGGAGGACATGAGTTTGGCTCCCAGCACCCATATAGTGGCATTCAACTTCCAGATGATCTGGCACCTTCTTCTGGCTTCCATAAGTACCAGGTATTCATGTATACAGTCAGGCAAAACAGTCATACACACACAAATAAAATAAGCACGTCCTTTAAAAAAATTACTGTTTTAGCTGCTGACTTTAGTTTCATTAAAAAAATCATTATATGAATTTGGGCTTGGGGTTAGGACAAAATTTTCAGCAATTCTGGAAGAGCCTTAAATAAGTTTCTGCTGTTTTGCACTACATATTTATGCCAAATGACATTCTCAGTATTCACAATCAAAAATCAAAATGCCAGTCAACTCTGAAAAATGTTGAAGTTGCTATGTCCTGTAGTATCAAATATTTAGATAAGACATAGTTCTTTATTTTTAAATAACCGCAATCTACCATCAGTATGCAAATTTGTTTTCATCTTCAATAATTGGTAAAATTATGTGTACTCAAGAGAATTGCTTCAAAATAATTTTCTTTATGGTTTGTCAATATGTGTTTGCTTTGTACACCCATTTTACAGATCTGGGACTATATAGATCTATATTTCTTGGATGCAAAGGGGTCAAAATTGGGAAAAGTTAAGAAACCCTGTTCTAGGTTATTGCCTGGACCTATAAATATTTATCTTAAACTTCATGATAAAATTATTTCCTTTTGTGCTGGGTGTCATAACTCATGTCTATAATCTCAGCACTCAGAGGGAAAGAGATGAGGGAGAGGCCAGTCTAGGAAACATAGTGAGAGACTTCCTCAAAACCCCCAATAAATAAATAAATGTCTATAGAGAAAAGGTGAATTCAGAAATGCAGGCTGATTGGTTCAAGGTACAAGCTATGGTTCTGAGGTGACACTGGGACAGACCCCTCTGATGCCACCTGGGCTGTACACATTCCTACTGGACTCTGGCACCTAGGCTGTGTGCCCACTTCTTTACCACCTCTGTACTGTGTGTGATGCGTGGCCTTAAGCAGAAGAGCAATAGGAAGAACAGAAGGGAGAGAAGGAAGGGACCCACTCTGGCTTCTGGGCTCTGATCGTACTTGGACTGATCTCTGAGATCACTGAACTCTAGGACAAAGGAAGAGAGTGAATGACATGGACAATCATGCAATGTCCCCACTTCTGATTTAGATAATGAAAAAGTTCAGGGTCGGCTGGGTGGTGGCGGCACATGCTTTTGGTCCCAGCACTCAGGAGGCAGAGTGAGTTCGAGGCCAGCCTGGTCCACAGAGCGAGATCAAGGACAGGAACCAAAACTACACAGAGAAACCCTGTCTTGAAAAACCAAAACCAAAACCAAAAAGTTCAGGATCATATCTTATAAATCTCATAATATATATCTCATTTACTTCTGATATCTTGGGAGTTGGGTTGAAGATTACAAATTAGAATGTTTGCTAAAAGACCTCTCGAACTGACTTTTTCCTTGGAACCTTAAATTGTGTAAGAGGAGAGGGAAGAGCTATGGGGAAATGAACATGTTGTCAGTCGCTAGGAGGAATGAAATGTCTTATCAGAAATTCGCTGTCATACAACAGATTTAGAAGGAGCCGTGAGAGGAGACTGATTATCCTCTTCATGTTGAGTGGTAACGTAGGAATCACGTGTCGGCAGCTGTCAGAAAACACGGTTCTCCACAGCAGCCCCACTTCTGCTTTCTGGCTTCTTTTCCTGGCTTTCTTAGTGAGAAACTGAAAATAGACTCCTTTGACTTTACTTCCGTCAGTTACCTTCCTCCACCAGAAGGAAAGGGGCAACAAACACGACAAAAATAGACGCTAGCATTGCACGTCCTTGGTAGACGGTAAAGCTCTTTCTAGACGCTTCCTCCCAGGCCAGCTCCTTCTATGTCCACATAATTCCACGGAGACTTTCTTTCAGAAACCACTGGGAGTTTATTAAATCTTTATTTACCTGCAATTGTTGCGGTCTCTGGATCAACAACCAAGTTGCTGTGCCAAGATGCATCAAATAGAAAGCATGTGGTGACGGCTGCCTGAAATATTTTGTGAGTTTTCTTACGCAAGTGTTCTTAATAATGACTACCATGAAACACGTGTGCTTCTTATATTTAGATATTGCATATATGGTTCATTACTCAGAGCTCATTTTTATTTTGTGCCTTTTTACTGAAGAAAAAATTCTTCCTTTTTTAAACCTACACATACATCTGTTCTGCTTTGCACCAGAGCCTGATGATGATACCAATGAGCTCATACACGTAAGGAAGTGTACTCACTTGAAGAAGAAGATACAAGTCAGGTACCTGAAAAATCTGAAATGAATTTAAAAATGGAGCCAATAACCCCTCCTGTTGAGAATCTAGTGAAAACCATATTGAGCACCATGACGACACAGCTGGATGAGTTGGTGTTTGGCATCCTGGAATGGTGATTCCCTCCCATAACAGGAGGCAGCCGAGCTTCCTTAGTTAGATTTCACCATAATCCCTGCTGGAGGGCGCAGCTCCACACCGATGTGTGGTGGGAAAAGGGCTTGTATGCTTCCTCTGCAGCTTTCCAGAGCTGTCCTGCCTCCCCAGGTGTACAAACCCACTCAAGTCTCAGGAAAACGTTCTTAAATTAGAGCAATTTACTAAGCATCTTGGCTAATGAATATGGACCACCCAGGCCCCTTTACATTTCTTGTTTTGGTTGTGTGCTTCTGGACAGTAAGAGCACACTAGGAATCACGTTAAATCTACTGTTTTTTGTTTGTTTTTGAAGCTGAGGATTGAACCCAGGGCCTTGCGTTTGCTAGGCGAGTGCTCTACCACTGACCTAAATCCCCAACCCTCTATGGTTTCTTTAGTTATGGCCACAGAATAGTAACTGCCAGCTGGAAGGGATTGTATGCTGTATATTTGTATAATTCCTGGTCACAAAGCTTCAAAGAAAGTTTAGAATAGAGTGGTTGTGTGTATCAGTGCAGCAAGGTACTTCTTTCAGCCACAGTTAGCTTTACTCCAGGTGGAAATATTAGTGTTTTAAAATGCTGTCCCTTGAGAAAGTGACATTTGTGATGAGGGTCTCGCCTCTTGAACTGTATGAAGCAACAAATTTTCCTGGTATTTAAACACTGAGATTGATTCTAAAAAGTGGGTACCATTTTCAAACGGGAAGGTATGACAAGAAAAGAGCCTTTCATTCTCAGGTCGTGACTGGTCTGGCCAAGGAGGTTTCAGAGCATCTAATATGTGCCAAGTGATGCTAAGATAAATAAAGCCTAACCCCTAGCTTTGGGCTGAGAGTGTCATGGGGCTTTACAGAATTTTACCCCCACCTGCCAAAAATTAAATGTTCGTGGGGGCATTTGAAATACCAAGTCACTTTATCATAAAATGTAGAGTGACTATCTGAGCAGGGGTCTTTTGTTTTTTTTGTTTTTGTTTTTGTTTTCTTTCTTCTTTTTTCCCCCCAGACAACCCAGAACCCAGGGATCAGGGTGTGCATACACCTTAGAAATTTCCTTTCTTCATCCCCAATATTTTTTTCTCTTCAAGTTTAGTGTTTGTCTACCCAAGTTCGTGGAAATTGATGATATTGGGAAAGCAGGGGGGGAGAGAAACATATCAGTCTGAAGATGGCAACACATTTCTCCACACCCCCTCCCCCAGACACTCTGTTAAGATGCCCACAACATTTGGACCTCTGCACTCTCCAATTTCTCAGTAGTCCCAAGAGCCACAGATGGTATCAAACAGGGATGGAGGGATGAAGGGAGGGAGGGAGAGAGGGAGAGGGACAGAGAGGATTTAGTTGTGACTACAGAATGCTACAGGTTATTCAGAGTCCTGAGTCCTGGAAGAATTTCAGCCAGGCTCCTGGGTCACACTGAGATCATTTCTTTATGAGATGGACTCTGCTCCCATCATTCTCATACTATATTTAAAAAAAAAAAGTTGACCACGGCTGAAAGACAACTTGATTCATTCTGTAAGGGCATGGGAAATTAAAGACGGTTCAGGCTGAGATGGTAAGGAAGGGACAAACGACAAAACAATCACCAGTTACCTCTCTGAAGATGTCTGGGGGTGCAGAAGCTGCTGGTGACTTGCTCAGCTGATATCCGCCTTCCTGCTCTGTGCCCAGGAGAAGGAAGTGTGGCCCGGCCTGGAGCAAGCTGATCTCTCAAGGTGTCGAGGCTTCTGCAGAGCTCTGTGTGAAGGCTTCTCTACTTCTTGCTGTGAGTCACACCCATTGCAACACTAAGCCAGTGACTAAGTCTCTCCTCAGTGGATGGAGGGCGGAGAGACTGTGGGTCACAGGTTTCCAAAGGAGTCGTTAGTGTTTCTTATACATTAAATGTAACTAGCGAGAGAAATGATTTACACTCTCTTGACTGAAACCGCGTACAAAGAGGCACCTTATAAACGGGCTGGTGCGTCGCATGGAATATCATTTCCCATTTTGTTTTTTAAAACATTTATCAGCAAGAAGATCAACATGATAAATGTGAAGGAAGCATAGTTTGGGAATAATTCGTGGTCCCTACTTTGTGTTTTAAGGTATGACAAAACACCTTGATAAGGTCTCTGGAAGTGAGAACCGGAAAGAAATGCCCCTCTCAACCCTAGCTGGCGTTTTTCCAGTGCTTCCCCCAGCGGACCTGGCACTCCTTGGTGCCAGCTGAAGCTGTAAGGGGTGGGGGATGAGATGCCCCCCACCTTCCCTCCTGCTTGCCAAACCTCCCAGCTCTCTATGGCACAGGCAGGCAAAGGTGCACTGAAGTTTTACTTTTAATTTCATGCTGCGTTCCTTCCTCCGACTTCCTCTGTTCTCTGTTCCTTCTTGAAAAGTAGTTACTGTTTACAGCAAATGAAAAGAGCCCATCCCTGTAATAGAGTCTAGACACAGCTTTTGCCTTTTGAATTAAATGGGTCGGGTTCCTTTTTCTTCCACAACAACAAAAGAGAAATTTATCCTGATGAATATTTGGGGTACCCAATACATACCACATATATTTCTTCCTCTTTAATAACCCCAAACAGAGTAAAGGCACAAACTTGTAGCCTCAGAGAAAAACCTGGACTTAAATCGGTCTGAAGAAAGCGATGGTAATTAATCCTCTGCATAAGCAGGCTATTATTATACCTGCAAGGAGGAGAGCCCTCAAGCACCTGGGTGGTCCTGGAGGGCTGGAGGGAAAAGGGCAAAGAAAAGGTTATGCCGTAGTAAGTTTTACTCAATAACCTTGCTCAGTGCAGCTCTGTTTCCAAAAATTCCCCACACAGACTTAAAAAGAAAAATTAAATGTCAAGATCAATTTGCGTGCCATGGTGGAGAATTCTTGCCATCTCCGGGGCACGTCTCTCAGTACTGAGGGATTAAATTGAAAAGCTCAGCGTCAGTGCGTGCCCCAGCATGTGGGGCGGGGGTGGAGTTAGAACACCCCCCACCCTCACCTTGTTGATAAAGGCATCCATTAGCAGCAAATGGTTTCAGTCTCCAGATTAAAATCATAGCCACTTTCAAAGTCACGCTGAGTTCTACTTTCTTTTCACTCTGTCCTGTTAGAAGGTAACCTGTGAGGGCTGGTAAGAGGCTCAGAGGGTAAAAGACTGTCACACATGTCCCAGAGCCCACGTGGAAGAAGAGAACCAAGTCCTGAAAGTTGTCCTCTGGGCACATGTGCATTGCTGTGTGCGTGTGTTTGGGTACATACATGTACGCACACACTAAATACATAAATAAACATTTTTTTTTCAAGGTAAAAGAATGTAACCTACTTTGTCCAGAATTCTCCCTACATCAGATTCTGGTCATCAAAGATGGTACACATGTATTCCACCAAAGTGACATTTGATTTTACTTTTATTTCCTTGTTTTAAAAGGTTACACTGTGGAACTTATTCAAATGTACATTTTAAGTGGCTAGTTGGGTTGTAACTCTACAACCTTGTGGACAGCACACTAAACACCCAACTCTCCCTTCTCTTCCAGATCCGTATGCCATCCACATAAGTGTCTTCTCAAAACTGTCCTTTTCCCAGACACAATGAGACTCCCCCAGCCCCCAGCTCTCCCTGTAACATCAGTCAGACTTCTGGAACCTGTGCTGAGCTAAGGGACTCTCTGGACCAACCATAGAGAACCCCCTAACAGCGGGCTGTGGTGGACCCCGTTCTGAGTGCGTCTGGTATGGCTCCTCTAAGGCTGGCTACAGGGCAACACTAGCTGGTGACATGCATGCTGCCCTTCGCCTTCCTGGTGAGACCAGGCGGTGCTCTGCACAAGGCCACTGATCTCTGAATGGCTTTATGACTTCCAGGACACAAGAAAGACCTCAGTTCTCTTCCTCCTCACTCTGTCAACAGCTGGTTCTCTCCTTCTCTCTACCAAGGGCACCTGTCTTTTGTTCCCCCTTTGTACACCAACAATGCCTTTGTTTGTGAGAAGAATGAGTGCCCTGGCTGGACCCAAACCAGGAGCTTTGTTGCCTGTTTGTTTTTTCCTGACTCTCCCAGTTGTAAAATGAAGCTGGACTAATCTTTTGCTTCCCTGTAATGGTGAGGCACTCACTGAGTCACCGCAACATTCAGTGAATTCTTGGAAGAAAGGTTTTTCATATTTGCGGAGCACACATCCTTTTTAGCTACACGTAAGACGTCTGGCTTGAACAAGTCGGTTGAGGAAGATTACATGGGATGACCATTGTCCAGGAAAAAGAAAGGTGATACTGGAGGTGATGACTGACCAGAGAGAGTAGGGCTTCCTTGTGAGAAACAAGGATGGCAGCTTAATAAGAAAAATGTGACTCTTGAGAGGGGAGGAGGGGGGTCTCCTTCCAGTGTAACCTCTGCAGTAAGAAAGTGTTCCATATTCCAAAGATACCTCCACAATAGACTACTGGAAATGGTCGAGAGAAATCACCTACTCTGGTGATCAGATGGCCAAACACCCTAACCTAGAACTCTCACCCAATGACTGATGGAAGCAGATGCAGAGATCCACGGCCAGGCTCCGGGAGTCCAAACGGCAAGAAAGAGGAGGGATTTGTATGAGTGAGAATTGTTGAGACCATGATTGGAAAAAGCACAGGGACAGATAGCCAAACTAATGGAAACACATGAACTACGAACCAATAGCTGAGGAGCCCCCAACTGGATCAGGCCCTCTGGATAAATGAGACAGTTGATTAACTTGAACTGTTTGGGAGGCACCCAGTTAGTGGGACCAGGACATGTCCTGGGACCAGTGCATGAGCTGGATGTTTGGAACCTGGGGCCTATGCAGGGACTCTTTGCTCAGCTGTGGTGAAGAGAGGAGGAGACTGAACCTGCCTGGACTGAATCTACCAGGCTGAGCTGAATCTCCAGGGGAGTCCTTGCCCTGGAGGAGATGGGAATAGGGGGGTGGGCTGGAGGGAGGGTGGGGGGGGCTGGAGGAGGGAGGACAGGGGAATCCGTGGTTGATATGTAAAATAAAATAAAATTATAAAATACATAAAAAAGGAAAGTGCTCCAGAAGCATCCATATCACCCTGAAGAAGAGAGGAGTCCCACCTACCCTGGGAAGGAAGGAGCGTTTCATCAGAATTAATCTGAAGGAAACTCAGGATATCATAGATGGAAGGTCTCAGTCTGGTCCTTTCCTGCCTTTTCTCCCTGATCCTGACCGGGAAAAGAATTCTTTGACCTACTTTCCTGAAAGTAGATCTCCAGATCCTCATTCCAGAGGATATCCTGAGCCCATCACCCAAAGGCCAGGAAGAACCTGGAGGAACAGCCTTGCTACACAGTCCCTCAGCTCAGACCTTCTTAATTTCTTTTCACGCGTCTGTAGAAATCGTTTACCCAAGTCTTTGGCTTTTCATTTTTGAAGGCTCCCAGGCCACGTGATTTTCCTGTCCCAATCTTTCTTTTGCTCTAAGGGTTTTAGCCAGGCACCTTGTGATAGGTGAGGAAAAGATATTACCTTTTCTCTCACGTATCAGCAAACTCAATGGTTCTGTTAGGACACCAATTTGGGGAGCAATGGTTATATAGAGTCAGAGGATGCTAGCCCAGGTTTCGGTTGGGGATTTAGCTCAGTGGTAGAGCACTTGCCTAGCAAGCACAAGGCCCTGGGTTCGATCCTCAGCTCAAAAACAAAAAAAACAAAAGCAAGCAAGCCCAGGTTTCTTCTTCTTATGAAAGACTAGAACCCTCCACCCCCAAGAGCCTCATTTATCTTAATTATGCTTTAAAAACCCTGTGTCCTTTGCACCCCTTTCTGAGACGTAAGACTTCAACATATGAACTTGAGGGAAGGATGATGAGTTATGCACAGCAATGCCTGTCTGTACGGATAGTTTTCTTTCTCACCACTGAGCACCTTGCAAGCATCGGGGCAGAGTTGGGGAGGTTTCCGGGCAGTGGTTGGTGATAGTTATTGGTGAAATTATTAAGGCCACTCCACGTAGTTAAAAGGGAGGTTTATTTTGTGGGCTAACTTACAATGAAGGGGTAGGTTGCAGGGTCTGGCAAAAGTATAACACAGCCTGGCAGTGTTCTCTGGAGAACTCTGCTCGGTCTACCTCCAGTGTCCAGGGTCCCGGAACCTTGTGGGCGTGACCATTACCGAAGCCTCAATGGGGGTTGGAACTTCCAGGCCAATGCTGGGATGGCTATCCACTGCAGATAGTGGCGGTTTTCCTCTATCACTGTTTAGTTATTCGTGCACCAGTTGAAGTGGGGAGTTTCGAAACAGCGTTTATGGACTAGATAAAGATTGCAGGTTTGTCTTAGAAGTACTTTCTGTTCACTTAATCTTAGAGAGTGTTTGCTTTCTCTTTTCATTTTCTTCCTTCCTTCCTTTCTTTTTTTTTCTTTCTTTTTGTGGTTGTGAGAATAAAAGGAAAACCGCTTGTGAAAAACCTCAAAATGGAGTTAGAAAGTCATCTTTGGATCCAGAGTGAGCAGGATGGAAGCTGCTGCCTGGAACATGAACTTGGTCACCTATGCCCTGTGACCTCAGGCTGCAGGAACAACCCCAAGTGATTGGTTGTTGATTTTGTGCCCGGAGGCTCCAGATACCTATCAGACACACATTTCCTTTCCGTTCCTGTGTTCTTCTCCTTTTAAACAATATTCTCTGTTGATCACATAAGCCCTGTTGTTTCTTAACCTTTTTCTTACCATTTTTTCCCCCTCAGTCCTTCAGCACTTTATATGCCATCTCAGTTCATTGTGGCTTCCACCACTTCTTCCGTGAAACCAGCTGGTAATCTTGCAGGCATCTGTTTTTCTCTTGGTACTGTGTGTGTGTGTGTGTGTGTGTGTGTTTGCAGGTATATATGCATGTGGAAGCCAGAAGCTGAAGTTGTCTTTAATCACTCTCCCCTAGTTCTTGAGACCGGGCCTCTCACTGAACCTGGAGCTTATAAGACTGCTCTGGCTCACCAGCAAAGGCCCAGGGAGCCTCCTGCATCTGCCTCCTTGGTGCTGGGGTTGGTTGCAGCTTGCTCCGTAGTACTTACTGGCTTTTTACCTGGGTGCTGGCGATCCAAACTGTCAACGTGAAACACAACTCCCACCTCCAGAGGGATAAGAGAGAGTTTACTTGTGAGCCTAATACCAGTGACCTCACACCGGGAACACAGATATATGAGGGCAAAGGTCTTCCACTGATGGCTCAGCTGATGCCATCTTTGGTTTCTGTCCCCTGCCCTGAAAAGTCCCACGGGAAAGCACTAAACCCCATTGTAGAAACTCGGGTCGAAATGCCCCAGCTAACTGCGTACTCTTGGCTCTTGTCCAAATGCTTGCTTGCTTCTTCCGAATGCGACTGCCAACCGTGATGCAGTTTTCCTGTGTTCTTACTCTTTAAAAATTCCCTGTAATATGCCTTTGTGGCTGTGAGAAGTGTTCTCCAGGCAGTCTCTGGTGGCTCAGTACAGACTTTCAATTCAAACTTTGGTCCTGCTGAGAGGTCTTTGGGTATTTACCCCACAGCACCGATGTAGGTTAGTCCAAATTCCATGTTCCAGCGTGGTAACGACTTTTGATGAGGTTTTTATTAGTAACAAAACCAAGAAAGTCAAATATATTGTGGGAAGTTTAGGTAGGTGGGTTAAAGTGGGGAAATCACTGCTGTGGGCCTCGGGGATACCTGCGACAACCTTAGTCTTCTCCTTGGTAGAAGTTAGTGGTCTGTTAAGTTAATGCAATTTAAAAAGTTTTGCTTGTGAGTTACAGGACATAAGATCAGATATAGAGTTGGACAAGGAATGGCTGTTAAGGGGAGTAAATAGAGTCCAACAGAGTAATTAGTCTCTGACCTGCAACATTAGAAACTCCAAAGTCATTGACGATCTCATCAGTTAACCTTGCAGAAGGTTTGGCTGAAACTCTTTTTCCAGGAACTCTGGTCCATACTTCCTCCCACTGGCCAAGCATCAGCACATTCTGAGCACCCAAGGACCACGTATGTTATTTATTAAATATTGACCATGTGTTATTATTAAATTAACGACTCACATTGCTAGGGAATGCTCCCAAGGATCTGATGTGGGTAAGGCTGGAAAGTAGGCAGGACAATCTTCCAAAGACAGGAATAGCTGGTAAAGCCATTAAGAAACATCTATCATTAAAATCTATTAGACTTTGTGATTTTGGACTGGATTTCTTTGTATTTATTCCTCTATATTTGACATATTTTAAGAGTAATATATCAAAACTTAAAATAATGAAGACCATCAGCCTAATGGAGCGAAGGAATGAAGCCTAATGGAATGAAGAAAACATAAGGATATTTTTTGTTTGTTTCGGTTTTTTTTGAAACAGGGTTTCTCTGTGTAGCCTGGCTTGTCCTGGAGCTTGCTCTGTAGACCACATGGACCTCGAACTCACAGAGATCTGCCTGCCTCTGCCTCCAAAGTGCTGGGTTTGAAGGCATGTGCCACCTCTGTCCGGCAAAAACACAAGTTTTTAAATAACCAAAATATACACATTAAAATAAAAAGCTATACTGATTATATGTTTCTCCCTGTATTTGCAGTTTTTGTATTTTATGAATGAGCTCAACTGTAGTTGGAGTAAACAGACCTCTTAGCTTTCCATTTTTCTCTTTTGTCTATCTTAATTTCATAGCTGTAGCCTCATGTGAAGCAGCTAGCTCTAAATGTTAAGAACAATTGGTATCTAATATCTAAATTTTCATGACTCTTACCAGTGGTTACTGACTTGATCTATTTTATATATTGATATCATCCAAGATTTAGTTTGGAGACCAGGTACAGTGTATGCCTTTAATCCTAACTCTCAGGAGGTTGAAGTAAGAGGATCTCTGTGATTTTTGAGGCCAGCCTGGTCTACACAGTGAATTAAATTCTAGCCAGGACTACATATAAAGACCTTGTCTCAAAAAAAAAAAAAGGTTTCGTTTGGAAAAGTCAATGGAGAGCCATGTTACAGAAGAAATTAGATAACAATATAGTTAGTATTTCTTTAATTTTTTAAAAACGTGATTATCTTTTTAAGTTTTATCAAATATTAATAACAGTAATAGGAGCAAGAGGTGAGATCTTGTTAGAAATGATAATTTTATAGGTCATGGAGGATGAGCCAAATCTTATTTTTTATTTTAATGGTTAGAAATGGAAATGTATTCTGGAAGGAGTCACTATAATATTGTCCATTTCTTTTTTATTAGCAAAATACAAATATTGCTTAACTTTTCTTGAATGCTGGGAATTGTATTCTAGGAAATCTCAATGCTCATTAATCGAGAAACATCAGCACTTAAGGAGTGAAACATCAGGAGTGCTGTTCTTAGAGATGCCTGGTTTTGTATAATTTGGTGAAGAAGAACTAACACTAAGCTTTGGGTAGCCCCAGCTCTAGTATATTGAGTTCAAGTTACAGTTACAGTGTTTATTTTTTGTATCTTAACATTTTTAACATCAATAGAAACATTGTAATCTAATTGATTGGATCCAGTTACTATATATAGAGAGAAATATAATTTTTTTGTCTTAATACAAAAATGTTTATTTGTTTTGACTCTAAGAACTTAGATTTAAAATATAGATATCCTATAAATGGAATTTCTTCTAGCAGATTTAAAAAATAAGCTTTTATCACTTTAAAAATTAGATTTTAAAATTCAAATTATATTGAATAATGAGAAAAAAATGTTTTACAGACAGTGAATACACTTGAATCTCTTAGACATGAGTAAAATATAGTCAAATTAATTATAAGTAAGATAGGGACTTGGGGTAAACAACAGTTATAATAAAAACATGATTAATAAAAGGAAGTAATATTCTCATTTGTAACCATTAAAATCAAGATTGTCATTATTTTGCCATTTAGGAATATACTGAGTAAAACTTTAAATATAATAAACCATTAAAGAATCTAATTATAAAAGAAACAAAAAGTGAGAAAGTGCTCAGTTACTCGGGGTACCTGATTGTCAATGAGGTTGAAGATGAGGATCATTCAACAGTATTGAAGTCCACATGGATGTGTTCCCAGATGAAGTTGGCACATGACTGATAGAAAAGAGATCTAAATATTCATCTCTGTGGGAATTTGAACGTAATTGGCCCCCATAGTCTCATCAGGAGTGGCACTATGAGGAAGTATGGCTTTGTTGGCATGGGTGTAGCCTTGTTGGAGGAAGTATGACACTATGGGGGTGGGCTTTGAGGTTTCCTATGCTCAGGATACTGCCCAATGTCTCAATTGACTTCCTGTTTCCAGCAAGTCAAGATGTAGCCAGCACCATGTCTGCCTGCACACTGCCATGATGATAATGGACTGAACCTCTGAAAGTATAAGTGAGCTCCCGAATTAAATGTTTTCTTTATGAGAGTTGCCATGGTCATGGTGTCTCTTCCCAGCAATAGAGCAGTGACTAAGACAATCTCCTTGAATTTTACAGTACAGCCCTCAGTCAGGGGCACCTGATGCAGTCCTTTGCCTTCAGTCAGAACAGAGTCTTTGATGTGAAGTTATTTTAAATCTCTTCTTTGGTGAAATAATTTGATTTTCTTTATCCATTAAGGAAGACTAACATTCTTAATTTTCAGTTGTTTTATTTATAAGTCCTTGTTTTTCTAAGCCATTTCCATAAACATTATAGAAAATCCATCAAGTAAGAAAAATTAATATTTCATAATTTGTGACATATTTATTTTGGTATAAACAACACATGAAAAAATGATCATATATACACATGACACAAGTATTACATTAAATCTAAATACACCCAGAAAAATAAAAAGATGAGAAGTATAAATTCCTGTCTCTGTAAGGTATGAAAAAGACTTAGTGGTGTAAATGATCAAAAGGCAAAATTTGTCGTGTAGACATAAGGCGATATCGTTTTTCTTTCTATGAGTTAAGTAGCTGAGGGGAGATGTCTTTACTGATGAAAACATTCTCAGTGCTACTTCCTGTTTGTCTGTTTGTTTCTTTGTTTACCCCTTTAATTTGTGGTGAGGCTAAAACGTATCTTTTGTATCTGAAAGATAAAGGAAAGGAAAAGAAAGAAATAACAGTATAATTTTTTGAATCAGGGTTCTTCGTCCAGTCCGGTCTCAGTCTGGAGTAGAGTTCCCTTTTTGGAGCTGGCCTGCTTTGTATCTTGGATGAGACAACACAGGCCTGTCCCATGTAGCTAGCCATTTACCTATCATCTAGTCATCACCAATAATCGTGTGGCAACTTCTTCCCATGATTATTCCTGGAGGCCCTTTGATCAGAAATGCTTCTGTCCGGTGTAAAAGTTTAATGACACAGATACACAATAGTTGTTTTTTTTTGTTGTTGTTTTATTTTTTAAAGAAAACCTCTCATAAAGTGAGAACACATGGAATATAAATTGATCTATTTAGACCTCAAAAGTTGCATCATAGGAGTCGGCGATCAGTAGGCTCCCCTTGTCTAAGCTCTTAGCTTTACAGAAAGCGGAGGAGATAGGCAGGGCAACAGAGAAGCAGAGAGAGAGATGGTTAAGACTTCCAGTTAACAGGGAGTACACAGGCAGTTATTTCTAATGTGCTGCTATGGTGACAATGTGTCTCCAGCTTTCTTTAGAAGCAAGAGATTGGCTTATGACATCTGGGGGAATCAGTGCTTCTGCTGTCCCTTGGAAAAGTCGTGTACTGTTCCATCTGACCCAGGAACAGAGTATGGCTGAATCTATGGTATTTCTGTTTTTTATATCAATGGTACTTACCAAATACTTAATGGGTCTTAGGCCAGAAAAACAGAAGGAAAGTAACCCAAGGTGCCATGCAAGCCATACTCAGCAGGCTAGACTAGCCAAGGGAATCTTACCAATGATGCTTCAAGATGGATCTCAACATGGGCCTCTAGAAATGTTAGAAATGAGAGGACAGGGACATACCTGCGTGTGGCCACCGTTAACAGACTAAGGAGTTTTTCTAAGATTTTAGGGACTTTCACCCAGGCCAAACTTAGATTTTTGGCTTCAACACTGAAATAAATTTTTGGACTAGTTAGAATAGTATATTTTAATATAGCCTTAAGCATGAGGGATAGAAAAAGAAGAGGTCTCAAGAAAAAATTATGAGACATATTCAAGTGAGAATTTTGCTTTTCAATGGAAAATGGAGGAGGATGTTGTGTCCTTTGGGCATATGCCAAGCAGTGATGTAGCTGGGTCACATGGTAAGTTTTAGCTTTTGGAGGATTCTCCAAACTGTTTTCCAGAGTGACCAGACTGGTTCACAATTCCACCTTTCCCCATATCCCCTCCAGCATTTGTTGCTGGTCTGACTTTTGCTATGCCATCTGGGGTAAGATGAAATCTCAAAGTGATTTTGTTTTGCATTTCCCCAATTGCTAGAAATGACAAACATTTTTTTGAGATACATTTTAGCCACTTTTCTTCTCATGAGAACTCTATTTAGATGCCAAGCCCGTGTTTTGAGTGGGTCATTTGTGGTTTTGACTCTTTGTTTTTCTTTATTAACCCTGGACATTAGTCTTCTGGTAGATGAATAGTTAGTGAAGATTCACTCCCATCATGTGGCCTTCCTCTTCAATCAATGTATTGCTTCTTTAGCTGTGCAGAAGCTTTTGAATTTTATAATGTTCCACCTGTCAGTTGTCAGCCTTAATTCTTGGGCAAATGGAGTCCTATTCAGAAAGTCCTTTCCTATATCTGCATCATGTAGGGTACTGCCTATGTTTTCTTCTGGAGGTTTCAGTGTTTCAAGGTTTCATATTAAGGTCTTTGATTTATTTGGAGTTAGCTTTTGTGGGAGGTGATCAATACAAACATAACTTCATTCTTCTACATGTTGACATCCAGTTTTCCCAGCACCATTTGTTGAAGATGCTTTCTTTTCTCCAGCTTATGTTTTTGGCATCTTTGTCAAATATTAAATGGCTGAAGTCACATGTACTCATGTATGGGTCTTCAATTTTGTTCCATTTGTCTGCATGTCTGTTTTTGTGCTGGTACCATATTGTTTTTATTACTATGGCTCTGTAATATAACCCGTCTAGAATGGTAATTCTTCCAGCACTTTTTGCACAAAATTATTTTGGCTATTTGGGGTCTTTTGCAGTTTAATATGAATTTTAGGATAATGGTTTTTGGTTTTGTGGGTTTTTTATTTCTGTGAAGAATGAAATGGGGATTTTGATTGGGATTACATGGAATCTATATATGGCTTTTGGTATAATGGTCATTTTCATAATATTATGTTTATCAATTTATAAGCACATGATGACTTCTTATTTTCTAGTGAGGTCCTCATATAAACATATGGAACTAGAAAAGGTCATACTGAGTGAGGTAACCCAGGTCCAGAAAGACAAATGCTGAATCTTATCTGTCCCCTGAGGTTGATAGCTCAAAGTCTTTTGTGTGTGTGTGTGTGTGTGTGTGTGTGTGTGTGTGTGTGTGTGTGTTTCAAGACAGGGTTTCCCTGTAGCTTTGGAGGCTGTCCTGGAACTTGCTTTGTAGACCAGGCTGGCCTCGAACTCACAGAGATCCACCTGCCTCTGCCTCCTGAGTGCTGGGATTACAGGTGTGCACCACCACCGCCCGGCAGCTCAAAGTCTTTGATGTGAGTATATAATCTGGACTAACTTCAGAAATCAGCAAAGCAAAAGGGGACCATTTCAGGGAGCAATAAAGAGAGGACTATCAGTATCCAAGTAGTCTAAAGGGGGAAGAGGGAAAAATTGGGGGGGGTGGCTTTAGATAGGCTGGGGGAGAGATAAATATGGAAGAAGGAAGGAGGGTAAAGAAACAGTAAGGATGCTTTAAAAAGTCATAAGGAATCATACTATTAACTACTTAAAAATTCCTATAATATGGCTAAGTCTGCACATGCATATCTATTTATAGTGCAAATGAAAATTTTCTTATCTGGGCTGACAATGCTACCCCAAGAGCTATACTATAGAGTAACTTACAAAACCCCCAACTCCAGGCATGATATCCCCTCTTTTGAATTGTTGCTCAGGGTTGTCCAAGACACTTCCAAATATTATAGACAATAGCTATTGTAGGCAGAGTTTTCTGTCCCAACCACCTGCTCTCCATCCCAGCAGCTGCTTCCAAATTACCACACAGAGACTTAGTATTATTTATAAATGATCAGCCAATAGCTCAGGCTTGTTACTAGCTAACTCTAATGTTAGGGACCAAGATTTCAGGAACCAAACATGAACCATGGAAAGTACTAGCTAAGCCGGAGAACGAGTCATAACCCCACTGCCCTTCCCCAGAGCAGTAACACCTGTTTGCTAACAGGAGGCTCCCAAAGATAAGAACATTCCAGAGTCAGGTGCCATGGCAACCGAATGTAAAGAGCATTCCATGGTCAGGTAGCCTAGCAACAGAACAAATGGTCCCTGACCGGTGACCTTAGCAGACTTCCTGCAGTTGCACGACCTGCACGTCTCCCACGTTCTGCACGCCTTCCACGTCCCTTCTCCTTCCCTCTTTCCTGCCCCTTCCCCTCTTATGCTATATAAGCCATGCGGAGGAAAATAAAGATTGGTGGCTTGATCAGAATACTGTCTTGCTGTCGTCTCTTGTGTCCTCTGTTCTTTCATTCGCTCCCACAGGTGGGTCGCCCCAGTTGAAACCCCACTGGCTGGGGTACTCTAACATTTAAATAATCCCAATTCTATTAGTCTATGTATTGCCACGTGGCTCATAGCTTTACCTGTCCTCTAGCATATCTTGCTTCCTGGGGGCGCTGGCTGGCATCTCTCCTGACTCTGCCTTCCTTCTTTGTTATTCTCAGTTTGGCTTTCCTGCCTAACTTCCTGCCCAGCTACTGGTCTGCAGCTTTTTATTAACCAGTGAGAGTAATACATATTCATAGTGTAGAAAAGGATTGTTCCATAGCATGCTATTGCCCTTGGTTGACACCCCACCCTTACCCCCAGAGGAAGAAGGTAAGTCACTATTGCTGAAGACACTGTGCACTTTGGACATAGGACCCAGAAGACTGGAGTTAGATCTGGCCTGAAAGCTTCCTTTCTGAAGACTAGCTTTTATGAGGCCAAGAGGTATCATGTAGGCTTCCAAAGAGGGGAAACAATTAATAGTTCTACCAATCTGTGGTGCTTATGAACCACAATAATGTCCAGAATGGCAGGATAACCATAAGGATGAAATAGTGGCATACATACCTTGGTGGTAAACACTAGCTTCCCCATTGGACTTAAGACCTGTTCAACAAGAGGGAAATCATATCTGGTACTGGAAACCTAGTCAACTACATGGGGCTAGTGAGGATCTTGGAGGAAAACATACAACCAACACTTTACTAAATCAATAAAATCCCTAATTTCATTTTAAATATTTATCCTTATTCCTACAGATTAGTGTAGTTCTCACTACTCATTAAGTAAGATGGAAACCAATACAGAAAACTACAACTCATCAAAATGCAGAATTGTGGAGTCCAGTCCCAACCGATTCATCTACAACACAACTCCTGCACCTAAGGTTCAGGGCTCACTGTAGAAGAGGGGGTGTGAAGACTGAAAGAGCAAGAGGAACAGGAAACTTGTGAGATTGTGTCTCCTAGATTCACCAGAGGAGCTACACACGTGAAGTCTCACCAACATGGCTGCCTAAACATGAGCTGAACAAGGGCACCACCAACAGACATGTTAATGAGGAAGGGGAGAGCTCACAAGGCCTGAGCCCTACACAAAGAACTACAGGCAACTAAGGAATACTGAGAACAGGAGCAATTGTCTTCCCTGGGGAAGAACACAGCAATTCATTTTCCAATGTCAGATAAGCCCTGAAAACACGTGTACAAACAGCATGATACAGACTATACAAGTTGTATTTACATATTTATGAATATACACACAGTGAGCAGGTTGTATTATATATTTATGAACACACACATATATATAGATAATACATATGTGTGTACTACAACAATTAAAGAAAAAGAGGTCATGAATTTGAGTGAAAGCAAGATGGGGGGGACATGGGAAGGGTTGGAGGGAGGGGAGGAAAGGAGGAAATGGTATAATAGGATTATGATCTCAAAAATATAAGTTAGACAAGGTCTATCTAGGAAGGGAAGTTGAAGGTTGAGACATGATGGCATTTCTCTACTGCAAGAAACAGCGACTTGTGGTGCGTATCCAAGGAGGGAGCAATAGAAGTTCATTATTAGTTTCTTTCTTTCTTCTTAGCCATACAGGGCACACCCAGAAGATGGGGAATGACCAGTGTCAGCACCAGGCTAGGGGAAATGGGATGGGAGAAGAGAGAAACACGAACATTTTACAGAGAGGCTCTCCAAAGGAAGCAGCTGAAGGGAACTTTCTAGCTTGTAGCAGAACAAGGAGCCACCGCCTGTACCAGTGCATCAGAGCTGGGTCCGAGGAGACAGAGAAGGAGAGCCTGGGCGTAGCATTGTAGTGGATAGCCATTCCAGCCTTGGCCTGGAAGTTCCAACCCCCATTGAGGCTTCGGTAATGGTCACGCCCACAAGGAGGGGCTGAGGGAGGATGCCGAAGACCCGGGATCAAGAGGAGAGGCCTCTCTTGGTTCCAGGCCTCTGGACACTGGAGGTAGACCGAGCAGAGTTCTCCAGAGAACACCGCTGGACTGTGCCATACCTTTGCCAGACCCTACAACCTACCTATCCCTTCATTTGTAAGCTACCCCACAAAATAAACCTCCCTTTTAACTACATGGAGTGGCCTTAATAATTTCACCAATATAGCATAGCCATTCAGAAGCTGGAGCTGATGTCTGATCACAGCTGGGGATCTGGCTAGGAAGGAAAGTTACACCCAGCAGGCAGGCAGCATTCCTGTCATCTCCTGCAGAAAAAAGAGTTACCCTGGTTCTTCAGCCAGCTGGTTCATCTTCAAGGACCCTGGACACTGAGGCAAGGAAGGGGAAAGAGAGGGGAGAGGAGAAAGAGCTCTTTCCACTGCAGCTGTGAGAGGAAGGAGGCCATAGGGACTGGGCCATAGGCCCAGGAGTGAGCAGCAGGAAAAGGCTCAGGTAGTCTTGGGATGAAGCCAGGAGGAATGGAGTCATCAGTAGTTAGATTCAGCAGAGGAAGTCTTCTAGAGCAAGAGACCTTTTTGGAGAAGTGGAGCTTTCGTGTGGTAACATGGTTTGGAATGTAGTATGAGACCGGCAGAGAAGGGTGAGTGCCATTGCCTTCAATAATTAGTAAATGATAATCTCACACATGCCTCTTTAAAATGTCCATTTCTTGCCAAGTCCGCTATAGGAAAACAAGATAAGGCTGCCAGACCACATTTTCTTGGATTGCTCAGATAACCTATCTATTTCTCTGCATCGCAGCTTGCCCAACCCAAGCTCTCCGCAATTAGAGTGAATGCAAGTCAGACAACATGCTCTTCACATGTATGAAATCCTTATGCGACTCACAAGGTCTGTGTGATCAGCCTTCTGCCTGACTGAAAATGAGGACATGACCTCCCCAAGGTCTGGCTGAGGAGGTTTTTATTGTTGGTATCAGGGAGAGTACAGCCAGAGGCATCTGGAAGAGTCCAGAGCAGGGAGAGAAAGCAGCAGACATGGTCAGTAGACTGAACCAGGCTGGAGAGGAGAGAGAGATGGGGAGAATGAGAGAGGAAGAGAAGAGAGTGGACCAAGAGAGAGCTGAAAACAAAGATGGGGGGCCCACAGGGACCCCAGCTTGTGGCTTGTTTTCGTCTTGACTCAAGGTCAGAGAGTCTGAACATGTTTCCCCACTGCAAGGCTGCATAATAGGATGTTTTGGCCAAAGGCGTGGTTACCAGGTATCTTATACTTCAAGGCCTATTTACAGGACGCTTTGCCATAAGCCGTGGTCACCAGCTATCTTGAGTACTAAGGAGGTGTTTACACTTGACTGTACTTTGTACCTCGAACCATGATGTCCTCGAGAGGGGGAGGTCTTCTTGTCCCCCTTGCTTCTGGGTACATAAAGGTTATGAGTAATAAACTTAGGGTCTTCAGTATTGACCCAGAATCCTCCCGAAGCTATCCTGTGTCTGTCTTTATTTTTTTTTTAAATCTACATCTACATTTCATAGCTATCATTTCCCAGCTCCACACTCCCCGCTTCAGAACCATTCAACAGGTCGAGTGGGACACAAAGAGAGGAGAGAGCCAAGAGAGTTAATGGCCAAAATGGCAGGGTTATATAGGAAGTCAGAAGCTGAGAGGAGGAAAGCAAAGCTCATGGGCTGGAGAAGTTTAGGGCAGGGCACAGCGTGAGAAGAGCTAAGAAGAGGCAGGATGCTGGCATGGGACGCTGTAACAGGCACTTGCCAAGAGAACCAAGAGGCCAGCATGTGCTCTGGTGTGCTCATAGACACCACAGTTAGACATTTGTCCTGGGGTTCCTTTTGGACCTAACAGTGTCCACCTCTCTACCCATAGATCACAACATTATTTGCCTTTCTCACTGCTTACTTTCCAGCCAAAATGGACTTCTAGTTACCTTGTTCCAGTTTTCCCTGCCTTGGGCAGGCCATACAGGCTGTTTTTCCCCCTTTTCCTTCTATCTTTCTCTTGGCTAATCCTTTTGACACACTTTCCTTAGACCAGTGTTTTCTAAGTTCTCAAGCTGTCAGATCCCTTTGCTCAGCTCTGTCTCTGGAACGTTTATTAATAGGCCTTATCAGATTTTTATTCACTCGAATGGCTATTTCTATGGTACTTTATTATTTATTACTGGTTCTCCTTTAGACTGTAAGCTTCATGACCATACCTGCTTTGCTTATTATCTCAGTCTGCAGTGCCCATCCAAATGCCCGGCTTTTCTTTGTTGACCAATAGTCTTGGGTTTGAAAAGTGTTTGTTGAATGAATGAACGAAAGGAAGCCAGGTTAGGGGGAAGACACATGCTAGTATGGCTCTTCTGAAGGAACAATGAGCCATTCAAGGCATGTGGTCATACATCCTAACAGTTAGTTAACCCCTCTGCCTTGGTTCTTTTCTTCCCTATGGGTGTCATGAATGTGTGTTGCCTCCCAGAGTCTATGCTCTGAGATGTAGGAATTGAAAATTGAGGTCAGTCAAGGATAAGAAGCCTTTCTTAGGCTTAAGATGAATCAGGAATTTCCAAAAATGGAGAAGAGAAACTAAACCCACTGGATTGTTTAGGGAACTTTTAAGGCTGTAGATTGACAAGAAGAATTCATCAGAAATGTTAGGATAATGGGAATCAAATGAGAAGAAGGACACAGGAAGCAAGACAGTAAGACACAACCTTTGACAACGCCCAGCTGCAGGGCCTGGAGAGGGGACATTGTTATTTTTGAAACTTTTTATTTTCACATTTTTCCCCTTTATTGAAAATACTCTTTTCTCATACAATATACCCTGATTATGGTTTCCCCCACCCTCTATTCCTCCCAGTTCCTCCTCACACCCCCTCCTATCCGGGTCCACTCCTTTTCTGTCTCTCATTAGAAAATAACAGGCTTCTAAGAGATAACAACCAAACATAGCAAAATAAAGTATAATAAGATAAAATATAAACCATCAAACTGGTACACAGAGAAACTATGTCTCAAAAAACAAAACAAAACAAACAAACAAAAAAACCAAACAAAAAAACAAAAAAGAAAACAAACAAGCAAAAACCCACAAAACATCTACAACAGCAAAAACAACCCAAAAAACAAACAAGCAAAACACAAAAAACATAAACCATCACATCAAATTTGGACAAGGCAAACTAACAGAAGGAAAAGAGTCCAAGAGAAGGCACAAGAGTCAGAGACCCACTCATTCTCACACTCTGGAATCACATAAAAACACTGAACTGGAAGTCAATATATCCACAGAGGGCCTGCTGCAGACCCGTGCAGGCCCTGTGTGCACTGCCTCAGTCTCTGTGAGTTCATATGAACTTTGCTCGGTTGATTGAGAGGGCCTTGTTCTCCTGGTGTCCTCTGTCCCCTCTGGCTGTTGTGATCCTTTTGCCTCCTCTTCTCTGGGATCGCCTGAGCTCTGATGGAGACATCCCACTTAGAGCTGAGTGTTCCAAGGTCTCTCTTCATCTCTCTCTGCATGTCTGATTGTGGGTCTCTGTATTTGTTTGAAAGGGGAATTTTTTTTTTTAACATGGATTCAGTGGGAGTGTGAAGAAAAGGGGATGCATTTCCTTAGAGGTGGAAGTTGTAAGGAGCTTAGAGGTTTAAATACTTAAAGGTAAGAACTGAGAAACAACATTGGAAATGATAAGGTAGTTGTACAAACTTACTATACACACACACACACACACACACACACACACACACACACACACACACGATATAGGCATTTCCCCCACTCATGATTTTATGTAGATCTCAGTCTGATCACAGGTGGTTCAACAACATGCAAATAATAAACTAAAATAGTCAGTGTTAGAGACTAATCTTCAAGATAGCGTACTTAGCTTATGACCCCTCAGATAAAAAAGCCATATCTACACCCCTGCATTCAGCACAGCTTCTTTCACTGACAACCATTTGGTGCTGTGGGGTGATCCTTATGAACACTGTGAATATGTATTACTCTCATTGGTTAATAATAAAGTTGTTTGGCCTATAGCAAGGCAGGATATAGTTAGGCTGGACAATCAAACTGAGGACTCCCACAAAGAGGGGTGGAATCCAGGAAGACATAAGCGAGGTGCTGAAGAAGCAAGATCCAGAATGACCACCAGTAAAGCCAAGGGCCACATGGCAATACATAGATTAATAGAAATGGGTTAATTTAAATTAAGAGCTAGTTAATAATAAGGCTGAACTATTGGCTGAGAATTTTGTAATTAATATACGCTCTTGTGTGTTTATTTGGACCAGGTGGTCTGGATAGAAAAACTCTGCCTCTGTTTACAGTTTGGAACCACCAGGTGGACCAGGATATTTTTTTTCTGGGCTTGAGGTAGGTGTACAAATCCCCAAGGAATTAGACAATGTAACTTTACCTTGGTGGCATTGCCAAAACGTTAGCTCCTACTTTTATCCCAAACTTAAGCTCCTCCTCATCATAGTCTTCTCAGTGAAGCTCTGGGTAGACCATACCGTGACTTCAGCACACTGCTAACCAGAATGGCTGGCTGAGCCAGTATAATGGGAATGAGGAGGGCCGAGATGCTTACTGCTTTACTAGTGGTTGTGAATGAGTAGTGACACATCAGGAACTCATTTGAGGGAGACGGAGGAAATTAAAAACCATTAAGTGAATCATGAATCATTGGACGTGTCATTGTGTCATTGAAGGGTTTCTTGGTTGGACTGCTTTGTCCAGATTCTTCATTTTCTTGCTTTCTTGACCACTTTCTAAATTCTCTATGATAAAATCTCCAGAATATATAATTACATACGTGTGTGTGTACACATGTATGTGTGTGCTGTATGACAGTATTTTTGAAGAGACACGAAAAAGTGTCTACTCACCCCAGTTATGGAGCTAGCTACAGATCAAAGAAAGAATACAACTGAAGTTCAACTTAGTGGAATAATGAGTTTTACTGGGATTCCTTATGGGAGTATGAGTGAGAAGTTAATTAGAGAAATGACTCAAAGATGGATACCTCATCCAAAGCCTATCCCAGCATGGAAAACCTGGAAACACAATTCCTGGAAACCTGGAGCTCAGTGCATAGCTTGTAGGCAGCTCAACAGGTTGGGGACTGTCTTTTTCAGGAAGCATAGCTGGTCTCTGCCTCTCTTGGGCAGCTCTACATGTCTGAGAGTAATTCTCAGCAGTTTTTACTACTTATATAAGCTGGGGGGAGGAGTCTAGTGAATATGGTCAGTTTCGGGGACTTTTTGAAGCTTTTGAGTTGTTTTCCTCCTGAGCTTAGCAAGCTTCCCTTCAAGGTGGAGTATTTTGCTCTGACAATCTCTGCTGTGGATATTACTCTGTATAAATAAAATGCTGATTGGCCAGTAGCCAGGCAGGAAGTATAGGTGGGACAAGCAGAGAAGAGAATTCTGGGAACAAGAAGGCTGAGGCAGAGAGATGCTGCCAGCTGCCACCATAACAAGCAAGATGTAAGGTACCGGTAAGCCACAAGCTATGTGGCAACTTATAGATTAATAGAAATGGGTTAATTTAAGACATAAGAACTAAATGACAAAAATCCTGCCACAGCCATATAGTTTATAAGTAATATAAGTCTCTATGTGTTTACTTGGTTGGGTCTGAGCAGCTGTGGGACTGTTGGGTGAGAGAGATTTGTCCTGACCAAGGGTAGGTAGGACCAGAAAAACTCTAGCTACAAGTCTCAATGTGTGAAGGATGGGTGTTCATGAATTTATCCATACATGTATGTCTGAAGCCCTCTGAGAATACAGGCATTATAAGTTAGCATATATGCAGTTTCACATGAAGGAATATCCCAATGATAATGGCTAAAATATCAGAGGTGATTATTTCACATGACATGAAACCTGGACATATTTGGGTTCAGGGTTGGTTTAATGGTTTAATGCTATCATCAAGTCCCAGGTGTTCCTATCCCCCCATCCTCAGTGTGTAGCTTTTCATCATTTGTGTATCACACCATGGTCACCAGGTGGCTACTGTAGCCCTTGGTACTTGTTGAAAACAGGGGGAAAAAAACCTAAGTATAAAATAATCCCTCCTGTTAAAACTCCTAAAGGATATCAGTAATTACCATTTGCACTGAACAAAACTGGGTCACATGTTTGACTCTATCCCGTTGAAAGCAGAAGAGGGATATAATAACCATGTCTGGTTTAGCTGGACTGGGGCTTGTTCTGGAGCCAGCTTTCCTTGAATGCATGTTTGCCTTACACTTATGTAGACTTAGAAGACTTTTAATAGAAAGCAATGAATGATATAAAGCAGCAACTTTCCGACAAGGTGAATTAAAGTAAATGGTAAAGTTCTCTAAGGAGCAGCTTGGCTTTGTGGACAGGGTGTGAATTCATGTACAACAGACTGGACTTCAATTTACACATGGGTCTCCTTGGATAGAGCAGTCATGTGACATCTCTGAGTCTCAGTTTTCTCATGAATTGGAAAGGTGAATCTTAACCTTGGAGAGATTAAGTAATGTGAATCCAGCCCTAGCTTAGAACCTGGAGAGCATAAGTTGTCACTGAGGTTAGGTCGATGAGGTTAGTGTATCATTGGTAAGCACTGTGTATTATAAGCTCCTTGCCACAGAAACAGAGAATACAGTTCATTGAGATCTGTTTTGAGAGGTGGTAATGGAATATAAGGTGTTATGAGTTTTACTTCTGTTTGACAGATGGGCTTATTTCTTTATCTACATACAAGAGCCATGAGGAATGAAGAGGGAGAGCAGGAGGAGAGGAAAGGAAAGGGAGAAGTGGGATAGTGGGTGACTGCCTTTAGTACATACCCTTACATCAACATGGACAATACAGAAATGAATTCCTGAGAATGCAGGAAGTGGCCTTCCATAGCCAATGAGGAATCTTGTTGGGATATGTGAGCTCTGGTGTGGGGTTTGGGGAAACTCCAGAGAGGGTGTCTGACTGTTACAGCTGTCATCTCACTGGTCCTCTCAGAGTAGATGCAAGTTGGGTTTGGCTTCATGTCTTTTTTTACCCCCCCCCTCTTAGTTTGAGGGTTGGTTGGTGCTGAAGACAGGGTCTCCATAGCCAGCTCCTTTGTTTG
The DNA here is from genome assembly GCF_903995425.1 of Onychomys torridus. NCBI lineage: Eukaryota > Metazoa > Chordata > Mammalia > Rodentia > Cricetidae > Onychomys > Onychomys torridus. The sequence goes on along the minus strand of NC_050446.1, from coordinate 46,176,346 downwards.
TTTGTTTGTTTGTTTCAGATAGGGTCTTGATCAGAAGCTTCTATTTCTGGAATGCTGGGACTACAGAAGTCCCATCACACCTGTTGGTTAATTACTTTCCATGATTACTTCAACTGTAACTCCTCAAATATGTGGCTTCTGCCCAGGGGACCCTTAAACAGATCAAACTACACAACTGTCTCGCTTATCCTGAGGGCCTAGTCCAGTCCCATGCAGGCTCCACAGCTGTTGATCTACAGTTCATGAGTTTCCACTAGTTTGATTTTGTTGTCTCTGTAGGTTTCCCCATCACGATCCTGATGCCCCTTGCTCACAGAATCCTTCTCTGTCTTTGACTGGACTCCTGGAGCTTGGCCTGGTCTTTGGCTGTGGATTTCTGCATCTGCTTCCATCAGTTACTGGAGAAAGGCTCTAAGATGACAGTGAGGGTATCCCTGGTGCATGAGCTGGCTGTTTGGAACCCACTACCTGTGTTGAGTCACCTCACACAGCCTTGAGGTGGTGGTGGTGGGGCGCTTGGACCTGCCTCTACTGAATGCACTGGGCTCTGCTGACTCCCCATGAGGGAGGCCTTACCTTCATGTAGGAAGGAATGGGGGCTGGGTTGAGGGGGTGCTGAAGGGGTGGGAGGAGGAAAGAGGGGGATCTGTGATTGGTGTGTAAAATGAATGAAAATTTTCTTAATTAAAAAAGTATGTGGCTTCAAAGGGGCAAGAGAAGCAATGAATTAGTGAATTGGGTCTAGGAAGCTCACTGCTTGGCTAATTATTTTTTTTTAACTTGAATTTTTTTCTAAAACATATGTGGGATGAGGGACTCTCAACTGAGGGACTGCCTCCATCCTAATGGATTGTAGGCAAGCCTGTAAGGCATTGTCTGAATTAATGGCTGATGTGGGAGGACATTGCTCACTGTGAGCCATGGCACCTCTAGGATGATGGAAAGCAGGCTGAGCAAGCCAGTAAGCAGCACCCCTCCAAGGCCTCTGCATCAGCTCCTGCCTCCAGGTTCCTGCCCTGACAGAGTTCCTGCTCTGACTTCCCTCAGTGATGAACTGTGACCTGGGAGTTACATAATGAAATAAACCCTTTCCTTTCTCATGTTGCCTGTGGTCTTTATCAGAACAATAGGAAGCAAACTAAGGCAAAAGCCTGTCAAAAGCTCCAGCCAGCACTCCTATCTCCCACTGACACCATAAGCACCATCAGGTCTGCTGGATCATGTGGTCTGGGTGGTATGGCATTCCGCACACACAGCAGCTGGACCTGTGAAAAGGCCACCTCCTGTTCCGACCCCACTCATAGCTATCACTTCCCTGAACTGTAGATGAACAGTCATATTAAATAAGAAACACAGAGCCAAATGCAAAGTTAATAGAGGTCAGAGCAATAGCTGAGAGCTAAAAACCTTATCCTTCACTGCCTCTGCTGTCTTTCCCCTCAGCAAGAGGCCTACTTCCTGTGTGTCTGTCCTTTTTATTGACTTTCTGTTCTGCCTTCTCATTGGTTGTAAACCCAACCACATGACCTCCTTGTCACTGCCTGTCTGTACAGACCTCCAGGTCTCTATGGTTGGTATTGAGATTAAAGGTGTGTGTCTGCCATGCTGGCTGTGTCCTTGAACACACAGAGATCCGCCTAGCTATGCCTCCCAAATGCTGGGATTAAAGGCATGCACCACCACCGCCCAGCTTCTGCTATGGCTTGCTATTAGCTCTGACCCCCAGGAAATTTTATTTATTAACATACAAATAAAATCACATTTCAGTACAAATAAAATATTATCATACTGAATGACTTGATGTATTGGCCAAAATAACACACCCAAGGGAGGAATGCACTGCTTCCAGAATCCAAACAAGCCTACTAAATGTTGTGCTTTTTTCTTGGTGGTGGGAGTGTCCAGGGGCCTCCTTCATCTTAAAAGGAATGTTTCTGCATGCCCCACGCCACTGGACTCCTAGAAGTTTCACCAAAGTAGAAGGTCTTTGAATTTTGGTTGGACTTATTTCCCATCCTCTGATGCACATATGTGCTACCAGCAAGTCCAAAGTGTTTTCTACCTTCTGCCCACTTAGTCCAATCAGCAGAATGTCATCAATATAGTGTACCAGTGTGATATTTTGTGGAAGAGACCAATGATCAAGATCCCTTCGAACTAGAGTTAATATAACCTGGAGGTAAAACTGTAAACATAAACTGTTGGCTTTGCCAGCTGGAAACAAATTACTTCAGTGGCCCTTATGGACAGGTACTGGGAAAAGGCATTTCCTGGATCAGCAGCTGCCTTCCACGTACCAGGAGATGTGTTAGTGTGCTCAAGAAAGGACATCACATCTGGTCCAGCAGCTGCAGTTGACTGAGTTTGTGATAGTCAACTGCCACTCTCAATGATCCATTTGTCTTCTGCACAGGTCAATTAGGAGCATTAAAGCCATGTACAGGGGGAGCTCCATCTTTTACATCCTCCACGTGGCACTGATTTCTGAAGGAATTTGGTGTTGTTTTTGGTTGGAGGACACATAGATCAGGTAGTAGAGGACCAGCAACTTTCCAGGGCTCCGTCATCAGGGCTGCAGAGACATCCAGTCTCATGGACTGAACAACTACCAGATTCTTGGCCTTTGCATTATGAACCAGACCTTGCTGGACCTGAACCTGGACCACATCCTTACGCCAGTCTAATAAATCCACTTTTCCTGTATGTATTCATTCTATCAGTTTGGTTCCTTAAGAGAACACTGAGTGTACTGTTGCAGCAGCAGGCCAGAGTTCTTCAGGTGTCACCCAGCACTAACATAAAGGGCTTACAAGACTCTAAGCATCTATCTCAACACAACAAAGACAACATGCCTACCTCATTATCACTGAATATGTGGCTGGAAAGTTTAAAGAAAGATAGACACGGAGTTCAAGAGTTTACTTGGTTGCTTTTCAAGATGTGTTTGACTAATTTGGCAAAACTGATCCCAGTTACCAGTCTACATTGTATGAAGTATGAACCACCTTGCTCTGAGCTAGGGAGTAGGAGACACCACCCATGCCAAAATTATAATCACTTGGCATGCATCTCCATGACCTGTACTTGCCTGTAAACAAGCGCTAGCAAAGGATCATTTCCAAGACTAATGCATCACAAAAGGGAGGTGTTCTGGATAAAACTCAACATGAAAACTCATCAGCCAAGGCATCAGGCAGGCTGGTGTTTGGGCTCTGGAGAAGTCCCACAAAAGACCACCATCCAGGTATGCAATCAGCAAAAGCATTTATTATCCCAAGAAAAAAGGTACCGGCATGCTGGGACCACACATTCAACACAAAGACAAAATGGTGACGCCAAGAGAGGCTTGCAGGCTCCTTTTTTTGTGGGGGATGATGTAGATGTAACCATCTTGTTAAATAAGAAACACAGAGCCAATTGCAGAGTTAAAAGCCAAGAGGTCAGAGCAATAGCTGAGAGCTGAAAACCTTACCCTTCACTGCTTCTGCTATCTTTCCTCTCCGCAAGAGACCTACTTCCTGTGTCCTGTCTTTTTTATAGACTTTCTGTTCTGCCTTCTCATTGGTTGTAAACCCAGCCACATGATCTCCTTGTCACTGCCTGTCTGTACAATCTCCAGGTCTTCTAGGGTTGGTATTGAGATTAAATGCATGTGTCTCCATGCTGGCTGTATCTTTGAACACACAGAGATCCTGCCTAGCTCTGCCTCCCAAGTGCTGGGATTAAAGGCATGCACCACCACCCAGCTTTTGCTATGGCTTGTTCTGACTCCAAGGCAACTTTATTAATATACAAATAAAATCACATTTCAGTACAAATTAAATATCACCATATTTTCCCTTTTCTATTTTAATAAAAAGAAAAAAAGGAAAAAAGTTATAACTAATATAAGAAAAACTACATACAAAAGTATAATAACTATATACCATATATATACAAACAATAAATACCTAAAAAATGTCTCGTCCATTTGTAATTGACAAATTCAGAGAAAATAATTCCATTATCTATCCTATTTTGATAAGTCCAAAATGTACCTGATTCACTTTCTATCCTAACTTATATTACTAACAGAACTGTCTTGTCTTTCAAATTTATACATTTACACTTCTAGTGAGTTTCTTTTCTGAAATTCTTAACAAGGAAAACTATAACTATAACTAACTGATCTTCAACTCCCTCAGAGACCCAAGAAGGAAATAATACTACCTAATAAAAAATAAAAACAGGAAGTGCATGAAAGCAGCTTCAAAAAAAAAAATGTGAGTTGACAGAAACAGCCAGCTGCCTGGACAGTCACCTGAGGTTTCTCCACAGTGTTGGGGCATCATCTTCAGCTTATAGGCTTAGCATATCTGACAGACTCATTTTTGAACTAGGATGTACACAGGTCAACAGTTTGACCTCACATTTGGTGAGAGAGCAGTCCATGTACCAGAAACATCTGAATTCCATTAGTGTCATGTCATGATTCAGGATTTTAAATTCTGGAAATTGTTGATTTTTTTTTTTTAAATTCAGCTGTCCATTCTTCTTGGCTGTGTACATGTGGCTTTATCTTGGCATCCCGTTCTTCTCCACATCCCTCTATTAAACGCCAGTCTACTATTGAGAGAGGTGAGCTTAGTTACTCTTCAAGAATAACTATTTCAGCTGCTGTTCCACTGCACATCAGAAGCCATCGGCCCACTGCCTGTTCAGCTGTCTTCGAAGAAAAGGGCATAGTACCTTTTCCAGATTGCAAAGGCCACTCACTTCAGGGATGGTGCCATATTGTCCTGGCTTCAGAAAATGCCTTTTGATGAAGCCACAATCACACTTATTTTGTCAAGAATCTGTAGTCCTTTGTTTCATGTTCTGTCTGTCTTGTTTGTCAGCAGTTGATTCAAGGATACTTTGTTGTCCAGTGGCTAACTTTGGCCACAATGAAAGTTAACTCCATATGCAATTTCTTCAATGCTCATAATTTCTCTGAAGTAGATTGGTACTGCCAGGAGCCGACATGTCTCATAGTCATAACAAAAAAGAAAAAATTTCTAAGATATTAAAACATTTTAAATGCCATATTCTGTAGATCTCTGAAGGGTTTGAAAATGACCTGTCTATCTAAAATATATCTGTTTGATCTTGAAAACACACCTAATATGACTACAAGTTCGATTGTAATGTCTAACTACTAACTTTCATTTCTATATATCCTAATAGTTGGCAATAATAACATTCAAGGATTAGCAAATTGCATTGCATTGTTAAATGAATGGTATAAGTACAATATCTTGAGCAAGATTAGAAATATGTGTGTGGCATATTCTAACAATCTCAATATATATATTTTGTATACAATATAAAACAATCCAAATCCAATGTAAAGTATTTAAAACTAGTAATTGTCTTTTTCTTTTACATATTGAGACTGCAGAATTTATCCCTGATGTTTCAGAATTAACTTCACTATTTATTCAATTACAAGATACAATCAGGAAAAGGAGTCATCCTTTATATATAACTCACATTCGATCCTGGTCTGTCAGGCCCTCTAGCACAAGGTAATGATGAGATTGATAAACTATTGATAGGAAATGTGCAGGAGGCCTCAGAATTTCATAAAAAACATCATGTCAATAGTAAAGGTTTAAAAAAGGATTTTTCCATAACCTGGCAACAAGCCAAGGAAATTGTAAGGAAATGTCCTACTTGTTCCTTCTACAACCAGATGCCATTACCAGCAGGATATAACCCAAAGGGTACTCAGAGGAATGAAACTAGAAGCATTTGGCTGGTTCAGCATTTGGCTGGTTCAGCTTTCAGGCTTTCGAGCAGCAGTTCAGCTGAGAGCCATTGGGATGAGGACACAGAAGCTTGCAGTCTGAGGAAACATGACCAGCTGAGGAACTGGCGAGGTGAGGTAGCTGTGGCTTGTTCTGCTTCTCTGATCTTCCAGCATTCACCCCAATAACTGGCCTCAGGTTTGTTTTTATTAATAAGACTTTTAAGATTCCTACTACAGGACCCAAAACAGCTTGACCACACAACTTCCATGACAGGCTTAGAGACCCAGACACAGCTTCTGTAATAGGCTTACTGGCAGGTAACACCTGGATCCAGCAAAAGCCATGAGCTGACTCCCACCCAGGGAAGGCCTGCATCTAAGGAGAAACACCTGACATTCCAAATATTTCCTAACCCCCTAGACAAATGTCAGACCTGAACCCCAGAAATCCCCTTACCCCAACCTCTGCTCTGATAAAATGCCCACCATGCCTGGGCTCAGGGCTCTCTGCTCTGACTGCTGCATCAGACAAAGAGCTCAAGCTTCAAGCTTAAAATAAAGGTTCTTTGCTTTTACATATGGGATTCTGTCTCTGTGGTGGTCTTTTGGGGGTCCCCACGATCTGAGCATAACATGTGGGGGCTTGTCCCGGGATCCCCCAAGCCCACCAGGATCACTGCCCATAGAGCCTGAAGCCGGCTCTATGCTTACTTTTTTCTATGCTTACTTTCGTTTGGACATCCTTTTATAAATGGGCTTTTGGGATTATCCTCTTGTAAGTGGGCCTTTTAGCCTGTTGGATACCCTTTTGTAAGAGAGTCCAAAATTTGTTAAGTACCTGCAGAAAGTCCTTTGGATGGATTTAGATCCCTTTGGTTGATTTGTTTTTGAATTCGATTTGTATAGATGGGGATGGCATGAGGCCAGTGTCTTCCTTTTGGTTTTGTCTCCAGGCACCAGGAGAGTTGTTTTGTCGTCTTGTGTGTTGTAATTTTGTTCTTTTCCTGACTTACCCAAACTGTAGACTCTTATTTTAGGATTTTTGAGTTGGTCAGCTGACACTGTTTCCTTAGGAAACAGTTCTGTTTGTCTCTCTGTTGAAATGTCCTGCCTATATGAATGTGTGAGAAATGTGGCCACAAGTATGTGTATTTTATGCCTGGGCTTATGGGTGTGTTGGAACTCCAGATAGAAACTGTACATGGACAGCCCTTGGGGCCAGATGGCCAGCAGAAGGGACAGAGGGTCCCTTTGGTTGAACTGGGACAGACTAAGTGTTAGAATTCTTCCCTCACTCCAGCTACATGACTGCACATGTGAATTCAGGAGTTAAGCAAAAGGTCTTGCGTATTACATCATCAGGGTGCACTGGTGACTACATACATGAGGCATGGTCACACAATCTGCACCTTAAAAAGCCAGACGCAGACCACACCATCTCTCTCCCTGCTCTGCTCTGCTCTCCCCCACCCTACCATCTTACTCTCTCTTTCCTCCCCAGGCCTGGTCCTTTTGTCCCTCCTCCCCTTCCTCCTAATAAAGCTCTTCGCTACTAAGCAACCCGGTTCTGTCATGACCCTGACCTTTCCACCAGTAACCAGCGCCGTTTGTCATTCATTGCTTCCTTACTCTCTGACCCAGAGCCAGGCAGCAGCAGGCAGAGAAGCCCACTGTTGTGGTGCTGCATGTCTGGTGAGCAGTGCCAGGGGCAGTGCCAGGGTCACCACTGAGCCACTGGGCACTTGGATGGCCCATGAGCAGTGCAGGGCTGGACACAACAGGCTTGAGACCAGGCCTCAGGGTAGAGACTTTGCCGTGCAGAGCAGGCAGGAGCTGGTGGGGGCCTCACGGAACTCAGAACTTGCCTGACCTGGGCACCCAGTGGGCTGGTGGAGAAATGCCCCTCTGGGATCACAGCTGAGGAGTGGCCTACAGGGGCCCTCCCCCTGAGGGGCATGGAGTCCCTTTCAGTTTGCTGCTCTTGAGAATCTGGGATTAACAACAATCTTTTGTCCCCATGCTGCATGCTGTCCCCTTTCATGCTGATGAGTAGGGCTCCCAAGACCAGCCCTGGGGGGTGCCTGCCAAATCCGACCATGGTTTGGCTCCAACAGCAGAATGGAGTATCGCTGCCTATGGTTGCTAAGCTACGGCTATGTTATAATGCTGTAGTCAGGGCTGCTTTGATCAATCAGATCCAATAGATTATAAATATTTGTCATCATTTAGAGGGGTTGGCTACAAATTATTATTGGTTAAAGAAAGAAGAAGAAAAAAACCCTACTGCTAGTATCATATGCTTCACATTGGTACAGTGTCCATGCAAATTTAGAGTTATTCTTGTTATGGTATATGTATCTGTTCTTGTTTGAAATATTTTAGCCATACAATGTATTCTAGACTACTGAGGGGAACCACAAAAATAACAAAGTTTCTGTGTTTAAAAAATAAGAGAAGAAGCAGAAGACTGGAATAATAAAGAGAAGGAAAGGGAAAGAGGAATTTGAAGTAAATGTCTGACGAATCTAAGGAATGGATTGAAGGTTGTAGAAGGCCAGAGGGGATGTGAACTATGTTGTGGTTTCTCGTACCTGCAAATGCTGAATTTAAAATTTGACCATATTAGGTTAATTCTGGTTGGTTTTCATTTTAAAAATAACTGATGATTCTTCACTGCAAAATGTTTATGTTAAAAATGGAGATATATACAAGTGTATGTATATGGACAAGTGTGTGACTTGGATTTAATTCTGTATGTATGAGTGTAAGCTAGCTTTAACTCTGTATGTATGTGTATGAAACTTGGATCCAATTGTACGTATGTGTGCACTTAAGTATTTTAGAAAAACATGCTTTAAACAGCAACCACGTGGCTCTCCTCCATCTTGGCTGGTGACTTCATCATGATGTAGGCAGCCACATGGCTGACAGCCATCTTTTACTAAGGTTATAAAGATCTGCTTATATTAACAAAAGCTAACTTAGAGATTTTACACCTAAGTACTTATGTCTTTGCCAAATGTTCAACAGCAAGCTTCTAGAGAATTCAAATAGATAGCTATCTGTGTTTAATAAATAAGATATTTGATCAATATTAAAGCTGCACCTCAATGCCTTTATACACAAGAATACACCTTGCTCTGGCAGCTAAACTTTATAATGTAACAGTCACCCAGGTAAGAGTCATCAGAAATTGAGATGTTCATTTCTTGTGAAGCAGCAAGACAATGACCCAAGCAAAGGGCTTGGAATGGCTTCTGACTCCATGAGTCTCGACCCTTTGGAGCTAAAAAACAAACAAACCTTTGTACAGGGATAGCCTAGGACCACCTGTGTGTCAGATGTTTGCATTGAGATTGATAACAATGACAAAACTGCAGTTGTGAAATAGCAATGGAAAAATTTTGTAATGAGGGGGTCATCATCACAACATGGGGAACTATGTTGAAAGGTCAAAGCATCGGGAACGTTGAGAACCAGTGGCTCGGAGAATATTTCTCCTTACTCGAGGTCTATTCAGGCTTAAGAATGCATGTCTAGCCTCTTTGTCTTTGCTAAATTTGTTAAGCTTAAGCTATTTGGATAAACTGAGTCATATAAATGTTTTATATTGATTCTAAAAGAAACTTCAATTGAGAAATTGTTTTTAAGGCTCATACTTACCAGAGATAAAACTACAAAGTCTCCTTCCCAATATCAGGCTTTTAGATAAAGCTCCCATTCCCTCAGGGGCTTGGAGAAAGTTCCTGCTTGCTAAACCTCTTTATCTCTGTTAAAAGGGACTTAGGGCCCTTCCATTAACATGTGACTATTTTGTTTTGGTTTGTTTACTAAACCTGTATTTGATACTACAAGAGCTTCAACTCAAAATCATTGTTTTTAAGGATATCTTTTGTAGACTGTTAGAGAACACAAGTAAATAGTTATCTTATAAATAATCAAGTTCTTTAATTGTAGTCATGCTAAGTACTGATGTAATTAATTACAGGGATAAGCTTTACTTAGTCCCTTGCATATGTTTTCAGGGTTGAGTTTAAAACAAGTAACTAGAATAAAAATTTGTCTATTCAAATATACCTGGACAGCACTCATACTTCAGAGATCTGCAGAATATGTTGATCTAAAAGCTCATCATATCAGACAGACTCCCAGAACTTAGCAGTGACCCAAGGTCTACAAAGAAGACTATGGGGCACCATAATGTCTCCAGCTGGATTATGGCAATCCTGACCACAGAGTGAGATGCCCCAATACAACACCTGCTGCCAGGATCTGACACAGACTGTGGGCAAGCAGCAAGACACTGAAGAATTGATTGCATCTCTTTTGCCTAGACAAACTAAGATCAGTCTTCCTCATTTCCCTCTTCCATAGGAAAAACTCTCCCCTTATGGGCCTGATGGCCAAAGAAGATTGATGCTGTTCTGATACTTGTGCCTCTAATGCTATGGAGACCTGGGTATGGACTAGTCGCTGTCATTTATAGAATCGGAAGCTGCTTGGTTTGCACTCAGATATAATTTATCTTTCTCAGACCTCTGATAGTACTGACAGCTAGGCTAGCTATAACTTCATCAGCTTGGCAGCATCAGACAACCAGATCATTCCACAAGGCTATAGCCAGCTTGTTAGCTCATTTTTAAGAAAATGTTCTAAGATATGAAAGTTTAAATAAGTCATAAATGTTTAAATATGGATCTGAAAAAAGGTATGAGGATATGAAAGTCTATACAAGTTTTGATGGTCTAACAATGTTTTAAGATATATAAAGTTCTGAAGATATAAAAGCTTATAAACTTTGAGGATCACAAAAAATTATTTAAGATATAAATGCAAGTTGTAAAGATATAAATAAATGATTTAAATTATGAAAAATGTTTCAGATTGCTTTCCCCTTCTATGATATAAAAGTTCAGAGTTTAACATTTAATAGAGTTCTGATAAGCTGGTAGAGCAATGACTACTTACTGTCCAGTCACAAGCTCAACATTTTAGATTTATTTTGGTTGTCATCTAAATATAAACTTAAAAGTGCTTTTCATCAGGCTGAAAAAAAAAATCTCTGTCCAGTTTATGTCTGGCTCTCTGTAGTTTTTGCTAGGACTCATAAAAGTCATGAGTGTACTTCTGCTGTTTTACAGATACCTATTACTTGCTTTGTCTATGATATGGTTTTTAGTACATATTGGTAATACTAATATATCTAAAACTTTTATGTCATTTTGTAAGATAATTCATATAGGCCTCAGAGGATTAAAAGAATCATAAAACTTGGATCCACTTCACAGAGGTTAGAAGGACTCCAGATAAGTACAGCTTAAATTTTGTCCATTTATCTATTTCTAAGGATGATATTTTTTCTTTCTCCTGGTCTTGGGACTCCTGCCCTTCCCAATTACTAAAGACTATGAGCCTAAAAGTTCCAAATAAACTCATAAATTTTGACTTTTTTCTGGTTTAAAGTTGTCTCACCAGGTTTTTACTTGGCTGACAGTCAGCTCCAAGCTTCAGTTGCTGACTACACTGCTCTGGACAACTATAAGCTGAGGATTTGCTAAAAACTGATGTGGACCAGCCCACCAATGTGATTGTTACTTTTCTCTACAGCTAGAACAGATAGCCACATGCTTTTGACAGATGTCCCATTGCCCAGCCTTTAACTAGCTTTTCAGCCTTTTTTGGAACCCTGACAACAATGCCCCAAAGTCAGCTTGAAGCATTTCCAGAAGAGAATGTGGTCCCATGTTCCCTCCCAAAATAGGTTGAAATGATGGGTCAAAAAGAAACTCCCTCGCACAGGAGACAAAACGGTTAACTATAATGCGTATTGACAGACCAGGATAATAGGTTCAGAGTTGTCAATTGATAAATTTATTAACTAAAATGGTTCTGCAATAGGACACTTAATCCTCTTTGTGAAGAACCAAAGAGGTATTATATGGCCTTAAAAATATTATTCAAGATTATAATCTGGTTGTACTCAAAAGATCAGAGCTACAAGGCCTTAAGAATGGCAATAGATATAGATGTCATTGATCTAGAAAAATCTGTTAGCTAATGGTTCTTAGGTCCCAATACTCTTGAACCCCTGGGCAGATAGGACTCATGATTGAGTCCTGTCCTTGGTACTTGTGAAGGAGAGAATGTGTGTGTGTGGGGGGCGCAAAACAGCTTGACCACAACTTCCATGACAGGCTTAGAGGCCCAGACACAGCTTCTGTAATAGGCTAACTGGTGGGTAACACCCAGATCCAGAAAGAGCCATGAGCTGACTCCTACCCAGGGAAGGCCTGCATCTAAGGGGAAATACCTGACATTCCAAACATTCCCTATACCCCTAGACAGATGTCAATCAATCAGGGTCCTAAACCTTAGAAACCCCCTCACCCCAACCTCTGCTATGATAAAAAGCCCACCCTGCCTGGGCCCGGGGCTCTCTGCTCTTGCCACTTCATCATCAGAGAGTCCAAGCTCCGAGCTTGAAAATAAAGACTCTTTGCTTTTACATATGGAATTCGGTCTGTGTGGTGGTCTTTTGGGGGTCTCCACAATCTGGGCATAACACGATGACTAATGCTGAGTTTTTACAACTCATATTGATCTGCAGGGTGATAATAATGAAGCAGAAAGTTCATAGGTGGCCATTCCCTGTTATTCTGTGCCGCTGGGCTGACATTTCATTGTCACACTGCAGCATTTCATCTCCCTGCCTCTGAAAGTCATTCTTGGCCTGTCTTCACCCACTTAGGTAAACATGCATGCCACTGTATTGCACCATCCAGGCTTTTTGCTCAATAGCCATGTGCTGGCATGGTGGGCATGCTTTAGGAAGGTCTTTCTCCTGATCTGGCCTGGAAGTAAGGAAGACATTCTAAAGGGCCGCTTTGTGTCTCTCATTCTGACTATCAGACTACAGGAGCAGTGCACCCCAAAGAAATGGAAATTTCCTTGAGAATCTCACGCTGGGAGAAGGAAGAGATAGGGGGGTTGGGGGGATGGGGTATAGGATATGGGGTGTGGGGTGTAGGGTATGGGGTGTGGGTGGGGCTTGTCTCTTGAGGTTTCAACAGTTCTAACTAGTCAGACCACCTTACAGGAGCAAGACTGAAGCACAGTCAGCGGTGGGGGAGGGGAAGGGGACGGGGGGGGGGGGCACAGAATGCAAGACCACACCTTGACTGGAGCTACTTAGATGCGCATTTCATTGGTGCTCTGTTTAAACATTGATCTCACTTCAAGAGCCCAGGGACTGAGTGTTCGCTGAATAAAATCTCCTTTTTCTGCCTTCCATTATTAATTCGCATGTTTTTATTGACTTATAAATGACAGGTGGCCAGCCCTGACTTGGGGTACACATTGTGACCCCACGTTCACAACCTTACTACTACCCCTTCGCAGGAGAAAAATAAAAAATAAATAGCATTTTGAGTCATATGACTGTATTACTTTTTAAAAAATGTAATTCAAATTAATAAAGAAAAATAGTAAAAAAAAAAACTACACTTTTTTCTTTTCTTTTTCTTTTCTTTTTTTTTTTCTTTCTTTTTTTTTTTTTTAGAAATAGATGGAGCTGACAGTAAGAAGACAGAAAAGGAGACCGGGGTAACTCTAAGCATTTATTTGCCTTGAGTCTTTGTTAATGGAAATGTGTTTTTAAAGTCATGCATTTCTACTGCGGCTGGTGGGTAGAGCTTGTGGTTACTGACTGATCAGGCCAGGGTTCAAGGGTCACCTGTGTGCTCAGACCTCTGAGCAAGAAGGTAATTGCATGATATCAATTCTCCACAAAGCCAGGTGGGTTGGTTCCAGATCACCAAGGGCCCACAACCCCAGGATGTCACAAGGGCCACTTCAAATCGAGGAGAGAAGACTAGCAGTCTTTTTGTCTTGTTAGATTTTTAAGTAAAATTTTCAAATCAAGGGCTTACAAAAGAAGAGTCAGGCCTCTTCCAGGCTCTCTACCTCTAGGGCTCTTTCTAAGGCAAATAGCTCTTTCTAAAGCTTGTTGATACCCTCAGAAGGTTCCTAGTGCACTCTGGGCTTCGGGGTTACTGCTTTGAGTATGGTTGACCTTTCCTCTCATGTCGCTGAACTGTGCTAGATCTGGACTTTAGGGCATTGACCTATAAGCAAATAGTGTCCTGGAGAAAGCCCGATTTCTGTTCAATGCTTCATTACGATGTAAGCTGAACTTGGGAAGGGGTGTACAAGCCTGACTTTCCACAGTGGAGTCTCTTGCTTCTCCTGGCTTTTTCACATTCACAACCACAGGTAAGTGACTTGCATTTGCCTGTAGCATTTTAAGTCTATGCTTTCCAAGTCTTTTTTGTTGAAATCTCAGTTTATTGCGGTTGTGTTTCAGATTTACCCAAACCGTAGCGTTATCTTATGATAAGGCAACAGCCCTTGAGTAGATGTGTGAAGATGCACGGCTGGTTTCTTGGTATATTCAATGAGGGAGCTTGGTGACTGTCCTACAACAATGCTAGTTTGTACATCAGCTGTCTTGAAAGTGTGTGTGTGTGTGTGTGTGTGTGTGTGTGTGTGTGTGTGGTAAAAATGGGTGAATAGATTGAAAAAAAAATATCACCCAAAGTAAAAATTCCAGAGAGATGCTTTTTAAACTTGATGTTATAAAAGCATGATCCTGTTTGATCTAATAATCACAAAATCTCAAGCCTTATCAGAGACTTTTAAATACCGGTTAGTCTTTTCTTGCCTAAAGCCCTTCATAAGCTTCCATTGTTCCTGGGATAAAGCCCCAAGACCCCAGTGTTAAAGATCACAAGGAACCAAGGGATCAAGGGCAGCTCCAGAGGTGGCTTGTACTCCCCTCTCCCCCAGACCTGTTGGTATTCTTTAACCTTTGCCCCTGTTCTGTCTCTGGGGTCTGGGCCTTCCACCTACTCCTCCCTTCCCTGTCTAGTTTGAGTTTTTCTCCAGGGCAAATTCTTGGTGGATGCGTTTATTCCAGAGCTTCCCAAGCTGGTGCCCACGCATCCCTCCTTGTAGGGTCATCACCCTTGGGGTTCTTCCATGAGTCTACCAGCCGTCTTTTGCTTAGTCCAGAAGCTCCACGAGGGCAAAGCTGGTTAGAAGGTTGGAGCTCTAGACAATATTTTAGTTAAAAAATCACATTCTTGAAGATTTTCTCACTGTTCTGAACTGACTTTGTGGTATTGGAGTGGGAGAATTTTCTGTAAAGAGCCAGAGAGTTAATACAGTGAAGGGCATTCAGTTTATGGCAGAGATACTCAGTGATGCAGCAAGACAATAAAAAATGGGTGAGTGTAACAATATTCCAGTAAAACCATGATTTAGAGAGAGAGAGCATGCAAGCAGGTAGTCAGCTGGTTGCCTTTATTGCAGTAGGATTGTAGGATTCTTTACTCTGAAATCAGTTTCTGAGAGTCTGTTTCTTCTTCCTCCCTCCCTCCCTTCTTCCTTCCCTCTGTCCCTCCAACCCCCCTTCCCTTCTGTAATCCCGATAGTGAGTTGTTAGTGTGGACCAGGCCTTTTGGGAAGTTCAACCCATTCATCTGCTGCTCTAGTCTGGTATTTCCACCATGCCACAGTGCATCTTGGCCATCGTGAGGTGCACACAAGAAACTGGTGGACATTGACTTTTTGTGTTCCCAGGATCTTTGCTCTGCACCTGCATGGCTCTGAGGACCCTGTGTCCATCTCCTTCATCTGGAGGGTCTGCAGGTTTCCTCATTCGGACCCTTCTCTGGATGCTATCACACCCCAGGTTCCCCCAGACAACCCATGCAGATGCTTGTCTCTGCCTTTCTGCTCAGCAGTGGTCTTCCACAGGCTGCTGCTAATGCTCTAAGATAGAAAGGTTGTCGCTGTGCCTACCAGTTATGACCAGGGGACTGACCTTTAGTGTTTGTTCCTGAGTTGATAAGATTCCATCTTTTATCAAAAGGGAACTTCAACCTAGTTCAACAGAAGTTGAACAGAAGCTTATGTAGTAGACAAGTTAAATATCACATGTCATTGGATGGATAAAGACACTGGGTTGTGGTCAATTAAGTCTTCTTGAGGGGTTCCTACTTAGGTAGCCAAGTCAGCCAACCACTCCATAAAAATCTTAAATTCTGCCGGGTGGTGGTGGTGGTGCACGGCTTTAATCCCAGCACTTGGGAGGCAGAGCCAGGCAGATCTCTGTGAGTTTGAGGCCAGCCTGGTCTACCAAGTGAGTTCCAGGAAAGGCGCAAAGCTACACAGAGAAACCCTGTCTCAAAAAACGAAAAAAAAAAAAAATCTTAAATTCTGCTTTTAACTGCTAGGTTCTCTGATGTTTCAGAAAACTGATTTTTTTTCTGAAAGACCTTGGAAATCCTCAATCTTTTCCTGAAAGATTTGGGGGAGATGAAAACAATTCAATATATAAAAATTTAAATGAAAGACAAAAAATCTTGAAAAAAAGCATAAAATCTTGTTTTCAGCTCTGAATTCTCTTGTGTTTGTTAAAAAAATTATTATTGCAAATTATGAAGGCATTCTGATTATAGCTTTTGGCAATGGATAAAATAATTTGGGTGCTAATTAAGCATTAGAAGGAATTAGCTGAGAAAGCATTGTGACAGCTTCTGTTGATAGGGAAACAAGACAAAAACAAGATAAACTTCTGAAGGAGGAGCCTTATCCTGAAGATCCTGCCAAACAAGTCTGTTTATCATTGAAAACTGGCTTTCTACACAGCCCTCTGACATTCAGTAGCTGGTCTGCCACTTCAGCTAAGCTCTGTTATTCTCCTAAAACAAGCATCTGCCCAACACTAACATGAACAGTTAACAGTTCGGCCACAAAACGCAGAGCATGAGTGAGTGCTATTCTTTACCCATCTTAAAGCGTCCCAACTTGTTGACAGCATCTATTTAGAGAAGACTCTCCCTTCTTTAGCAGACCTAATGGAAACCCAAGTCCCATAACTGGACCTTTCTGACATTCTCTTACTGAGATACCTCATGGCCATCGATGTGCCCTCCTCTGTCACTCAACCTGTTGACTCAGACTTGTGTTCATGGTGGTCTTTGCTGAAGGACATTGCTGATGTTATGAGTATGGAAATCTATGATGGGAATAAAGCTTTGTCTTTGAGAATGTTTCATTTTCTTAATAAAATAAAGACCACAGAAATGAATTATAAGGGGCTAGGATAGGAGAGTGAACTCAGGTCAGTGGGTTGACTACAATGACCCTGAAAGGTAGAGTTAGGGAAGGAGCGAGGGGATTCAGTGTAGAAGTGTAAATGGCGGAAGAAACGTATGTTCTCTTCCTTTGTGGATTTTACCAGTATCAGCTCGTGGAGCTGAAGATGGATTAGTCAGGACTCAGAGATATGTTTAAAAAACATGATTGAGGGCCAGGCGGTGGTGGCACTTGGGAGGCAGAGGCAGGCAGATCTCTGAGTTCAAGGCCAGCCTGGATTATCAAGTGAGTTCCAGGAAAGGCGCAAAGCTACACAGAGAAACCCTGTGTGTGTGTGGTGGTGGTGGTGGTGGTGGGGGCAACAAAAAACCACACAC
Organism: Onychomys torridus; assembly: GCF_903995425.1. Taxonomy (NCBI): domain Eukaryota; kingdom Metazoa; phylum Chordata; class Mammalia; order Rodentia; family Cricetidae; genus Onychomys; species Onychomys torridus. Next base: position 46,159,039 of record NC_050446.1, on the reverse strand, counting down.
AAAAAACAAACAAACAAAAAAACATGATTGACTTGGTTGTGTTACCTATAATCAATCCCAGCACTAAGGAGTTAAAGACCAACCATGGTTTACATAGTGAGTTCCTGGCCAGAGAGCTACTATGTAGTAAGATTTTGTATCAACTCCCATGTGCCCTTCTTCCAAAAACACAGTGGAGTAGCAAGCAACAGCAGGACCCGTGAAACTCCAGACTCGGAGGGAAGGCATTGCACTTTCGGCCTCTTAATACTGCTGAAGATACCTATGCACAACAGCAGACAGAAACTTCTTAAATGAAGGAGGAAGTTAGGAAAAATAATTGATGACTGAATGAAAAAGAACATGTCTTGCTGGTCTCAAGGGCCCCCGCCGCTCACTATTTGCTACTGTGATGCTTCAGGGAGAGGGGGAATTGTTGCCTTCTGTATCTACTATGACCCCACAAGGCTTCAATGGATAGCTCCAGGACAATGCTCACACCAGTGGCTCTGGTTGAACTACATAGGTCACACAATACAGCACAAAGTTATACATCTGGGATAGGAAAAGTAGAGGTTAATAGGAATGGGAAGGAGATAAGAGAGGGGACACACGGAGAGAGACAGAGAGACAGATGGAGACACACACAGAGACATAGAGGGAGACACAGAGAGAGAAAATAAGGACTTATTATATATCTCTCCAATCCATACTTTTCCGGGATTCTCCTCATTATTTCATTTAGTCTGAATTACAAAAGACAGTGCACTGTAGACTCATTCTCTTCTTATTTTATATTTTCTTCAAGCTTTGGGTTCCAAAGACATGCTGTAGTAAACAAGATAATCCGTGTCTCAGCAAGGATCTCATATGATGTGGGCTTGAATCTAGGCTCCACCCGTTACTAGGCAGTAACTAATGTGTTCTTGGACATGCCTTAGAGCATGTCCCTCATGCCTTAGGGCCAGTGTCTGGAAAATATGGAAAGAGCTAGCTTCCATTTTAGGAGACAAGGATTTAGTGATTTTTTTTTGTTTGCCTTTACCCCAGAGCACCCCCTCTGTGTGTGTGTGTGTGTGTGTGTGTGTGTGTGCGCGCGCGCGCGCGTGCGCGCGCGCGCGCGCATGCACATAGAAGTAACAGGACAATTTGTGGGATTCATTCTGCCATCCTTCCACTATTTGGACATTGAGGGGCTGGGGATTGAATTAGGGTCACCAGTCTTGGTGGCAAGCACCCTTAGCTGCGGAGCCATCTCACCAACCCCTGTTGAAGGGTTTAAAGTCAAGATAGAGGTGAAGAACATTCCTGGCATATTCTAAATGCCACTTCAGTTTTAACTGTTGTTTTAAATTGTTAGGGAAAATCACAGACGAGGATATTCTACAACCTATCATCAGCATGTTTAGGCTTGCTTGTCTTTCTGATTTGCTCTCCAAAGCTCTTCTGTCCTCTCATATTTTCATTCTCTGTAGAAAGAGAACTCTCCCTCCGCCCTCACAGCACTTTGTACTGTTGGGGTTCAGTCCACGCCTGTGTTCTGGCCAATGGTTTTAGTACCTATTGCTGACCATGACCTAGAATTTTGTTGTTATGTTTGCAAAACCTTATTTTTTTCCCCAACTTTATAGGTCTTCTAAAACCAGGAATAGATATTAATTGTATCAAATACTTTTCTGTTAAAATGTTCATTTGTCTTACTAAATAACCATTCTATGCTCCAAATCAACCTCATTGCATTGTATTTTGTAAGCTACTGAGTTACATTTAGTATATCTTGCTTAGCTTTTTAAAATCAATTTTTGGAGAAGTCTATTTTTTTCCCCTCAAAACATTCTCTATCCGATGTCAAGATTAAAGTTGCCTCCCGGGGAAATGAGTTGAGTAGGTATCCTAAAGTGTCCTAAAGTGGAGCAGCACAGAGAGCTCAGAATGGCCCCTGAGCAAGAATGACATGCAAATTTGTGAAGCATTCCATATTTTGGATGACTTTCTTCTTTGCTTTTTCTATTTTTGTTTCATATAATGCACAAGTTAATTAAAACAGAAAGCTTCTTTCAAAAACCTGTAAATAAAAATCTAATTTATATGAAATATTGGAATCACTTAGTCTTTGAAGTTTGATAAAACTTGTCTATGTTGTTAATCTAACTCTGTGGGTTTTTTTGGGGGGGTTGCCATTTTTTGAATATTAAATAAATGTCCTTAATAATTATTAGTTTTACATTTTAAAATTTTCTTCTAAACAAAATGTGATTGTTCATACCTTTTCTAAAAAATCAGTTTTATGGTTTTCAAGTTTCTTACTTACTGTAAAGTTACTTAGAGTATTTGATTATGATTTTCAGTTTCTCTGCCTGGTCTTCTGCCTACTTGTTTTCTATTGTTTAGTTGTGACTTATACACATTTTCTTTGCATGTGTTGTTGAGTTCTGTCAGCTTTTGAATTGCTCCGTTCTCTCATTTGTTTTAAACCTTATTAATTTTGAAATCTCCTCTTTTCCCTTTGTTGTGCTGAGGCTTGAACCCAGAGCTTCTAATTTCTCTGCCACAGGGAGTCATCCCCAGGCTTGTTTTTGAAAGCTTCTTAAGAATAGCATTCATTGATTAATCTTTTAAAAGATTAAGTGCATTTAAGTTACAACCAAATCTTTGAGTGTCTTTTTTTTTTTAAAAAATCAGGATCCCACAACTCTTTTGTCTTTATTTTCATGTTCCAAGTATTTCCTAACTTTCATTGTGAGTTCATTTTTAGCATGTATGCATTTTAAGGTTAAAACATGCACAATTTTATTGAATACAAATTTTGTACAGATCAGGAAATGACCCTGGACTCAGGTGGCCAGCAGGCCATTCACAATAGCCTGTTTCTCACCACCCTCATCTCCTCAGATCTGGCTCTCTCCCCCAGCCCATGAACTTCTCTCTCTCTCTCTCTCTCTCTCTCTCTCTCTCTCTCTCTCTCTCTCTCACACACACACACACACACACACACACACACACACACACACACACCTCCTCACCTTCTACCTGTCACCCCAATGGTATCTGACTGTCTGGTGCCATAGGAACTGGGAGGTACTTGGTTGAGACTTGCCCTCGCCAGTCTCATGGCATGGCGGGGAGCTGTTGCTGTGTCGGGGCATGGGTTAGAGTCCCAGGTGGCTCCTGGTCGAGTCCTGACCTCCACCAGCTGCATGGCATGGTGCAGAGCTGTTACTGTGTTGGGCTGGGGCTAGGGATCCTGGGTCGAATTTTAATAACATTATTTATTTGTTTGTTTATTTATTTGGTTTTTCTCTGTGTTGTTTTGGTACCTGTCCTGGATCCTGCTCTTTAGACCAGGCTGGTCTCCAATTCACAGAGATCTGCCTGGCTCTGCCTCCTGAGTGCTGGGATTAAAGCCATGTGCCACCGTCACCTGGCTTCATAACATTTTTAATCAATGGCCATAGATACCTCTGAGAATGAGCTTAATACACATCATCTACACATTGGGCATCTTATTATTTTATAGTTTTACTTTTTGTCCCTTTGAAATATAACAGGTTAAACTCCATATCATGACTTGACAAACCATACGGAGGTATTTTGTTACGTTTTTTTTTTTATTTAAGATTTTATTTATTTATTATGTATATAGTATTCTGCCTGCATGTATGCCTGCAGGCCAGAAGAGAGCATCAGATCTTATTATGGATGGTTGTGAGCCACCATGCAGTTGCTGGGAATTGAACTCAGGACCTCTGGATGAGCAACCAGTACTCTTAACCTCTGAGCCATCTCTCCAGCCCTCCTTATGTTCATGCTTGGTTCTTCTTTATGGTTCTTTCTGGATGGATACTCTTTTCTGACAAGGTACATCCTGTAACAAGTGCTTGGGTTTGTGAATGGAAACTCTTTTGGTTTTCAATGTTAGGATATTGGGCAAAATGTGTCCCCCCCTCCCAGGATAAATCATTTGGTTAAAAGTTAATTTTTCCTCAGCACTTTGAAGATGTTTATCTGCTGTCGTCCAGTATTGGTTATTGATAAGGAAGTATCTGTCAGCCTATTTCCATTGAGTAATGTATTTCATAGATTTGAGGACAGGTTGTAGTTATTCTTCATGCTCTACTCTTTTAATATAAATTGTCTATTGACTGATTTTTGTTTCAGCTGATCAGCTCTTGGAGTGTTCACCAGCTGTTGCTGCTGGAACAAAATACCTTCCACAAACAACTTAAAAAGAGGGAAGTTTAGTTTTGGCTAAACTCTATTACTTGAGGCCAGAGGCAAGGCTGAATATCATGATGGTAAAAATGAGTGAAGGATGAGATCTCTCACCCTGTAGTGACCAAGAAACAAAGAAAGAGACGTGAAGGAGCTAAGGCATGCTCCCAGTGACTCACTGTTCACAATCCCACCATCTTCTAATAGTATATTCAAATTCTGGATTTGGAAATAGATGAATTCATTTATCAAGATAGAATCCTTATTATCTAATCATCTCCCCAAAGCCCCATCTCTGAACAGTGCTTGCACTGGGAACCAGGCCTTCAAGGCATGCATGACATAACATTGGCTACTGTTAATCATGTCACTGCTTTCAGAAAATTGCTAGCAATTATTTCTTTAGTTATTGTATCTATCATTTCCATCCTCTGTGATTCCAACTAGATGAAGTTGGGAGCTTTCCACAAGTCCACCTTCAACTCTTTTATGTGTATAACATGCATATATATATATATATATATATATATATATATATATATATATATATATATATAAAATTATCTCCTTATATAACCTTCCTAGATGTGCATTTCATCATGAGATATAACTCCATAGGCAGTGATTGGCAGTGAATTTTCAGGGGCCTCCCAGCAGCGCAGAAGGTCCATAATAGTCTGTGACTCCACCTAGAGAGGGCCTCTTTACTCCCCTGGCTGGTGTGGGAAGCTTCTACTCCTCTCGGGATCTAAACTCTCACACTCGTGTTTGTGTGTAGAGCCCATAGTGAAAACACCAGCTGCTGTGCCCTCCTTCCGATTATTGTGCATGGAGATGTTTGTTTTTATTGTCTTGAGCCTGGTCGCAATTTTTAAAATATTGCCCATCGTTGCTATATATCTGAAGCAGAGAAAACTCAAAAAGAGAGCTGTGATTAAAACTACTCCTAACCTGACAATTTCTCCAGTGCTTCCTCGGCTCCGGTTGGACTCCCCTTCCTTTGGGGCTCTGCTTACAAAAGACTGCGGGCACAGCTTGAAAGGACTTGGGTGTCATTGCACCAACTACGCTTAAGAATGCCATCAGTTGTTCTGTGCTCTACTTAGTACCTGGTGAGAATTTGTTAAAAATAAATAAAGCACAGATAAACAGAAAGAACAAATAAATTTAAAAGCAATCGTCTACCCATCAACTAAAAAACCCTTTTCTCTCTCTCTCTCTCTCTCTCTCTCTCTCTCTCTCTCTCTCTTTCTTTCTTCTTTTCTTTCATCATACAGTCTTTTATTGAAATATTTTCTCTGGTTGCTTTTTAATGAGCTGAGCAATCCACTGCATCACTGCTGATGTCATCGATGATATCATGAGGATGGCAGTCATCCACATTGCAGCCCATAGATTATGCAGTACCCAGGATCTCCTTAATATTTCCAGACAGTTCTCTGGCTAACCACAAGTGCTGCATCTGCTGGGCAAGGTTGACAATCTGATCAAAAGTGATGTTTCCACTGTGTTTAATGTTCTTCTGCTTCTTTCTGTCTCTTGGTAGCTCCTTGAGGACCAGGCAGAGGCAGAGTGCACCCCCTCATCTGGGACCAGGCAGAGGCAGAGTGCACCCCCTCATCTGGGACCAGGCAGAGGCAGAGTGCACCACCTCATCTGGGACCAGGTAGAGGCAGAGGGCATCACCTCATCTGGGACTAGGCAGAGGCAGAGGGCACCACTGTAGCGCGAATCTTATAAGTTCTTATTAATAAAAACAAACCTGGAGCTAGGTATTGGGGTGAATTCTGGAAGATCAGAGAAGCAGAGCAAGCCACACCCACCTCACCTTGCCAATTCCTCAGCTGATCTTGTTTCCTCAGACTGGAAGCCTCTTAGTCCTCATCCAAATGGATCTCAGCTGAACTGCTTCTTGAAAGCCTAAAAGCTTAACCAGCCTAGTTCCTGGTTTTCAGGCCTTATATAACTTTCTGCTTCCTGCCATCACTTCTTGGGATTAAAGGCTCACTTCCTGGGATTAAAGGCATGAATCACCATGCCTGGCTGTTTCCAGTGTGACCTTGAACTCACAGAGATCCATGCCTCCAGAAGGCTAGGACTAAAGGTGTGAGTGCCACCATTTTCTAGCCTCTGTATCTAGTGGCTGTTCTGTTCTCTGACCCCGGTTAAGTTTATTAGAGTGCACAATATTTTGGGGGACACAATATCACCACACACCACCTCATGTGGGACCAGGCCGAGGCAGAGGGCACTACCTCGTCACCTCTTCTGGGCCTGTCTGTTCTGGATGGTCAGCTTCACCACATAATCCTCAGACCTTTCCATTCACCGGGTGCTTTGGCAATGTCATTACCAATTTTTAAAAAAATTTTTTTGGAGACAGACCCAGGGAACTGATCTTGGGGGCCAAGGCAGATGCGGTGCCGACCTCACCCCCAGCAAACCTCAAGTACACAACTTTGAACAGCAGGCGGCTGGTATTTGAACCGGGATTCCAGATGACTGAAGAAAGTTGTAGTCTCCTCCGAGCCAAAAGCTGCAAGAAAACCATTTTCAGCTGGGCTAACTTTTGAAACATTGGCAAAGGTCATTTGAGTAACAATGAAATCATGAATTTAACCCAGTTTTTAGTTTATCTTTCCTAGTATTTATTCTCTTTCACTGAGATGTTATTGAATTAAAAGATCTGCTTTTGTTTGAGATTGTTTACAGAAGCTTGTTTATTTGGCTATTTTGTTAAATAATTGCAGTAACTGTTTTATTTTACAGGGTTGTTGAGGACAGATCACAAATACCATGTCTGACTCGGTAATTCTTCGCAGTGTAAAGAAATTTGGAGAGGAGAATCATGCTTTCGAATTAGACGGATCACGTAAGTGGCCTTTGAATTCCCTTGAGTCTTGTGCAAAGAAAAGTAAAGACAAAAATGAGACTAACCCATGGACGTTTCAAGATGCAGAGAAAAATCAGTATTACAACATGTGGAGCTATTATGGGCATCCACCTGACGCACAGCCAGTGGGGTTTCTCTAGAATCCATGTCACGTCCCATCTGAAAGCATTATGTTGGATTGCACAACATGTGAGTGCATGGAAGCATCTCCCATGAGAACCTCTTTCCTAGGTAGAGTAGGGTTGTTCAGCACTGGCCATTATAGTAACTTTATCCCCGCATCATTACTGATCACCATGGCAACAGTAATAAGCGTTTCTGCTCCCGGTAAGAATGAGATTGTGTGGGAGGGGCTGTGCAACATTAGTCCCTGGCATGTTGTAGGCACAGACTCCAACTGCCATCCACTGAGTAAATCATATGCTTCTATATTTTACAGACAGAGAAAGTAAGACTTTGCTCACTTTTTAAAAGTTGGTAAAAATCACGAGTTATGATTCATGGGACCATGATTCTAATCCAGCTTTCCAATTCTCAAGCCCTGTATCTACACTATAATGTCTCTTTAGTCTTACTGCAATTGTATTAAAAATGTCAGATGAACCAGGAAATGATGGCCATGGTAGCAGATATTCCTTAGGGTTCTTTTCTCTATGGCTTCCTCATGTCCCTGATACCCACTTCCATTTCCTGCTGACATTTGCTCCACATGTGCTGACAAAAATTACATGTAGCTCCATCTTATGGATTCTGATAGTGATGAAGTGTTGGAGACATCTTATGGCCAATCTGTGATCTATTAAGTAGAAAGATTTTGATGTTTCTAAGGAAACAACCAACAAATTAATCACCATTTTTTAATCACCATTTCAATAGATAATTTTAAATAGTCATATTCACTTCAGCTAATTTAGGTACCATAACTTCCATCAGGCATGGAGGCTCACATCTGTAATTCTAGCCCTTGGGAGTCTGAAGCAGGAGAATTGCCATGGGTCTGAGTTTGAGACCACTCTGGACTACACAGTTCCCAGGCCAGCTGGCATTACAGAGTGAAAGACTCTGTCTCAAAAAGAAAAAAAAAAATCTTCCTTTTGATATTCAGAAAATATCAACATTTTATGATCTGGAGAAAATCCAAATACGTACTCAAAGTAGCAGGAGGGAGGGATAGAGGGGGAGAGATAGAGAAAGAGAGAGATGTAGAGAGGTAATTATAGTATTTCCTGAGTAAAAGTACTTCATAGACATGCTTTTGATTGACTCGTGATTACGACTGTGCTGCATTTGGACATGATTTTTATTAACCTCTTTATACATTATTTTCATCCTGACAGATAACAATGACAAGAAACCAAGGTGAGTGGCCATTCAACAGCACAGTACTCTTCAGTAGCTTGAGTTGATATGTAAACAAGTGTATGGGCAGGATGGGTCTACATCAGAACAGAGGCGGCACCACATGAGTTTTCACAGGGGAATGGCAGAAAGTTAGTTTAAGAACTGTGAAGTATTTCATGAACGAAGAAGATGGTAGCAGTGGTTAGATTAACAGTGGGCTAGAAGGACTTAGGTGGCCCTGGTCCTCTGGAAGTCCCATTGGGAGGGCAGAAAAGGAACAGGAGTCTCTTTCTCACCTAAGGGAGGTCATTTTTCTTTGGATCATGTTTTCCCCCTCCAACTCCTACCACATATTCCTCATCTCCCTAATCCACACAACTTTATCTCAAAAAAAAAAACCTCACAAAAATGAAAATCAAACAAAAATCCCCAATAAGGCAAAGAATGTCAATAAATAAAGAAATAATGAAATTCATTTTGTGTCAGTCAGCTACTCCTGGGCATGAGGCCTGCCCTGGAATATGTACCTATCAACTCCATATATAGTAATACATACCCAGTGACACACAATTGGAGAAAATGGGTTTTCCTTCTGCTAAAAGGTATCAATTGCAATAGCTTTTCTGTTAAGGGTGACATCCTGTGTCCTCTTCTTCCTCTCAGTGCTGGGACCCTGTCTGGCTTGTGTGTGCTGACACAGTCTCTGTGAGTTCACATGTACATCAGTCCTATTGTATTTCTCTGAGTCCTCCATTACCTCTGGTTCTTACCATCTTTCTGCTTTCTCTTTTGAATGGATCCCTGAGCCTTGAGGGGGAGGGCTTTGATGAAGAAGACATCTCATGCAGGGTTGAGTGTTCCAAAGTCTCTCCCTCTTTGCAGGTTGTCCAGTTGTGAGTCTCTGTGTTCATTTCCATCTACTGCAAGAGGAAGCTTCTCTGATGAGGGTTGAGTGTTGCTCTGATCTATGGGGACAGCACCACGTCATTAGGAGTCATTAGTGCTGTATTCTGTTAGCAGACCTCAGTAATACATTTTCCCCTAGGATCATAAACAGGGTATATTAATGGGGAGACAAAATAAATGGTATAAATTTAGAAAACATATTGCAAGGTAGCTACTGAGAACTTATAACTTTTTTTTTCTAATAAAAAGAGTGGGTTGGAAATGAAGATTTAAGATGGAATGTGTGTGGCAGGGCAGATGTTATTGAAATCTTAACCATCTTGGCTAGGGAATGCCTTACTGAGAATGAGGACACTTGGAGTGAAAGTCCGAAGTTAGAGTAACTGTCCACATGAGTGTCTAAGAAAGGTCATTTTGGGAGGGAGCACATTTGGCAAAGGCAAATGGGTAGGTGACTGGCTTCAGAAGAACTAGATTATGTATATTTTATATCTCCTGCTGATTCCAGTTAGTGTTGCCTACACACATGAGTCTATGGCTGACCACTGGAGTATGGTCAGCCATCTACTAAGGGTCTCATTCCTGAAGAAAAAGGATTCCCCCCCCCGCCACACACACACACACACACACACACACACACACACACACACACACACTTTCAGATACCACTGTCTGTCTGTAGCTCTTCAACTAGGTGTGGGGCCTTATGAGCTCTTCCCCTTCCATGGTGTAATGTTGACTGGTGTGGCCCTGTGCAGGTCTTGTCCAGGCCCTGTCTTGTTAAATAAGAAACACAGAGCCAATTATAGAGTTAAAAGCCAAGAGGTCAGAGCAATAGCTGAGAGCTAAAAACCTTACCCTTCTCTGCTGCTCTGTCTTTCCTCTCCACAAGAGACCTACTTCCTGTGTCCTGTCTTTTATATAGACTTTCTGTTCTGCCTTCTCATTGGTTGTAAACCCAGCCACATGATCTCCTTGTCACTGCCTGTCTGTACAGACCTTACTTCTATGGTTGTTATTGAGATTAAAGGTGTGTGTCTCCATGCTGGCTGTATCCTTGAACACACAGAGATCTGCCTAGCTCTGCCTCCCAAGTGCTGGGATTAAAGGCGTGCACCACCACCGCCCATCTTCTGCTCTGGCTTGCTCTGACCCCAAGGCAACTTTATTAACATACAAATAAAATCACATTTCAGTACAAATAAAATATCACTATATTTCCCCTTTTCTAATAAAAAGAAAAAAAGGAAAAAAGTTATAACTAATATAAGAAAAACTATATATAAAAGTACAATAACTATATACCATATATACAAACAATAAATACCTAAACAATGTCTAGTACATTTGCATTTGACAAATTCAGATAAAAACTCTATTATATAATATATTAACAATGTCTAGTCCAGTAACATTTGGTGAACTCAGCCAAAAAAATTTTTGTTACTTATCCTATTTAGAATAAGTAGTTCCTTTTAAAAAGTTGATTCAGTAGTCTACCTTTTGTCATTTTTATATCTTCCCCTTTTTCTTTTTACTGTAGATTCAATGATCTACCCACTTATCCTATTATTTCTTTATCTTTTTTCTCAGGGTAGTAGGTTCATGTGTACAGACTACATTAAAATACTGGCTTTGGCCAGAATTTCCCAGCCAGAGGGGAAATTCTTTCTTATTAAAGAATGACCCAGGAAGTACTGAGTAGGGAGAATTTCTCACCAATTTTGGCAAAAAGACATTTAAATACCTGTTTTTCTCCTCAGGTCACAAGAAGAAAAGAAAGGTGAAGACATTCAAGTTGGCTTCTTTAAACTGGTAATACAGCCATGCTGATTTATTTGGATGATTTTGCAACTGTGAGTTAGTTGCACACTGGAGAAAGTACCAATTCCTTAGTCATCTTGGCCGATGACTCTAGTCATTAGCCATGCAGTCATGAGCTTTACCTGTATAGTAACATGCTGATAGTGATTAGAAATTCAATGCCCACAAATCATGTTTAGTATCAGCAAAGCCATTTGGAATAGAATCAGTGGACTCAAAATTATAATTTGAATAAGAAAAACCATCACAATAACTCCCAAAGCAATTGATCATATATAGCCATTCTTGTGGGAAGTCTTTAGACATTCCATTGCTTGGGGATTTGCCCCAAATTTGTGTAGGATGGAGGTATTTCAAAGCAAGAATCTGCCCATTGTCCAGATGGTTCTGAGCTGAGAGCCAACTTATTGCCTTGTTGAATGCTCACACAGAATATCTACCTGGTAATGAATGGCATCTATGATGGTGACTTGCAAGGCAGTGAAGTTAGCTCCCAACCTGAGGAGAATAGATTCAAAGATTTGGATGTAATGCAAGAGTCTAATGTTTTAGACAACTGATGGATAATACTTCTACATAATTGGTATGAAGACAATTGCTCAACCCTGACTCCCACAAGCACCTGGTGTTGAATGCTACTTATCAAACTCTAAGTGAAATGAAATAGGCCTCTTACCTCCCCTGCTTTTCATACATAGATAATCTCTGAACCCTTTGTTTTTCAAGTTTCGATTTTCTTCATCGGTTGACACTTGGCTGATGTTAATGGGAAGTCTGTGTGCATTGCTCCATGGAATGGCCCAGCCAGTCATACTTCTTATTTTTGGTATAATGATAGATGTTTTTATTGAGTATGACATTGAAAGACAAGAACTCGAGATTCCAGGAAAAGTGTGTATAAATAACACCATTGTGTGGATCAACAGCTCCTTCAACCAGAACATGACAAATGGAACACGCTGTGGGTAGGCTATTTCCCTTTTTCTTTTTGTTATATCTTAAATTATAATTCAAAACATCCAAAGACAATATTGACTGAGTGAAATAGCATCTAATAGAATCGAACAGAGAAACAAACCCATGTTGATAGAAATTCTTTAACTTTGAAGCTATTTCTGTCTTTCCAGGTCTCAAAATATCAGCAGACATTGCTGGTCAAATACTACAGAAACAGTTAATCATTTGGTTTTCTATAAGCCTGAACATGACACTGTCCATACTTATCGCCACTAAGGAGATAATTGTATTCCTCTTGAGTCTCCTAGACAAAAGCTCCTTCCTCACTAGCCCTTTTTTGCCTCTTAGCTTTGTGCCCTCTCCATGTGCCCATTCTCCATAGGAGTCAATAGCTGTAGCCATCATTTAAGTTTCTGTAGAAGAGTGGTTGGTACTGTGACAAGAAGGTGGCCCTGAAGAAGTAACCAGAATGCAGACTAGCACAGTCTCTGAGATATGCCCAACAGACCACTTTGTAATCAGCGAGTCTGTAGTATGTATGTGTCAACTCACTGTTGTGGCATGGGCGTTGGACCTGCCTTGTTCTGCCTCAGATGCAGAACAAGTTTATTGGCATGTATGAATCCCTATGCTCAGGTTCATGAGTCAAAGGAAGGACAAATTCTTCCCAGAAAGGAACTTGGGATGGCTTCCTCAAATAACATTTTGTTTCTAAAATTAATTTTTGAAAATGTTGACAGGGTTGATTTAAAGTATGGGTCTCTCTAAATCATTGAAATTCCTCCATAATGTCATCTACTTTGAGGGTTTTTCATTCCTTCAATCAAAAGGCTTTGAATGTCAATTAAGTAACATGAACTTGTAGAAGCATCAAGAACACATTGTCCTGTGAGTCACATTTTTATTTTTGCAGAGCTTTGATCTAGTCAGACAGACAGTCATTCATTCATTCAATGATCATTCTTAAAATATTAGTTATAAAGTAGTGGTGCTAGAAGATGAAAAAGCACAAAATTCTATGCAATGTGTAGAATATCCTTTAAAAATTAAGTAGAGGCTGGGGAGATCACTTATTGGGTAGTGCTCTCTATGTAAACATGAGGACCTGAGTTCAGATCCCTGGCACCCACATAAAAATCAGGAATGACACATTAAGTTGAGGTAGTACTAAGCTCCTCCCCTTGTACTAAGGCTTGGCAAAGCATCCCAGTATAAGGAGTAGGTTCCCGAAAGTCAGCCAGAGTGTTAGGGACAGGCCTGGCTCCCACCACCAGCAGTCCCAGAAGTAGAGGGAAACTTGTCCCTTTCTGAACAGAAACAGAGAAAGAATGGATTGGGAAGAGGGTAAGGGGAGGTGGGCAGAGGGGATGGGAGGGGAGAAGGGAGGGGAAACTGTGGTCGGGATGTAAAATAAATGAACAAATTTAATTAATAATAATAATGATGATATGATATAATAATAATAATAAATATTTTAAAAATTCAGGAATGACAGTGTCTGCATCTATAACCCCAGAGGTGAATGAAAGGACAGGAAGAGACAAAAGGTCCCCAAAGCTTGCTGGCCAGTCAGCCTGGTCAGTCAATGAGCTCTGGGGGTTGGTGAGAGACCCTGCCTCAAAAATAAGTTGAAAATGTATGTGTGCATCACTCACACACATATGAACATATAGACTTGCATATATTGCACATACACATTTTACAAGGCAAATTTAAAAGTTAGCAAGCCAACTCATTGGAAATAAGTTTGCTGGTATCTGAATTTGTATGTTTCTCTAAGCTTGCAAGGATATTTTCTTCTGAGAGACTCAGCAGTTCCTATAAAGAGATTTCAATGAGTCCTTTAAAGCTCTCCATTTCTCTTGGAGGGCAGAAATGAACTACTTTTTTGAGAATGATACCACCATAGCCATGGATAACACTGGGCCACCAAATCATGAAAATAAATGTTAGGTCAAAATGCAAGACATTTCCAGCACATCAGCTGCCTATAGAGATTTGTTAGGTGAATTGAAGAAGGAACCTAGCTTTGATGTTTACACCACAGGCATGGATAATCAAGGAATTTCCTGTCGCCACCACCACTCACTGGTTCATCTTACCAGGCCTTATACCTGGAATCAATAAATGTTGCAAACTGGAGCTTTCAGAAGAACGTTGACCTCAGCTGAATTCCCATGATACAAGTATTTAATTGACTATTTGATGATAAAGTATAATAAAAAGACAAAGCATTAAGAATTGTCATTTATCTTTCCCTTTTAAAATAATCATATGGGTAACCTAGAACGGTTTAAGGTATACCTTTCTTAGATTGTTCCTTTACCAGGAACTCTTTGACAAGTTAAATCTTTCATTATGAGTTGTTATAGTCATCACTGTGAGTACTATTTATCTTTTGTTGGGTAAGAACATTTTGAAAATGCAGTTGGGTGTATCCCAGAATAAGGGAGAGAACATTTCTTAAATGCCTTCTCAGCTACCTAACACTTTCAAGATCCTTTCTCAGAAAAACTCATTGTTAAGGATACACTATTGCATAATATAGCATAATAGACGTGTTGCTCTGGTATCTGTAAAACAAGGCAATAACTTTAGGGAAGTACATATGCAGCCAGTGGCCTGAGCTGTTTCTGAACATTTGCTATCTTGAATTTTACATACTTCTTTATTGGGTGGGATGGCAAAGCTATTACAAGTAGTTCTTTGTCAGCAACACTGATAAGGGTTAAAGACTATCAGGTCTCCCAGTTACCAGAATTTCTGCTCAAAATAGTAAAACAAAACAGTGAAAGAAAGAAATCTGATGAGTGAGAAAATATCACAGTGTAATTTTCTTTTTCTTTTTTCGCATTAGAGTCTAAAAAAGATAGAAGTCATAGAATCTTTTTAACTTAATCATAGAAGAGATATTCTGTAACTTCTGGCATATTCTTTTGGCCACATAGACCCTGGTACAGTTTGGGAAGCACTATCTATATGAGGCTGAGGATATTGGGTGATGGAAATCTTTGCAGCCCTGTGACAGCTACCACCACTGGAACCCTGTTATCTCACCTGCCCCACATAGGGATGCACTCAGTAGAAGTCTGAGGCCGAATCTTCAGTCAGATTTCAGCCTGTTTTCTTGATAATGTGCACTGAATGTGTGCATACAAGAACAACTTTCAAATTTGATACTTAAGGCCGTATATTTCTTCAAAACAACTTTATTTTAAAACAGTTACTGTACCATAAATCCATCCACTTAAAATGTGCCCTGGAGGGGTTTGTTTTGTTTTGTTTTTTTCTTTTTTTTTCTTTTTCTTTTTCTTTCTTTTTTTTTTTTTTTTTTTTGTATTCTCAGAGTTCTTTATCCACCACTTCAACCAGTGTCAGGACATTTTCATTTGCAACAAGAAGGAAAAAAGAAAATGTACTACTTAACTATTGCTCCCCAGCTTCCCATCTGTTATATGTCTGCAACAGTAATTGATTTGTTGTGTCTGTGTATTAGCTTTTTCTTGAGATGTCATAGAAATGGACTCGAATCTTAAAGAGTCTTATTAATAAAATCAAACTCAGAGCCAGGTACGGGGTGAATGCTGGAAGATCAGAGAAGCAGAACAAGCCACAGCTACCTCACCTTGCCAGTTCCTCAGCTGATCCTGTTTCCTCAGATTGAAAGCCTCTGAGTCCTCATCCAGAATGGCTCACAGCTGAACTGCTGCTAGAAGCCTAGAAGCTTAACCAGCCAAATGCTTCTAGTTTCTGGTCTTTACACCTTATATATCTTTCTCTTTCTGCCATTACTCCCTGGGAATAAAGGCTCACTTTCTGGGATTAAAGGCGTGAATTGTCATGCTTGGCTGTATCCTTGAACAGATGGATCTCTGCCTCTGGAGTGCTAGGATTAAAGGCATGTGCTACCACTGCCTATCCTCTATGTTTAATATTATGGCTGTTTTGTCTCTGACCCCAGATAAGTTTATTTGGGTGCACAATATTTCAGGGAATACAATACCACCACATTCATGCAACATGTGAACTTTTAAAGACTGGCTTTTCAAAAAACAGCATCATGTTTTTGAAGTTTCCCATGTTGTAGCATGAATCAGTATTTTATTTCTTTTTATTTATGAATATTTTGCTATATGGTTATGTTTTATTTCATTGGTGGTAATTTGTTTTTTTCCCTGCCTTTTTGCTATTATAGATAATGCTGTTTTTGACATTTGTGTACAATTTTTTTTTTTTTTTTTTTTTGTGTGTGTGTGTGTGTGTGTGTGTGTGTATGGATGTATGACTTCATTTCTTGTAGTTACATAGCTCAGAACAGAGTTCTGAGATCACTCACATGTAATGCTTTGAGGAACTGTCAGGCTATTTTCCAAGTGTCTGTAACATTTGCATTCTTCCTAATGGTGTATGAGATTATAATTTTTCTACACCTTCACTAACAATTGTTAATTATTATCTTTATTTTGAAAGTGGTTATAGTAGGTTTAGTGACTCCCTGTGATGTCTGGGTCCTAGCCCCTGTAACCTATGAATGTTACCTTAGATGGAAAAAGGGTCTAAGCAGGTATGACTAAATTAAGGATCTAGGCTGGGCCTGGTGGCACATGCCTGTAATCCCAGCACTTGGGAGGCTGAGGTTGGAGGATTGCTGTAAGTTCAAAGCCATTTGGTCTTCATGAGATTCCACCTCAACCTCCTTCTAATACACACACACACACACAAATAAAATAAAATAAAATAAAATAAAATAAAATAAAATAAAATAAAATAAAATAAAATAGATTCAGAATTTGGGGGTGGGAAAGGGTATACAGGTGTTTTTAATAGAAGAAAACAGCAAGACTTGACTATTGGGAGGAGAGGTAAGGTGACAGGAGGAAGTTGGGACCAGGTTGTCAAGTCCAGTGAATGTCAACACATTCCAGTAGCAGAAGAAGCAAGCGAGATTCTGCTGTAGAACCGTTGGACATAGTTTGTGGTACCACTTTCTTTACACAATGATGTAGGTCCAGGGAAGCTTTCAGACTTCTGGTCTTTAGAAGGAGTTGAGTCACCAAGTTTGTGGGACTCTGTTATGGCAGCAACAGGAAACTCATATGATTCCCATCCTAGTGACTGAAGTAGTATCTCACTGTCATCGTGACACTCACCCACATGACACTGGACATCTTTCTGTTTTATTTTCTTAATTTTTTCCTGTCTAATTGCTCTGAGCCAATCTCCCCACATAGTGTTTAGTAGGAGCTGTGAAAGTGTGCACCTTTGCCTTTGTCAGACTTGAAGGTGAAGTCCTTCACCATTGAGAATGGTGCTAGCTGTAGGTTTTCACAAGTGCCTTTTATCCTATTGAGGGAATTGCCTTCTCTTCCTGGTTTGAGGGATTTTTAGTCACTAAGGGGTGTTGAGTTTTGTCAAAAACTTCTGTATTAAGGAGAACATATGGGTTTGGGTAATATTCATATGGCCTATATTACTGACTGACTTTTATATGCTGAATCACCAGGAATACCTTGTACTTAGTAATGATGTGTGATCCTGTTAATATGATCCAAGAATGAATTTGTTAGCATTCAGTTGAAGATGTGTGTGTGTGTGTGTGTGTGTATACATGCTAGTGTTTGTGAACTTGGGTATGCAGATATGTATGGAGACCAAAGGTCATCATTAGATGTTTTCAATAATCATTATCCACCTTATTTTATTAATGTTTTAAAATTAATTCATGATTTGACAGTTTCAGACATGTATATAATACATTCTGGGCACACCCATCCCTCCACCCTCAATTATCCTTCTCATTGTTTTTGCTTTGGGACCCACTGGGTTTAACCAGGGCCATCTATGTGAGCACAGGTATCTGCTTGGGACACTGAGAACTCACTAGCTTTTTCATTTGGGTTTGGATCTTTCACTGAACCCAGAGTTTAACTTACATAGTCTGCTAGATGGTTGACCAGAAAGCCCCAAAGGTCCTGTCTCCGCCTTCCTGGTGCTGGGGCTGCAGATGCATGCTGTGTGGCCAGCTTTTACAGGAATGGAGGGGATCACATTCAGGTTCTTGTGCTTATGTGGCAAATGCGTTATCAACTGAGCATTTCTTCAGCCTCCTGGGTGTTAAGGATTACTGTGACTATATTCATTAGACATATCAGTGTGCATGCACTTTTTGATTTTTTTTTTTTTTTTGTATTCTTTTGGAATCAGGTAACAATGGACTCATAGAGTAAATTTGAAAGTGTTTCTGGCAAGTCTACTTTTTTCAAGCTTTAAAGTAAATGATATTGATGTTCAACTATTTGGTAAAATTGATCAGTGAAGCCATCTAGTCTTTCCCTTGCTGAGTGGTTCTGATTATTGATTCAGTCTCTTTGCTGGATGTAGATCTGTTCTGATGATTTATTCCTTTGATAACATTTTGAATTGATACATTAAAATTGCATGTATATTTTTGTACAAGGATTTTTGACACATGTATATGTTGTGGGGTGGCTAAATTACCCTAATTAACATGTATATCATTGTCTATACTTTTTGTTATGAGCACACTAGCCCTCCTTCAGCGTTCTCACTTATACGAATACACAGTTACTAACGGTAATTGTGCTACACAATAGAACTCTTACACTTGCTCCCTTTGCTACCAAATTTTCTTCTTTTTCTTTCTTTCTTTTTTTTTTTCTCGAGACAGGGTTTCTCTGTGTAGCTTTGCGCCTTTCTTGGAACTCACTCTGTAGCCCAGGCTGGCCTCGAACTCACAGAAATCTGCCTGGCTCTGCCTCCCGAGTGCTGGGATTAAAGGCGTGCACCGCCACCACCGCCTGGCACTACCAAATTTTCTATCTTTTGACAAAAATCTGGTTTCCTCACTCCCAGTTCCTGGATACCACCATGTTATTCTTTCCTGTGGGCTCTACTTTTTTTAGACTCTCTGTATGAGTGAGATTGCATGATGTCACTTCCTGTGCCTGGCTTGTTTCATGTCACAAAATGGCTTCCAGCTGATAGGGTGTCCTCTTCTTTTTGAAGCCTGAAAAGTATTCTATTGTGTATATATGATATATTTTCTTCATTGAGGAACTGTCGGACCTTATTTTGATCACAATATAGGTGAGATTATCTTAAAATACGTATCGAAAAACAAAAGAACTAGAACTAAATTTATTAGAAAGAAAATAAACCTACCCAATTTCAACATTATTGTAGCTATAGCAATAAGGACTGTGGTGTCGGTGGAGGACAGACAGTATTCAGAAATCTGTTCACAAAAATAAGTACGTCTATTATTTTTTTAAATAAGGATGTAAAGAAATTCAGTGGAGGAAAGATAACTTCTTATTATGTGATATCAAGGCAACTAGGGAGTTGGTGGGGAATAAAAGTAAGAACTGTAAGAAAGTGAACTCAAGAGATCCATTGACTTAGATAGTTTTTAAACTATCAATTTTCGTCGCTGTATATGAGATCACTTTCATGTTCTAGGCTAGACTTGAAATCCGAAACACAGCACACAAAAGAGAAAATGGTCCTGTCTATTAAAGGCAAACTCAGGTCACCCGGGGAAAGTGACAGCTGAAATCAAGCAGGATGGGCACATGTGCACTGATGAGCCTCTTCTCTCCCCTTTCCTAAATAACCGGAATCCCTTTGGGTTCTCTCTCTCCTATCAACAAATATGCTAATTCTCACATTACAAAAACCCCTTAGTTCCTGAAAACAGTTTCAGAGTGTTGTTTCCTCCTTTGCCTGGTTCTGCCAATCCAAGTCCTTCTGTCACAGTGTCACGGCAGTGAGAATTTCTCAGGGATCCCTGCCATTATTTCGTCTTCAACTCAAGAACTAATCCTAGTGAGAGAAAGCTTCAGCTGTAGTCAGGAGGAAGCTCCCGCTAATGGGAGGCCTTTCCCTCCCCCATAGGAATATGACAAACACATTTTAAAATACCACTCTGGGATGGAGATGATGAAAAGTTGGCTTACCTTCCTAGAGGTGTGAACAGGAGGCTCTTGATTGACAGCTCCTTCTCTCTAGAATTATCTTTCCAGGAAGCCCAACTGGCGGTTAAAACCTTTCTGTGCATGTGAATGAGCAAAATGGGCAAGGTGAATCCCTTTGGGTTCTCTCTCTTCTAGAAACTGCCATGTGTTATTGCATCTTTGTGTAAGAAAATGAAGAGGGTGAGCATATTTGTGGTGTGATTGGTACTATAAACTCTATTTGGGGATTTGACTGGATCATTCACAGTCCAATACTGATGAAGCACAATGCCTTTCTCCTATTTAAGAGAAATGTCTAATAAATTTGTGTTAAAGTCCTCTAAACCTACCAATGCAACCTTTGATAGCTGGATCCTACTTGGAAATTTCAGCATTTTCCCTCTTTTTAAGGTTGGTGGACTTTGAAAGTGAAATGGTCAAGTACTCTGGCATCTACGCAGGAATGGGTTTGGCTGTGCTAATCCTAGGATACATTCAGGTTAGTCTCACCTCCCTTTTACTTACAGACCAACAGTTGGCCTCACAGACACCATGATGAAACTGAAAATGTTGCTTTTAGCTTTTTAGCCATTCAGAAGCCCTAAGAATCACAGTCCTGCTTATGAAGGATGAGTCATAGCTTAGGGAAACAGAGGAGCCATTCCCAGCCATGCGCTGCCTCCCTGACCTCCCCTATCTGCCCTGCTCTTCTCAGCCCAGGAGTGAAGAGCTGATGTCTATCTGTAGGCTGCAGCTGAGTAGCATGGAGAAAGCCAGGCGTTAAGAGATTAAGAAAGCAAAGAGTGTATTCCTTTTTTCTCTTTCTTTGCTGAGGTCTAACCAAATAACATTCCAGTCCCAATTCTGTAATTCTGAATCAGATTTTCTAGTCTTAAGTGATCGAAGGGTTTAAGGTTACTTAAATTTATTAAAGAAGAAAAGTATTTCCATGTTTTGCCACCTTCACTTATTGAAGGGTTCCAGCTAACATTAATTGTAAAGAGAAACTTTACATTTCTCCTACTGTGGCTCCAGTTTTCATGACGCCTATTTTTTAGGTTTTTTTGTTTTTTTGTTTTTTTTAATTAGGGGAAATCTATCAGAAATGAGATTCCCTGCTTGGATCATGATTTTTGGCTTATATTGTCCCCAAATCATTTTTTGAGCACTATGCATGGATGCCTAGAGGTGTTTATCCACAAGGAGAAAGCTGAGAAGCGCTGTGCACAATGAACGGATGTAGAGTATCTGTGTCTCAGTGTGGATGCCGAGAACCTGTTTCTCTTGATGTAGACAGCGAAACTCAATAGGCGAAATTCAAAGACGATAGCCTGTCTACCTGCCAGAACTGGAGTCCAAGCCGGATCTCTGGTCACCCCCGCAAATGTTCAGCTTACCTCCCCATTAGTAGGGGGTGTCAGAGCTTATTATACCTTAGTCCCCAAGAAGAGGCACTTTGTGAATGACATCCCTCTTCTTTTCAGCTGCTCCCAACCATAACCATAGGGAGTGTCATTTGTCAGAAACAGGAGAAAGAATAAACAAATGTGCTTAACGCTGCAATGTTAAAGACACCTTTGTCCCACTTCCAGATAAGATTTTGGGTCATCACTGGGGCACGTCAAATAAGGAAAATGAGGAAAATTTACTTTCAGAGAATAATGAGAATGGAAATTGGATGGTTTGACTGCACATCTGTGGGAGAGCTGAATTCAAGATTCTCTGAGTAAGTAGCTGGTAAAACTATGCTATAATGTATCATTTTGATTTAAATTAAAAAAAAAAACACCTTATGGTTATAAGTACTTGTTAGCCCAGCAGGTGAAAGGTGTAGGGAAAATAATCAGCAGTTCAAGGCCACTGTTGTCTATACAGGGTATTCAAGGCTAGCCTGGGCTATATGACAGCTTGGTTTAAAAATTATCAAGTAAATAAACAAATAAATAAATAAAATTAGACTTTCATAGGTGTGGCATTTTCAAAGATAATAGCTTACAATACAGTTACTAAAATGGGCAGCATGTTACGGCTCTATAGATCATTGGTCAAATATTAGACATTTATATTACAGGAGAGAGTTTAGATCTATGACGTTATTTGACGTAAGGTAACCTGAGAGATGGCTATGACAGCCTACATACATGTGGAAAAATGAACTTGGAAGTAATTATTTTGCTATGTCCATGGAGGCACAGAAACAAACCCAAAAATAAATTCTAAAGATAGCTTAAGAAAGTTAAAAACAATAACAACAACAAAAACAAAATAATAAACGAACAACAGTCTCTAAAACAGCTTGCAAAAGTCTGGAAGTGTACTCTGGAGATGAGGCAGGCATCTCCAGATGATGGATGCTTAGTAACTTGAGACTCTGTTCAGTTTGGGCTATACATACCCTCCCTTGGCAGTCTAGCTCTTAACACACACACACACACACACACACACACACACACACACACACACACCTCTGAACAATGCACCTAGCAACCCTGAACCCCCTATCTGTATCGACTACATGTACAGATCTTTCTGAACAATTGGTTAAGTTTCTCCTTTCCTAACAACCATCAAACTTGGGTGGTTTCTAGACAGTCTGTCTAGGTATGAAGAAAAGAAGGACCTGATGTGCCTTTGAGAACCTGCTCAGTAAAGCCAAACTGTCCTTGGGTAAACTTTAGGGAAGCTCCTCTGTTTGCTACCTTATGCCTATGTGTAACTGGCATGCATGTGAGTCAAGTCAGATGCATTATAGGAAGAGACATGCGTAGTAGGAAGACTAAACAATGCTCTCGTCTATCAATAAAAATAGGGAACCATCCAAACCGTGCCCCTTAGTAACCAGCCCCTCTTTTTTTAGATCTCATAAAAATAGACCCCAGGCCATGTGACATGGGGCCCCTGAGAACTCTCAACTATTGGCAGTGGCCTGCTATCAATCTCGACAGCATATTCTCTATACTTTGTACTATCATTTAAGTCTGAATAAAACTATCTTGCTTCTTTTGCAAATTTATGTGAGACCTTATTTTCAGTTCTCTGGATAAGAGGCTAAGAACCTGGAAACACCTGGTTCAGATCTGTCTGCTACTAACAAAAACAGGGGAGAATGGAAATTTGGGCCTCTAGAGTTCCAAGCTTACTTTCTCTTTATTTTCTATGACCATCAACAGATGCTTGACATCACTAGAATACAACAGTTAACGTCTAGATAATGTCTTGGGTTCCTTCTTGCTATTAAATATCAACTCCTATTTGCTCCATCTAGACAAGAGATTAAGGGAATGCTCTCAGGCTTATGAGTTTAGTGCAATTATATTCCACCAACATTCTGGAATACTTCCTATCCCTGCTCTGAAGCTCTGGAGTAACTAGAAGCCTGGGAGGAGGCATAAGATGAGCAAGCAAAGTAACACATGTTGGGTGCTCATCCCACTGAGTATTTGTTGTTCTACATGCTTGCACATATTAATTAGTTTGATTCTCATTAATGAACATTAAGGTGAGTTCTGCTATTATTATCTTTTTATAGATGAGGAAGCTGATGCACAAAAATTGAATAATTTTCCCAAGAAGAGCTTGTATTCAAATTCAGAGTGTGGTCCCACAGCCTGTGTTCTTAGCCACTAGTTTTTAATGCCTACAAATAGAATGTAATAAAAACAGACAAAGTTATAGACAGATAGACAGACACACACATATATGTACACACATATGAGACAGATATAGAGAAAGACATATATAGACAGACAGACAAGCAGATGGACATATACAGATTAATTATTTTGCTATGGAGACAGGGAGGCAGTATGAGTTTTTCCCGGTGGTGATCCAGAGTTTCGGAATCCACGCCAGCTCGAAAATTAAGACACACACAGCTGACTATAAGGAGAGCGGTTATAATGTTCCAAGGTGTGAGAAATTTTCAAAGGTTTGGGAAGTAGTCCTCACTTCTCATTAAAGAGCAACAGTGGACAGAGACATAAGAGAAAGAGGGAGTGAACTGCTTCAACAAACACTTGAACTGACGGAATTCAGTTGTATTGCTCTGCCTCTCTCTTGCTTCTAGTGATGTTAACAAAATCAATGAAGCCATTGCCGATCAGATGGCCCTTTTCATTCAGCGTGCTGTGACAGCCATCTGTGGGTTCCTGGTAGGGCTCTTCAGGGGCTGGAAACTGACCTTGGTTATTTTTTCTGTCAGCCCTCTCATTGGGATCGGAGCAGCCATCATAGGTCTGGTAAGAATGTTTTTATTTTGCTCCATGGGAAGATTTACATTTGCAGTTTGGCAAAAGGCCAAAACATGCTTGGGTTCTTTCCCCAAGTGTTGTCAATGTGATTATACTATACTGATTTCTAATGTGTGGTTATTCCTTAGTATTAAATAATGCTCCACAGATTACGAATTCATGATGTTTTAGTAAAATTATTATTTGGCTACCAGCAATCTACTGCATTTATTAAGCATCTGCTATTTTCTCAGGTGCTTTTAAGGGGTTTCACACTCAGTATCTCTCATTCTTACTCAGAAGGAAAGTGCTAACACCATTTAGGATTGAATAAATGGAGCACAGAGAAGCAAAGGGTGCTATCTAGGACTTCACAGCTAGAAGTTTGAGGGTGTCTGATGCTGAATCCCACCTGGTCTCCTGCAGCCTGTTTCTGCCCCTGCTCATATGCTCAAAATGATAAAACAAGTACACACAGGTCAGCACTAAATACTCCAAAAAGATTGGTGCCTCTGCAGCTCTGCCTCCAGTCCTCCTGAGCAGTTTCAGGGGCGGGGTCTGTGGACTCATCCTGAGTGTCTGTTCCTCACTTCCGTAATCCAGACCCAAGTGTAGGAATAGGGTCACTGCAGTTAAAAGGCTTCCCTGGTTTGAGGAATTATTATTATTTTTTTAATCTATAGAACACATTAGAAAATCTTTAGATCACAGGTCGTGGTATGAGGCATGCTGAGAGTTTACTATAAATAGAACTCAAAGGGAACTCTCAAGCAATACTTAGACATCATTGAAGAGCAGCTGTCAATCACTATAGTGACAGTTTCTAGTAAAGCCCTCACACAGCTACTGATGACACTCATATTTCCCGGGCAATATAAGAAAGGGCTGAAAGTGACCGGAGCAAAGAGCTCACTTCACAAAGCCCTCTGCCACGACTTCTCACAAGGAAAGCTGCCTGAAGAATAGCACATTTAACCCTTCAGAACTTCAGTTCCATCGTCCTTAATACAGGGATAACAGCCTAAGTCATGTGATAATTCGGGGCACCATCCATGGTATGTATATGTTAAGTAGAGTGCCTGGCACAAAAACCTATGGTTAAAGAGATATTTCATTATTTTTAAAAACCCACAAGACCTTGCAAGCTTTACAACTGGCTTTCCTACAAACCTCATTCCTGACTTGCTCCAGAGAACCTCAAATTCCACTGAAGACCCTGATGGGCTCTGAAAAATTTTGTTCAGCTTTTATTTTTTTTCTGTACTATTTTTTCTTCACACCTGTGATAAACTGATACCCACACCCCGGTGGGTCACACTCTGTGTTTTCACCCTGTAGAGATGGAATGGTTGCCCAGTCACTGCGTTTTCAACCAGACTTCACAGTACAGTTTCTTCTGTCACCTAATTGCCTAGAGGTCTAGCTTCTTGATTTGGAATGTTCTAGCTCTGCACCTACTTCCCTTTGCAGACATGTCTATGCCTGACTGTCCTGTAAAATGGATACCAGCAACTTCGTTGCATTAAGTCAAAGATAGGACACACACACACACACACACACACACACACACACACACACATACACACACACACACACACACATGCACATACACACACATGCACACACACATATGTACATACACACAGAGAGAAGTGATGGGCAACATATGACACACTAACACTGCTTTTGGCTTTTGTATGTTTTTGTCACACCTTTCTCTTTAGGATGAAAAACACAAGCAACTGTCAGATATTATAAAATATATGTTTCTTAAACTCCCAATGTGTTTTATTATTAAGCAATGTGACTTTATAATAAAATTGATACCATTCATAATTCTTTAATGCTCTTACTACTATGCAAAAATGTATTTTATTTTAGGAATACATTAGGTAAAGATGGGGCAAAAGCTGTAATGCCATCCATTGAGCTTGAATGTAAGTAAATGTCAATGTAGGTGAAAACAGTCTTTTCAATTTACAGATTTTAGAAAATGTGGACTGAGGAAATAATAAACATATTATTAAAGTTATCTTTATTGATTTTTTATTTTAGAACTCTGTATAATATTTTGCTAGTGACAGCTCTCCCAAAAGTCTAGGGGAAATCCTGTTAGAATATACACTTTCATTATCTGAGTGCTGTATATATTTTAGTTTTCTGAGTTAGGTGAGTTTCCACAATATTAACTTTCCCCCTTGTTTCTTATTGTTGCCTGGTTGGTTTTGCTTCTGACAGGGTCTCTTGTGTCTCAGACTGGCTTTGAACTCATTGTGCAGATGGGGCTGACCTTGAATTCCAAATTCTCCTGCTTCCACTTTGCACGTGCTATGATTACAGGCATATGTCGCCATGCCCAGCTACTTTTCACCAGGACTCAGTCCAAATCCACTTTTAGAAAAATGACTTTTTAAAAACTACTAAACGCAGTTATCTTTCTCTTTTGTAAAAGTTAAAAATCTAGTGAACACTTCATATTTGAGTCAAAATATTTACTTGATGCTTTCCCCTTTGGAATCACCCCTGCAATGCAGGGTTGCTATGTATTGTGATTCTGTCATTTCGGCTCTGGACAACCATGTGCCCATATAGGCCTCCAGTCTTTGCCTCTGATGTTTGTAAGTTCCACAGTGGCTTCTCTCCAACAGCAATGGAATACATCATAGTTTGACTTAGGAACCTTATGAGCATAACAACCTAAACACTAGTTTTACCAGACTTGAGGGCACTTAACTTTGTGAGAACACTTTCATTGAGATAGATTTTTAATGTCGTTTTGGTGTATCAAACTCCAAACACAATGGATGATGTTTAACACAAGCTAATCTTGGACCAGTTGTTTTCTTGGTTTGTTACAGTGAAAATCCAGTGTTTTGTTCAATCATGCCACTTGTTCATTTTGTTAATGAACCATTGATGGACAGGCTAACTCTCTCCCCTTCCCTTTGGACTTTAGAGTGTGTCCAAGTTCACAGAGCTTGAGTTGAAGGCGTATGCCAAAGCAGGATCTATTGCTGATGAAGTCATTTCATCTATTCGAACAGTGGCTGCTTTTGGTGGTGAGAATAAAGAGGTTGAAAGGTTGGTTATTTTAAACATCTGTTTGTTTCTTGAATTTCATAAATCAATCAATTTCCTAATTTTCTTCATCTTGTCCAAAGCAGCAGACCCACAATCATTTAGAGGAACATGAGGGGACATTTTTTTTTTTTTTCAAGAGGTGGATCAGCAAACATTCATTGTCGGGTGCTTTAAAAAGTCTAAAACACTGTTTTGGGTTTTCATTTTCCTCTGTGGACCTTGCTGTATAGACCAGGGTGGTCCTGAGCTCATGGTCGCCTGTTGCCATCACCCAAGTACCAGAAGGAAAGGTGTATGCTACCACACCCAGTACAATATACTTCTGGAGATGGTTTCTAGAGAGCTGAGATAGGCAAGAAACTTGTTCCAGATTCTGATGATAGATAGAGATGTGTACATATTATACTTCATGTCAGCCTTCAGCATCATTTTCTGCCATTAAAGAAAAGCCTATACAATACAAAGGACAAAAACACCCCCCCCCAAAAAAAAAACCTCATAAAAGGATAAACAAATGATACTACACCACACTGAAAAGTTCCCGGGCACAAAGGAAAAGACAGTCATCGGAAAGGGAGAAACTGTGCACATACCATGCGTCTGACAAGGTACTGATGTAGAGAACTGTAAGAAACTAAAAACCTCACTAGGAAGATAAGGATTGCTCCATTAATTACTCCATAAACCTGAAAATGAGCAACAGAGCTAAGTGGACAGTTTGCAAGATGACACACAGTCAATTCTGTGAAAACAGTGTCATCACCCTGAGTAGTCATCAGAGAAACACAACTTAAAACTAGCCCACAATTCTACCTCACACTAGTAAGAATAACTGTTGGCAAAATGGCTAAATAGAATAAGGCCATAGAGGATATGGGGCAAAAGGAACTCTTGCACACTGTGTGTAAAAATACACACTCACTAGTAGATCTATTGTGTAAAACAGCAAGGAAGTTCCTCAATAAATTAAAATGAGAAGTATATGATCCAACAGTCCCACTGCTGGGGACATACCCAAAGGAAATGAAATCAGTATGTGTAACAGATATCTGCATAGCGTATTGAGGTGGTGTTCACAAGAGCTGAGGAATAAAAACAACCTTAGTGTCTGTTCATTGATCAATAGATAAAGAAAATGCAATACATATATACAGCAAGATACAGTTTGAGCATAATAAAACACAAAATGGTGTTATTTGTAACTGTGCACAGTCAAGTGAGAGGTTTACACAATTGCACTTATATGTGCACTCTAGAAACGTTGCTAACACAGGAGTTAAGAGTAGAATGAAGGCTGTCAAGGAGTGGACGGAGCAACAGGGGGAGAGAGGTGGGGAAAGAGTGAGCAATGGGTTTGAAGTTGGGAGAAAGTTCTGATGTGCTAATGCACAGTACAACAGCTATACATAACAATGTGCTGCATATTTCAAAAAGCAAAGAAGGATTTTGAAAGTTTGTCTTTGGGGTTTTTGTTTGTTTTTTTCAGTATGTAGCCCATGCTGACTTTGACTTGCTATGTAGCCAAGGCTGTCCCTAAAACTTGGAATCTTCCCACCTCTGGCTCTCTAGTCCTAGAATCACTAGTTTACTCCCATACCCAGTTGGTCAATGATTGGGAATATATGATATGTTCTCTGGCTTAAACATTACCTGATGTGTACATGCATCAAAGCATCACATTTTCTCCCATCACTACTTATGATACTCTGTTTTTATATGTTAGTAAAAAACTGATTGAATTTACATTTTCAAGGAGCCTGGCACAGTGGCTCATGCCTTTCATCACAGCACAAAGGAAGCTGAGGCAGGAAGATGTTTGTGTCTATTAAAATTGGTTGTTCATCTGTTGAGGGGAAAGAAGAAAGAAAGAAAGAAAGAAAGAAAGAAAGAAAGAAAGAAAGAAAGAAAGAAAGAAAGAAAGAAAGAAACAGAAAGAAAGAAAGAAAGAAAGAAAGAAAGAAAGAAAGAAAAAAAGAGAAACAGAAAGAAAGAAAGGGAGAGAGAGAGAGAAAGAGAAATGGCAGCATGATTCAAACTGCAATTCCACTTTTTTCATTTTCTTAAGATTTTATTTTATTTATTTTATGGGGAAGAAGGGTGGTATGTGGGCTCAGGGCAGGTGAAGGTCAGAGAACCACTGCAGGAGTCAGATCCACCTTTCCGCTATGTGAGTCCTAGAGATCAACTTGGGTCCTTGGGCTAGCTACCTTTACTCACTGGGTCATCTGGACAGCCTCAGGACATTTTTTTTTTAATTGAACATTTTTTATGAAGTTACTGTGCTGTTAAATGCATTTAATAAATCTTATAATTTTTCATTTAACCAAACAAAAATTAACATTGATAAATTATGACAAATCATTCTAGAGGCAAATTTTTTAATGAAAGTAAAAACTTAATTTGCAAAAATGATGTAATTATCAAAAATATTATTGTTTTTAGCGGGTGGTGGTGGCACACATCTTTAATCCCAGCACTGGGTAAACAGAGGCAGGTATGTATCTTGAGTTCGAGGCCAGCAAGTTCCAGAGCAGCCAGAACTACACAGAGAAATCCTGTCTTGGAAAAAAAAGAAAGAAAGAAAGAAAAAAAGAAAGAAAGGAAGGAAGGAAGGAAGGAAGGAAGGAAGGAAGGAAGAAAGAAAATGAAAAAAAATTATTCATTCTTATAATTTAGTTAATATATTTTGAGCTTTTTGATTTGATTTGTTTGTTTGTTTTTGAAACACAGTCTCACTATGTAGCCCTGGCTGGTCTGGAACTCATCATGTGACTAGTCTTATCTGTTGATTTGGAGATAATTGCTTATTTCCTGATAGAAAACCTGATATATATTCCAAGGGAACACTTTAAATGTAAGTAGTCATAGATCCCAAGCAAAGGCAGTTGTTAAAACATTGTTTTCTCTTGGGGCCAAGGCTATCTCACTGTTCCTCATCCAAGCTGTGACCGACTTAAGTAGCTTTGTTTAGGGGTGACTCTAATCCCTCAATGACATTCTGCATCATGACCCACCTTAAATGTTATGCCCTGGGATGCTCCAGCTGGCGTTGACTCAAACCTTTTCTGTTTACAGGTATGAGAAAAATCTTGTGTTTGCCCAGCACTGGGGAATTCGAAAAGGAATGGTGATGGGCTTCTTTACTGGGTACATGTGGTGTCTCATTTTTCTGTGTTATGCGCTGGCCTTCTGGTACGGCTCTTCACTAGTCCTTGATGAAGAGGATTATACACCAGGGACACTGGTCCAGGTACTTCGGTCTTTTTTCCTATCTATGGTTTTTCTTGCTAGTTTATCAGAAAAGTCATAGTAGTTGTAATGATTATTGCTTTAATGCCCTAAGCAGGAAAGCCTCCATGGTTTGCAGAAGTCCATCTGCAGGACCAACGATATTAAGACCCCTTAGTGAAGAGAGGCTGAACATGTGGGTTGATGACCAGCCAGTTAATGATTTCCAGTTAACTAAAGATTTTACAGCTGTACAGCAATGATCCTCCAGCTGATCCCAAAAGACAATATGCCTCAGAAATGGAAAAATCATTGACCTCTCAGCTAAGGATGAACAGGTCATAAAACTGAAGTCAGTCATAGTACAAGATATGTGCCTAAATCCTATGTTTGTGATAGGTGATGGGTTATTAACATGCCAAGCCAGTAGCATCTTCAACTGAGTAAGTGATACAAGCATCTTTCCTAATTCATTTGTGGGATGTCATGCCATCAAGAATGTTACAGCTACTTTAATTCACAGTGCCCCTTTCAGTTACTCCACAAGCATTTGCTGGGCATCTGCTGCATGCCAGATCCACCCAAAGCACAGTGGACAGAAAAAAAAATGTAGTTCTTTTTGTCCCATTGGGAAAGATAAGGAATAATTAACTGATTATGTAAGTGTATGATGGCAAACGGTGATTGGGCTATGACAGAGGACAGGGAACATTGGTAGTAA
Source organism: Onychomys torridus (assembly GCF_903995425.1). NCBI lineage: Eukaryota > Metazoa > Chordata > Mammalia > Rodentia > Cricetidae > Onychomys > Onychomys torridus. The sequence goes on along the minus strand of NC_050446.1, from coordinate 46,127,695 downwards.
ATAACAGGGTCACCAAATGTGTCTGGGACAGAAAAGAATTTTCTTGTTGCCTCTGCCAATGCCTTTCTTCCTTAGTTTACCATTTCTGAAGGTAGCTGCCAACTGCCTGCACTTTCCCAGTCAGACATTGCACACTCATCTGTCTTGCACACTCATCTAGTCTTGAGTTCTCTTTACAGCCCCTGTTCTTTTCCTTTGGAACACTTGTGTCTTGGGAAACTTCTGCATCTATTTGAATTTATCCTCACCCTTTTCTGTCTTCAGACAGTAAGGCCCATGAGGTCTGTTGAGGGGGAAGAATGTTCTTTTTTCATTGCTGTGGTGATGGAAATAGCTTCATGGAAGAGTTTTAAATAAAATGTTTTGGCTGCAGATTCTGAATGGTACAGGCACCAGTTGAACAATGAAAAGTATCAGGAGTTCACTACATGAAAGTTTATCATTCAAAATCCACTGTTTATTACAAACATATCCCTAGGGGAAACGGGAGCATTTGCATTAGCAATGGGAATGATCATCCAATGTCAGCCATTCTGAGCAAGATGATGAAGCCATGGAATGTCTTAAAATTGTTTTTGTGTTTGAAGAACATACAGCTGGCATAGCTTTAAACTTTGTTTAAAAATATTGAATCTGATAACACATGTTCAAGTGTTACATAACTTTCAAAAGATAGTGTGGAAAGCGTTAATACTATCATCATTTGCCATTTTCCCTGCAACTTAGATCTGTTTTTGCACATCAGAAAAGTTAAAGTTTTGTAGGTCTGAAATCTGACTATAAAGTTCCTTCTCCTTATTGATCCAGCTGCTTCTGAAAGCTTTAGACATTTGGGCTGGTAGGATGGCTCAGTGGGCAAAGGGTCTTTCTGCTAAGCATGGCAATGTGAGTTTGATCCCCAAGACTTATAAGGGAGGAGGTAAATGGACTCAGGCAAGTCGTCCTGTGGTCACCACACCTGCACTGTGGCACACATGCAGCCCCCAATGAACAAATAAATCAGTGTAATTAAAATAATTGAAAAGCTTTATACTATACATTTACCAAGCAAAGGTGCTAAGAGCCAAACTCAGTGCGGGCTGTTCACTTTGCAGAAACACACTCACTGGGTAAAGTTGTTCTTTTATTCTGTACCTATGAGAAGAGAGGAACACATGAATAGAAGTTCAGAGGAGAAATGAATTAATAAATTGAAAATAAAATATCCACAAATTCAACTGAAAGCTCTGAAGAGAATTCGCTGTGTGTCACAGCTTCAATTGTCAGTTTTATAAACCTGGGAAAGGTGCCTCAATTGAGAAATTACATTCATTAGACTGGCATGTGTGTGTGTGTGTGTGTGTGTGTGTGTGTGTGTGTGTGTGTGTGTGTGTAGGGCGTGGTTTTGACTCTTGTCTTTGATTGCTGATTGGTATCTGAGGGTCCAGACCACTGTGGGTGGTGCCATTCCTAGGCAGGTGGTCCTGGGCTGTATAAGAAAGCAAGCTAAGTAAGTCAGAGTAAGCAAGTCAGTAAGCAGTTCCACTGTGGTCTCTGTTTTAATTCCTGTCTTCAGGTTTCTGCCTTGGTTCCCCTCTATAATAGACTCTGACTTGTAAGTCAAGTAAACCCTTTCCTCCTCAGATTCCTTTTGGTCATGGTGTTTATCACAACAACAGGAAATCAAACAGAATGTTCAGTAACTGTCTTAACTACTTTTCAATTTCTGTGAAGAGGCATGATGACTAAGGCAACTTATAGAAGAAAGAGTTTATTGGGAGATTTTGGTTTCAGAGATTGAGTCATGACTGTCATGATGGGGAACATGGCAGCAGGCAGGCACACAGGCATTGCACTAGAGTGGTAGCTGAGAGTTTACATCTTGTTATAAGAGAGAGAGAGACAGAGACAGAGACAGAGAGAGAGAGAGAGAGAGAGAGAGAGAGAGAGAGAGAGAGAGAAGAAGAAGAAGAAGAAGAAGAAGAAGAAGAAGAAGAAGAAGAAGAAGAAGAAGAAGAAGAAGAAGAAGAAGAAGAAGAAGAAGAAGTTGTTGGGAAATGGCATGGACTTTTGAAACCTTAAAGCCCACTTCCAGTGACATACCTCCAACAAGGCCATACATCCTAATCCTTCCCAAACAGTTCCACCAACTGAGAAGCAAGCATTCAAATATAGGAGCCTATGGGGTCATTCTCATTCAATCACAACAGCAACTAGTTTCTAATTTTGTGGTCCTCATCTTTAAGTTTCCTGGCAATTTGACCATGAAATCACCTATCATGTGTGTTCATTCTGCGACCCATATATTATAAGTAGCCAAAGGAAGCTATGAACATATCCCAACAAAATATCTAAACTTACTTAAAACATTGAGATGGGGGGGCACGCTTTTTGTTCTGTTTTGTAACTTGATTGTATGACTTTCAGATGACAGTGCTGGTTGGACATACCTGCTAGACCTTCTCTATTCACCATTTCAGTGGATAGTTTTTCAATACTTATTATGTATGGACATAGCACAATGTGTGTCTCTAACACTTTAATCATCAGTTATTATCTTCCTATTCTCAACTTCTTCCTATAGTCCTCTGCTTACACCTTGCCTTGATAAGTGTTTCTTCTATAAAGAAAAAAGACTTCCTTTAATGATATTCTCTCTCTCTCTCTCTCTCTCTCTCTCTCTCTCTCTCTGTCTGTGTGTGTGTGTGTGTGTGTGTGTGTGTGTGTGTGTGTGAGAGAGAGAGAGAGAGAGAGAGAGAGAGAGAGAGAGAGAGAGAGAGAGTTTTTGGCTATACTTCCACACAGCAAATATGAAAGTTGAGTACTCTTGAGTTGAGTTAAATGTTTTAACCCACTAAACTAATTAACAATCAGATTAATCCAGCACATTTTGTGGTGCACAAAATTATTATGGCTTCATTGGGTGTAAATGGGAAGCAGTTCACACAGATGACTGTAATTAGTATCACTTGTGTACAGACAAAAACATGCTCTCTGGTCTATTGGGAAAAGATGAAGAGGAACTGAAGGAGGCTGGAGCCTTTGTTTTACATTTAGGTTTCAGATTTTAACATTAAATAATAATTACATAATAGAGTAATACAAAATAATATTCACTCAGTGTATATAAGGCAACAGACACTGAGTGAGGTGTTTGATGTAATTACCATAAATAATATGCACCACTTCATTCTGTGATTGGCATCATGATTCTACCACTACAAAAATAAAAGGTGACCATGAGGTTAAGAAATATGTGCCAAGTGGCATAGAGTATGACCTGAGCTCACATCTCAGTGACTACAGATCTGGCCCAGTAGCCAGTTTACCTTCCTTCACATCTATGTTGTAAGGAACACAGGCCCCAATTCTCTAGAAGAGTGAGTGCCCCATGCACTGCCTGTGCCCTATAGTCTCTCTTCTTCCTTCCTATGCACATGGCGAAAGCTATGATATTTCTAATGAAAACTTCTGCCTGGGATATGTGCTGTCTACTACATGGGCATGTGTCTGTCTTCTCTCATTCAAGGCTTCTCTAAGAACCTCCATGGAGAAAACTAGGGATCAAACCCTTGCTTAGCCTGGCATTATAAGCTGTTGCCTCAAACGGTTTTCTCCCTGTAGGTTCTTAGAGAAGCCATGACTCAGTAAAATAATCATTGTGCCAAACACAGTCCCTATCCATTTTTTATAAATATACTTTACTGGGACACAGCCATGCCCATTGATTTGCACACTGCTAAGCTTGCTTTGTCCTACATGGTGTGTGTACATGTGGGTTCAAAACCCATATGGCCTTAAGAACCTGAACTATTTACTGATGGGCTTTTACCGAATGTATTTGCTGGCCCCAGATCTAGGGTGCAAGAAGACTTCCTTGCTGAAGTGGGGGTTCTCTGGAGAGGGTGGTCTTAGAACAGTTTCCATAAGAACTATTCTTGTTAGCCTGTTTGCACCACTCACTCCGTTCTACTCTGTAGAAGAGTGATGCTCGGTTAAAAAGTATATTTTAAAATATAACTATGGAGAAATGCTTTACAAAGCAAAAGATATTCTATCTAGTTCTGAAAGTCTGTAAACTACTTTAAATATTTCTGAGAAATCTCAAGAATTCACAAGGATGCTCCAATGGTAAATGGCCTTGTTTATAAACTGGCAAAAGATGTATGAAAACTATGTTTTTCCTTTCATTTCAGATTTTTCTCTGTGTTATAGTAGCAGCTATGAACTTTGGCCATGCATCTTCTTCCTTGGAAATCTTTGCCACTGGGCGGTCAGCAGCAACCAGCATTTTCCAAACAATAGACAGGGTATGTAAAAGCCAGAAGAAATAGATAGTGGGATGTGTGCTGCACGGGTTCTAAGAGCTAGGAACCCATCTGTGAGTTCGAATAATTATGTCCCTGCTCTCATACTCGTACTGGTAGATACCTGCAAAGAAAGAAAGTTTGTCTGAGAAAAGTTTTTACCATGTGCTCCTGGCTGGGCTGGTACTAGTTACATAGACCTGTCCATAAGATCCACCTGCCTCAGACTTGTGTGTGCTGGGATTAAAGGTATGAGCCACCACACCCAGGGAGAAATAAACATTTGAAGATGACATCAGATAGTGCTAAAAACAGTAAGAGAGGTAAAATAGGGCTAAGTGTTTTGACTGGCTAGTGGGAGGAATCTTTAAATAGGGTTCATGGGAAGTCAGAGCAAAGAATGACTTCCTGGTTGAGAAACTTGCAGCCTGGGAAAGAGCTTGGTGAGCTCAAGGAGTTAAAGTCTAGTGTGAATGAATGAAGTGATCCAGGGCAAATGCTTGAGGGATGGATGGGAAAGGCCTTAAGATCATGTTCATGAGCCTGGATTTTCTTCTGGTGGGAAGTCTCTTTAAGTTTTTAAAGGACTTTGGTAGCCCTGGGTGGATTTTGCTGGTTAATTTATGGAAGTAGATTGAAAAACAGGTCAGGTAACCACAGACCAAGAACAGAAGGAAAAATAGCACAGTGCTATTTTTCTATTTGAGAAAATGCCATGGGTCACCTGAACTATGATTATTTTTTGGCCAACAATGAGGTTGTCATCTACCTGAAGAAACTTTTTGGTGTTGTGAGTTTTATAACCTGGAATGCATTGATATTTTCCCTTTGAAAAAGTTTGATTTTGTTGTTTTTAATAGTGTCTGTGTCTGTGTCTATCTGTCTGTCTGCCTGTGCATGTGTATGCAGGTGCCGGTGGAGGGAAGAGATGTTAAGATTCCCTGGAGCTGGAATTAAAAGTGGCTGTGAGCCTCCCGTGGTAGGAGCTGGGGACTGAACTTGTGTTCTCTACAAAGCAGCACGCGCTTGTAACCACTGAGCCATCTCTCCAGCCTTTTGACCTTTTCTAATGCTAACTTCTTCTTAGGGCTGTCATAGTCTCAAATGACTGTAAAGGGTCCCTATTTGAAAACAACTGAAATTAGGGCATTTACAATTTGTTGTATTCTCCTTAGTAGACACTTGAGAAGAAGCAAATAACTCCAGTGTGTCCTCTGATAGGGCTTCGGTCAGGAATTCCTATTACCAGTGTGGAAGACAAAGTTGGACCTGGAGTGTTCCAAGAGGAAGAGATGGCCCTCAGTCTTTTCTGGCTAGCCGGAATGGTTGTTTTAAGTTGGTCTCACTAGTAATAGGAGAGTGAATTCAGGGTACAGTTTGAATTTGGTGATATTTGAGAACATTTTGTGGACACTTAATTTTACTCATGATCTGCATTAGCTACCAAGTGTAGAGTGTTACTAGCTCCAGCCTAGCTGACCAGCTCTGTTATCCTGGGCAAGAAACTCTCTCAGAGGTTCCTCCCTGTCTAACGAGAACATAACAATATAAATGGAAAGGGTACATTAAAATACCTTGCACTTTGACTCCCATCATCTCAGTAATATAAATGTGTAATATAATACATTATAATAAATATTAACTATACTAACATCATGTATTATGTATCAATAAGCATTTTAACATATATAATATTAATAATATATAAGCTTACAGTAGTAATTCAGCAAGTAATAGTAATTAAATAAATACAACTTACTCTCCACTATTCTGTCAATGTTATATTCAACAATAATATATAGCAATATAATAATAATTCTGCAATCTCAGCAGTAGTGATTAGTATCATCCTTATAAATATGAAATATGGAAGCAACTTATCTTTAGCATATCTTTGCAATATTTTACCAAGATACAATTCTGCTCTTTAAAAAGCTTTTATTAGATTTATTCATTTTAATTTTTCTGTGTATTTTGCCTGCATGTACGTATGTGCACCATATGCATGTGTGGTGCCTGTGGAAGGCAAAAGACAACATCAGATCCCCTGGAAATGGAGTTATAGATGATTGTGAACTACCTTCCATGGGGGGTGCTGGTAATTGAACCAGGGCCCTTTGTAAGAGCAACAAGTGCTCTTAACCACTGAGCCATGTCTCCAGCCTCCAGTTTACTTTGTGAGTTAACTAATACAAAGACAGATACAACATGCACTTGGCATGCATTGTCATTATATCTTTGTATTGCACTCCAGCAACCCACCATTGACTGCATGTCAGAAGATGGATATAAGCTAGATCGGATCAAGGGTGAAATTGAATTCCATAATGTGACCTTCCACTATCCTTCTAGACCAGAAGTGAAGGTAAGTGTTCACCTTTTGTCTGATGGTTTTATTATTATTATTATTATTATTATTATTATTATTATTATTATTTAATTCATTTCCAGAACAACACACTGATTTCTTAGTGCTGACTCAGTTCTCAGGAACAGAGGACAGAGACCTGTTTCTCTGGAAGTGTCCTTGTGTATTGTGCCAACTTAGGGACACACTGCATTTCTAAGTGATGATTGCATTGTGTAAATCCCTTGTTTGGAACACAGTCTAGTACAATACAAGACTCAGGCTAAGTCAACTATGTGATCCTCTGTTGAAATGAGTGGCAGATCCTGTCATTCTAGGTATGTTCTAGACAATCCAAACAATCAAGCAGGACAGCTTCCAATCACCCCTCCTTGGAAACCACAGAAGGTGGAGCACAGTGAGGCAGGAAGTGTGACTGGCTGGGCTAGCAGCTGGAAGCAGCTGGAAGCAGCTTTGCCTCCCATCGGTAGGTTCTCCAGGCTGCTTGCTGCATTAGTCCTTACAGAAAGGTCACCTGGTGCTATTGCTCTCCTGTATCTTGTGCTTAGTGATTGTGCAGGGCACACAGTGAGGGAAATGTACTGTTTTCCGGAACCTACAGAACAAGACTGTTAGAGGTAACCCCACTCTGTAGGAAACTCCCATCTGCTCTCTTGAATGAACTGGCTTTGAAACGATGCTTTGTTTTCATTCAGAACTTAGCATCTCTGGTTTCCTTTTATTAATAATATTTCTGTTATACTCACAGAACTGAATCCTAACACTGGCATTTAGTCCTTGCCCTTCACAGAGTTTTAGACCTAGAAACACAACACACACATTTATTAGTCAAAGCTATTCAAGTCATATACTCATATACCATTCAAGCGTATCATCTCTGCAAATTGGTTTATTTCTGATCCTTGGTCTATGAATTATCATTACACTTGTGACTTATAGGAGCTTCCTATTTAACTAATTGAGATTGACTCCTTGAGGTATCCTAGTATGTCAGATGTATTTTAAATTAGATTCTGAGGCATAATTTTAAAGGTGACCCTTGCTTATTTACCAGTATTAATACATGATCATTTTATGGTTGGCCACAGCTAATAAGCAGTGTGCTAATGGTAAAACCTTTCTCCAGACAGTCTTCTTTTGTTGTTGATTGATGGGTATATATGAATAGTACCACAGGGCATAAGTAAACACACACACACACACACACACACACACACACACACACACGCACACACACACACACACACACACACACACACACACATGCAGGAGATGTGGATACAATACACAAGTCCTCACAAAGCATCCTCCGCATGGTCTAACTGCTTGGTTGAGTGCCCAGGGACGTTATGAACTTAAAAGACAAGTTCTTTCCTCCCCAGATTTTAAACAACCTCAGCATGGTCATTAAGCCGGGGGAGATGACAGCTCTGGTGGGATCCAGTGGATCCGGGAAGAGTACAGCACTGCAGCTCATCCAGAGGTTCTATGACCCCTGTGAAGGCATGGTATGTATCTTCCAGAAACTTCTCAACATGCAGGGGCAGGACAATGCAAGTGGTAAGGTAATGTCGTCAAATTGACTTTTTTTAAAGTTAATATCATTTACCTATAGTGGGCTTTTTCACATTTTTAATTTCAGCTCTTTAAGCAGCACAGTGTTATTTGATAAATCAGGATAGGAGGCAAGCTTTACTATAAAGCACACCTACAAGACAAGGGCAATTGCTTACTTTGATTGTACCATTTGAAGTCCCCTTTCAGTCACAAGCCAGAAGAATAAATGTATTCAGAGTATGGTGAACTACTGACTACTCTTCAGAGAAATTAAAAATGTGCCCATTCTGAGGCTAGCAATGAGAAATTCAGTGATTTTTACATCACCTGTGTTTCTACAATGAATTTTTTTTTATTTCGATTACGTCCTTGTATAAATAGCCACGTTTCCATGGGAATTGTTTCTGTTACTGCCTTGTTAGTCTCTGGTTATTCTCCCCAGTGGCTAAGAATCACCTAACAGTATGACTCAGAAGCTTGTAGGAGTCCAAGCTGTGTGACGCTCTTCTGCTCTCTAGGTGACTCTGGATGGCCACGACATTCGCTGTCTTAACACCCGGTGGCTGAGGGATCAGATTGGGGTAGTGGAACAGGAGCCAGTTCTGTTCTCTACCACTATTGCAGAAAACATCCGGTATGGCAGAGAAGAGGCAACAATGGAAGAGATAGTCCAAGCTGCCAAGGAGGCCAATGCCTACAACTTCATTATGGCCCTGCCACAGGTACCTTCCCTACAGTCCAGGGGAACGCAGAAGTCATCAAAGGAACAATATGTCCTTTCCATTTGAATCCTCTGTCCTTAAATTCTCAGTGGCATGCTCTAGATTTAGGCCTGGAAATGTACCATGTTTTCCTTTTGAAAAATATGTTGTTTATACAGTTAACATCTATCAAACTGAAGATTTATCTTTAAAGAAAGATCCCTTTGATGTAGATATAATTTCCTTGTCTAGTTATTAAGCATGCATTGGAAATTTTGCAATATTTGTCATGAAAGCAATGCTTGAGAAATGTTTTCTTACTTGTTAGTCACCTTTCAGTTACTGTGACAAAATACCCAAGATAAGGAAGTTATAAGGAAGAAAATGTATTTGGACATATGGTTTCAGTCAAAGGTCAGCTGTTTCCTTGGCTTGTGGCAAGATAGAACATAATTGTGGGGAGTGTGTAGTAGAGTATAACAGTTCACTTCTCAGAAGCCAGAGATAGAGAGGAGAGAGAGAGAGAGAGAGAGAGAGAGAGAGAGAGAGAGAGAGAGAGAGACAGAGAGAGAGACAGAGAGAGACAGAGAGAGAGAGAGAGAGAGAGAGAGAGAGAGAGAGAGAGAGAGAGAGACAGAGTCCTGATGCCTCTTTCAAGGGTAGAGCCCCCTCCTGCTCAGTGGAACGACTTCCTTCCACAGAGTTTCTTCCTAAAGATTCTACTGGCTCCCAATAATGCCATAAGGTGGGATCAAATACTTAATCAGAAGCAACTGCAGAGAGGAAGGATTTATTCTAACAGTTTGAGGATGTGGTCCAGCCATGGCAGGGATGGTGTGGTGGCCTGAGCATGACACAGCTGGTCACACGTGTTTGTGAGCAGGAAGCTGAGGAAGGTGGATGCTGGTGTGGAGCTGGATTTCTATTGGCCTTTTCAATCCTAGCCATGGGATAGTGAGCATCTACATTCAGAGTGGGTCCCCTCTTCGCTGATTACCACTTCTGGAAATGCCTTCAAATTGTGTGCAGAGGTGTGCCTCCTAGGTGATTTCAAATCCCACCAAGTTGGCAATGATCATTAGCCATTGCAGGGCACGTTTAAGATTTAAATCATAACTACCACTGTTCTTATGATTCAGTTTTCTTATGCTTACATGATTTAACTATTATGCTTAGACCTGAATCTCATAAATTCTAAAGTTCATAACAATGTCTCCATTCTGTATGCTCACCATGTCTACAAAAAGTAGCTCTGTATTATATCTACTGTACCCCCCTGTGGTGGTCTGCTAAGTCCCAGGACAATTACTAATCGTATATGCATGGCTTTTACTGCATTGCAAGCTTTGGTCTAGCACTTCCCATCTATTAGTTCTTAACCCTTATAACCACCTTGCCAGGTAGCAACTTCTATTATGTCCATCTGCAGATGAATAATGATGTTCTGTGAGGTCAATAATTACCCCCAAATTACACAATATGTAAACAGGAAAGTCACAGCAGATGGTCTGGCTCCAGGGTCATTGACTTTGAATATATCCCATTCACCCTCTGAGTTAGTTAGGGTTTCATTGCTGTGAAGAGACACCATGACCACAACAGCTCTTATAAATGAAAACATTGAGTTGGGGCTGGCTTACAGGTCAGAGGTTTAGTTCATTATAGTTATGGTGGGAAGCATAGCAACACACAGGCAGATATGAGGCTTGAGAAGTACCTGAGAGTTCAGAGATCTCCTGAAACCTCAAAGCCCATCCCCCAGTGACACACTTCCTTCAATAAGGCCACAACTCTCCCAACAAGGCCACACCTCCTAATCCTTTCAAATGATGCCACTCGCTATGAACCTACAGGGCCATTTTTTTAAACTACCACACCATCTACATCACCTTTTCGAGTAGCGTTGCCATTATGAGGATGCTATGGTCTAACAGCTAACGAGACTAAAGCTTTAGAATTATACTGCCTCAAATTCAAACAGTCTTCTCCACCTTCTAACTTGATGAGCTTCTGTCAGGTTAGGTTAACCCTTTGTGCTCAGAGTTCAGCCATTAAGACAAATAGCAGTATTTGCCTCCTGGGGTTCTGTGAGGACTCCATGAGACAACAGCTATAGAATTTCAACACCATGCTTTATCTGTGGTAAGAACCCCAACCCTTGGCTGATATTAAGAAAGTCAAGAATCGGATGTCTAATGCTCCATTGTTAAATTTCAGCATGGACTTAGTCCTGTGGGATACTCAGTCAGGACTGGCTGGGACATCAAGGAGTATGAAATAAGTTTGATCTCTCATTCACCATATAAAGACAGCTTTGACATTGTGTTTTGCTGTGTGTTCAGCAGGAGAAAGGAGACAAGAATGTGATATGTGACTTAGTCTCCAATGTTGGATTTTTCAAGACTGATCAATTTTCATTCTGGTTGAAATTTTTTATTTGAACATAAACTAAAAAGGAACATCCACACAGTTCAATGTATTAACTATCTCACATGCAAATATCTATTAGTTAATTCATTTTGGAAATTTGTAGACAAATTTCTAAACAGTCTTATTAAATAAGAAACACAGAGCCAAATACAGGTAACAGCTGAAGAGATCAGAGCAATAGCCACAACTAGCCTTAGCTTACCACCAGTAGTAGCTTCCACAGAGAGAGCTCCTTCCCATCTGACCTGTGTTTTTATTGCCTTCCTGTTCTGCCTTCTCATTGGCTTTAAGCCCAGCCACATGACTTCCTTATCACTGCCTTTCTATACAGACCTCCAGGTCTCTATGGTTGGTACTGGGATTAAAGGCTCCTGTCATCATGCTTGGCTGTGTCCTTGACTCTGCCTGCCATGTGATCGTATTAAGGGCATGCACTACCACTGCCTGACTTCTATTTATGGTTATGGCCTCTGATCTCCAGGCATACTTTATTAGCATACAGATAAAATATCACATTTCAATATAAATAAAATATCACCACAATATTTCTTTCAATAAAAGTGGGACCTGTAATAATTCACACTTTAGAAAAAAGTTAGAAGGGGTACTGAATTACTGTCAGGAGCCATCAAACTCTTCTCTCTCATGATTCCTAGCAATTTGACACCCTTGTTGGAGAAGGAGGAGGCCAGATGAGTGGTGGTCAGAAACAAAGAGTAGCCATCGCTCGAGCTCTCATACGGAATCCCAAGATCCTGCTTTTGGACATGGCTACCTCAGCATTGGACAATGAGAGTGAAGCCAGCGTACAAGGAGCACTGAATAAGGTTTGTGGAGAGTCAGTTCATTTTACAAGCCCAGCCCTTCAAGGAGGGAATGATACTAACAGGTCAGTACATCCAGTCTGAAAATTTATAAAGCATTGGTCAATTAACCATCTATTTTGAGTTGAACAGAACATAGTTGTGTTTTTTTTTCCCCAAGTTGCAATATAAAATCATATAAAGTGTAACATGATTTAAATATCCTCTCCCCAAGTAAGCTATTGATTAATTGTCGTAATCAGGCCAATCTGTGACGTGATTTACAGCTACAAGAAACTGTTGGTTATTTCTGATATATGCACAGCCTGTTTAGGCTGTTCCTAGGGTCTAAAACTGACTTCCTTGTGGACTCAGGGACGGTGTGAAGGCTGGTGTTGGTTCTGTCTCATAGTCTTATTTAAGGGTACACCATGTCTTCTTACAGATTCGGCATGAGCACACAATTGTCTCAGTTGCCCATCGCCTATCAACCGTCAGAGCTGCAGACGTGATCATTGGTTTGGAACACGGAGCAGCTGTGGAAAGAGGCACCCATGAAGAACTGTTAGAAAGAAAAGGCGTCTACTTCATGCTTGTGACCCTGCAAAGCCAGGGAGATGAAGCCGTCAAAGAAAAGGGTGTAAAGAGCAAGTACCTTTTCCCTTCAGCCTTATAGTATACTAAATAATTAACATCTCTGGTACTGGATGAATTTATACACTTGTGGGTATGTATTGCTTATTCTCCCAAGGACCAGCAGCCATTATGCAGTTGATAAGGGAACTAAATAAAACACAGAAGGCTAGGTTATCTGATCAAGTTACAGAGCTGAAGCAAAGGTCCTTTGCTTTTCAACTCTACCATTTTTCAAGTAGGACAGGCTTCCTTGATGTGTAAAGCATATGGAGGATTGTCATTATTATTGTGTGAATTAAACACTGACAAAATATTTCACTTATTTTCAAATGGAGACAGAAACTTCTATGCCTTCTTTTTCTCAATCTGAATAATCAGACCTGGTGGATATCATGAGCTAATTAATCAACCACTCTTGATTTTCTCTACTGCCTCCCATGTGGACTCATGAACAACATTAGGCATAATTATTGCATATGTTTAACACCCATGAAGTCTGTAAACTTTGAAAGTTTGCTGGTTGTATCAAAGTTATTTTTTCCAACTCTAGTGAGTTTTTATTAATTTTTAAAATTCATATTGAAAGATGCATCTACAGAGGGAACAACCAGCACACATTTCATATAAGTCAATCTTGCTGAGTGCTTTGAATTTTTTCATTATTGTTAGAATGTGTTGGACAAATTTCAAGTTTTATTTATTGCAATAAGTTAAAAGAATGTTTGAATATCCCATCAGTAATTACCTTCTGAGCAAACAGTAAATTATTCTGTATAAATACAGCCATGCTTATTGTGTGCTCTAAGGAATGCCTCATTTTGTGTTAAATAGGAAAAGATTCAAACAAAGGTGGTACACTTGAGAGGACATTCATCAGAGGGAGCTATCGAGATAGTTTAAGGTAAGCACAAGCCAGATTTTCAAGTTTTTGGATATTTATGAGCCTTCTACAATTGTGGTCCTTAGGCAACATCTCAGGTCCAAGAAGGAACCTTATGCAGACTCCAGGTCTTGTGATGTAAGAGTATGACAATTTGTTTAACTTTGTCATTTCAATCTGTTCAGAGGATGGCCATGATGGAGGGCTCTCTGATTAAAATGTTTGTTGAGCTTAGAATAGAGATTTTATATTATTATTTCTTTTAATTTTAATTTTATGTGCATGGATGTTTCGCCTGTATGTATTTTTGTTCACCATGTATGTGCCTGATGCCTGCAGAGGCCAGAAGAGGGAATTGGATTTCCTGGGACTGATGTTACAGCTGGTTGTGAACTACCATGTGGATGCTGGAAATTGAGACTGTGAGAGCAGCCTGTGCCCCTACTCACTGAGCTACTGTGGTAGCTTGGTACTGATATCCATATACTTAGGAGGCTGAGGCAGGAAGATCACAAGATCAAGGCTAGCTTGGACTACATCATGATACCATATCTCATGAGAAAACATACAAATAATTACAAACAAACTGACAGACACCTAATCTTTTGCCACCAAACGTAACCACTGTTTGAAACACTCTTCTATGAAGGCCATCTTTACCCATTTAGCTCTGTTCTTTATCCTGAGTGAGAGGCAACTGAACTACTAACATTTCTGCTCTCAGAGTAAAGCATTTGGACTCAAATCATTCCTTAATGAGATAGAATAAAATGCGCGTTTTAACTTTTAAAGATGTCCCCAAAATGAGATATTTATTTTCCTGTGTTTATGTATAAAACTATTCATTTTCAAAACATAGTTTTGGAGAGTGCTGTTAGTGAGATTGTAAATCATCGTTTTTACATTGATTTAAGAATTTTATTTAAACATTTTCTGGTGTTAAAGGTTATGAATTAAGAATTCTATCCAGAAATATTTGTCTGTGTTCGTAAAAATATTGTTAAAACATTTTCTCCTTCAGTCAGAAAACAACTAACAAGTTATGGTTGATACATCTCTCTGCCACTGGCCTCACCGTTTCCAAGACAGTAAATGAAAGACTGTGGTCAGAGCAAAGACCCAGGGTAGGACTTGTGTACTCAAGATGGCTACTTGTTGACTGAAAAGGAGTTAAAGCTGCTTAAAACAGACATTCTAATAAGAGCTTCACATAGTCAAAACGATTTTATTTATTGTTAATTTTTAAGGAATAATTTACTAAAAATATTTGTACCTATTTCAAATATAGACAGATTTTTTACACTAATGTATCTTTTCTTTATAGATCTAAATTCTCAGACTTTTTTTTTTCTCTTTAGAACAAATCTACTGGAGAAAAAGAAAAAAATTAAAAGAAGTGTTAGCATTATTGAGCTGGAAAACAAAGCATTATCTTCGAATTACTCTATACAGTAGAAGATATACCTAAAACCAGAATTGTTAGGTACATTTTATAGACATGCGGTACTATGTTTGACCATGGCAGTATGTTTAATCATGAGTAAAATACAAGAATCACAACTTAAAGAGAGCAACTACTTTATTGAACACAATGACTGGGCACCTTGCTCCGTCACTGGGTTAAAATGACATGTATCTTGTGGTCATGTCAACAAGAAAGTAAATGCTTTATTTATTTTGAAGAACGAATTTCTGTTCCTTCTAAAGTAGTCTGTGATGAGAAACAGATAACCATTTCCACACAAGTATCTCTTATTTGGCTACATTTTCCACAAATCCTACATTTTAATGACTAGGAATAAAGAGCCAGAAAGACAATCTACATACAAAAAGTAGCTATTAACCTCCTGCAGAGAAAGATTTCTAACTTTGAATAAGGAGTTCTATTAAAAATATCTCATTGTAAGGGTTGACAAGATTTTCTTCTGGAAGAGGACTACATGAAATGTTAATTTGTATCTTGTTTCTTGGGCTATAGTCTTTCTGATAGCAGAGCCTTTTTTCAACAATACATTTTAGATTCAAAAACAAGTTAATTGGCAAAAGAAAATAATTTCCTAAATAATAATGTTGAGAACCAGAGCATTTATCTCCCCAAATTAGCTGTTTTTCTTTGCGGTGAAAAGTGGCAAACAACTTTTGACAAAGTGAAGATTTCTTAAAGAGAGTGTTGCGTAATTTCTGAAAAGGGGTGTGATGAAGTCTTACCATAGTGTTTCTGATAAGCAGACTGACCAGCTGGCAGGCAGAGCTCTTCCTCTGCACACTTTACTGCTCATGGTCTCATAACAGTCTGTTATGCTGGAGAGGTGGAAGGGTCTGAGGAATAGGAGAGAGGGAGATTTAAGAAGTCTAGGATTAAGATAGTAATTTAAGAAGTCTAGGATTAAGAGAACCTGAAGGAACTCACAGAAAGGTCTTCTTACATCTGGAACTGGTATTAAACACTCAATTAAATATTGACATTCTCTCCTTTCTCATATACTCCTACGTTGGTGTCAACTGCTCTGAGTTGGAGTAGATCGATGGCTTTGAGTTTCACTCATCTCGTTTGCCCCAGTGACACCCTATGGCCACCCTGTGATCTCCAGGTGACACAGCCTTCTTCATAATCTGGAGATGTACCAGCATTAGTTACCCAACCCAAAGAAATAGCTCCCTACGCATCCTCTGCATATCACACTGAGTCAGAGTAATTTCAAGATCCCAGACATTAGGTTGGGGACAGTAAATCAGGCTTCAGGAATGCTTTTGTTCTTGATCATAATGAGGCTTGGCCAGAGTTTGAATGTACAAGATTAAAGAAGAGAGGTGTCTTCTGGGAAATGTATGGTGTTGAACCCAGGTGACTCAGAGGGAGACCATGCACGTAGTGTGGGAAGAGATTATCATGACGAAGTTGACATGTTACTGATTTCTTGGGAAGCAGATGGTGACAGGCACCATCTTGGCATTGTTTTAGTCTAATTTTCCCTACATACAAATAATAGAGGACATGTAAATTATTCTATCTAGAGTTGGAACAATTGACACGGTCCCTCACCTCCAGCATTTCTCTTCTTACACTTCACTACTTCAAATTAAGCCTTCAAAAACACAAATTTAACTACTCAAAATTTCTGCTTGGCATCCACCAGACTTCTCCTTACACTGGCTATAATTATATGCATTGCCCTCCTCTGGGATTTAAACTCCTTGAGAAAGACAGCTGTGGGTTGGCTCGTCTTTATGTTCCCTCTAGCGTTAACATTGGATTTTTACATGCTGTAGGGATCCAATAAACTGCAGATGAATGAACAAATACATTAAGCTAAATTATATTTCAGTAAGTTTTTGTTTTGTTTTATTTTTCTGTAAGCAGTTGAAATAAGCTTCATCAAACCTAACTTGGAAGCTCTTTGGCCTGGTTGCCATGTCCTATAAAACCTAGAGAGTGTCACTGGGGACTCTATTTTTCTTTGTTATGTCACTTGTATCCAGGTGGCAGCACCCTGAAGGGCAGAAGGACAGGGAGAAGAAGAGGGAAAGAAAGAAGGAGATGTGGGAGAGGGACAGGAAGAGAGACACAGAGAGACATGGAGTCAGAGACAGGCAGAGACACACAAACTACAGAGACTAGAAGCTATCCCCTAAACCAGAAGGAAATACAAGTGATAAACCATCACCTTTGCCATGGCAGCAGCTGGCAGAACCACATGGGATCCAAACACACTTGATTCTTGGGAAGCTTTGCTCTCTCCCTGGTATACACTGAATCTGGACCCAGCAGTGACAGAGCTTGGGTTTGAGAGACATCTACCCAATTTACTCTGATCGCAGACAAACTTCACCAAACCTCACTTGGAAACTTGCTGCCCTGGTTGTCATGTGACCCACCAAACATTTCTGTTGATTCGATGTGTGGTGTAAACTGGGACACCCAGTGAGTCCCATTGCAACCTGTTTGCCATCTACAGCCTGTCTTGTCTTGCTGTTTTTTTCCAGAGCTTCCATCCGGCAACGTTCCAAATCCCAGCTTTCTCATCTGACACATGAACCCCTGACGGCTATTGCTGCTCACAAATCTACTTATGAAGACAGCAAGGTCGGACACCATTGTTCTGGGGAGGGTCGGGGCATGGAGGGGTCTTTCCTGGAGGCCCCACCTATCTTTAGCTATATATGCTCCTAGATGTATAGTAATGGCTTACTAAGTCGGACCAAAGAGGGGGACATTAGGACCTAGTCAAAACTCCATATTTTACACACCCCCTCCCCTGCAAAGAACATAGATTCACTAATTAATTTCTTTGAAGAACATATATTAATTAAACTGAATTGTTATATGTTTCTTAAACATGCATAGCAAACTATTTGTTTTTATGGTGGTAACTTTTTTAAGTTTTAAAGAATACCCCAAATCATTTTTTTTCTCAAAATTTAAAATTTCTTCTTAATTGGTGAAGATATTTGATAAAACTAGACCATAGACAAACTGCCATCACAAGTTTTAAATACAAAGGTGCACTCGTGAGAATGGAGGCATTCTGCTGTTGTAGACATTGTCTTTTTGATAAGGGACCATGTGTCAACCCCATCTTTCCCTCACTAGATGGACTGACTCCATTTTGACCTCTCTGTGCCCTGCATTAGAACTTTATCAAACAAACTTTAACTTTGTTTCTGAAGCCAATCTCTGTTCTCTTACTAAAATTCCAGCTTCTTAGACTTCCTGCCCCGTTACAGCTCTGTTGACTCACCATAGGCACTTTGCCCAGTGCCTAGTACCAACAGGTTTTTGTTTGTTTTTGTTTTTAACTGGAATGAAAAATTGAGTTTCTCTGACTAAAATGAAGCCCAGACTCATCTATGTATCAAGTTAAATAAGCCAGGGGATATTGTAATTACAAGTACATCCATTATGTATGATGTAATTTCAAAATGCCTTCAATAAAACCCCAGCTTGTGAATCCATTAAGACATCGTTATGAACACTGACTCACAGAGGAGAAATTTGGGATAAACTCTTGACTGGTAGCCTTTATGACCTTATGGAAGATGGGTTATTAAGGCTCTCTCCTGTCTTGCTCTATTAACATTGAATAGAGGTCTCAATGTTGAATACATTTGCTTCAATAAATTCCATAGACCCTTCTTTCTCAGGAGTTGGCGAGATGAATCACAATGAGGAACACACATTTCTGGCCACAGAGGAATTAACTATTTCGTTTATGTTCATGGCACTGGGAATAAAACAATTGAAATCATTTGGATGGTGCTAGAACAACTTTCAAAAGATGCCATTTTGTATTTTCTCTTATAAAAGAGATGAAAATGAATAGCAGGAAAAAAGATGTTGAGAAGTTGATATTATGTTGTTCAAGCTCCAAAAAGAAACTATCTGTTGTCCCCTGACACTTCTTGTGGGTGCAGTAACTATATCAGAGTCCTTTCCACTTGAAGAAAAATTTAAAGGAAATAACATAATGTAATTTGGCTAATGGAATTTCCGTTTCTTTCTTTTTAGACTAATCGATTTTTAATCCTAAGGAGCCACAGTGTGAGAAGGTGTGGCTTTGTTTTAGTATTTCAAAGTATTTTAATACTTCATTAAAGTCTACAAGGCCAAGCAGGATTCTTGCTCTTCCTCGTTCTGATGGCGAAGGTGGGCCTCACCTTCTGTGGCTTGAGTTGCTAAAGGTCCTGCTTCCACGGAGCAATTACTGCCACCTTGTGGTCTCTTAGGGTATTTACAGAACACAGAGATGGGTTGAGGCTTCTGAACTCGTCCAAAGAAAGGGTCAGCTAGTGACAGGACTAAGCCAGTTCTCCTTCTCCAAGCTGTATCTTTAGCGCTCATAAATGGGACCAGGTGGTAGATATCCTGATCAGGGTAAGTTTAAAATTAAGGGACGTCTACAAAGTAGAGATTTCAGCCTCTAATATTTATGAATCTTTTTCAGTAAAACTAAAATAGATAGATAGATAGGTAGATAGATAGATAGATAGATAGATAGATAGATGATATATAGATAAAGAAGGGAGGGAGGGAAAAAGGGAGGAAGGAAGGAAGGGAGGAAGGAAGGAAGGAAGGAAGGAAGGAAGGAAGGAAGGGAAAGTGGAATGAATATATATGAATCAATCAGGATGAGCTGTATTAGACACTGTGGCCTCATCACTACTGACTCACGGGGTTTAGTCCTAGCTTAAGAGATAGGACAGAGAGAGGACTCAAAATGACTCTCCATGCTCGCTTATCTGGGAACCCATGGCTTCTTTTTATATGTACCATTTTATCATTAAATCTTAAAGTCATTATCCATGCAGGAGTCTCCTATTGTTAGAATACAGAAACCAACATAAAAAAAGAGTAGAAAGAAGGACACAAAATTCCAGTAGGAAGTTTTATTTTCCCCTGGATCACGTGGGAGATCTAAGAAAGAAAACTAGGGAAGCCCTGTTGATCATGGAGCCATCTGTACAGTAGGTAGGAGACCACTGTATCTTCTGGAATGCCTCTAATTATTATTTATAAAGTATAAAAGACTTTATATTAGTTTTTATTCCTCTGTTGTTCATTTAGCTATAACAAATAAAATTCAATAACATAAGACATTGTCTGGGGATCGGCTTTCTAGTTTCTGTACTGCTCAAGTTGGATATAACTTTCTTTTTCTTTACTTTATTTAGTTTTTGGTTTTGTTTTGTTTTGTTTTTTGAGACAGTGATTTTCTCCGTGTAACCACTCTGGCTGTCCAGGAACTCACTGTGCTGACCAAGCTGGCCTCGAACTCACAGAGATTTGCCTGCCTCTGTCTCCCAAGTGCTGGGATTAAGGGCATGTGCAACCATGCCTGGCAGATATAACTCTCTTTAAGATCAATTTTGGGTATGGTGTGGTGTGTGTGTGTGTGTGTGTGTGTGTGTGTGTGTGTGTGTGTGTGTGTCCAGAAACAAAAAATATTCACATTAACTAGTTTTGTTCATTAGTTTATTTTGAAATGAATACTACAGGGCAAAAATATTTCATATTACCCTTCACTATCTCATTGCTTAAGTCAAGGGATACTTTGCTATAAGAACACCAGGAAAGGTTCCATTTTCTTAGGCTATGGATATCTGGGAAGAGGGAAGAATTCAGAGAATGTTAGCATGACATTTATGAGTCTGTGAGCATCCAGATCTGGACCATGAAAACCTACAAAGGTCAGTTTTGCCATATTGAAAGGCATCTAGTTAGTCTGACAGAATCCCTAGGGTGCAGGCATACTCCACTACAGCCAGAGATAAATACTGAACTGCTCAGAGCAATAACAGTATCTGCAGCTTGGCGTTTTTTGCACTGGTTCCCCAGCTCAATTCCCAGTTCCCAAAAGGAGATGAAAGGCTAGATAATACTACCTTGAAGTAAATTATGTCATAGGAGAGGACTTAAGGACTTAAGGAGCCTGTCTTCTCTCTAGTGGGCAGATGGGCTGAATGCTTCGGGTAAAGGGAATAGTTCTGTCTTCCAAGGTTGTTGGCCAGGCAAATATCCTCAAAAAGCAATCTAAATGAAGGTAGTTACTGTCTGTGTGCAGAAATAAGATTTACCCAACGCTCTCATTTTAATGAAATCGCCAAAGCCCCAGAGGGCTGAGTGCTTGGCTGTATGTTCTGCGGGTGGCCAGATAGGGTTTTCCCAAGAACTCCATTTTTCCTCTGCCTTCTGCATGGGTCCTATCTCAGGCACCCTTCTCTGTGGCATTGATGGTCTGATTAGTAGGCTGAGATAAATGATTGAGCGGGAGGATTTGCTGCCTGAGTGAGCAGCAGTGATGAAGCACCAGTGTTGGAGGCAGCCAAGAGAGAGCTCAAAAGGGAGATGATGACAAATCCATTACCAGTTCCAGCAGCAACGGTAATGAGACAGTCATCACTCCAGCCTTTCATTTAAACTCAACTGGTAATGTGGTCTTTGACTTTGTAAGAGAAGGGTTTTGTTTGTTTGTTTGTTTGTTTGTTTTTTGAAGCTTTGTGCCATTTTCTGTTCCTGATATTTAGCTATCTGGAGGATAAATTAACTTGTACTAGTAAAGAAGGACATCCATTAACTATTTTGTAGCAGTATTTTTGTAGTCAATTTTTTATAGATATTTTTAGTAGAAAAAGTTTAAACATCAATATAAAACAGTATAAGCCATCTAGCATCCTTTCTCAGAGTGGATATTAAGTTTAACAAATCATTGAATTAAACAGGCAAAAAAATGAAAATAAAACAAGGTTCTATACAGAATACTTGCCCTCAAGGGGATGAGAGTTACAAGCTATGATATTTTAATACCAACTGAAAAAATATCAGAATGGGGAATTCCTAATTTTCATTCTCTGTGGGGGACATGTGCAATTTAGAAATCCAGATCCTGTATTACTGGCTTGTGAGCACCCAGTAAGGAAAAGCTTATTAACACAAGTGTATGATCACTGTGAATTAAACATGTCTTGCCTCAGATACACTGGCCTGTCCCAGAGCTTTAGCCAGTTACTAGTTTAAAGAACCTTGCTTGATACGTATGGAAAATATACCTCAACTCCCCCACCCCAGCCAGGCCACAGTCCTAACCAATACTAGCCATAAGTCCTCACATCTCAGAAGTCTCTGAAGTCACTCCTACTGAGCCAGCCTGTTACTCTTAACCCTGTGAGTACCAAAGGGTATGAACATGTTTGGGTAACTGTTGTAACCTTCTCTTTCCTTAAGGACAAAGACATGCTTGAGGAAGATGTTGAACCTGCCCCAGTTAGAAGGATTCTGAAATTCAATATTCCAGAGTGGCACTACATGCTGGTAGGAGCGTTGAGTGCATCTATCAATGGCGCAGTCACACCCATCTACTGCTTTATATTCAGCCAGATCCTCGGGGTAAGCAAGCAACTGGGCTGACTTTATTCTGTCCATTTTTTTTTTTTCCAAGATAGGGTTTCTTTGTGTAGCTTTGTGCCTTTCCTGGATCTCGCTCTGTAGACCAGGCTGGCCTCGAACTCACAGAGATCTGCCTGCCTCTGCCTCCTGGGTGCTGGGATTAAAGGCGTGCATCAGCCACCACTACCACCTGGCTCATACCTTCTATTTTTAAATCACTGGAAAATGCCGTCTCTGATTAATATCTCTTTGCTTTAACACACTTAGCTTTTTTTTTTTTTTTCCTAGCTCTCCTGCCCACCCTCAGCTCTAAAGAATGAGAAATTCATAGTCTCTGCCATACAGAACATAGGAAGGTGACATTCCTGTTTGGGCTGGCGAGGTCTCTCAGTCACTACAACTATGGAAAATAAATAAATATGACTACAGATTGAGGCCTGAAAGAGGGCAGCTTTCATGTGTGGAAGGTGTGTTTGTTGAATAATAATACAAAAGGATTTTAGGGCAATTTTTAATCCCGCTGGTCCACTGAGGTACAAAGCTTGACTTAAAGAGCAGGTGACTGGCGGTGTGTGGTGTACTAGTCTCTGCTCTGCTACTGATTCATTTAAATGGGGATGTGGGAGGAAGTGAGAGGGGAAAACCAATAAAAAAGTAAAAATACAGCAGGGAGAAAGAATAAACCTATTTTAATTTTTCACTCCCTTGGAGTTTTGCTATTCTCCATTTGACTGTTGCTATAGCAACAGTGGCAAACACTTATTAGGCATCATCTAAACACTTTGTGTGCATTGTGTTTCCTAATAACTACTGGATGCCCAGATTCTTCTCATTGCTATTTTATAGAGGAGCAAACCAAGGCTCAGAGAATTTAGGGGATGGAGCATATGGTGGAGTTAGGATTCATATCCAGCCAGGGTGATGGAGAGCCAGGCTCAGTACCATGAAATTAGTCATTAAAAGACTGTTGTATTTTCATAGTTCTCTCTCTCTCTCTCTCTCTCTCTCTCTCTCTCTCTCTCTCTCTCTCTCACACACACACACACACACACACACACACACACACACAGGGAGAGAGAGAGAGAGGGAGAGAGAGAGATATCAACAAAAAAGGAAAACCATATCTTTCAGAACATTGTCAACTTTCTCAAGGACTTGCCAGCACACCACATTGTCAGAATAACTGAAAAACTCACATTTTGTTCCCATTTCGACATCCCTCTCTGAAAGAAATTAGGACCACAAAAAAATAAATGGCCGTGACTTGTATAGAAAGACCTCACTAATCCACTAGCAGGGTCTCCTGGGTAGAAATGTCCCTGGTCATTTTTTTAATCACATGACTTTCAGGAAGTCAGGCAATTGGAAACACAGTTAGAATGAATTGAGTTTCTGGTTACATGGTACCACAATCTTTCATGCTGAAAATTTTTTAAAATAATTGATGTATATTTCTTAATTTCCTTATAGGTACAGTATCCAAATATAAACACATGTTCTTTTATTTGCCCAACAAGCATTTATTGAGAGTCTCCCTCAGACATCATGCTAGTGACTTGAGAATACCATCACATTTATGATAGAGGACAAGATCAGGCCTAGCCTTTCTAGCTGCCATTCCAGAAGGGAGAGGCTCTAGGGGGACCTCACTGAGCAAGAGGAACATATGTTAGTAGGAAGAGTACAGATGAGTATGAAATATAGAAACCTATGCCTTGATGTTGGCTGCTATGAAGGAAACCTGGAATATTAGCTTCTTTACTAATTTTCTCTTTCTGAAAGTGTTTAGTTGTTGACAATTTCATGCACACATATAGTATAATCTGGTCATGATCTCTGCCCCCCCCCCCAACTTTTAGCCTCCTCCCAGGTACTTCAGACTCTTTCCCATCAATACCACTCCTACCTTCATGGTTTGTTAAATGAGCCACTGAATTTAATTAGGGTTGCTTGCATGAGCAGGAGTCGGGCAGGGGTGGTGGGGGTGGTGGTTGCTATTTACTGAAGCATGGGTGACCTTACCAGAAGTGGTAACACTAAGAAAAATGACTCCCCCTTCCCTGGCAGCCATTAACTCCAATAGTTCATCACTTAGAAGTGAGATAACATGAACCTCCCTAGTCCACCCTGAAATGTTAATAAGCTTGATTTGTTCAGGTCAACATAGCTGCTGGGAGCTCATGACCATGTTGGCCATGTGCATTCGGAAGATAGCATTTCACAGCTCTCCTGCTGATCCTGCAGCTCTTATGTTCTTTCTGTTACCTCTTCTATGATGGACTCTGAGCCTTATATGTGTGTGTAGGTGGGGGTTGGTGACATAGCTGAATAAAATTCCATTATGTCCATGAGCCACTTTTTCTTTATCTCAGGCATCAGTCAATGGACATCTAGGCTGATTCCATTTCCTAGCCATTGAAAACAGAGCTGCAGTGAGCACAAGTACACAAGTGTGTCTGAAGTAGGAAGTCGATCCTTTGAGTATATGCAACAGCAGTATGTCTAGGCCTGCTTAAGGTACAAACCTTAACAAAAGTGGAATGAAGAACTCTATTAGCCACTATAGAAAAGTGCCTTGAGTTCCAAGCGACTCTTTTTCCTAAAATTGGCTCTGCTTTTTACTGACCATGTCCTCAGCATCCTGGAGTCACACCCCACTTCTCTGGAACTCAGTTTCATTACAAAAGGGGGGTTGACAAAGACGACCTTGAGGACATGTTCTACCTCTAGTAACTGTGAATTGGCTAACTCAGAAAAAGTTAATGATTCAGCAAGAAGCCCTGACCTCCTTGAGTGCCCCCTCTGTCACTGATAAAGACTTCATTCCCATGACTCTTCCAGGCAGCCCTGAAAGTCCTGGGATGGCGTTAGACTGGGCAATCAAACTTTCGGTTAAAGGTTCTACAACCAGGGTCTAGTTGCTGGAACCCAAGTGAGGCTTGTCACTGATGTTTTTGTGGGGGTAACATTCATGAAGAGAATGAGGCTGAACAAACCAGTCTCTCCTCCCTGCTCAAGAAGATTATTTCTCATTTGTCTTAGCACACTCATCACACACTCATCATTAGACTCAAGATGCTTTCATCTCACAGGGTGTTGTGAGTCTGTTGCTAGTCATCTTGTTTTTATCTTGACATACTTCAAGGATATCATATTAATGTGTGGCACATGATATTGGAGACTATGCAGGTCCAGGAAGTCCTCTACCGGGGTCCAGGAAGAATCTACAACCAGCTGATAATTAATCTTTGATATAAAGAAATGAATCTATGTACACAAAACTCCTTAGTCCATATACTTTATTATTCTGTGTCAGTTATAAGCTTCTATTCTGCTCTCATTTTTTATCTCCTTTCTTGCCTGATTTCTCTCTACACTTCTCTGCGGCCCCCGCTAGGTTCTATCTTAGTTCCTTCATCTTAGTTCTGCCCCTTCTAGGTTCTCTCTCATCCATCTTGTTCTTTCCCATATCATCTCCTCTTCCATCTCCTTCTACTCTCCCATCTCAGTTTGTTCCTCTCAAGGTCTTACCCATCTAGTTCATCCATTCTCTTTTCTCTTCTCCGTCCTCCAGTACCCTGGAAGTTCTGGTATATATACACTTACAAGCAGTTTTCCCCTAGTAGTGTAAAGCCAGGCTTCCACGGTCAAACGGAAGGGTGATAAGAATCACACAGAGAGGCAATAACTGTTAATTATCATTTGCAACCCCAAAGGGAAGTGACCAATGGGGAAATGAATTAACTAAAGGTTAAATTTGGGTAATATCTAAGAAGAAAGATCTTATGTGCTCAACTATAGTCTTAAACGTGATTAGTAGAAAATGTTAAGAATCTGTAAGTTGCTAGGTCAATGGGAGAAAATAAAACTGCCTTCTTTTTTCCTGTGGCTCCTATCTGTTCGAGCTATCTGCTGTTTTTCTTCAGGGTGGGGGAAAGTGTGCTCAGTTGCTAGGCAACCTGTGTACAGGTAGATGCCTCTGGTGATAGTTAAAGGGAGATCTGGAACTGTAGGTAACATTTGGGAAAGGAGGAAGTTAAGCTTAATTGGCATATCTGCCAGGCCTTCTCAGACAGGTAGCCTGGATGCTTAAGTCTGTTCTTAGAGAGTACAGAGGTATCTCTGATAAGGTACTTTCCTCCATCTGGGGATGGACCTGGCTGGATGCTGCCAATGATGATAATTACAGGGAGGCTTGAACTGGGGTTCTGGCTGAGCATAGATGTCAGCACAGAAAGTTACCTAAATATTCCTAGAAGTGGTTAGGTAAGGAGTTAAAGGTCTATAAAGTTAGTAAGGCTGTAAGAAAGGAGGGTCCGAGGTAAATTGTGTAAAGCTATTACTTAATGTCCACCTGACCTAGGTAGAGCCTCCTTGTGGAATTTACCTTAAATCAGGAGACTTGTTATTACTGTTAGTCCTTGAGAGTGGCTAAGGGAGATATCTGATTCCAGAGAAAGCCTTTCCTGAGGCTGTTCTCCAAATACCTGGAATGTGTATATCCTGAGAGTAATCAGTCCATACAGTTAGCCCTTCAAGGGGAAAAGTCAATTGGGAAAACTATGAAGGCACACATGATTTTCACAACAGAATACAGCTGATATATAACAAGCCAAATAACACCAAAAGCTCCTTGGAATTTGGCTTCCTCTGGAGGAATTCCTTGATCCCTCCAGGTAGTGACTTTGCCATAACCAGCTGAGTTCTTAGGATATATTCCTGCAGCCCGCAGCAGCATGAGACCACACTAAGAGACGAGTGCCCGTTAAATGATTGTGCACAAATAGAAACCTGGTTGCTAACCTACCGAAGCCTCCATATATGGCGAAAATACAATATATCCCTTTCTTTCCCTGGGTCTGTTTGGAATGGAAAATACGCCAAGTGTTCAAGCCACTGTAAGTCAGATATAGCATGCTGGACATGCATAGACACAAAAATCAGCCAGCCCTGAAATGGTTTTATGTCTCTGTAGAAAACAAGAAGCCTACCTCCTGGGTTGCTGAAAGAATCCTAAATTAAATGAGGATTTAAGGAAATCCTAATTTAAGATTGGTTAAGCCATGCATTTGACATAGCAAGAAGTTAATGATTCCTTTCCTCCTTAAACAAATGTCACCATGACAAAAATAGAAAGATGTGCTTCTGAACCACAGCCTGTCTAGAGACAGAGGGTTCAAGTGGGACAGGGCCTGTTGGGCTGCATGTCAAAACTAAGAATGTACAAAGAACTCACAGAACAGGATTTTGTGGCAAAAAGACTATGGGTAAAATTCAAATTCTTGAGCTAAACAGTCACGTGGATTTTCGGCATTAGCTACTCTTTCTGGATGCTGAGAACAGAGACAATCCCATAAACCAAAGGGCACAACCAGAAGAAATCACTGTACCTGAAGCTGGAAATGGGGATTTCCTCATTCACAAATAACTCTGAGATGCATGGACTCAGGCAAATGTCTTTGTCTTCGTGACCCTAGTTTTCTATTACTTAAGGAGGCTCATCTTAATCCACAGGGACAGTGGGTAGCTTTTGTGGCGGGAGTGGGAGGGGATGTCTTTGGCGCATAATAGTTGGAGGTTCCAAGAATATCTGTGTAGGTACTTTAAAAAAAAATACCTCAAATTTGTAAAGTCTTTGAACTGATTAGCTGCACAAGTCTGGCAGGAACTACGATGGTGTCTTAGGACCCATTTTCCAGGAAGTATACAGTCTGTAGATACGGTCCCAGAAATAGTGAAATCTCACCCCTGTAGAACCCCCTCCTCTCTCTGATCTCATCCCTCTAGAACCTCCTCCTCTCTCTGATCTCATCCCTCTAGAACCTCCTCCTCTCTCTGATCTCATCCCTCTAGAACCCCTCCTCTCTCTGATCTCATCCCTCTAGAACCCCTCCTCTCTCTGCTTTGCAGTTTGTGTTCAATCCTGGAACAGTTTTCTTTCTTTCTTTTTTTTTTCAATTTTATTTTTTACCTTT
The DNA here is from genome assembly GCF_903995425.1 of Onychomys torridus. Lineage (NCBI taxonomy): Eukaryota > Metazoa > Chordata > Mammalia > Rodentia > Cricetidae > Onychomys > Onychomys torridus. The sequence goes on along the minus strand of NC_050446.1, from coordinate 46,099,178 downwards.
TTCTCATTTTACAATATATTTTTTTAAAATGTCATTATAGCTGCCTTAGCTTTAAGACCTGGAATTAAAAACAAACAAACAAAAACCAAACCCTTTGAAGATACAAATGTCAGGTTGAAATAATGATCTGTACTGAACCATTACTACCAAAGCGTTATAGGTTTTAAGATAAGATGGATGATGGTGCAAAGTAAAATGAAAATGCATTAAACTTGCAAACTTTGCATTGATGGTGAAGAAAGGGAGATGGGTTTGTTTCCTGGTTTCAGTACATCTGGTTTTGGCATCAAGTACTATTATTCATTAAAGCATTACATATCCTGAAACCTTTTTTTTTTTTCTTTCTGTTTCTGTGTATTACTTGTGTCAGAGACCAGACACACAGAACAAAATAGAAACAGATTATTTTTGCTTCATAGAAAAGATTTATTAAAGCAATATTGTACATATTGTTTTTGAGATTTATTTGGCACATAGTAGGTATTCAGCAAATATGCATTGAATAAATTGTTTTCTTTGAGAAACTCTATGCTGGCATTGTTCTAGCTACTCAAATTATTTCAGAACTGTTGGACTGGAGTAATAAAGTCTTACCATGCAAGCATGAGGAGCTGAGTCCAAGGCCCAGAATCCACACAAAAAGCTAGATGTTGTGGCACACATGTGTAATCCCAGCAGTGGGGAGACCAGAGAATCCTCTCTGGGACGCACTGGCAAAATTGACTAGTTCCGGGTCAGTGAGAGAGAGAGAGAGAGAGAGAGAGAGAGAGAGAGAGAGAGAGAGAGAGAGAGAGAAACACTTTTCCTGGGTTCTCCCAGTGACTTCATTTGGTTTGAATTACAAAGATTCGTTCTGACTAAAATCCATTTCACTGAAGAGCTTTGCCATCACAGGACACTGTTTTCTTATCACAACAGCTTGGTTCTCTGCTAGGTGCTTAAGTAACTATCAGTTAAATCTTCACAGATTTAAGAATATCATTTACTGATCAAAATAGACCTTAAAGTCTCAAGTCACAACTTCCGTGGCCTTTGAGGAGAGAATAGTTCCAGTTTCCTGTAGGGCAACAACATCAGGCTCAGATTTCACTTTTTTTTTTCTTTCCTATGCTAACATTACTCAGTTGTACAAGAGCTGGTTGCTTTAGAAATGAATATATAATATTTTATACTTATAAACTAGTTCATATGTCAAAGACTAGCAAAATATAGGATACCTGAGTCTAAAAAATCATCTTTCTTGTGTCCATTATAAGCAAAACAAGGGTTGAAATAATAACCATGTTTTCCCGCAGCCTGACATCCTCAAATTTTCAATAATGTCCTTCTGTCCCCTTTTTCTCTTTTTCCTCTTCTCTCCCTTTCCCCCTATTTTTTGTCCCATTTCTTAAAGAATAACTTTATTTGGTCCTCTTTTCTTTTTTTCATCAATGTCAGAAAAAAAGCTACCACCACTGCTTAAATCAACACAACGGGGGCTGGGGAAGACTTCTGTAATTGTTGCCATTGGTTTAAACTTTCCAGGAACCCTGCCACGCGGGATATTAAAAATAGTGCATCATAATGTTCATCACTAACTTCGGTTTGAAAACTAGTGTGTTTAAAGTGAAGCTATTTTTGAAGTTTCACAGCAAGATTAAGAGGAAGTTCCAGAGATTTCCCATATACCCCCTGCCTTCCTCAGTACCAGCACCCTAGGCCATAGTGGCCCATTCAGTACAGTTGGCACCCTGCACTGTCATGTCACGGTCCTCTCACCATTAGTATATGTTGATATTGAGGTTCACTCTTACTGGACATTCTATGGGATTGAACAAATGTGAAAATTTAATTGAACACATTCAAATGTATTTATTTTGTTATTAATTATAATAACAAACTTTCTTCTCTATTTATTATCTTCCACAGATTTTTTCACTCCCTGATAAAGAAGAACAAAGGTCAGAGATTTACCACATGTGTCTATTTTTTGTCATCCTGGGCTGTGTATCCATTTTCACACAGTTTCTGCAGGTAATTTTATTTTTCATCAAGTGATTTGCCTCTTTCCCCCTATTTTCATGTAAAAAATCTCATCAGAGACTCCTTCTTTATGTTTTAGGGTTATACTTTTGCCAAATCTGGGGAGCTCCTTACAAAGAGGCTACGTAAATTTGGTTTCAAAGCAATTTTAGGACAAGACATTGGCTGGTTTGATGACCTCAGAAATAACCCTGGAGTACTGACAACAAGATTAGCTACAGATGCCTCCTACGTTCAAGGGGTAAGCCTTGGGAGTGTCTGCAATGGATGCCATAGCACAAGTTCAAGGGGTAAGCCTTGGGAGTGTCTGCAATGGATGCCATAGCAAAATGACTTAGATGAGGCAATTTACAAATAACAGATACATTTTTCTCATGGTTCTGTAGGTTGGGAAGTTTAAGATCAATGCTGGGTAGGTTACATTTGGTAAGGGTATGTTCTCTCTTATTTGAAGATGGCACCTTCATGCTCCATCTTCCTGTGGTAGAAAATTAGTGGGGCTGGAATTCTGTGATCACCGTCTTTTATTCTGGTTTTATTGACTCTGTTTGGGAAGACAAAATTTTACAATCCAATCATGCCCAAAGGCTCCAACAATAATACCCTGCCATGGGAATTAGATTTCAACATAAATTCTAGAGAAACACAATCAGCTATAGTATGTAAGGGTGTGTTACATAGATGTTCTAACCATAGAACTTTCTGAGAATTATTTCCTCTGGAATGAACAGGTAGGGTTGGGATAAACCAGAGCTTTGTGACAACAGCTAATGCACAGTGTCCCTTAGGCAGTGCCTAGAATCAGTGTTCCAGCACACATCAGTATGCTAGGATTTGGGATTTCATCTTCTGAGTCTAGCTGCTGAGACGTTTTCTTGGACATTTCTAAGACCCAGAAGCAGATTTCACCAAACTCAAGTGCGCCCCCTAGAAGTGGAAGGAAAGTGGAAGGAAAAGGTGTATGGCTATGTCTTCACTTGAGCACCAGAGTGATGTTGTTTTAGAAAAATCCCCCTTGGGAAATGGGGAAAGAAGAGGCAGTTGCTATCTAGACTCTCTCTCTCTCTCTCTCTCTCTCTCTCTCTCTCTCTCTCTCTCTCTCTCACACACACACACACACACACACACACACACACACACACACACACACACATACTTCAAAGAGCAATATTTCTGATCCAGGGACCCACTGAGACAAAGCTGTAGTTTCTCTAAATCTCACAACCTTGTTAAGAGTAACACACCTGAGTAAGATCGGTCTGGACCTTTATAAAGCCAGGGCTTGGGATTAAAGTGATGAGAGCCAAATTTACCTCCCAAATCTCTACCCACTTTCTAAATGAGAAGAAAATGAGCATGATTTGTGAAGCTTGGGAGAAAAACAAAACAAAACAAAACAAAACAACCTTCCTGTATTAGGAGTGCTGTCTGTGGTAATGCCTCAACTCCTAGCCAGGTCAACCAAAATACACAAATGTTGTGTTTCAGTGACCCTGGAATCATCTTAAAGCAAGGTTCCTAGAAACACATCACTTTTGATTTTCTTATCTTTTATACACAGGCATGTTTTCTGTAGACCTAGAAGCACTCTACACAGGTTGTTTCTGCCTTTCTTTATTCCCCTAAAAAATTACTATTATTATTTTTTTGGTTTTTCGAGACAGGGTTTCTCTGTGTAGCTTTGCGCCTTTCCTGGAACTCACTTGGTAGCCCAGGCTGGCCTCGAACTCACAGAGATCCGCCTGCCTCTGCCTCCCAAGTGCTGGGATTAAAGGCACAGCCTGGCATCCCCTAAAAAATTCTACTAGGAGCATATTTTCATTCAGACATTCTTCTACAAGGGAGTTTTAAAACAATGTAATACATAATTTTAATGAATGATCACTTTCATTGTTACTTTTGAACACACATTAATTGTACAAATCAATGGGATTCCTATGCATGTATCAAGCACTGATTAATCCTTCACCTTTCATCTCCCATCACTCACAACCCTCAACAACTTTCCCATTCCTTTGCAATGCAAATTGTGTGTGTGCATATGCATATGTGTATGCACACACACTAACAGGGACTACAGAAGGTCCAGTCCCTTGATAGCCCTCTCCCAGGATCTGAGAAGAATCTACGACCAGCTGATAATCTAATCTTTGATGATATTAAGTGAATCTATGTACATGAAACTCTTTTTTTTTTTTTTTTTTTGAGCTGAGGATCGAACCCAGGGCCTTGTGCTTGCTAGGCAAGCACTCTACCACTGAGCTAAATGCCCAACCCTTTAGTTCATATGCTTTATTTTTCTGAGTCAGTTTTCTCTCCACACAGCTTTTTTTCCCCTTGTTCTTATACTCAGCTCCTCTCTGTCCCTTCTCCTCCTGTTTTCTCATAACTCTAATTTTGTCTCTGTCCTCATCTTCATTCTGGTTCTTCTCCACCTTGGTTCCTTCCCCTTCCTCTTCTGGAACCAGTCTCCCGCTACCAGCAGCCTGACTCTTACTCATTCAAAGCAAAACTTCCAAGATCCCCACAACAGCCAGGATAGCCAGCTTCATTTGCAACCCAAAAGGGGAGTGAACAGAAGAGGTGGGTCAGGTAAGGCCTGGAAAAATCAGAAAGGGAATTTATGTGCTAAAAATATATTCTTATAAGTGTTTATGTGAAATATTACAAGTTTATCATAAATGTGCTCAAACTACAATCTTACAGGTGGTTAGGTAAGAGTCTATAAGTCACTAAAATAAAACTGCCTTTATTTTCCTATGCCGCCATTTATTGGCATATATATGGGATAACTCTGTTTGGAGCTAGGAAGTCTGCCTCAAAGCTACATTGCACCTGGCATGCAAAAAACCCTTTTGTGGGGGTGGGATGGGGGAGGACAGGGGAACCCATGGCTGATGTATAAAATTAAAACACATAATAATAAAAAAAAAAAAGAAAGAAAACCCTTTTGTTCTGAGTCAATTGTTCTGGAATGCCACTTGGACTGTGAAAGAAAGGAGGGTCTGAGCTCATCTGCACAAGAAACAAAGCTATGCCTAGGATGCTAGAGAAGAATTTCAAATAAATGTGCTCTTAGGAGTTCTTGGAAGCATACACAGCATACAAGAAAATCCTTGCAGAAACCACCTAATATATACACAAAAGCCAAAATATTACCAAGACTCCTTAAGCCATGGCTTGACCTTCAGAACAGTCCTTGACCTTTCCAAGTAGAAGCTTTTGTCAGAGCAGCTGGACTCCATTATATTTTCCTGCAGCTTGCAGCAACACACCTTTCTTAGCTTCCACGTATGAGAAAGAACATGCAAGTGCATCTGATGTCTGGCTTATTTCACTTAGCATGATGCTGTAGCTCCAACTGTTTTTGCTGCAGATGACAGGATTTTATTCTTCTATATGTGTGAATAATATTCTGTTTCATGTATATACCATACTTTATTTATCTGTAGGTCTACCGATAACCTAATCTAATACCACATTTTAACTATGGTGACTAATTCTTCAGTAAGCATAGACATGCATGCAGATTTAGATACATACCCAAGCATGATGACTGGATCCTGTGACCCTGCTGTTGGTTAAATCAGCACTGCTTGTGGTTGGTCGCCACCCGAGGTGGCCATGCCGGTGGAGGAGCATGCTGGAGGAAAGCCATGAGCCATGGTTACCTTTCTAGAGCTTTATTGAGAGAGAGAGGGAGAGAGGGAGAGAGGGAGAGAAAGGGAAAGAAGGAGAGAGGGAGAGAGGGAGAGAGAGAGAGAGAGAGAGAGAGAGAGAGAGAGAGAGAGAGAGAGACCACACAGAGGGAAGGGAGCAGAAGGAGAGAAGGGGAGACACACAGAGGGCCCACCTGCTTTTTAGGCTGGCCTTGTGGTCCCAGGCTGATGACACAATTAAGGACAGAACCCTTACATCCCAGACTTTCACTTATTATATAAAAAAAAGCAGGTAGATGGGAATAGGGGGCGTTGTTCCTCTCAAAAACTGTTTCCAGCTGATTTTTTGGATGTCGGTTGGCTGGCTCTTGGGGGAATGGAGAAGGGGAGTCTTCTGAGGTAGACAGGCATCATGGGATACTATCTGCCATCCGTTTGTTCTGGAGACATGTATCCCTCTTGTCTGTGGCTGGGAACCTTGTCTGACAAGATGCTGGTGACATAGAAAAAAGCTTAGAGAGAAAACAATCGTTATTATTTTATGTTGGTAGATCCGGCCTGTCCAGATGGATTTTGAAACATGTTAAGCTTTATCAGAGACAGATTATTTTAAAGCACCTGTTTCCTTTACTAGTTTGGCATCCAGGAGACAAGTGATCAATTGTTAAAAGTATCTCATAGTAATAGATGTTTACATTAAAGTCTTTTTGTAGCACCCAGACACTTTTGGGTCTGGGGGTGTAAATACCTTTTAGCTGTTACAGTTTCTTACTTGATGATCTTTGGACTCCGGTTCTGTGGTGGTCCTGTATCATTGGCTGAACAGTGAGTTAGAACAGGGAACTGGGAAGAGAAAAGCTTGTGGTACATGAGAACTTATTTTTTGAATTAGGGACAAGGCAAAGATCATGGCCCTGTCTGTAAGCACATGAGAAACACAGGCAGTTACTTTGAGGTGAGACAATGAGCTCTTATCTTAGTTGGAAATCTTTCTCATTAAGTAACTCTGAAAGTACAATTAAATCTGGTGAGGTAAATAAGGCCATCCTCTGTACCCAACAATAGAAAGAAGAAGTGACATCCCAAAACTCCCAGGACTGAGTCAGTGGCTCTGGTGTCCAGAAGGAAAGAAACGGATCGCTTCCCTGCTGTGTTCTGAGTTCCCTGCCATGTCTGTAGACAAGCCTAGGTCTGCTGGAGGTATTAACTTGGTGTACCCATGTGTCTTGGTGCCTGGGGGCAGTCAGCTGACTGGTTGTCTTTCTAGGCAAGCACCTTTAACAAGGTTGTTGATGGTCTGGCAGGGCATTCACTAGCCCGTGGCCTTTTTCTCACTTAAAACAGGGACCCAACAGCTTTTGGGAATCAGCAAGTGCCAGCACTTGGCAATTTTGTTTGCGAGCTTTTATCTCTTCCCTGGCACACCTTAAATGCCACAGATGACTCTTTTGCCTGTGGGGTCAGGAGCCTTGCTCTCCAGATGCTTAAGTTTTAGTCGGGGAGGTCTGGGGAACAAGAGACAGATTTTACTTCGTGTCCTGGATTTTTTTTTCTTTCTAATGATTGTTGGCTTAAGGACAGCTTTTGGAAGATCTGCCAGGAGGCAGACTGTAAACCAATCCTTTTGGAGGACTTTTCTGAGGGTATAAGCTGAATTTTTGGCTTAGGGGCCACCCTGACTACTGTAAACTTAATTGTTTGGATCTTAGCCACTTTTAGACCTGTCTGTATTTCTTAAGGCAGTTGAAAATGAGTGGGTGGAGTTAAGGTGAGTTAGGGCAAGAGTCTTAGAAGCCACCCAAGCTCTCCCATTTGAGCCTGCCCACTGCCTGCGGAAGTCAGACAGAGAAGGTTGCATGTGGTAGATGCAGAAGTGGGGGAAGGAGAAGGGTTTAGAGCTTTAGCAGAAAGCTTGGAGATAAAGTAACTTTTTATTTGCCCGTTTGCTGGCAGAAGTTCCCGAGACTCTGTTATGCAGCCAGATTTACTGGTACCCGCCTCTTTGTTCTATGGCTTTTGACCATTTGCTGGCAGAAGTTCCCACAATGCTGTTAAGTGGCCAGATTTATCAGCACCCACTCCATGGGTGGTATCTGCCCCTTTGTCCCATGGCTGTAGCTGAGAAAAAAAATAAAAAATGAAAACTAAAAAATTAAAATAACAAACTGAGATCAGACTTCAACACGGGCATCCCCAGAGTGGAGAAAGATCTAAAATTCAGCTCAAATCCGCCATCCTCTTTGTCAAGGGATGGGAGAGCTGCGACTGCGCTTCAGTTGGTCTAACTGGTAGACCCGAGGGGATATTTTTCTCCTCATCAGGAGTGAAAATGTGCCTGCTGTTGCCAGCACAGCCCGAGGACAAACCCTGGGGTGTCCGTCGCAAAGAATATAGCTCAGACTACAGCTGCAGACTCACTGTGAAGAATCATGACGGTAGCTGTATAGGGGTCCAGCAGAGTCGAGGGACGTGCTCGCTCCCAGTCTTGCTGGAAAGGGGAGGAGGCAGTAAGCGGCAGCAGTCAGCAGGTCCTTGGTTGGTGTATCACCAAATGTTGGTTAAATCAGCGTTGCTGGTGGCTGGCTGCCGCCTGCAGTGGCCATGCTGGCGGAGGAGCATGCTGGAGGAAAGTCACGAGCCATGGTTAACTTTCTAGAGCTCTATTGAGAGAGAGAGGGAGAGAGGGAGAGAGAAAGAGACAGAGAAGGAGAGACAGAGAGACAGAGAGACCACACAGAGGGAAGGGAGCAGAAGGAGAGAAGGGGAGACACAAAGAGGGCCCAACCGCTTTTTAGGCTGGCCCTCGGTCCCAGGCAGATGATGCAATTAAGAACAGAACCCTCACAACTGCCATTTTTAGTTTAGTTTTTTGTTTTTTGTTTTTTTTTTTTTTTTTTTAAACTTTCAGCTGTTTTCCATAGTTGTTTTCTATAATAGATCTTTTTGTTTGTTTGTTTGTATTTTCAAGACAGGAGTTTATGTTAAGCTGGTTACCACATGTAAAAGTCACAAGCCACACAAAACCCAGTATCAGAGTTTTATTGGGAGGGGGGTAGAAGAACCAGGCCTGGAGGAGACACATGTGTAGAGAGCAAAGAGAGCGAGACAGAGAGATAGTGAGGGAAGAGGGAACAGAGAAGGGGGCGGGGAGTAGTCTGTGTCCAGCTTTTTCAGGGTTCCCATGGACATGTGCAGGCAGGCTTACAGAGCTACATCATGCATGTGCTGATTGTGTGACCATACCACGTGCACATAATCACCAGCGCACACTGATGACATAAGATACAAGACTCCTTGCTTAGCTCCTGAACTGCTCATGTGTGGTCACGAAGCTGGAGTGGTAGCAGAATCCTAACAGCTTACTATGTAGTTCTGGCTGTCCTGGAACTCACTATATAGGCCAGGCTGGCCTTGAACTCATAGAGATCTGCTTGCCTCTGTCTCCCTAGTTCTGTGATTAAAGGGATATCACTCTTCAAACACAGCTTATATTTTTATATGCTGTCTGGCTAATTTTCTTTCTTCTACTTCTGGATATAAAACTCCATTAAACATCTTTTGTTAAGCTTGTCTCTCTTCATTTTCTTTTTTTCCTTGTTTTTGTTTGAATATGATATTTTAAGAGAACCTTTACTCAATCTTTGATATTCTTTCTTCTACTTGGTGTAGTCTGTTGGTAAATTTCCAACCATATTTTAATTTAACTTATGGGCTCTTCATTTTCAGAATTTTTGATGACCATTTTTCAAAATTATTATTCACAACAGTTAAAATGACTCAACATCTCATTGGTGGATGAATAGATAAACAAAATGTTGTCTATACATGAACCAAATGTTTATACCTTCAACAGGAATGAAATTGTAATATGTAGCACAATGTAGATGAGTCTTGTATAAGTATTATATAACCCCATCATATGAGGTACCTAAAATAGACAATTCATACAGACAGAGAGTACAATCACAATTACCAGTGGCTCAGGGGAGGAAGGTGAAGTAATCATTTGATAGGTAAAGAGCTCTAAAGATGGAAAGGATGAGAAAGATTGAGTATGGATGTGATGGCCACATACCATTGTGGTTTTTGTTTGTTTGTTTTTGTTGGGGAAGTTGTTTGTTTGTTTTGTTTTTATATCCCAGAGTTATACACTTATGAATGTCTAAAAAGCTAAATATTGTCATATATATTGTATCACAATAAAAAATCTATCTTTTGGTATAAAATAGCTTGTCACATCATAGTGTCTGGTAAATGAGACCATATCTGAGTTGGGCTGGTTGCTTTTGATTTGCAGGCTGCTGGCTCTCAAATTGGGACAATGGTCAATTCCTTCACTAACATCATTGTGGCTGTGATCATTGCCTTCCTCTTTAGCTGGAAGCTCAGTCTGGCCATATCATGCTTCTTCCCCTTCTTGGCTTTATCAGGAGCCTTGCAAACGAAAATGTTGACAGGATTTGCATCTCAAGACAAGCAAGCTCTGGAGAAGGCTGGCCAGGTAATCTTATGGACTTAATTTTCCTACTTATGGCTGAGTGGTTGTCAAGTAAACCATGGGAAATAATATGTACAAAGAAACACATGTGCCTCTGCCTAAAAGCGATGACAACAAGGCTTGACACATAAGCTTGATCAGGAAAGGAGAAAGTATGGTAAGCATAGAAGCCTATATGTCTGATTCTTCTAAGTTAGTTGTTCTACATTGTCTGTATTCTCACTTGCAGAGGTGGACAGTTCTATTAGAGTTGTTGTTGTTGTTGTTGTTGTTTTCTTAGCTTAATGGTTACCCTGTAGATAAAGTTTTCCTGTGTCCCGCCTGGTCCTGTAGCCGCTCAGACCCAAGTAAACACACAGAGGCTTACATTAATTAAAATTGCTTGGCCATTAGCTTAGGCTTACTACTGACTAGCTCTTACACTTAAACTCAGCCCATTTCTGCTAATCTATATGTTGCCACATTTTCTGTGGCTTTACCTGTGTGCCATCACATGCTGCTCCCTGGACGGCAGGCTGGCATCTCCTGGCTCAGCCTTCCTCTTCCCAGAATTCTCCTTGTCTGTTTATCCCACCTATACTCCTGCCTGGCTACTGGCCAATCTGTGTTTTATTAAACCAGTATACAAAAGCATTATCCCATAGCATTACCCTGAGTCTTGCAATCCACACAGAAGACATATACTTTTAACTTTAGCATTTGCTAGACTAGTGGCAAATGTCTTTCTCAAATACAATCATAAGCTACAGAGTAGAATTCAAGTACATTCTGGTTTTAGGTATTTGAATTATTCTAATTAATATCTGAACACAAGGAATAAATGAAAGGGTGATGGCACAAGCATTTGTCAATTGAAAAATAAAAACCACATGTGCTGGGCATGATAACACAGCCTGTAATGATTCCAGAACTTAGGAGTGGAGACAAAAGGATCAGAAGTTCAAAGCTATCCTCAGCCACACAGTAAGTTACAATTCAGTCTGGTTACTAGAGACACTGTTTCAAACAACAATAACACACTGGAAAGGAAGAAGGGAAGGAGGGAGGAAGACAGGGACTGAGGAATCAATCAGTCACAGATAACATGCATTCCTTTTTTTTCACTGATACTAGAGCCTGAGCATGGGGCTAGAGCTTACTATGCAAAGTAAGCACTTTAGAATGGAGCTATACCCCAATCCTTTTATTTACTATCTTTTTTTGGTTTGTTTTACCTTTTTAGAGTTTTATTGGGAGAGAGGGAGAGAGAGAGAGAGAGAGAGAGAGAGAGAGAAACAGAGAAATGGAGACTGTGTGGAGGGAAGAGAGTGGAAAGATGATTTACTATCTTTTTAATTTTTATATCTATCTATCTATAATATATACATATCATATATCTATAATATATGTAGACATATATTATTTGAGACAGTGTCTTGTCAGGTTGCCAAGAAGGCCTTAAATTCCCACTGGAGCCCAAGCAGGTCTTGAACTTAGGATCCTCCTACCTTAGCCTCCAAGCATTGGTGTTCTGGGCTTTTACTACCAGGCCTGAGCCACACACTCATGCTTCGTTAACTCACTCCTGAATACACTCTATCTCTTTTGAGACAGAGAATACGATGCTGTCCAAGGAGACAAAAGCATTTAGATGTCAGTGTAGAAAACAGCATCTCCAGTGAGGGAGACCCCAGTTCATTGAGAGTGGCCCTTAAATTGCATTTAAACATGTGCTCACCATGTAGACTGCAGAGTAGCTTATATTTAACTTTAGTAATATTCAGTTAGCTGTTTTTAAAGAGTATGGTTTGATTGACAGTCACTTTTTAGAAAGTGGTCTCTAGTAACTTAGGTTTGTATTAAGTGAATGTATTGTTCCAGAAGACATTCAAAGACAGGCTTTTAGACATTTCAGATGAATTAGCAGAGAAAATTTAAAGCTTGTGCAGGACAAGCATGGGAGACCTTGTAAGTGGAGGCAATAAAGTCATGCTAGAACTAAGTAGAGACTGGGTGTAAGTGACAGATGACCCCATGGTCCAGTTGAGTTGACCCCTAGTAACTTCTCTGAGCTACTTTCTGCCATTTGTGACCAATCTAATCTGGGCAATGACTGAAATGTCATGAAAAGAGATATTCCTTCTTTGTGATTCCTTGGACTCTTTGCTTTTCAGATCACCAGCGAAGCCCTCAGCAGTATCCGCACTGTTGCGGGCATTGGCGTGGAGAGGAGGTTTATCAAAGCGTTTGAAGCTGAGCTGGAAAAGTCATACAAAACAGCTGTCAGGAAAGCGAACATCTATGGACTCTGCTTTGCCTTTTCGCAGGCCATATCATTTTTTGCAAGTTCTTTTGGCTATAGATATGGAAGTTATCTAATTGCTGAGGAAGGACTGCATTTCAGCTTTGTTTTCAGGTGAGGTATATCCCACATGGCCCTATGAGAGTGACACTCCAGCGGGACTTGCCTGGATCTGTCACTTAACTTCCTTGCTGCCCAGCAAACCATTCCCTAAAAGCAGCTGGGTTTGTTCTCTTTCAAAGTTCTACAGGGTGTGAGCTAGCTCTTCTGGACTTGGCTGCCTCACAGACTTCTGTGTGTCTGTCTGTCTCCAGGAGGCCTTGGTAGCAATCAAGCTCATTTCCTTCATGAATTATCTTAGAGGTTCATATTCAACAGAAGAAGCATGTCCTACCTACACTATGAGCATGTTCAAGTCTCTCCATATTTCCTTTACTGAGGTCTCTTTGGCAAAACAAAATAAAACAAAACAAACAAACAAAAACTCATGCAATGAAGCCTAGGTTTAAGGATTTGAGAAATTGAAATCCACATTTAAACTGGAGGAATGAAAAAAAAAGATGACCATAGGCAGATGAATCATAAGATAAATTGTTGTAATAATATTTAGAGCTGACTCTTGAGGCCTGGAACAAGATGGGCCCAAGGGCTGTATTTGAATTCTGTTCCTCCATTGCAAAGACAACTGATTTCTAGCCTCTTCCTCTGAATGGAGACAAGGTAGGCTAGGGAAGGGTGTCTTTGTTCTTCCAGTCAGGGTCTGCTTACTTCCAGAGGGGAGGGCCTAAGAGTACACGTGAGTGTGATAGTGGAGGGTAGTGAGGGCAGAGACAATCTTAAGTTTGCAAGGCATGAAGGCATGATCCTCTCACCTGATATCATTCTTCTAGTACTTTCCTGCTAGCCCACTATACCCACATCAACTAGGAAAGTCTCTTCTCTCAACCCTTGCAAATTTAAAGTTACCAGCCCAGAGCAGGGAACAGCAACTCTTGAGTTCTTTCTGTCCGTTTGTATGAGGTATGTAACAAGTTATTGGCCAGCATGTGAAAATCGAGAGCACCATGGTTGTCTTGAGGAACTAAGTTATTAATTTGTTAACTCATTCCTGAAGTCTGTGTTGATCTAGTTAGGGGCTGGGACAAACTTACAGATACAGGCAATTGCATTGTCTTTACCCTGTCTGATGCCCGGCTTCTGTGGGTGCTCGGCACAGAATAGGTACTTTCATTGCTTGCCATTGCCACTATCTTTTACACACCTGTCAGTGATTCCTGGAATGTTACAATGGGAAGAAAAGCCAACTTAACCTGGTCATCTTTCAAATTCCTCTCTAAGATAATTATTTTCAAAAGTCTCCTCCACTCCACTCCCCCCCCAGCACCACCCCCCACCAAAAAAAGTGTTGAATGTGGTAGATCTAGGATTTGGAGGTTTACCCCCTACCCCATTCAGTCCACCCCTTGACCCTTTTACAGAGAACACAATTTAAAAACCACCAATGTTTCTAACCCCCACAAGACCAGGCATGTCCACAATGACTTGCTTAAGCTGCCTGGGCATAGCACCCAATACCTTTGCTTCTTAGGCCTTCATACTACCCATACCCCATCTCTTACTCTCTGGGTGTTTGGTTGCAGGACGATCTCTTCAATTATGATGAGTGCAACAGCTGTTGGAAGAACCTTCTCTTATACCCCAAGTTTTGCCAAAGCTAAAATATCAGCTGCACGCTTTTTTCAGCTGCTAGACCGAAAGCCTCCAATTAGTGTATACAGTGGAGTAGGTGAAAAGTGGGTAAGTACCGGGCTGGAAGAGGTGCAGGAATGCATGTGTGTGTGTGTGTGTGTGTGTGTGTGTGTGTGTGTGTGTGTGTGTGTGTGTGTGTGTGTGTGTGTGCGCGTGTTCATGAGTGTGCATGTGTTTGTATACAAAAAAGCCATTGAAGATGGTCAGATGATGCCATTTTAGATTCTAAATTTTAGCAGCCTGTGTTCATCCATATGCACCCAGAATGTGCACACAATGGATTTATAAATGTAAAGGAAGGAAATAATTGATATGAAAAATCAAATATTACATTGACATTTGAATAATACAACAACACATAATTCTATCAGTTTGTTTTCCATTACCACAACTCAAGGATGTATAATGTATACAGAAGAAGTTTGCTGAGCATGTTGGTGTACTTCTGAGCTCAGAAGGCTAAGGCAGGATGTTTGCAAGTTTGAGGCCAACCTGACTTTCACAGCAGAAAAGAGGTTTATTTAGTGCACAGTTTGGAGGCCGAAAGTATACAATCTGGTGGTCCCATCATTCAGTCCTTTAGAACCTCAGGACTACAATATATCATAGTGAGTGGTGTCCCTGTCCATTAAAAAAACAAAAAAACAAAAAACAAAAGAACTCCATATGTTCAAGAGAGCAAAACACCAGGAAAGCTAGGCTAAATTATGAAATTTTTGGTCAAGTGACTTATTTTTCCTTTAGTTTGATAGAATTATTCTCTGCAAATGTTTACCCATTTCTAGAGTTCATAATTCAGCTAGTGTTTTAAATTAATGTTTTATGTTATCATATAAAATAATAGGGTTTGTCACGGTATTTACATACATGTGCATCATTATACTTTATGATAATTTGTTCCCCTCTCTGACTTCCTACTTCCAGAACCCCCCTTAAGTTGGTTCTCTTCCTCTACCTAAACTGTTCCTCCTTCTGCTTTCCAACATGCATGATATTGCTCTCTCCCCACACCCCGCCTTCAGAGCTCTTCTTCCCTTCTCCTTTGTAGTTTCATGAGCTACACACAGATACATATAAGTACACACCCACATATACATATATGATTTTATTTGTTTTTAATTATGTGTATATGTGTGTATCTGTATGTGGGTTTGTGCACATGAGTGCAGTACCTACAGAGTCCAGAAGAGGGCATTGGATCTCCTGAAGCTGGAGTTAAAAGCAGTGAGGTACCCAACATGAGTGCTGGAATCAAATTCAGGTCTTCTGGAAGAGTAGTCATGCTCTTATACTCTGAGCCATCTCTCTGGCCCCCATAAATTTAGGTTTTGCATATAACAAAAAAAAAAACCCACAGTGTTAATCTCTCTGAATCTGACTTATTTTGTTCAATGAAATGATTTATAGTTTCCTCTACTTTCCTGAGAATGTCATGATTTCATTTTTTAGGGCTATGTAAAATTCCATTATGTATATACTCTAAATGAAGTTATTTGTTGATGGATCTCTAAGCTGGCAAAGTAATCCAAGAACTAAAACACAGAATTGCATGAAATTGAAAATCTTCTGCATGAAAGGAAAGAATCCCAGAGTGAAGGAACTACAGAGTGGGCAGAAAAAATTTCCCAAGTGTACATCAAATAAAGGATTAATATTTAGGATCTAAAAAGAACTATAAAAATTAAACTCCCTAAACCAAATTATCCAAACAGTAAATGGGCTAAGAAGCTGAATCAACAGTCCCCCCAAAAAGAAATACAAATGACAAAGACACTTGAAAAAAAAGTTTGACATCCCTAGCCATTAGAGGAATGCAAAGTAAAGCTGCTTTGAAAGACTGTGTAACCCCAGTCAGAATGACCATCATCAAGAAAACAAATGATAACAAACACTGGTGAGGATGTAGGGAAAGAGGAACCCTTACTCACTGCTGATAAGAATGTGAACTTGTGCAGCCTCTATGGAAATCAGCATGGAAAACTGAAAATAGACTGTAGCAGGCAGTTTTTGGACTGCCAACCCCCAAATCATAACACAGAGATGCATTATAAATTATGAAAGCTCAGCCTATAGCTTAGGCTTGTTTCTAACTAGCTCTTATAACTTGAATTAACCCATTTCTATTCATCTAACTGCTGTCATATGGCTCATGCTTTTACCTCTCCTCCTGCATGCCTTGTTTCTTCTGCATCAAGCTGGAGACTCCACTTTTCTTCTTCCCTGAGACCTCTCTGTCCCCAGAAGTCCTGCCTAACCTCTTCCAGACAAGCTACTAGCCATTCAGCTCTTCATTAAACCAATCACAGTGACACATCTTCACACAACATAAAGGAATATTCTGCAACAATAGACCTACCATATGACTCAG
Organism: Onychomys torridus; assembly: GCF_903995425.1. Lineage (NCBI taxonomy): Eukaryota > Metazoa > Chordata > Mammalia > Rodentia > Cricetidae > Onychomys > Onychomys torridus. Next base: position 46,082,601 of record NC_050446.1, on the reverse strand, counting down.
CTATACCATTCTAGGATATATACTTGAAGTCAACATACTACAGAGACACTTTCACATCTGTGTTAACTGTGGCACTAGTCACAATAGCCAGGAAATGGAAGTGACTTAGTTTTCTATTGGACAGTTTGAAACACACTAAAATATTCATCCCCGTGGCAAAGACTCCAAAGAACTTTGTTTTTAATTCATTATTTTAAAGAACTGGGTTATAACATTTCAAAGAATTGCTGGATTCTTTGATGCATTAACTTTGCTGTTCTCTTCCACTTTTTACTATAAAGGAATAGGTGATAAGGAACTGCCCTTAGTTCAGAAATGAGGTTAAGAGGTCAAATGTCTTTAATTTCCTTGTCTCTCTTTATGCTACACCTGCCAGCATTTGGAAGAAAATGTCATTTTGTAGTGGTGTTCCCTCGTTTGCTTGTTTTGAAGCAGAATGTAGCCTATGTAGCCTCCAGTGAACTCACTATCTTCCTCTGTTAGCTTTCTGAGTTCTGGGATTACCGTTGTGTACCAACCACTACCCTGACTAGAGTGTCATCCATTGAGTTGCTGTTTCATAATGCATGGTTTCATACCGTTGTGTACATGGAGGTACATCTTACGTATTCCAGGCTCCAGCAGGAGTACATGTAATTCCAGTCCTTTCATTCACAGGGTAACTTCCAAGGGAAGATTGATTTTATTGACTGCAAATTTACATATCCTTCTCGACCTGATATCCAAGTTCTAAATGGTCTCTCCGTGTCTGTGGATCCAGGGCAGACCCTGGCTTTTGTTGGCAGTAGTGGATGTGGTAAAAGCACCAGCATTCAGCTGTTGGAACGGTTCTACGACCCTGATCAGGGAAAGGTGGTAAGTGGTATAAATGCTTTGGGGGATTTCACTTTCTGTATAAGATCTGCCCCCAAGCAGTCTCTGGGGCTGCACCTTGCCAGGTTATAGTGTTTGTCTTGGACACTTACCCCCCATGGATGTTCTTATTTCCATCATTTTCTAGTTGACGTGACTCTGCCCCACAGCTTCTAACATCAGATTTTCCCCGTTCCAGATGGCCTGCTGACCAGTTAGGAAAGAGAAGTGGGCACACTGCAAAGCTAGAGATGAGCATATGTGAAAGACATTTACTTACCTGAAAATGGAGCAGAAAGTGCAGACTAATCAGGAAACTAATGGCTGGGGATGGGAAAGTGGGGGTGGAGGCACAAGGGGTACAGTGATAAGTAAGCAAGGCAAAGAAGCAATTGTGGAAAACATAAGACAAACCCTGGTCCGAGAAGCTTAAGCCTAATAACAGATAAACTCACATTGACAAAGCCTTGGCAAGGATAGTTGAAACACTGGTGAACTGCTTTATTGCTTATTCTTCTAAGTACTTCTTCCTCTCTTTCCCCCCTTTTCTTCTCAGGTAATCTACTCACCAGATGATACAATCAGATTATAAAGATTTATAATTTATTATTTTTTAACATAGCATTCCCCTATGTTTCTTCACTCAACTTTCTTCACCATTTCATATTTTGAGTTCTCCTAGTGATTATTACTTCTGTGTCTCTAAATGCTCTGATTTCTGTTTTCATGATTTAACTAACTTAGACTCTCTGCTGATTTTTTTCTTTTTCCCCAACATACCCCAGTACTTTTAAAAATGCTCCTTCTGATCTTAGCTGTCCAGAGAATAATGTCAATAGAGCCAAGGACACAGGTTTGATCTTCATGTCATCTAATAGCATCTGTCTTTCTCCCTGGCCCCACCCTCTACCCCCTTTCTCTCTATCAGGAGACTCCCAAAGCCTCAGAATCCAGTAAGTGTACATATCTGAACAGACTAGGCTATGCCAAACTATAAGAATTTTTTCTTAACTAAATGCTATTCTGAGAGCCTTTCTCGTTTATATAATGCCTGTGGAGCTAAAGTTTGGGAAAAATAACATCAAAAGAGTAGAGTGATCAGTATCAGCTTGGAAAGCATGTCTGTCAGAAACAAGTCCCCTAGGCCACAGGCAATGAGATGTATTTCCCTCAGGTCTCTGCAGGTGTTCACTCTTGAACAGAACAAGTGCGCTGTCCAGCTCCCGACTCCACCATAGGGACTTCCCTCATGGCTGGCATGCTGAAACGTCTTGTCCTTTGTTGTCCTCTCTTTTGGCAGATGATAGATGGCCACGACAGCAAAAAAGTCAATGTTCAGTTCCTCCGTTCAAACATTGGGATTGTTTCCCAGGAGCCAGTGTTGTTCGACTGTAGCATCATGGACAACATCAAGTATGGGGACAACACCAAAGAAATCTCCATGGAAAGAGTCATAGCTGCCGCGAAGCAGGCTCAGCTACATGACCTCATTATGTCCCTCCCAGAGGTGAGCCCCAAGTCCATTGTCCCATGCAGGAACACAGTGCTGTGGAGAGGTAGGAGACCCAAAAAGTAGCAGGATTGTGGCTCAGGTAGAAGGTCAAAGGCAACACAATTTACTTCCCAGTGTCTTATATTGTCTTGGTCCTTTAAGTAAAACAAGTGCCCTCCATCACCACATGCTGGAAAGTGTTATAATGTCAAATGAAATGGATATTGTAGAATTTGCTGCATATAAAATAATACCCATAGAACATGATGTAGCCTGGTAGAAAGAAATTCAAAGGTTCAACATGGGTTTGCACACAAGCTTTCTCATTTACTACCTAAGTGTGAAAATTTGGGATGCCTACCTTTCCAATCTGATAGTGCCTATTCCATCTGCCAAATGCAAAGAAACCCCAAAATATTAAGATGAGGCCACAGAGGTCAAAGGTCAGGGACATAGCTTACTGGTAGAGCTCAGGCTTGAAACCCTGGGTTCCAAAATCAGCCACACAAAGAAAGCCGCGTCAGCAGTTGATGGTCATCCTGTACTGGAAGCATGTGGATGGTGAGGTAAGTTGCATCTGTCTTGGTGTCTTTACTTCCCTAGAGCCGAGGCTGAACTTGGCAGTCTCTACCATGTGGTTTTCCCTTCACTAGGTACCTCTCTTGGTGACTGTTTAATTACAAGAACCAAATACAAGAAATGTAACATCTAAGTTCTAGGCCACAGCCTTTCACATGTCAGCTTTTACAGTTCCACTTGGAGATTCCTTTTCTTCTTGGACTGTTACATCTGTAAACTGTCTACTTGTGGTGTGCTTCTTCCTTTGTTCGCTTGCCCTTTCCCTGGTTTTCTCCAGTCCTAGGCTCCTGCCCTTCTTCTAGGCTGGGCCGCCTAACAAGCAAGCATACTGAAATTCCTAAATTGAAAAGCAAAGGAACATTTTGAATACCTGTGTTTGCTAGTGTGCCTAAAAGCAAACATTTTTTAAAAAATTTATTGAAGCAAGCAGTATTTTCCTACTTGAAAGTGCTTATAGACATTTTATAGTGTGATAACAAAATGTACTGTGCCTACGAAATGCAAGAAATCATGATTTTTCTCGGGTCTCTCCTGACTTAGTTGAACTTTTTCCGGAGGCAAGGAAAGGGAAACACAGGCAGGCAGGCTAGAGTAATGGACAAGCCAGAGGACCAGAAACTAGATGAGTCAAGACTTAACTTCACATTTGCTGTTTATTGCTTATTTGTCTTTGTGCAATTGTCTTGCTTCTCTACGCCTCAGTTTTATAATGTATAAATTCAAAATAATATTGTTTCTGTGACTATGAAATGGTACTCAGAATAATTATCCAGCTGTGGTGGTGCACACCTTTAATCCCAGCACTTAGGAGGCAGAGGCAGAAGTCTGTGAGTTTGAAGCTAGCCTGTTCTATGTAGAGAGTTCCAGGACAGCCAGGGCTATACAGTGAGATCTTGACACCCTATCAAAGAAGAAGGAGAAGGAGGAAGAGGAGGGAGAGGAGGGGGAGGAGTGCTGTGGATATTGCTCTGTGTAAATAAAGTTCTGATTGGCCAGTGGCCAGGCAGGAAGTATAGGCGGGACAAGAGAGAAGAGAATTCTGGGAAGTAGAAGACTGGAGGGAGACACTGCCAGCCGCCGCCATGAAAAGCAACATGTAAAGACACTGGTAAGCCACAAGCCATGTGGCAAAGTATAGACTAACAGAAATGGGTTAATTTAAGATAAAAAAGATAGATAACAAGCAGCCTGCCATGACCATACAGTTTGTAAACAATGTAAGTCTCTGTGTGCTTTCTTGGTTGGGTCTGAGCGACTGTGGGACTGGCGGGTAAGAGAGATTTGTCCTGACTGGGCCAGGCAGGAAAACACTAACTACAGAGGGGGAGGAGGAAGAAGGAGGAGGAGGAAGAGAAGACAAAGAAGAGTAGCAGCCAGCAACAGTCACCACACAATCCTTGATGCAAACTAAATACCATATGAGTGTTAACTATTTTTAACTTAGCCATGCTGGGCATCTAGCTAGATATTTTCTTTCCTAATTTCATAAAAAGTTCACAGCACACATATATGCTAGGCACTAACCTTGCGTTTTGCAGGTGAGTTTGTAGCTCAGAGACATTTAAACAAGGTGTTGGTGTTCACAAGGCTAGTGAGCAGCCGAGTCTAACTTCCCACCAAGGCTTGTGTCCCAGAATGCTTTCCCAAGGGAAGGAGTCAACCAGAAAGCCTTTAAGGGCTTCTCTATCGATGGTGTTAGCCTATCTTGCAAAAGATCTTTGGATGGAAGTCTAGAAATCAGAGAATCTCAAACCAAAGAAGATCTCCTATGTGGAATCTGCTTAGCTGGACGTAGCAAGGGATCAAAAGTATAACCCTTAAAGAAACGCAGACTTGGGAATCACTCCTCTCATTTTCCAGCCCAAACTTCATATATTTAATATTTCTAGCTAGATTTGTTATATTTTATTGCGTTCATTCACTGTTTCTAAGTTTAAAAAAAAATAATAAGGGGTTGGGGATTTAGCTCAGTGGTAGAGCACTTGCCTAGCAGCACAAGGCCCTGGGTTTGGTCCTCAGCTCCGGCAAAAAAAAAAAGAAAAAAAAAAAAAAAGAAAAAAATTTAAATTCACAGAAGAGTCATTTATGTGGGCTCCAAACAGCACAGGAACAATGGTTGTGTCCTCTAGTTTTCAAACTTGCTATGTTTTTTGTTTGTTTTGTTTTGTTTTGTTTTGTTTTGTTTTGTTTTGTTTTGTTTTATTTTCTAGAAATATGAAACTAATGTTGGGAGCCAGGGCTCTCAACTCTCTCGAGGGGAGAAACAGCGCATTGCTATTGCTCGGGCCATTGTACGAGACCCTAAAATCTTGCTACTAGATGAAGCCACATCTGCCCTAGACACAGAAAGTGAAAAGGTACGTGTTAGTTTTCTAAACTCTTAGGTCACTAGAGATGAGTCTTTTCTGGAAGATTTGTACACATGAAATGACACTAACACTATTTTCAGTTTCTTATTCATTTGTAGTAGAAACTGACAATATTTTTCTTTGGAAGCAAAAGACATAATTTATAAATAGCAGTCTAACAGGGCTACTGCCATTAAAAAGAACTGTACTTTAAAATAATTGTTCTATAAGGTACTTTAAGTTAAATGACATTTTTTCAAAGGCAAATAGTTTTCTTACATTAATTAAAACAATTAGGTAATCTGTGAAACATAACATATTTTATAGTTTTTAAATAATGTGACAGAGTAAGTAGGCCGTATACAACACCTAAAAGGAGGTGGTAGCCATGTGGAGTTTCCATAGTAGAACATGTAGTCGAGAAAAGAACAACTATGAATTCAGAGTTTATGATCTAAGTCTTTAAAATCGAGATTCTATTTTGGAGTGCACTCAAGTGTCCAAGGAAACCATTAACTGCCCCATGCTTGCTCTTTGGTTTTATCTTAGTAAATTGGACAATTCAGTATTGTAAAATTACACAATAACATACTATTTAGCTCATTCTTGCTTCACTGAACTTTCTCAGTGCATGGGCTACAATTCAAATAAAGCATAGATACATTGTCTGTGCAGCCATTTGCTTACTCCCCTTTAGTGCTCAGTCTTTGGGGTTAGCCCTAAGCACAGAGCTGTTGCTCAGGTGGTATTTGGGATGGACCCTCACAGCAGTGGATGGGGAACAACCCTGTGTCTTTGTATTGAATCTCCATCTTCCTTTTGTAGACTGTGCAGCTTGCTCTGGACAAAGCCAGAGAGGGTCGGACCTGTATTGTCATTGCCCATCGCTTGTCTACCATCCAGAACTCAGACATCATTGCTGTCATGTCACAAGGGGTGGTGGTTGAAAAAGGGACCCATGAAGAACTAATGGCCCAGAAGGGAGCATACTACAAGCTGGTCAGCACCGGAGCCCCCCTCAGTTGACCTGACTCAAGACCCTCACACACAGATAATAATGAATCAAGTCCAGGAGGGCTGCAGGTTGTGGTACTTAGACAGAGAATCATTAATGTTTTACAGACATCATCATCCACCGGGATCTAAGCTAATTTCGAGTGACCTTCAGTAATAATTCAGTTTGAAATGTCTATGTAGAAAAGAGAGAAGCTAGGGTCAGAGTAAGTGAAAATCCAAGGTCAGGCGGCTGCTTACCTACTACCCAGTGCTGCTCTGGGTGGGAGCTGATTGTTGTCATCATCCAGGACTTAGTGAGAGGACATGGAGTCCTCTTCTGGGACAGAGAACTAGCTTTTGACTTGTGAAAACTGCTTGTGCATTGAGCCTGCTGGGTAATCCGTACTCAACAGTTGTTGGAACCAGATCAAGGTCAAGAACAAAGGACATAAGGCTATTGGTATTTCTTGATTAAGTTTTACTTGTTTTCTATATGGAAGCAAATCCATTTACCTCTAATCCTGTGGGTAGAGAAAGGAGCATTTTCACGTTCTGGAATCTCTCAGTCTGGGAGAGGGCAAAGGGGAGCTACGGAATAGTAGAGGGTACCAGTCAGGTGTATGGACTTAGACTGAAGACTCGGGGTGTTGGTGTCATCACACACTACAGCTGGATCTGCCAGTGTGGAGCAGGACTGTCTTCCAGGACTTCTACTATTCATTTCTTGCCCCTGTATCGCCTGATGTCCCTTATTCCTATGAAATCCTAGAAAAACATCCACGTTTGTCATTTTCTTCAGAATACCACTAAATACCACTTCTTATGGTATCAAAGAAGGCGTGTTGCCTCGGGAATAAAGAAAATTTCAAAATCATGCCAGGAAAAAAATGTGTGAGCTAAATTTGTGACAATGGATTTCAAAGACAAGAGAAATTTGACATGTAATCTGTTAGCTAGGCAAAGCCTGTAGGCACTTTCCTACCACAGACTCCTGGGAAGGCTAGGATGCAAAAGTCTCAGGGTCCTTCTAGAAGGAGGAGGCAGAGGGACAGATGAGCCCAAAGGTGGACTTCTTACACAGGCTGAAAACCTGTGTAAATTTTGTAGGTGCACAGCCCACTCCTGCAGCAATGTCCAGTTCCAGATGAACACTAGCTACTGCTTCCCTTGGCCACAGGCAGGCTTGAGTGTAGGGACATAAACTACAGCTGAAGGGGTGAGTCATCTGCAAGAGATGAAGGACTGGGTATAAGATTACAGATGAACAGGAAATCGTGCAGCTGCCCTGTCTGGCAGAGCATCAAAGAATTACTCTCTGGCTGGAGCAATTGGTCAGTATAAAAATGAAAGGCCTATGGTCTGGTGCTAGGGAGACAGCAAGAAAAATGTCCTGTCCACTCACCACCCTACCCTGAAGTCCAACAACATGCTGCCACCGAGGCTGCTCTTCTCTGGCTGTTCAGTGTCTCTCTCAGGAGGAAACAGACCAGCTAGGATTAGCAGGATACACTTGAACAAGTAAAGCAAAAGCTACCACAACAGAGCACCAGGAGAAAGGAGGTGACAGATAACAGACAAAGCAGAGATTAGGAAAACACTGAGATGAGACAAAACAGTTCTGTCTATTCAAATAAAAATAAAGGTCTATGAAAATGACTACACACACACACACACACACACACACACACACACATACACACACACACGACACTCACATGCATGCACACACATACATTATACATACACACACATTAAATATGTAGAAACAGCTCATGATAAAATAAATGAAAAATAACAGGGAAAAAAAAAGGCAAAAAGGGGTTAGGGATTTAGCTCAGTGGTAGAGCGCTTGCCTAGCAAGCGCAAGGCCCTGGGTTCGATCCTCAGCTCCAAAAAAAAAAAAAAAAAAAAAAAGAAAAAGAAAGAAAAGAAAAGTAACAGGACAGCTCAAGGCCTGTTTTCCATGGGCCATACTGTCATGGCAACACCTCCTCTCTTCCACCTTCCTTCCAAGTCCATCCAGCTTGTAATTTCATCTGCCCGTGCCCCCCAAATGAACTTCTGCTGACAGAGGAAGACTGAGCTGTGATGTTTTGAAATGGACGATTATTGTCGCTGCTGTTATTTGTCATTTGGTGTTTCCTGGCAAATAACTGCCAAGGTGGGTTAGCAAGTTAACCTGAAAGGTCAGAATTGCTGCAAATGCCACGCTGGGAAGGCAGAGGGTGGAGGAACACCTCTAGTTAAGGAAAAGAGCAGGGACAAGTACATTTCAGGATAAATGACTGCTAACAAGGAACTAAGCTCTGTAGTCAACACAGGCCCATCCTCAACCCTTGAATAAGGAAGAAGACTACAACTCACTTATTTAGGTTTGCAGAGGGAGAGGATGGGGTGTTTTCTGGGAGGTTGCCTCTTTCCTAGGAAGGCATCTGTGGGGCATGCAAGAGGAATAAATAAAGTTGTCCTGTTAAATAAAGTGATTCTAAGTAATTGATGAGAAGGAGAGGACAGACCGGACAAGTTGCTTCTGGTTGTGGTGTTTATCGCAGCAATAGAAGCCTGATGGATACAACTGATCCCCTGATTCTTTCGTCCAAAGCTCTTTCAACTTTAATTGCTCTGCATCTGCTCCACGTGCATGTGGAATAAAGCATCTCAGTGACAGGAGACAATGAATTTAGAGCTGCATGCAAACATGCAACTTTGGCAATGGAAGTATTCATTTAGAAATGGGGAGCCTGGAATATTTGATACTGTGTCCTAGTAGAGGAAAATGCATGGGATCCCAATTAAGAGTATTTTGTCATATATTAGTAAAGAGCTAAATTTCAGATTTCTATGTTAAGAAATACTGGTGGATTTGTGAGGTGGCTCAGTGGGTGAAGACACTTGCTGCCAAGCTGATGACCTGAATTTGATCTTCAGGTCCCACATAGTGGAAGAAGAGAACCATAATAGACTCCTACAAGTTGTCCTTTGACCCACATACACATACCATGGTGCATGCATGTGTGCACAAAGGCATTCACGTGTATATGTGCACACACACACAGAGGGAGAGAGACAGACAGACACATGCACAGTAAATACATAAATATAGTTTTTAAAGCTATCCACCTTTAAAAAAAAAAAAAAAAAGAAGAAGAAATGGTCAGAACATTTTCACAGGGCTGGCTTTGGGTCTAATCTCATTCATTTACCTAAGGGTTTGGTTGATTATATATTTCTTATGCATGCAAATCTCTCTGTAATCAGGCCACAGAAAGATGTCAGTAGAGAATTTTAAAAGAACTGCAAATTTCATTGCTGTTTCCTAGCATACTTACAGAGCAATTTGCATACACACAGGCACCATTGTAAAATAGGCGTTATGTTCATTTGTATTTTTCTGAATTTCGAGAGCAAGTGAATAATCTCACCTGCATATGAGATGACAAGTGAAAGGAACTTCAATAAACAACCAAACTCAATTGCAATCTCTTTCAAACTGTGTTCAATTAAATGCCCAATTAATTTAAATGGATAGACTGTAAATAAAATAATGCACATGATTATCATCTAATTAGCACTGGCCAGCATTAAAATGTGCTCATTATTGAGTTGTATAGTATCCTAAGGCTCATAATTAGTAATCAGGGTGTACGTGATTGGCATGGGTAGCTGCTCGGATGTAGCTACTCAACCCAATAAATCAGAGTTAGGACGAAATGTGCCTTATAAAAGAAAAGAAGGATACATAACCAGCTGGTGAATCCACAGTTTTCTCCTCTCTATAATTCAGGTGCAATTCCTACTCTCAGACACAGAGTGATAAATCTAAGAACAACAGAACCTCTATAGAAAACGAAAAATGTGCACTTAAGATGAAACAGGAAGTCCCCATAATCACCATGAAAGAATACAAAAAGGAAAAAAATGCACAAAAATACCACATTGCGTTCATTAGCTGGGAGTATGGAGTTCTATTATACAAAGTACAGAATCAAAGTAAAGATAAGCAAGGTCTTAAACTTTTATGAAAGTTGAAAATTCTAATAATCATTTCCACATGACTGTAAAGCATTTTGTAATTTAGAGAGTATACCTTGCCTTTACAATTTCAATATGTTAGTGTGAAATCATCAGGCTGCAGAGGACAGACACCATGGAGGTCATATTTGTTGTTTTTTATATACATGAAGCCATCATGGCAGGTGCTGTTGATTGGCTACACTGCTTTCCTTTGTTTTCTCTATTACAAGGGCCAGGGTTTCATTACCTTTTCAGAATCTCATGCAGCTAGCGGTCAGGTGATCCTGGAGGCTTCTGAAACACAGGCACTAGGCTCTGTGTGGGCTTTTCCTTCCTAAATAAAGCCTGGGCAGGGAAAACAGCTGTTTCCCTTCTTGTCTGGATGCAAGCAGCCATACTGTGGTCATTTGGACAAAGACGATGGAACACTACGGTAGCAGAGGAAAAAAGACAAAAAGCCTGGTTCATGTATCCCCTAGCTGATTCACCAGCCTTGGCTGTTTACCTCAACCACCTTGATAAAAGACAAAAAGGCACATTTTGCTTGCATAAGGCCCTGGAATAGTTTGTTGTGGTTGTTGACTGTGAATAAACACAGGTTTACAACAGATTCTTATTTATGAGAATATCGAAGAATAAGTATATGGAAAACTAAGCTATACTATGCTTAAATGACCTTCAGATATGACCTTTATATTGAGAGATATTCTAAAGTGATTTTTGCTTATTTTTTTGTGTCTTTGGAGGCAGGTTCTTGTTATCTAACTAAGTCAAGCCCAGAACAGTCTATATATCTCAGATTACCTAGAACTCATGTTTCTCCTGCCTTAATCTCCAAGTGCTGGGATGACTAGCATGTGCTATCAGGTCTGGCTTTTAGAATGATCTCCAAGTTACTAATATAAAGGAGGAACCAGCTCATCTGTTTGTAAGTTACTATTGTGGAAAGGATGGTGGATGTTCCTGTAGCTTATTTTAGTGGCTTTTCAAAAAATATTTCACCTCCCCTGCTTTAAATAAAGGAAGTTGTTAATTAGGTATTTCATAAGACATGTTGGAACTATGATGGTTATATTCTCTATGCCTCATTAAGTGTATTGGGCTTACATTGGGAACGTCTATGTTGTTCCCATCTTAAATGGTCTTATGGTCTTATAATAAAAAAACCTAGAGCCAGATATCAGGGTGAAAGCTGAAAGGTCAGAGAAGCAGAGCAAGCCACAGCCACCACCTATTACCTCACAAACTCCATGAATCCTCTGACTGAAATCCTCTGAGTTCTCACCCGAAAGGGTCTCAGCTAAACTGCTTTAGTTCCTGATTCCTCATGCCTTATATACCTTTCTCCACCCTGCTGTCACTTCCTGGGATTAAAGGCGAGTGTGCTTCCCAGTACTGGGATTGAAGTTGTGTGCCACCACTGCCTGGCTGTTTTCAGTGTGGCCTTGAACTCACAGAGATCCACATGATCTCTGCCTCCCGAGTGACAGGATTAAGGGTGCGTGCCACCACTGCCTGGCTGCTATGTCTAATCTAGTGGCTGGCTCTGTCCTCTGATCCTCAGGCTGAAAGACCCCCAGTGGAGATCTTCCCTCAGGGGAGACCCCAAACCCAAGGAACACGCCGAGACCACGGATCAGATGCAAACAGCAAGAGGGTTTATTCAAATGTGCAGGTACCTGGGGCGACAAAGTCTCTGGGAAGACTTGCGCGCCTTCCTAGGGGAAGGGGGACTTCTTATAGAGTCCTAGGAGCAGAAGCACGGTTACAGAAGCGAGAAGCATAGTTACAGGGTTCCCATTGGTTAATTCAAATAAGGCCAGGGTGAACTTGGGGACTATCTTTAATTTTCAATAATGTGCAGCTGTTTGTTCTCCAAGGCCAGGTAGCCAATTATAGATATCTTGTTCTGACTCAAGGTTTTTTCCTCCCAAGACCGGGTGTTTGATATCTCCTGCTTTGACTCAAGGTTACTTTTTCAATTATCTCTCTCAAGGCCGTTTCTTAGGCTAAGTTACTGAGACGGGGGGGGGGGGGGGGCATTTCAAGGCAAGCTTTATTAGGGTACACAGTGTGTCACCATACATCTGAATTCCATCTAAAGGTTATAAACAATTGGAAAGAAAGTATATGAAGGAGAGGGTATACTTGAAAGGATAGATAGAAAGACAGGAAGTCACGTTACCAATCAACTCATAGCCAGTTTTGGTCTCAATTCAGTTCTCTCAAGTCTCCAAGATAGGAGTATTCCAAGGGTCTATTAGGGTTACAGCAGATGGCTGGGAGCCAATAGACTCCTCTGGGTAAAGGCTATGGTACTCTATGATAGCTGTGTATGACCCCAGGGCATGACTTCATCCCTACACCTCTAGTACCCAAAGACACTTGATTAATGCTAACTGAATGGTTGGAAAGTTAGAAAAGAAAAGCCCAATTTGACCCTGAGGTGATCTTTGAATAGTTTTTGAAAATGTTTTCTAATATTTCTTTTTCATGGTCATTCTCAAATGCCTTGGTATCATAACATTAACTGATAGAGTTTTGTTACATTCAAGAAGCACTTTTCAACAGCTTAAAAAATTAAAGTATTACTTTACCTTTATATTTTTAAATTTTTTAAAAATAAAAATAATTGCATCATTTCCCTCCTCTCTTTCCTCCATCCAAACCCTCCATATCTCTTTCAAATTTTTGGTGTTTTTTTTTTCACAATAATTGTTGCTATATACACAAGTTTATATTATATATTCCTAAATACATAAATGTACCTTGCACAGTTTGTATATTGCTACTTGCATGTATGTTTTCAGGGTTGATCATTTGATATTGGATAACCAGTTGGTTGAGAGATGCATAATCAGAAAACTTATGAAAACACTAGATCAAACCGAGTCACTTTCCTCACACAGCAAACATCTCCAACCTCACGAAAGAGTTCTCTTTCACTCATCCTAATGTATATATGTTTTTATATCTGCTAAGTATCTCTTCTAGCAAGAATTTCCATCTTAAGGTGTCGAGGAAGAATGGAATTGGTAATTTAACTATAAGAACAATCAGTGGGCATGAAGTCTATGAATATTCTCGTGTTAATAATTTTGCCTCATTATATCGGTTGAATTATTTCACATCTTTATGTATTTTCTCTCACAGTTCTAAAACTTGAATTTTAATTGGTACAGAATGTTTAAAGGCCCAAATGTATTTTATAGATCCAAAATTATTTAACAAAAGAGCAAATTGCAAATCAGATTATAGCCCTTTTAAGAATTTATAGCCTTATTCATTTCATTAAGTAAAATTAAAACAGTATCTATGAAACACATTTGCCTCAGCCTTTCCTATCATCTTTCTTGCTCCTTTTTATAGAGAAATGGCAACAATATTCCTATGTCTTCCACCAAGACAGTGCTTCACTAGAGCAAACCAAAGAGGAATTTGAGAAAGCGCGAGAGTTTGAATCTAAAATGCCCCCTATAAACTCAGTTTGTAGATTTTTTGCGCTATATGTATGGGGGGTGCGCTATAGAACCTTTAGGAGACAGGCTCTGGCTGGAGAAAGTGGGTGGTGGGTGGGGTGGGCCTTTAAGTTGATAACCATTTCCTGTCACCACACTGCTTCTTATTCATGGAAACATAAGCAAGTAGCTGTAGTTAGGGTTTTCCTGCCTGCCCACAGTCAGGACAAATCTCTCTCACCCGCCAGGCCCACAGTCCCTCAGACCCAACCAAGTAAACACACAGAGACTTATATTGTTTACAAACTGTATGGCCGTGGCAGGCTGCTTGTTATCTGCTTCTTCTATCTTAAATTAACCCATTTCTATTAATGTATATTTTGCCACATGGCTCATGGCTTACCAGTGCCTTACATCTTGTCATATCAGCAGCTGGCCATTTCTCTCTCCTTCACCTTCCCCTTCCCAGAATTCTCCTCTCTCCTTGTCCCGCCTATACTTCCTGCCAGGCTACTGGCCAAACAGCATTTTATTTATACAGATCAATATCCACAGCAAGTAGCTGCTACCAGCTCTTGCCACCATGGATCCATCCACGTGCTGCCACGCCTTCCCCATGGAGACTGTGTCCCCTCAAACCAGGAAGCAAAGTAAGTCTTTCCTCCCTTAAGTTGGTTCTCATTGGGCTTTTGGTGGCAGTGATGAGAAGTGACTAATATAGGGAGCCAGAGAATATCATTTTTGATTGAATGTGAACCCTAGTCACAGCTGGAATGAACTTTCCGATCTGAGTCTGTACTACATGCCTTAGTTAGGGCTTCAGGAAACTATTATTCTGCTTAATGGAGGAAGTATCAAATCGCCCTCTCAGTTCACACCTCTCTATCTGTAGATGAGTGCACTTCTCAGACTTCATCAGAGAAGTTTCTTTGTGCAGTGGATGGTGGTGAACTCAGAAACTCAAAACTGCTCACAGAGAACCAGTGACTGAAATGCTCAGCCTAAGATGGGGCATCTCTAGCAAATTGCCCCTCTCCCAAAGCCCAGGGACCACAGAGGAAGAAGAGGTGGGCAGCTGGAAGAGCCAGAGGTTGAGGAGGATTGGGACAAAAAAGCTGTTTTCTGGACTACTGGATTCATGAGCTTAGTTGCCTGCACATGATCAAACCAGTCATTCTAGCATGGAGGTGCTGTGGATATCGCTCTGTGTAAATAAAATTCTGATTGGCCAGTGGCCAGGCAGTTAGTATAGGCAGGACAAGAGAGAAGAGAATTCTGGGAAGTAGAAGGCTGGGGAGAGACACTGCCAGCCGCCGCCGCCATGAAAAGCAACATGTAAAGACACTGGTAAGCCATAAGCCATGTGGCAAAGTATAGACTAACAGAAATGGGTTAATTTAAGATAGAAAAGGTAGATAACAAGCAGCCTGCCACGGCCATACAGTTTCTAAACAATGTAAGTTTCTATGTGCTTTCTTGGTTGGGTCTGAGCGACTGTGGGACTGGTGGGTAAGAGAGATTTGTCCTGACTGGGCCAGGCAGGAAAACTCTAACTACATGGAGGAGAATGGGGTGTGGTTCATGGTCTCCCACCCACAACTGAGGCTCTATGGACAGTTTATTCCTTCTGAGTGAGGGAAAGTCACTTGTCTTTAAGGCTGTGGTCCCTGGTAGGTTGACCAGGCTCCAGTACATGGCCTCACACTCAGGAGTACACAGCCGCACAAACCGGACTCACTCAATGTCCTAGTTTGTTTTCCGTCGTTGTATAAACCACTAACTGGAAATGACCTGGGGTGGGGGGAGGGTTTATTTGAGTTACAGGTTATAGGCCATCATTTCGGGAAGCCAGAGCAGAAGGTGAAGGCAGGTGGGGGTAGATCTGGAAGAGCTTGCTACGGGAGGAGTGAATATAGGCTCAGCTTTGAATGCTTGCTCTGAAGTTGAAGTGGATGTGATTGGGGAGGATTGGGCGTGGCCTTGTTGGAGGTATATTACTGGGGGTGGGCTTTGAAGTATCCAAAGCCAGTTAGGATGTTTTCTCTCTCTCTCTCTCTCTCTCTCTCTCTCTCTCTCTCTCTCTCTCTCTCTCTCTGCCTCATGCCTGTGGGATCGGATATAAGTTCTCAGCTACTGCTCCAGCACTATGTCTGTCTGCCTACTGCCACACTCCCATCATGATGGCCACAGACTCTTGCCCTCTGGAACCATAAGCCTCTAAATTAAACGCTTTCTTTCATATGTTGCCATGATCATAGTGTCTCTTCAAAGCAAGAGAAAAATAACTAAGAAGTATGATAATACATTGTATGATGTTCGCAAAGAACAAAATTATTTTTTAAATATTTAGTAAACTTACACTGCCTTTTAAATGGCCTCAGAATGACAGTCTAGAGCCACACTGGGATGTAAGACTGATGGTGCTTGTCCAAAGGGATGACTGCTAAACTCCATGAAGTCCTTTGTACATCTACTGCCTTTGAATTTGCTGGCATCTACCCACTGCATTCTAATGCTGTCTGGTATACACCAATTGAGCTATAACTGTGCCTCCTGATTGGCCAGGATGGGAAAGGCAGAAACACACCAAAGCTAAGGGAATAAGATGCGCAGTAACACCTCAGGACAGGCAGAATACTTGCTTCTCCTTTGTTGAGTCAACGCAGTCTGTAGACAAGAAAGCATTGACAGTTCCTCTACTCTTTCACCCACCCAAAATTTTAATGGCAGAGCTAGGAATAATTGTGAGGAAAAGACATCTCAAGGACTACATGTTTTTAATGTAGAATTGCTAAACTTAGAGATATCAGCATCTGTTACAGCAGTGGTGGGTAAAACACCATCCAGTTAAAAGCAGGATGCCTGGTCATGGAAGACAGCCTGGGCAACACTGTTTACAAAACAAAGCCTGGGGCTTGGAAAGTCAATTTTAGAATGAGAGTCAGAGTGTGATTGAGCCAAAATGTGTGCTACAGTAGATAAGAGCTGGGAGAGGGACTGTGCTTTTCATTCAGGGGTGGGCTCTTTCTCAGGTACACATGTCTCCTGCTCTTCCTACATGGTTCCCAGATGATCCCAGGGAAGGGGTTCAGCCCTCATCTGGCCCAGCACCCTTAATGAAATGCTGGGCTTTGGGAGTCAATGTAACCCCTGGGTTGTGCCACAAACCTAAGCCAGCAGGACACCAGCCACCAACCACATTCTTTCATTTCCCAGGCCTGTCCTGGGAGCCTCTCTCGGAGGGAGCAACAGTCATTGAACTCAAGGCAGACTATCTTCAGAAATCACGTGGCAAAATGTTGGAGGAAAAGAAAAGATCCTAAGAAATTCAAAATTTATAACAGAACAGAATTAATTGGTTTTGTGCTAACCTTTATAACCTCAATCTCTGAGTTTTCTCCCTACTTTAGGGAGCTCACTTTTGTGCTGTCTGAAGAAATGAGACGTGGTGGTTCCTTTTAAATTATTATTGCGATCTTCATCAAAGGACAGCAGAGACAGTAATTAGTACTCTTCACAAACCAGCCTCACATTTGACATCAACTGCATGTGTCCTTTGCAGAGCCCCAAATGAAGCATTTATTCTTAGGATTTTCTCATGGGTTGTCACTGGAGTTGCTTCTGGATCTTTCTAACACTCAAGTTCTTTTCATGGAAATAGGAAGAGGACTGTAAAGCACTGATAGAGTAGCATCACCTGGCCTTGACGGGGAGAGTCATCAGATGGCACAGTAAAGATAAGCGGATGCTTAGGGACAGCTCCTTAGTTGCTTGGCAACATTAGATTCAGGTATTTATCCAAAAATGCTGCCTACAACTTACAAAGAGACCAAGGCTATGAACAAGGACAAAGTCTTCAGGGCAACTGGATACTTGGAGAGTGTTTGTGAGCAGTTTCTGAATGACCACATAAGCACTGGTATCAGACATACATGTATGCTAAACTAGGAAAACTTGGTCAGAAGGTTGTCCAGTTATCCAGAATATGGCCATAATTATGGGCAAAACACACAGTTTTGTTGCCATTAGGTTCCCCAGACAAGGTGCAGGGAGGATGAAGCCAGGCTCCTCAGCGACAAAACTGAGTTCAGGGAGACCAAGGCGGCCAAAGCTCACAGGATGAAGCCAGGGAGAATGGGTCCAGCCTCTGCAGAGGTACCTGTGGAAAACGCTGCAGAGCCCAATATTAACCTGCTACAGATTCCCTACCTCACCTTAATGTAGTCTGGGAATAGGAGACAATATGAATTTTGTTTTGCTTTGTTTTCAAGGAAAAGCGCTGTGGAGTTGGACTTGTAATACCCACTTCAATAGGTACTAGACACACATTTAAATTAACTAAGAATTACATTTTATACTACCTGTGCTGGCTATTCTTACATCAACTTGACACACAAACTAGAGTTATCTGAAAGGAGAGAACCTCAACTGAGAAAATGTCTCCATAAGATCTGGCTGTAATGCAACGCATTTTGCTAAAGCAAAAAAAGGGGAAACTAGGGACTCATCATTCCTCTCCTCATTCTATTCTTTCCCTTGTTTTATATATTTTAAATTTTTTATCAGTGGATTCTGCTGGAGTATCCACTGCAGATAAGCACTGGAGGGCTCCTGTTGCAAATCACCCTCTGGAGCGATGGAAGGACCTTTCTACTGACACTTAGAGGGGACCCGATCTGGTGTTGGTGTGGGCCCAGGGTTCTGTTTATGTCTTTCCTCAGGAAAATGAGGTTCCTCATTGGGTTCCTGAGTGCTGTGTGCACCCTGTGACTGCAGCTGAAGCCCAACATGGCAGAGACCTATTGGGCCTTCGTGAAAAACTCTCCCCTTCCTATGCCAATGGGGATTGAGAGCCCAATATGGCCAGCTTTGGCAAGCATTAATGTAAGCCTAAGAACTGTAGCCATGTGGCTGAATTCTCCAAAAGGTAATGTATGGTAACTGCTTTTTCAAGTATGTTTGAGAATGTGTCACCCAGACACCTTGGAGATTAAGGATAACCCTGAAGGTCACTGACCTCCATTTATTAACAGTAGCATGCCAGCTAAGCATTTTCATTTTCACAATCCTATTCAAGCTGGAGTAGTACCTACTTTTCAGGAGTGGCTCTGTGAAACATTTATTGGCCTCCTAAAATTCATTTAGCCCCCTTTGAAGATATCTTAAAATTTGTGAGCCTGAATATAGCCATTATGAGACCATTAGTTCTGCTCCTTGTGAGCTGCCTGCTTTTTCTTTATGGTTCTTAGTTGTTCTTTTGCAGAACTGCCAGCTTAAGTCTTGCTGGGATCAAGAAAAATGGGCCTTGGTGGTTCATGTTCCTGGAGTTGCGGCCATGCCAATGGAGACCCACATGCTCCAGAAGAGAATTTGACATTGCTGCTGCCGTTGTTGCTATTATAACAGCGGTGACCACTGCTACTACTGTTTCAAGGATTGCCATTTCATAATTGGTTACTACAGCTAGCACAGTGGGGACCCTGGCAGCAAAAGTAGCTACCACAGTTAGTTAATCTTTCATTCTATTGGGCATGACAAATTTAAATCAATAGTTATATACACTTCGATTGGCTTTGAAAGTTATAAATTTACAAACTCAAGTTCCATTTGCTTTTGGGATACCATCTTACAAGGACTCCAATTTGCAGTAAGGCTTGTTAAGGAAGGGAATGGCTCAGTTGCCTTTAGCCTACTGGCTATGGGTGGGTTAGGACTTTTCCAACACACAGATTGCAAGCCCAGTGTCACTTGGAGATCTTTGGCAACAGTTAACCCTGCAGCTCACACACAATTGAGCCTGTATGATAATGAGTATTCAGAGACAGGTAATACCTGGGGGGCGCTCACCAACCTAAGACAGAGCGCCTGTGTTGCTTGGGCAGGTGTCTCCATGACTGGTAAGGTGGCCTGCTGACATCCCATGCAACCTAAGTCAGAAGCTCATTTTTTAGTAAAGGGGGGGGATCCACAGGGCCCTGGCCCCCGTTTTGGGTAACTGTTGCCTTGCTTGCTGACCTTGACCTTGATGTCCTCCCTATGCTAATTCCCTGTGTGGTTCCACCCTCCTGAATGCTTAAGGGAAGTTCCTTGTCTGTGTATCCTGCATATTGGGCGTTAACAACTTAGATGTAAGATTGTAAAACATCAGAAGCAAACTTCTGCCCTCCAGGGTTCTCCCATTGTGCTTTAAGCCTGTATTTAAGACCTCCCCCCTTCTTCAATAAACGGCACTGGGGGGGAGATCTGGCTGTAATGTATTTTCTTAATTAGTGATTGATAGGACAGGGCCCAGCCCATTGTGAGTGGTGCCATCCTTGGGCTGGTGGTCCTAGGTTCTATAAGAAAGTAAACTGAACAATCCATGAGGAACAAGCTAGTAAGCAGCACCCCTCCATGGCTTCTGCATCAGCTCATGCTTCCAGGATCCTGCCCTTTTTGAGTTCCTGTCCTGACTTAATTAATGATGAACAGCAATATGAAGTATAAGCTGAACAAACCCTTTTCTCCACAACTTGCTTTTGGTCATGGTGTTTCATTGTAGCAATAGAAACCCTAACTAATACAATAAACTTCCTTGGTTGTATTACCTGCATTTTAAGAGCTTAGTGGTCACATGAGCCAGTAACTACAATATTATACAGAAGCAAATACCTTTATCATTCTAAAAAGTTCAATCAAAAACTTCTGGGGAAAGTAGTTTGAAAATATTTAATGAATCAAAACTTTTTAAATGATTTTTTACTTTTTTTTTTTTTTTTTTACCAAGAGTTTTTTTGTGTGTGTCCATTTAGTACAAATTTTATGCTAAAAAAAAAATTGGACCTGTAAAAACTTAGAGTCTTGAATTTCAAGAATGTCTTATGACATTTTAAGCCCTCTGTTGTAGGGACATGCACACAGAGATGGCACCAACTTGACCTTCTAAGGCAGAAGCCCAGTCAATAGCCTATCAAAAGAAAGTGACTCAACACTCCTCTTGGTAGCTACTTTTAACAATGATAAATTCTCTTGCATTTCTCCTCAAATGCATGTTTGATTGGGACAGCTTCTTAAGCCACTTGTCTAGGTTTTATCATCCTGACAGCTCATGATATTGACATTTTTCTCTTGAATATGCAGATGCGTAGACACTGTGAATAGATGGATCTAGTAAGTCAAATGAGCTCAATTTTGCTTATTTCTTGTGAATAAATTGAAAGCCGAAGTCTTCTCCATCATGATTAGAATCAGGCATTTTCTCCAAGGCTGTACAGAGCTGTTCCTCCTGCTGCCTAAGCAATTTCAATCACAAAAGCAAATTGCCTCCATATGGATTCCTCCAGGAGATTTCAACTAGATGGAAAGAAAACAAATCTCCTCACTGGGGACTCAGAGGCTTCATGGTAGACGGGGGTGGAGTTGTTGGAGATTAATTATTGAAAATAAGCCGTGCCTCATCCCATTTCCCCTTTGAGCATCACCTGACATCTAGCAGACAGCTGTGTAGGGTAGCTGAAGAAAGTTCCCCTCTGGGAACCTACAGGTGCCCTGTAGAACAGAATGTCCTGCCTATTGCTGCCCCAGTCCCTCAGGCCCAGGTGAGAGAAGGCTCAGAGTGTGCTTGGATGGAGGATTCAAGATGAACATTCCTGACTCTATAGGAAACTTCAAAAGAAGGCTCAGAGGGAAGCAGACCTCTTCCATTTGCAGAAGATGTGGCAGGGCAGACAAAACGCAATGTGCTGAGGACTATGGTAGCCTTGTGCAGGTACAGTGGCAAGGAACGGCAGAGAAATAAACAGGAACAAGTCTCTCCTACTTCTTTCTCCCCAGTTCCCCAATCAACACAAGATGGATTTATTCTCAAGTAAAAGCTTCTTTTGCCCTAGGTTTTCCCCCAACTAAGGAATCAATTACCTTTTAAAAAAGAACGCTAGTTAATCTGTCATATAAAACCAACAGTACATTTTCTGTAAACACACTTGGAAAACAGCCAATTATTAGGTGTTAGAGATGTTATTTTCCATGATTGCTATCAAATAGCCTTCCCTTCAACTGGTATGTTTTCATACATATTCATGACCTATTTAATATATCATTACCAGAAGTAATTCATGTATAACACTCTTGAGAAGAGTCACCGAGTATATTGTAGGAGACCACAGGCTATCAATATGTAGCAAAGACAGACTCACAATCTTTGAACTTGATCAGAAAGACATAGTTATCAACTTAAAGTCTAGAATTCAATGAGGAAGAAAATATATTGCTGAGAGTCAGAATAACATTAATAACCCACAATTAACTTTCTGAAGTAAAGCACAGAGATCAGTCCAAATGAGCCAATGCACAAGTATTTAATAGTTTTTCTGAGGCAGAAGAATTTGATCTTCCTGATTTTGAAAGACTTGACTCCTAAAAGTAAAATATGGGGATGCCACAGCAAAGAAAGGAGGCTTTTCTGGTAAACAGTAATCCAGTGGCTTGCCTCCAGCAGTTTACTGAAACACTGACAAGCACTACTACAAAACAGAGAGCAGCAGGTAAGAGTTAGCAGAGACAGGAGCTTGCTCTGCTCATTTGCCCTGGCTGTTCTTGTGTGTCACATACACAGTCATTGCTGGCCTGGAAAAGACTCTATTCTGGACCTAAGTCAAATAGATGTATAGGAGTCTTATACGGCAATCATAGACACTAAATACATCTATCTGCTCTTACTGACTTTTTTAACTTCTTAAAAATAGAGAAATAAATCATGGTCATAGAGATATGTATCAGAAGTCTTGGGTTCTAACTCCGGTTCTAACACGACATCATTACAGGCAAGTTGCTTGATCTGAATGGACCTCCATTTCTTTATCAGACACATGAGGAGACAGGATTTGACTGTGGACACCTCTAAAAGGCCCATGGGAGCCAGAAGCAACTAGGTTTTTACATGATAGAAGCATCAAACACTGGAGGGTCTGTGGAGTGCTACAGAGTATGACAGAGAGAGAGAGAGAGAGAGAGAGAGAGAGAGAGAGAGACAGAGACAGAGACATCACGATTACTAGGACAGTCAGAACTCAGTCCCTGCCAATTGTCTACATGGGTTATGCCATATTATCAGGTTTGTCAAGAAAAAAATAGATGTGATTACTTCTGGTCAAATACTGTTATTTTAAATGCCACTGGGAAAACACACTAAATCTATGTTTGTGGGTGGGGCAGGACCTGTAGCCACCATGTTGTGACCTTTGCAGAGATGTTTCCAGCATCTCTGCTCTGTGGTTCTACTGAGAAATGCAGGAAGTAGGGGATCCTGGGAGCCCAGAGCACTGCAGGCACAGCTCTATTTAATCTTCTTCTCCCTGGCTCTCATTAACATATGGATACAGTAAGGAACTAGAGCCACCACAGTCAGTGGGATGGATGCACTTTTACAGAAAGACAGGAGGTAAAATAAAGGTTCTGTGTGAGTTGGGATCTTGATGAGGTGATAAAGTTGTAATGTGGTCAGTGAGGTCACGGCACAGAGCAACCGGAAGCTCAGCCTGCAGCCATTTTCTCCCCGGCAGCTCATAAGGAACATTTTTGAGTTGATGGCAAAACCCAAGCCAGAGAGGACCCCGAGGTTTCTCACAAGTCCAGCAAAAGGTGTGCTGTCCATGTGGATCCAGTCAGGGTTGGCACACCACTTTTTGGCTATAGGCACAGACCACAGCAGGTCAATGTCGAGCAGTCTGAGAAGCAGGTAAAAGCCAAGTGCAAATAGGAAGAGGAAGATGTTGGTCTTCAGGTACATATTCAAGCTGGCCATGTGGATCCCTGGAGTGTGTTCAAAGGCCTCTGCTACTAGCATCCCTAGGGATTGCAAAGAGATACTGCCATGAGTGTGTGACCCTGAGTCTTTCAGGAATCTTTCCCCTCTGCACTGGGAAGGGCTTTAGACACCTAGGTTCTAACAATTTCCTAAAGTGTTTTCAGACATTAATTGAAAACAGGATAGTCCCATGGTCTTTCCACTACCTACACTGGCCAAGATGGATCAGTTAGAAGTCAGTATCATTGAATGACAACCCATTTTACAGGCAGAACACTAAGTAACACTAAGCAGTCACACAATAAGAACTTAGATAAATCAGAGTGTCTTGACTGTGGGTTGCAGGGTTGTTATGAAGTCCCCGCAAATCACAGTACATGACAAGATGGCTTCGAAGATGGCCTTCACTTCAGTTACACCTCTCAGCAAAGCCCATCTCACCATGTAGTTATCCATTCCACATGTGACAGAGACTGTGTCAGCATGTGCACAGAGGCTCAGGGGAGAGGTATTAAATCACTTAAGCCCCCAATGGTAGCATTTGTGTTAGTGGCTTGATAGAACTACCTCTGACACAAGAAAACTGATGACCAGGGAGCATCTGATACCACAATGCACCAAACAATGCAAAGGTGTTACCAACAAAATATAAAAGACCATATTTACCACCAATGACTCCAAGAATGACCTGATGAGGGAAATGTGTTGCTATGAATACTCTGGAGATGCAGACACTGATTTGAATCAACCAGAAAACACTCCAAAGGAAGGACCAGGCCAGTCTGTGATGGAAGAATAGACACAGGTATGAATAGCAAAGAAATCATAACACCCATAAAATTAGGTGTGTGACACCTGTTAGTCCTTACAGGAATCTTCCGGGTATGACATAACACAATTCTAGAGTCTTGTTTTCAACATGCCTTCACGTCTTCCATGGGATTTCAAAGCTTTAGCACAGGACCTCACATTCCTCAATGCTATCTCCTAAGACTTTGATAAATGTTTAAAAGGAAGGCATGTAGTCAAAATTCCAGCATGAAGGAGAGGGATATGGGCATGAAGTTCTGCTCCAAACAGAGGACCTATTGGCATTTGATAGCAAGAGGAGGAGGAGAGTTAGGTTTTTTTTTTTAAGGGTGTGACATCTGGTAGGCCCACCATGCTCCAGTCAGCTTCACACACAAGAACAGCTGAGTAACACAATTTGCTCTTGGTGAGTTTGGGAAAGAGAGAGAGCACGAGAGAGTACGCGCACGCAAGAGAGACAGAGAGACAGAGACCCAAATGGGATTGCTAAGGAGATAGGGGTGGATCTGGGAGAAGCTGGGTGAGAGGAGATTTGTATCAAGATACAGTGCATGAAATTCTCAAGAATTATTATAAAAATTATTCTTAAAGAGGAAGGCTTTTTGATGACCTTGAAATAAAGGTAAAGGAACAAGGAGGGTTCAGGTGTGTGTGTGTGTGTATGTGTGTGAGTGTGTGTGTGTGTGTGTGTGTGTGTGTATATGTGTGTGAATGTGTGTGAGTGTGTATGTGTGTCAGTGTGTGTATATGTGTGTGAATGTATGTATGTGTATGTGTGTGAGTGTGTGTATGTGTGTGAGTGTGTGAATGTGTGTGTATATGTGTGTGTATGTGTGTATATGTGTGTGTATGTGTGTGTATGTGTATGTGTGTGAGTTTGTATGTGTGTGTATGTGTGTGAGTGTGTATATGTGTGTGAATGTGTGTGTATGTGAATGTGTGTGAGTGTGTGTATGTGTGTGAATGTATGTGTATGTGTGTGAGTGTGTGTATGTGTGTGAGTGTGTGAATGTGTGTGTGTGTGAGTGTGTGAATGTGTGTGTATATGTGTGAATGTGTGTGTGTGTGTGTGTGTGTGTGTGTGTGTGTGTGTGTGTGTGTGTAGGGGGCAATTATTAGTATCCAGAATAATCAAGGATAAACCATACAGATTTTTGTCCCCTGTCATTTGTGCTTCCTCTCTGCCCTCCACTCTCAGCTTTTCTTTGTTTGAAGAAAACACTGGAGAAGCAGAGTCCATTTAGGCAAAAAGCTCGTGAATGTTCCATTGAGCCCATGGCGTCACTGTGTGTAATCTCACAGACTCTCAGGGGCCCTGATCATTGTATGATATAAAAAAATTAAAAAAAAACAAGAAAATACACCATATATATTCAATTAGAAACAGAAATGTACAGAAAAAAAAACAGTGTAGAATATTAAACTCCAAACAATTAAAAGAAAGCTGTATTTAGTGACAGGCATCATCAAATGGTTTATTGTTTACAACTGGACCAAAATTTAGTTATAACAAGACCAAAGATTAAAAAGAAGAAATGAGTCTGTCAAAGAAGAGGTACCAAGTGTTTTTCCAAAGGCAAGAAGAGTTAACAAGGATTTGAAAATGTCAGGGTGAAGTGTAGGCACTCACTATATTTTCTTTTAAAGATTTAATTTATTTTTATTTTATGTGTATGAGTGTTTTGCCTGTGCGTCTGTATAAAGTACCATGTGTGTGTCCCTGGTGCCCTTAGAGACCAGGAGAGGGTTTCAGATCCCCTGGAACTGCTTTTATAGATGGTTGTAAGCCATTGTGTGGGTTCTGGGAACCAAACCTGGGTCCCTTGCAAGATCAGCAAGTGCTTTTAACCACTGGGCCTTCCATCTCTTTAGCCCCTACTCACTACATTTTTACAGATGAAGAAAATATTGTCATTACCAGTGTCAAAAAGGAATAGGAATATTGGTTAGAACAAACATATTTTTCTAGGACTGTTAATTCAAGGGAAGAATGACCCATATAGACTTATTTCTTACATATTCAGCACTACTCTTAAGAAGTGGAATAATTCTTCATTTTAGGAGAAATTTCATATACTGGTAATGGCTGTATGCCAGATTTTTAAAAAGGTTGACACATTTTCTTTCTATAACTAAATTTTGGTCTGCTTGTCAACAACATAACATTTGAGGATTTCTGGTATTCCATACAGTTTTTTTTAATGGTTAGATTTTAATATTTGATTTTCCTTGCATGTTTCTGCTTCTAATCAAAACTGTACAATTTATGTCTATAGTGATGTTTGCGATTGCTTTAATTACAAAGAATTTCAGAAGAAGAACAGAAGAAAACGGCCAATTTCTACAATGGTGTATTATCTTAAAGTTCTATATGGGTCTACACATTAAGAAATGTGTTGGCAGTAAATCTAACATGCGAATTTAATTTTGCCTCTAGAATGGTTTAATTAAAAGAGACTGCACAGATTTTAACAGCTAGAATATATTTTAGTGATCTTAAAAGCATTGGGTGTTCAAAGTAGGAAGCATAATTTCACTAGATAAATCAATGCATTCAAGAGCAACGATAATTCTTAAAATTTTAAGTTAATCTTAAGGCAAGAGAACGTGAATGCAAAAATGTTTCCTTGTGCAATTTTAGATGACTTGTTTATGAAGTATCAAAATAATAATTGAATTTCAGAATCCCAAAGGCGTATTTAACAAGTCATTAATCAGATAAACATTTCCAACTCAATTATAAAAGTGGTAATAGCTGTGAGCTAATTAGGACAATATCTTAAAGCAGAATATTCATTTCCCACTCATTCTGCTACATGGGCTGTGAAAGAATAGAATAACACAATTCATTGAATGACTAAAAATGTATTAAAATGAATATTTCGAAAGGACTTCACATATTCAATACTGTCTTGTTAATGCCACAGGAGTTGGAGCGAGCTGACCTGTGCAGAGTGACAGAGGACTTCTCCAGCCGGCCGACAGTGAAGCTGAGGGCAGCTGTTACCATGACACACCAGACACACGATGAGCCCATTGCGTGACCAGAGGGACTTCCTGTAATGAGCAGTGTTTGTTCAAAAAGTGCTTAATTAAGTATCAGGAATGAGATGATAGGATGTCATATTTCCCATGAAAATTGCAATAAAATAATAAAATAAAATAGAAGCCTCATTGGTTATGGGTTAATATACACTGAATAGAAGTAGAGGTTGAGTCAATTTGAGACTCAAATTCACCATTTCAAAAACTTTTTTTTTTCTTTAACAAAAGGAAGGAACAGAGAGAAAATTGCTAGGAATGACTGATTTTCCTCTTGGTCCCTGGAGCAGCCCACACTTGACCATTATTTGGACGATAATCGTTAGAGTTAAAAATTCCTGTGTCAAATACAGGGAATGTGACTTCTCCAGACAATTCCACATAACATGGATGTAAGAGGGCCATGAGACGTTCTGACATGAACCTACAACATACATAATCAGTCATAACTTTATGTAATTCTACCTTAACTTTCTTTAATGAAAGTGCTTTACGTATTAACTCTCTCCCTCCTCCAGATTTTCAAGGTGATTGAAATCAATATATCCAAGTGTAACTAAGAGCATGGCTCCAATCAACACAATCTTATTTATTCTTCGTATGTTGTTTTCAATTGACAGGAAAATTAAAGTACTTCTACTGATCTTGAGTCGGTTTATTTTCCTTCAGCTAACAGGCTATCGTTGGTCAGCTGTGGTTTACCGACTGACTTACAAACAACTGCTGTGTGTGTGCGGAAGCCAGAATGTGCATATTGTGGCCATTGCTGTGAGAATCTTTGCTAACCAGTGGAGAATCCACTCCACACAGACACTAAAGGGGGGTGTGAATCTTGATAGAAAACACCTGTCATCGGGCCGTTCCTTATTACCAGAATGGATGCCTTTCCTATACTGTTAGCTTACTTTAACCATTTTACCTACGTGCCGGACATAACTTTTCACCCAGCAGGTCACTCGGGTTACATACCAAACTATCTTGGAAAAACAAAGCACCAATCACTTTGTTTGTTGTTAAACATAGATGCACCCATTTTTCACTGTAGAAATTCTTTTTCTTTTACCCCATATCCTGTGAAAAGGATGGAACAGATGCCAGGAAGTTTGGGGATAAAAGAAAAGAGCATTTTAGTCACCCCCAAAGCTACCCATCAATCCGTCTACCTACTCATCACATACTGGTTACACAAGTATGAAATACATTTAATCCTTGGCTAATGGGGCATATAGTTGGAGCAGCCAGATAGCTAAAGAATTAATTATGATATTTTAAAAATGCTGATATATATATATATATATATATACTTTTATAAGAGCAAAAGAAGATATTCAGAAAATTCATTAGGAGCTCCTGCATTTAGGGTTTGTTTCAAAGGACTGTCTAATGGCAAGAATTTTATGCTGTTTAACAAACTACTATATGGTACAATACAACACTTTCACAAAAGCTAAGGCAATGTATATTATATATTCATATATATGATACATATATCAAGTTTTTACTCTTAAATTCAACTTCTACATATAGATGTCATACTTAATACAGACTCTTTTAAGTTAAAAACAGCCTAAGAAGCCTGCTAACATGCTATACAGTCAAGAGCAAAAAAGGAAAAAAAAAATGGTAGAGACACTGTATACTGACAGCAGAAATACTAAGAAGTCCTCACCTTTCTTATAAAACATCTGTCTTTCCCTCATTCATGAGATTCTCAGAAGACCTGTAGCCATGAAGCTGCTGAACAGCAGACACATCAACATTTCTAGACTGTTTTGTTTGTTTTTTCTTTTTCTTTTTTCTTCTATTTTTTTTTTTTTTTTCTGGAGCTGAGGACCGAACACAGGGCTTTGTGCTTGCTAGGCAAGTGCTCTACCACTGAGCTAAATCCCCAACCCCTTGTTTTGTTTTTGTTTGGTTTTGTCCCTCGAGACATGGTTTCACTGTGTAACAGAACAAAGTCCTGGCTGTCCTGGAACACGCTCTATAGACCAGGTTGGCCTTGAACTCACAGAGATCTGCTTGCCTCTGCCTCTTGAGTTCTGGGATTGAAGATGTATACTACCATGTCCAGCCATTTTTAAACTCTTAATGTAGTTCTTTGGGATTTTGTTCAAACTTATTGTTTTTTCATTTGTTTTCATACCAAACCATTACTTCAAAAAGTAAATACTCAAGTATAAAATAGTTTGGGAAGTATTCTCCCCACATAATCTTTCATAAATAGCGATATAGAATTTGACTTCTCATAAAATTCTTTCCTTCCTTATTAGCAATTTTTACAATAAATGTTAAGCACCCCCACTCGTGATATTTTCTCTGAGATCCTAGATATCAGGATGCTAATTGTGCATAAAATAGCGTCCAGGAAGTGAGGTTTCTTCAATTGCTTACCTGGGCCTGTTTCACATGTAGTAGGAAACTGTTCAATACATGGGGTTGAGTGATTTGGGTAAATCTGAGTTTCTTGGATCCACCAGTAAGGGCGATGCCCAAATAATATCCTGTAATTAAATGCATACAAATTTCACATGACTTATATACAACAGTTAGCTAAGTGGAAACTTGTGATTAAACATGTAACTCTCCAAGTGACTTAGAATCACCAATCTCACCACTCTACTGCTAACTTCTTGGCTAATCAGAGCATATGTGTTATTGGGGTTTGGAATCACTTAGACTTCAGTCAAAGTAAACATTTCTATACTTTTTGTAAGTTCTACTTATGAATCCTGGTGTTTCAAAGTAACCAATTTGTTTGAAATATATTCCAAGTCAAACTACATGTGCCTGAAACTTGATCGTTAAGCTAAAATTACAAATTTAAGAACACATTTTAGGAAAAATCAAACAAATCAGTAGTCTTACCACTTGAATATAAGATTGAACCAGTCCCCTATGACAGCCACCCATATCATCTTGGTTCCAACAGTCTGGTTCAGTTGAAACCAAAGTGGGAAGTAAACAGAAAAGATATTCCGGGGGTCTCCAACATCGGACATAAAATTTAGAAAATCGTAGTAAGCCCTGTAGTCTTTCTGTAGATGCTGAATAATGAGTACTCCACTCCTGTGAAGGAAATCCATCTTGAGAAGATGCGGGTCTAAACTAGAAGCCACTGGAACTGCAGAGCTCTGCGTCCACCCATCTTTATATGGCACCCTTGTGATGTGCTGAGCCATTCCTGTGACAGGTGATGCTGACCATCTGTGGAGAGAGCGTGATGGTCCTCCCTTGAAAGGTTCATCTGTTTGTGACTTTAATTGGTGGAAAAGGTGCAGTACATGATGATCCGCTGCAATCTGGAGGGGAGCACAGTGGACTTCTTTGGCCTCCTTCTTTTCTGTGAACAGTTGGATCGTGTTTGCTTGAAATTTTTCACACAGTTCATTTCCCTCAAGGGCAGGCATTAGCAATCTCTATGCTTGGCTAGCAGACTACATAAATAATTATTCCCTGTCAAATAAGCCTCAAAGCTGTGTGTTTTAATTTCAGATTGCCTAGCTTTCTGACTGTTCTGCTGCGTCTTTGGGGAAAATGAGAGGGTGAATTTTTTATTTGAAGATTTTTATGATTCAACAGATTAATTGCTGATGATAGGTTTTAAAAAACAAATGATTGGGTAGGTCTTCACAATCAAAGAATGACAGGATATGTATGGAACAAAGAAGAAGCTACAGGGGGTACATGGTGGGGGAATGTGTTGTTTATATGTTTGATTGTGAGGCCAAAAAAAAAAAAAAGAAAAGAAAAAAGAAAGAAAGAAAAAAAAAGAGCAGACTTCCTTGATTTACTTGGGTAATAGAAATGTGTTAGGACTAAACCATTATTATTATTACAATGTATGTATGTCCGTGTGTCTGTCTATGGGTGCACACATAGCACGGCGTATTTCTAGAGGTCAGAGGACAACATTCAGGAGTCAGTTCTGTTTTCACTGAGGGTTCCAGGGCATGAACCCAGGCAATCGGGCTTGTGGAGCAAACACTCTTACTACGAGCCGTCTCCCTGGCTCTGTATTGCTTTGAACGGATGAGAGAATACGGCTTCTTCGAGCTTTGGAAAACAGCACCCATGACAAAGACAGAAATCGACAACCGAGGGCTTCCCTCCAGTCAGGGGCTTTCAACCATTTGGTTTGTTGAAAATGGCTCGTGAGAAGTAAGTGAGAAACACTCAGACAAACGCATACACAGGGTGAAGAGAGTGCAAGGGCGGAGTCCTCCTCAGAGTGCAGTTCTGTTTCTGTCTAGTAGGGTGGGTGAGGGGTCAATTAAACCCTCCCAGGTGCTGAAGGTGTGGCCAGTTCAGTTCATCCCTCCATTCAGCTGTCTTTGTGAATCCCAGCATACTCTACTAGAAACTGTCTTCACTGGCTACAGCTGTGGTGTGACGATCTTCTAGAGCTATCCCATCATTCTACAGGACCAGTTTTATGGGCATGCAGTCCCTATGGGTACCTTGCTGACCTCTGTTGCCTCCCCTGGAAGAAATGGATTAACTGGCCACTAAAATGTTTTGGGGCACCTTACAGTGAGCATAGTTCTTTTGATAAGGGGAAAATGGGGTGGGGGAAGGACTGGCCTGTTTCTAACACACATTGATGTAGTAGAATTATTCTTTTTTTGTTATTTAAAATTTTTTTATTCATTTTACATACCAATCACAGATCCCCCTCTCATCCCTCCTCCCACTCCCCTTCAACTCACCCCCCCAACCCCTCCTCCAAAAGGGTAAGTAAGGCCTCCCATGGGGCGTCAACAAAGCCTGGTACATTCAGTTGAGGCAGGACCAAGCCCCTCCCCACTTCATCTAGGCTGAGCAAGGTTTCCCACCATAGGTAACGAGCTCCAAAAAGCCAGTTCATGTACCCGGGATAGATCCTGATCCCACTGCCAGAGGCCTCTCAAACAGACCAAGCTACACAACTGTCTCCCATATGCAGAGGGCCTAGTTTAGTCCCATACAGGTTCCACAGTTATCGGTCTAAAGTTTCTGAGTTCCTACAAGCTTGGAACTATAGATTTCCCCATCATGATCTTGACCTCCCTTGCTCATAAAATCCCTCTTCCCTCTCTTTGACTGGACTCCCAGAGCTCATCCTGGTGCTTGGTTGTGAATCTCTACATCTGCTTCCATCAGTTACTGGGTGAAGGCTCTATGATGACAGTTAGTATATTCACCAATCTGATTACTAGGGTAGGCCAGTTCAGGCATCCTCTCCACTATTGCTAGTAGTCTAAACTGGGGTCGTCCTTGTGGATTCCTGGGAATTTCATAAGGCCCATTATGAATAAAGTTGGGGTAGCTGGGTATTGACCCAGGGCCTTCCAGAAGTTATCCTGTGTCTATATCTATATTTCTTCCTATTATTTCCCAATTCCTCACTCCTCCCCTCAAGAACCCTTAGACAGGTCGGGGCTGGCCCCTGACAGGTACACATACACAACGGAGTATTACTCAACTGTAAAAAACAATGACATCATGAAAATTTCAGGCAAATGGATAAAACTAGTAAATATCATCCTGAGTGAGGTAACCCAGACTCAGAAAGACAAACATGGTATGTGCTCACTCATAAGTGGATACTAGATGTAAAGCAAAGACTACAACCCCCAACTCTAGAGAAGCTAGGAAACAAGGAGGACCCTAAGAGGGACACATGGATCACCTTGGGAAGGACAAACAGAGGAGATCTCCATGAGTAAACCAGGGATGATGGGGGGCAATAGAGGGGAGGAGATGGGGGATGAGAACATGAGGGAAAGGGATGGTTGAGCTGGGGAGGGATGGAGTCGGGGAGCAATGAAAGAAATATCTTGATAGAGGGAGATATTATGGGGTGAGGGAGAAACCTGGTACTAGGGAAATTCTCAGGAATCCACAAGGATTATTCTTAACTGGTAATTAGATACCTCAGGCTATCAGGGGCAATGACCTTGTCTCATCCCAGATAAACTGAATGCTTGGTGGTGGGATCTCTGCGTTGGTCATATAAAAATAGTCTGATTCTGGTACAGAACCTGGGCTTAGAATGACTGAGCTCAAACAAACCATATGTAGCATTTGCCTTGACCAACCAACGTCTATCCTTCAGGCCTTTTTGTTTTACATATTCAGGTTCTCTAATTTCCATAATTTCTTTAATGAGCCATGAGGAAAGACATAACTTCCCTTTATTCTTTTTCTAAGAAGTTTTTGAGCTACATAATTCATGATTCTCATTTTCTTCAGAAGTGCCTTGTCCTTAAATCAGGGTACAAATGATATCAAATGCATTTTGTCTTATAATGAAAAATTAAACTTTGTGCTCATTCAACATTTTGGAGTCTATGGACTGTGATGAAGTCGACTGCCCATTTGCTCTTCATCTTAGATATTAATTTAGACAGTCTCTGTGTCTCCAGAGAGCTCCAGTTCTGCAGATTATAGGATAATTAACAGAAGGAAAAGTATCTCGCTGTCCTTTTCCCTTTAATACAATTTGCTAAATCTTTTTATTCCATCATAGTTTGCTGAGTCTTTTCATGTCTTTGCTCAGTGCACTTTCTCAGCAATGCCTTCTCTGAACAGATTCCCATCGCTCTCTCTCAGGTGTTCTTTCTAGGGCAACATATTCCTCTGCTAAGACTGCCTGCCATGAGAGTATCAGTCTGGGTGGCTAAAATGAATATACATTGAATTTCTCATACTCATGGAAAGTAGAAGTCTACAATGAAGAGAGTCACTATTGTTACAGTTTCCTCTGTGGCCCCTTCTTGGCCTTTGGATGGCTGCCACCATCTCCGTGTATCTTTACATGGTGTTCCCTCAGTACCTGTCCCCACCGTACTCATCTCTCCCTTCCTTTCCTGTCTTTGTGTTCCTCTCTTACTCTATCACCCTTCCATCTCACCTCCTTTTCACACAAATGGTGAGATTTAATTATCTAGACTTACCACTATTATTGTTGTTTGAACAGAGGATCAAGGTTGACCTTGAATGACTTCCGGCATTATCTGAGTCTTCAAATGGGTCATTATCTTTACACTTTCTAGCCAAAGTGCAAAGGCATCTTTAAAACAGGCATAACAAAGTTGAATTGTCCATTGAATTGCATTTAAAAATGAAACCAGGGCCTGTGAGATAGTTCAACAGCTATGACCACTTGCTGCCAAGCTAGCAACCCGAACTCAAGCTCAGGAACACATGGCAGGAGAGAAGTGACTCCACCCACCTGGATATGCATATCCACCCACATATGTATAACACAAACCTCTCCTACACAAAGCAAAGGGGCCTCAAAAGTACACCATCCCTTCAGGATCAGTTGATTTTCTTGCTGTAGGATCATTCTTCACTTGATTTCTCTAGGCTTCCAACAATTAGAATTCTACTATGCCAGAAAAGCATTTCTGTGTAGAAAAAGAGAAAAACATCGTTCTTAGTATATGGTTTGGGTTCAGTCTTGGCCAAATCTTTTCAGTCACTGGGAAACCTGTCATCTGCAATGTATATAGCGGTCAGTGAACTTCCTGTAATCACATGCAAAATGTTTGTCCTTACTCTTTTCTTTGAAGAAGGTCACAGCTTTTGGCAGATTACTAATGGAACCCCTGACCCAAACAGATTAAGTACAACATGAAGTTCACTGGCATCCCCTGTACTGTCCGCATGCCTACTCCCAGGATCTCACCTTCCCGTTTCCTTGGAGACTTCAATACTGCATTCTCCCCAGCATGACTGGCTTGTGTTAATGATTTCCTCACTTTTAATGACTGTGTGGGTGTGTTTTCTCTCACTAATGTAGCCAGTCTCAAAACCCGGTACTGTTGCCCTGTTTTGAAGTTAGTTCTAGTAATGGAAGTTAGTTCTAGTAACTTTCAGCTCTCCACAATGTCCTCATTCCGGTTTGTTTAAATGGTCCCTGGCTTTTAAGTAAACCCTACAAGCTTCAGACTGCAACATGGAGGCCACAGGGCAGACTCTGTTTTTGGTATGTTTTGCCATAGCAAATATTTAAACAAAACAAAACAAAACCACAAGCCATGTTCTTGTCAGAAAATGAACTATTTGCCTCTGAGTTACAGTGCCTGCTGCGATTCA
Source organism: Onychomys torridus (assembly GCF_903995425.1). Taxonomy (NCBI): domain Eukaryota; kingdom Metazoa; phylum Chordata; class Mammalia; order Rodentia; family Cricetidae; genus Onychomys; species Onychomys torridus. The sequence goes on along the minus strand of NC_050446.1, from coordinate 46,047,144 downwards.
GCACCATTCAGACACATCTGACTTTGGCTGGCACTGCTCATGTGTTGGCAGCAAACAAAAATAGGCCTTTAATGTCTTCGTGGCCATTATCCTTTTCTAACAAATTTATTTGCCTTTTCTAGAATAAATCATATTTGAGAACTCTCCAGTGTCACCTTGCAGAATAAGTGGATTTATTTCAGAGTCTAGAGTTGAGACTCTAGTGAGTTTTAGAAAATAATTACCTCCATTCTGGCTAGCATCCCAGGAACACTGGCATCCCATAATGACACTACTATAAATGATCTTGCCACAGCTTTCAGGTACCCTTCCATCAGTCTCATTATGAACTACTCTCTAGAACTAATCATGACCCATACATCCATGAGCTGAGGCTTGGGTCACAGGAGAAACCAACAGAACGGCCCACGGAATAGTACCATTCATTTTCTTCCGGGTGGAGCTAAGGTGTTATGTAGATGAACTGATGTCAGATGGCCCAGGGAACACTTACTCTGCAACACATCCTGCTCACCTGGAGGGCTTGTTCAAACCAAGATCCCAGGAACCTGGTTCCAGAGTCTTAGATTTAGTAGTAATCAAGCAGGGCCCAAGAGTTGGCATGTCTACTGAACTCACAGACAATGGGGGTGTTTTGGGGGGTTGAACCTTAGTTTTGAGAAGCACTGACAGGTTTTGATTTTTACTTGTCCTGGGTAGGACAGAAGTAGATCATGCAGCATGCAGATTCCTGTAGTCTAGTAGAGGCTGTGAGGTAGCTGTACAAATGCCAGCACCATGCCCTCAGACGGGAACAGAGAGAGGAGGCGAAAGAGAACAGGGTGGATGTAACTTTCAGTCAGTGCGATGGAGAAGTTGTGTGGAAGAGGAAGCATGTGACTGGGCCTTGGACAGGAAAATGACATTTCAGAATACAGTGGAGATAATACTATTGTGCTAACATATTTGCGTTAATTAGTAGACTGCATTTAAAAGCTATAAAATGAACCACTCGGGTTCTTCTTTCCCTCCCTCCCTCCCTCCCTCCCTCCCTCCCTCCCATCCTCCCATCCTCCTCTCCTTCCTTTACTTTGAGACTGGGTCTCGAGTTACAGCTCAGACTGGATTGGAACTCAACTATGTAGCCAATGCTGGCCTCAAATTCACAGCAGCCCTCTTTCGTCAGCCTCATGAATACCGAGATTAAAGAAAAGAACCACCATGCCTGGCTTCAAATGACCACATTTTACATTTCGGAGACAATTAAAAGCTTTATCAGCGACTGAAGCCGTGAGCTCACACATGCTAGGCGCTCTACCACTGAAGTGCACTCTTAACTCTTCTCTTCCTCCTCTTCCAGGAGACAGGATCGCATGCTGGCCTCAAACTCACAGCAATCCTCCTGCCTCAGTCTCCCTAGTACTGGGAACAGCAAACCCTCATGCCTGACTAGCAACCGGCTTCTTAGAGAGAGAAAGCAGAAGAGGGGCTGCCAGTGCCCCGAGACGGAGAATGGGATTCATTGTTCAGTGGACACGGAGATATGAGTAACAGCAGTGGTGGTGCAATGGTATTAATGCAGCACTGATGTTACTACGCTTAAAAAGAGTTAGAGTTGCAAAGAATAATTATGTGCATTTTACCACATTTTCCAAAACGGAGTAGTTTTCTTTTGGCATTGAACATTTTCTCAGTATTGAAAAATGTCCTGTCTTTCCCCCTCTGACACTCTGATATCATTCATCCTTCTTTTCTAATTGAGTAATTTATTAGTGTAATTGTCTTAAATACACAATTCAATAGTTTTTTAGCAAATTTATAGAGTCGTAATCAATCACCATAACCTAATTTTACCGCATTTCTGTCACCTAGAAGGCTCCTGTGTGTCCTTTGGCAGCCAATAGCTGCTGCTGCTGCTGCTGCTGCTGGTCCCCACAACTGCCCGACTGTCTTCTGGGTGGATCTTCATTTTCTGATAATGTCATACAAGTTCAATCACATAATATATATTCCTTCACATCTAGCTTCTTTCATGTAGCATGTTTTTTAGGAAGCTCCCTCCCCCCACCCCATGAATAGCTTGCTGTGAGCCTTTCATTCAATTTCCAGGGTCTTGAAATGACTGTTATTTTTATAACTTTCAATGTTTCTTTTGTAGGGTAGCATTCTTAGTGACTTCATCCAAACCACCATGTTGGAGGGCTCAGAAAATCCTTTTTTTTTTTTTTTTTTTTTTTTGCTTTTAAACATAGAAGATGAAAGAGTCTAGGGGAATCGTGTGTGTGTGTGTGTGTGTGTGTGTGTGTGTGTGTGTGTGTGTGTGCGTGTGTGTTGAGAAAGAGTCTCACTAGGTAACACTAGCTGGCCTGGAATTCATGTAGACCAGACTGAGCTTAAACTCACAGAGATCACCTTGCCTTTGCCTCCCAAGTGCTAGACTGCAGGTGTGTGACATGATGCCTGGCCATTAGTCCACTTTCATGGCTGTATTTATATGCTGTTGGTTCTAGTCCTCTGGAGAACTCTGACTAATCCGTTGAACAAGGCTCCTTCAAACTGACCCATAGGACCATTCCCACACTGGAAGATGTAATGATGTAATATCTTTTTCCTTGCCACCCTGAAGAAATCCACTTGGGTCCCAGACCATATCTATTCCAGAGAAGGCAGCACTCACTTCAACTCATGGCTTAATAGATTCACAATAAGTCCTGCTTGGGTTGAAATGAATGGCATGTAAATATAGTGATGGAGATGATGACAGTGTTCGTGGATGGTGACAAAAGGGTTGTGCTTTCTCTTTTCAAAGACTCAGAAAGCTAGTCCATGGGATGAGCGGCGGGGATGGGGGGATAGTTTTCTCTACCCAGTCTTCCAGATATGAAAAATTTGACAAACGATAGCAATTTCTTTCTCAGACCTTAGTTGAAAAGGAGCGTGGACAAAACGTCAGTGGTTATGGCTAGGTGTGATCACACACACACACACACACACACACACACACACACACACACTCACACACCTCAAGCACTCAGGAAGCTAAGGCAAAGGAAGAACAGGGATCAAGGCCAGAGGTCTGGGCTACTCAGGTGGCTGGGGCAGGAGGATTACAAGATCAGCCTGAGCAACAAAGACTCTTCTTAAAAAGAAAAAAAGAAAACAAAGAAAAGAGGACTGGAGATATGGAGTCGAGTGCTTGCCTGGAATGTGCCAGGCTACAGGTCCCAAACTGAGTATGGTAAAAACATAAAGAGAGGGAGTGAGAGGTTGTAGGGCAGGGGTGGGGGGTGGGGGCAGAAGGGAGAGTTATCAAAGCTAGCCTGGACTACACAGTAAGATCAAATAAAGAAACAACTCCACCTCCCTAACTCCCATGAAGAGAGCAGTGGTCATCCTAGAGCAGGGCACTCTGAGACCTCATGATGCTAGAGGCAATCTCTTTCTCAGTCCAGATTCCGCCCACAGAGAATCTCATCGCTCAAGGTCAACTGAAGAGCGGTGAAAGGTGAGCAGGCCCAGGGCTTCAGTAAGCGCCTTCCTTGACTCTCCACTGTCGGCGGAAAGCCCAGAACATGCATTATCACTCATTCAGCTAAAGACCGGAGACACCCAAGATGTAAAATGTAAGGTAGATGCTGCCACATATCCAAAACCAGATGTTATTGCAGCAGCATTCAAAATTAAAGGCCTTTCATAGCACTCTATCAATCTAATTTTTAAAATCTTTAAAATAATTTATAATTAAAAAAGATGTGTTTGTGGGGTTGGAGAGCTAGTTCAGTGGTTAAGAGTGGTTAAGTGGAACCTTGGGCTTACACTTTGCTCAGTCTGGAAGGAGGGGACTGGACCTGCCTGGACTGAATCCACCAGGTTGAGCTGAATCCCCAGGGGAGTCTTGGCCCTGGAGGAGATGGGAATGGAGGGGAGGGGCTGGGGGGAAGGTGGGGTGGGGGCGGGGTGGGGTGGGGGCGGGAGGGGGGAGGACAGAGGAACCCATGGCTGATGTGTAAAATTAAAACACAAATATAATAAATTTAAAAAGGAGAAAAAAAAGAATCAAACAAACAAAAAAGAGTGGTTAAGTGGTTCACTGGCTGCATTTCCAGAGGACCTGGGTTAAATTTCTAGCTCCCACATGGTAACTCACTGTCTGTAACTGCAGTACCAGGTATCTGATGGTCTCTTTTGACCTCCAAGGGCACTATTTACTCACATGGCACACAGTCACACATGCAGGCAAAACACCCATACACATCAAACAAACAAAATTGGAGCCGTATGTACACATGAGTGTGAGTGTCCATGGAGACACTTGGGTGCTGTGAATGCAAACCAGGTCCTCAGCAAAGGTAACAAAATTTGTTAATAACAGGTCCCAGGCAAGAAACTGACTTTCAGACACACACAGTGTTACGCTAAATGATGATAACTTGCCATGATTCCTAAGTCTTGATTTTTAGTTCTTGAGTTTAAATGGCCCAAATCTTATATTCCTGAGATACCATAATCTTGTAGCTGGTGTTTGGATGCTTAAAGGACCCAGCAGTGTGGTGAAGACCACTGATCTTCCAGCAGGGAGTTATTTTCAGAACCAATATCATAATCAAAGAAGAAAAAAGCAATAAATTAATCTTTCGATACTGACCATCTCTAGTTCCTTTTCTTTAGAGGGTGTATTCTCAATTCCCTACTTTTCTCAGTTTTACAAAGAGGGATGCAAATAGCAAGTCTGTTTCATCTGTAACATGAAACATCTCTTTCATCGCTTCCCCGTGGAAGTTTGCTTCCAACAAATCCTACTTTAAAGTCTTTATTATTGCTATTATATTTAAAGAATGTATTTTAAAATATCTCGGTATCTCCTACCTGTCTATTTTCAAGGAGCACGGGTTACTTTGGTAGTGTTCTGGTCCCATTCATTTTGAAGTTCTGCAAGATCCGGGAGCATCTTGTTCTCGTGACCAGTAAGTTTAAAAAATCAACATCTGACTGGCCTTGATGGCTCAGGGTGAAGAGTTCCTGTAGGCTAGTGGAGCTCGGATTGTCAATGGCTCTGTAGGCTAGTGGAGTTCGGATTGTCAATGGCTCTGTAGGCTAGTGGAGTTCGGATTGTCAATGGCTCACAACTGTTCCAGGGGATCCGATGCCCTCTTCTGAAAACACATGCAAACACAGAAATTAAGTAAGTAAAATACTCAAGATAAAGCAATGTTAGAGAAGCTAGGGAAGTTCAGAGGGTAAGTTTTGGTATATAGTTTGGTAACTTTCAGGATGTTGCTGCCTAATCAATCATAACAGAAGTCAGTTCAGGAATATTTTATCATTTCCAAAATAAAATGAATTTAAAAAAGAGGGGTATATATTTCATAAAAGAATGCAGTTCAATTTCAATTTTTACATTTTTCTTCGTCCTGTGGCAAGTCCTTCTTGCTATCTCACGACAGACGCAGTCCCGAGTCCGTCTAAGACAAAAACTACGAACCCCAGAATGCCCTGCTCCATATTTGTCCGCGAGAATTCCCCAGGTCGATATCAACCAATCGTTGCAAGGGGAGCCTGTGCTGCCAGCCAATCAGAAGGCGAGTTGACTGGCGGGTAGCAGCGGTCCAGCGTTTGAAATCGAAAGTCTGCGCGGCTGAGGAGCTGCTGGCTGGTTGCTGCCGGACGGTCGGGTCTGCTGTGAAGACGGTGGCGTTCCTGGCCGCCCAGGTCGGGGAGCCTTTCCGAAGGGCCGTGGGGTTCGCCGCTGGCGCGCGGTGAGGGAAAGTGGGCCTGGGCCTGCCGGCGTGTGTCCGCGGCGCCTGGAACGCGGGCCTCCGCTGTTAGCCGCGGGGTTCGGGGTGCGTCATCCGTCCGTCCGGTCCCCACCCCCCTCCCGCCCCCTCCCAGTCCTCGAGGGGTCTAGTGCAAAAAAAAAAAAAAAAAAGAACTTAGGGTCTCCTTGCTTGCGATTAGATGCTTAGAAGTTGACTGACACCAGGTCCTGTTAGAATGACCTGAAAGTGTCATACAACATATTTTGATACTGTTTTTCCCTTCCCCACCTCCTTTCATGCTGCTCTCAGAACAGACTGCTGCTCTTTCACCACAGTTACGCCCAAGTGGCTGGAGTTATCCTGTTGCTAACTACCGGACTGTTGATGGGTTTTGTTGTTTAATTTTTTTTTTTAAGACCAGGCTAACCTTGAACTCAGATATCCTACCTTCTGCCTCTTTAGTGCTGGGACGAAAGGTGTACACCACCATGCCCTGCTGTTTTTAATGTATTTAAACAAGGTCTCAGGTATTTCAGGCTGTGCGTGGGTTTTGCTGAGGATGACCTTTAACTCCTGATCCTCCTGCCCCAGCTTCCAAATGCTGGAATTATCGTCTGCCATTATGCTGGCTGAACTGTGGAATCACTAACCGTTCCGTAGCAAAGCCAAAACTGCGGGCGTATACTCGGTTAGAATATGCGGCTTATTTGGTGTCAGTAACAACAGTTCTATGTGTGCTCTGTTTTGCAGCGTCTTGCACAATGCTGGAAGACGAACTGGCACTCTTCGAGAAAAGCATAAATGAATTTGGAGATAAGTTCAGAAACGGCCTCAGTGATAATCCTAGTCAGGTGCTGGGGCTTAGAGATGCCTTCAAGGACTCCATTAGAGCTCTTTCAGGTACTCAACTCCCGACTCGCTCATCTTGACGTTCTCATTTACTCTCTACTGTTACTTCAGCAGAACTGACACTTCTGTTGTGATTTGTCTTGCAGAAAAGCTGTCTTTGAAGCTAAAGGAAGAAGAAAGGATGGTTGAGACATTTCTGGAGTATCAGAATCGTATGTGAAAAGCTATCGATCAGTTTTTTAGATTGAATGTCCTTATCGTGACATCTTCACACAAATAAGACAGTGTAGTAAGTGTTCAAACATTCACATACATGCATACACACATTCATCAAAATTCTATTCTCGTCACCAGCTTAAAGTTGAATATCTTTACACCTTCCACTACTACAAATTTTTTCAGTATTATATTTGAATGCTAGATGAATGGCATCATTTTATAATGTATTCTGTCTCTTTAATTAAGCAGTGTATGTGTAAAGGCCAGCCTTTAAAAAAAAAGTTTGTTTTCACATTGGAAATCCCAGCTAAGGAACCTGGAGTTTCTTGGGATTTGGGGGTCTGGTTAATGTTCTAATAATCATATTTTAACCACCACTCTTCACCTCTCATTTCTATAGCTCTCCAGATATTTTTGTGCTGGATCTGTATCTTTTATTGAATCCTTATACATAAGCCATAAACCTGGGACCATGGGTCAAACTTCCATAGAGACATTTGGTTTAGGGGCACCATGTTTTAAACACTTAAACTGGAAAACCCTTGTGAAACACACAGTGTGAATACACTTACACACACACACTGTGGTTGAACAGAAATAACAGTTTAACTAAGGTCAAAGATTGCTCTTGTCCTAGATTAAGGAAACTGCATAAGGTATACTCTTAGAATTTAGTAGAGATAAAGACAGGGAGACCATAGTTAAAATGTTAAACTATATTGTAATACTTATAGTAATAATGGAATGCATGCCATGTGGGTATAGGCTCTGAAGAACGTGATTTAATAAGTTGCAGAATATTTAATAACTAACCCTTAGTTCCCGAAGTCTAAGCCGTTTGCACATTTTAAGTCCTCACAACCTTAAGACACGTAGGTTCTCTTACTGGGTTTTTGTGAGAAGTTTTGCTTTGGTGGTTTGATTGATCGAGATGGGACATCACTTTCTTTATAGCCCAGGCTGGCCTAGGACTTGTGGTCTTCCTTCTCAGTCTTGTAGCCTCACCTTTCTGAGTGCTAGGATTACAGGCACTGCCACACTCTCCTTACCCTTGTTTTTAAAAATGAGACTTCTGTAATAGTACCCTAGCCTTGAATAAATTATACAACTATGAGGTATTTAGCAAGGAACATAGCATTCAGTACTTTTCTTTTCATTTGAGTCAAATGTGAATTATTTTACCTGTATGTTGAACTTTGTAGCCTTTCTCTTTGATTTATTTTTAAATCAGATCTTTTGCCCTCATGGTTAATTTTGTAATTTTGTACCTATAGATGCTACTTTTCTGATTTTATAAGCTTTCATTTTATCTTTTAAGTATTTAGTGCATTCAGGATTTATTTCGATTCCAGCACTGCTTAAAGAGAGTAGTCTACCCTCTTGATGCTGTGTTTATATTTTTCCTGTCATACTAACTTCCTAAATACACCACAATTGCTTCCAGGGTCCTTGTTTCTCTGAGGTGCGTATTAGTTCTGTAGTACTTCCTTGGGGTCAGGTGCATCTATCCACTGGGAGTACTGTGTCTTACAGGGCAGTTCCATTCCTTGTTAGTTTAATAAGGTTGGTCACATCTTATTCTCACCTGTGTATTGTCAGGTGCATTTACTGGTTGTCCTTGTCAGATGGTCTGTTGCCTGCCTCCTGCTTCCCCTGAGTCCCCAGTAATGTCTAGACTCTGGGAAGTACTGATACCTTAGAAGTACTTTAGAAGGACACAGTGTCATCTAGAATCCAGCTCAGCTGTGTGTTTGAGACAAGTTGTAGTTTTCTCTCTATAGAGACTGTTTTCTTGATGTGGATTATTGTCTAGTTATAGATGATACTTTGTTTTGTCATGTTAAAAATATGGACCCCACTATATAGTTTATAGTGGCAGAGTTGTCACAGAGGCACCTACCTATACTACTTGGAAGGCTGTCACAGGAGCACTGAAAGTTCAAGGCCAGTTTGAGCAACTCAGTAAGACCCTACCTATCACAGGATTAAAATTTTAAAAGGGCTTGGGGGTGTAGTTTGGGGATGTGGAGTATTTGGTTAGCATTTTTTGAGAGCCTGGGTACTCCTAGTACAATAAAAAAATTCAGCAGGAAGAGTAGGTACTTAATTTATATATAACATGTTTTCCCAGTGCCTGCTCATATGATACATTTTGCTAATATTTTATCTTCATTGTATCTAATCATATTTGCTTTTGTGGATTGTATATATATATTTGTTTTTGTTTTATGTGTATGGGTATATTTGCTGCATGTATTATGTATGTAAAACATTCATTCAGTGCCCTTGTGGGCCCAAAGAGGGCATCATATCCCTTGGAAATAAAGTTACAAAGCGTTGTTAGCCTCCATGTTGGCCCTAGGAACTGAATTCAGGTCTTCTGCAAGAACACAAGTGCCCTTAACCACCAGGCCATCTTTCTAAGTCCCTGGATTTTTTTTTCCCCTCCTTGACAGTTTTGTATAATAGTTTGGGTCATACTCACCCCCTCCCCCAGCTTTTCTCAGATTCACACCTCCTTCTCTCCCCTCCCACCCCCAACTTTTCTTTTTTCCAAACCTTCAAGACTGATTTGTACTGCCCAAATATTTGTGGATGTGTAACTTTCTGTGTAGTGGAGGATGACCTCCTGCCTCTGCCTTGAGTGCTGCAATTGTAAGTGTGCACCATCATACCCCAGTTTATGGGATGCTGGGGATCAAATCCAAGGCTTCCTACATGGTTGGCAAGAGCTCTACCACTTGAGTTACATCTCAAGTCCCATTTGTTAGTATTTATTAAACTTTATGACACCTTTTTTACTTAACTGTTTGTGTGTGTATACATGTGTGCATACACATGTGTACGTACCGTAGTGCATGTCGGAGGTAAGCAGACAATTTACAGGAATTAGTTCCTGTTTCACCATGTGGGATTGAATTCAACAGGCTTGGCAGCGAGCGCCATTACCTCCCGAGTCATTGCTTTGGCCTTGTCACTGTATTTTTAAATAAAACTAGTTGTGGGTGGAGACACGGTAGTGTCTGCTGTGTTTTAGTTTCAGGATTATGCTAACTTGGTAAGATTTGCCAATTGTCACCATCTTCTTCTGTCTTTAGTAAATTCCAGAAAAACTTACAAGGCATTAGAATTAGCTCTTTCTGCAAAGCACCATGGAAAGCTGTCTTGTAGAGTTGGGCTATCTTCTGTGGTGAGCTTTACTAATAGACTTATTTCGAACTGCAGGGGTCATGATCTTCTCCTTTCCTATTCTGTCAATTATTTTGGTATTCTTAATTTTAGAGGCATTTTTTATTTTAAAGACAACAAATAAAGCAGATTCTCTTTTAACATTTCTGGTTTTTTGAGTCCTTCAATGTTTATCAATCAAAGTACTCTTTATACTAGGGAGGTAGAGGCCGAGGGATTATGAGTCTGAGGAGGCCAGCCTAGCTTTACATAGGCTCTGTCCTCAAAACACAACACAAAAAGAGTATATTAATCTCAGGGAACGCTGTGCTTTTTGTGGTTTTCTTAGTTATAGGTTAGAGTAGGCCGTATGTATTTTTAATGCCATTTGTTCCTTACAGAGCTCTGTAAGCAGAATAAGCTTATTCAAGAAAAGAAAGATAACCTGTTAAAGATGGTTGATGAAGTAAAAGACAAGAAGCAGGAATTGGAAGTGCTGACAGCAAATATCCAGGACCTTAAGGAAGAGTATTCTAGGAAGAAGGAAAGTGAGTTTGTGGTTACATTTTAAATAGTCGGATGAATTTCAAAGGCAGAATGGTTCATGGTTGTATGCATCTTGCTGGCTCTACTTCTTGTCTAAATAAACACTTTAGGGCATAGCCAGCCCAGCATCTCTGCTAGGTGTCACTTAAGTCAACCAAGTGGGCTTGGTTTTCTTTTTGAGGTTATTGTGCTTAAAAGGTTTTGTTCAATTTCAGTTACAACCAAACCCTCATGTCATTATTACTCTGGTTGTAACTGAAATTGGACAAAGCCATTTTAGTATCTTAAGTAGTCTGGGCTGGTCTCAAGCTTGTAGTGAAGAATGTCTTTGAATATCTCCTGCTTCTACCTCCTGAGTGCTGGGATTATAGGCATGTTCACCATGCCGTACCTGTGTTGAAGAATCCTTTGAAGGACTTAAAGGATTCAACAAAAGGCCCATAAAATCTCTGCCAGGCAGTTAGTGTGCATACTCAAAACTGGTGAGACTACAGAGACTATGTGGCTACAGTACTTGTCCCTAAAAAGGTCGTCTAATCACACATCTCCTCCTGCTAAGGCTCAGGGAGCATCACAAAGAGTGTAAGACCCCACCCTCAAAGGATTGTTGACAGTGTTGGCTGGGGAGAATGGATATGACTGTCTTCAGTGATGTAACTGCTGATAACTCAACCCTTGCTCCTACAGAAAACTCCGTTAAACTCAGCAAGCTGCAAAAACATGACGTGAAGTGGGGGAGTGGAGGGTCCTGTTGGGAAGAAGCAGGGTTTCAGCAAGAGAAAAATGAGACAGGGTAATAGGAAGTAAAAAGAATGAAAATCCATATGGTGTGTGTGAGTGTGTGTGTGTGTGTGTGTGTGTGTGTGTGTGTGTGTGTGAAGGATAAAAAAGATTCTTAATCTCTGTCTGGTTTATAAACACTCATACTACAAAGGCTTTTTCTGTAAAAAAAAAACAAAAACAAAAACAAAAAAACTTTCGTATTCAAATAAATGCTTTATTGAGAAAGGAAATTTACTGGCCTACAAACTCTTCAGATCTCTTGAAAATAGCAGGTTGGTTTGTGCTTTCTATTACAGAGTTCTCATACAAGACTAAATTGTGCACTTATACTTCTCTTCTGCCATCTATTAGATTTATTTGTAACTTTAAAATAATTGTAAACGAGCATGAAATAAGGCTGAATTCTCATGGGAAGCAGTTATGCCTGGAAGAGTAAAATATTTTTCCCATGAAGGAATTAGTATTTATTTGTCTACCTAGCAAACAACAACAACAACAACAACAACAATAATAATAATAATGAAATCTTTTTCTAGGCTAGTTATACAAGTCCCTGGCCTGATTTCCATATCTCAAGCAATCTTTTTTTTTTTCTTTCATCTTCAACAGGAACCCTTTTTGTTATTTGTTAGTTAGAAAATGAATAAATATAAACAGATGGATATGCCTGGCATAGTTTTTTTAGTAGTTTTCTAGTTTCTTAAAATTAATTCAATAAGCCTTAAACTGAGAACTACCTGAAATGTCTAACGCTTTTTAAATCGCAGCCATTTCGACTGCTAACAAAGCTAATGAAGAGAGATTGAAACGGCTGCAGAAGTCAGCGGACATGTATAGAGATTGCCTTGGACTAGAAATTAGAAAGATCCATGGTAAGTTTTTTGATGTAACTGGTATATAGATGATTAGAAAAGGGGTGTCTAGAGAAGAGAAGAATCTAAGAGATATTTTCAGCTAAACTAGTAAAGACAAAGTTAGGTTTCTAGAAAATAGGCTGTTTTTAATCATCTCAATATAAGTATTGTTTCATTTATCTAGGATTCTAATGAAAGTAGTTTGACATGGTTGTCAAAACAACAACAACAACAAAACCATACAACTGTGTCTTGGTTTTCACTGGCATTTATATCATCTCCCGTGGTCTTAGGAATGGTGATTTGTGAATGCTGGTGTATTACTCATTCTACTAATGTAGTATGATTTATTCCATCTTTTATCAATTGGATTGCTGTGAGCAATTGAATTGTCTGTTTTCTAGCTTTAGAAATAGTGCATATACTTTGTCACTTGGGAGGATCCTTTCTCAGAGGGGAATTACTCTGTTAAAAAGCACATCAATATTTTTATAGCTATTATATACATATATGTTAAGTGGTTATAATAGGTAGTATTTGGGGGCTTCCCAAGATCACCATCAGGCTTGGTGAGTCACTGAGGGGACTCTGTATATATTGACCTTCCATAATTCATGGGGAATATATTTTAAGACATGCAGTGAATGCTGAACGATTTAGTTGTGAATCCTATGTATATTTCCTCTGCGTGTGCGTATTTAAAGATAGATAGGTTTTTATATTTTATTTATTGTATTTTTAGAGTCATTTATTGTGTGTGTACATGTGTGCCATTTGTGTGAGTGCATGTGTGCTATTGCACTCTTTGGAGGTCAGAGAACAGCTTAGCAGAATTAGTTCTTCATGGGTTCTGGGGATTGAATTCAGGTCACCAGGCTTAGTGGCAAGTGCCCTTCCCTGCTGAGCCATCTCAACACCATCCTTCCCCCTTAGCTGTTTATTTTTGGTATTGTGTGTTTATGATGGCAGGAAGGGCTTAGTGTGTGTTTGGAACCAAGTAGCATTCTTTATCATAAACTAGTATACGTAAAGTGTTTCCCTGACCTGTGAAAGCTGGTCAAGCAGATCAGTTGACCAGGGGAATGGATGACAACAATCTGCTGTCTTTAAGAAAGAGAGTATCAGATGTGAAGGGAATAAAGGGCTGAAAGCTGGCATCTACTGCAGAACGATAGATTGCTTGGTGCCCTGGCAGGAGGAGGTACCAACTCACAAATAGTCACAAAAGTACTCTGCCTGTTGGAGACTTCTTTGTCCTCAGGAAGAGAAAACCCCAAATTCAACCCTTCGTTTGGTTTAACTGAGTGTATCTAACTCTTCCCTTGGCATGCACATCCTCTCAGTACTGTTAGCAGTCTCAACTCCGGTGTACTGGCAGTTACTTCATTGTGAAGTTGCATTAAGTCAAGTCTTTCTGAAGACTCCTTTTATGAGTAAGAATTTTAAATAAGATTGCTTAACTTTGGATGCTGTAGAAGAACTAAAATGTGTGTGAATTTATACGTTGTGGCAGCCAGGAATTTACTTCTTTGGCAGCATTTCAAGGTTTTTTTGTTTTGTTTTTGTTTTTTTGGGGGGTTTTTTGATCATAAAGTAACTAGAAAAATATAAAATGAATTCATTTAACAATATGGGTTTTATTGTAGTAAGATACATATAATGTAAAACTAAGCTGTTTTAAGCATCTTAAAGTGTATAATCCATACATTAATTACATCTAAAGTGTTGTATGACCATCACCAACCAGTATGGATTTCTATATTTTTATCACCCCAAACTTAAATTTTAAAAAGCTCTCGGTAACCTTTATTTTTCTTTTGTTTCTGGGAGTTTATCTTATTTGTTCTAGCTATTTTATAGAGTTGAATCATGCAGTATTTGTTCTTCTGCATCTTAGCATTGTAGTTCCAAGGTTTGTCCATACTGTAGTTAGGTATGAGAACTTCATTCCTTTTTATGTCTGGGCAGTGTGTGTGTGTGTGTGTGTGTGTGTGTGTGTGTGTGTGTGTGTGTGTGTGTATCTCCACCAAGAGCCTTGGCATTCTAAGTATTCTCATATTAAATGGTTTACTGTCTTTCTTCAGGTGATAAACTGCAGTTTATATTCACCAGTATTGACCCCAAGAATCCTGAGACCCCATATATGTTTTCCCTGAGCCTAAATGAAGCTAGGGATTATGAAGGTATGTCTTCCTGTCTCTTACTTGTGTTTAGGATCACTGCCCTCAACTGCCATTTGACTCATAATATAAAATCAGGAAAGTAGTATTGGCATAAGCTATTTCCTTTTCAGCGTTTCTTCTTGAGGTACCGTTCTCTAAAGGGTGTGAGAGTACTTTGGCCATGTAGATTTATTTAGGGCCCTAATAAGTAACACCTCTCTAGAATGACCAGTGTCATGGGGACTGAAAACTCTTGAGACCAAAGTTCATTGTATTTCATGTAAATTTGATGACCTTTGTAGAGAACTTTAACACTGTGAGTGGTAGTGTGAATAGTTTAGTAATTGTCATTTCGTATAAAATAATCAAAATGTGGTGATTTACTTTTCTCAAATTTTTTTTAAAGGCTGTTTCATCCTGAAAAGTCCTACACATTCACAGTGTGTGTTAGTTACTGGTTCTGCAGCAGGTCAGAGAGCTTTTAATTCATAGGGAATGTATGTGATTGCTAACAATGTGAACACTAAGCAGGTAGAAGTATGTTTGTACCTTTTTAATTCTTCTAGTCCTTTATATTAATACACTTTAATTTGTTGGCGTTCATAAAAATGATTCTCACTTGTGATATCATTTTATAGCATGTATAGCTGGCAGATAGATATACCCAGGGTGCTGCTTGGCTCTGAGGCCCTGATGATTCACTGTCATCCTATAGGATTCAGATTTTGAGAATCATCATTCACAAACTATTTGAGGATTTTCTCTTTAGTAATTGTCTTTGAATCAAATGAGTACCAGCTGTCAAAAAGCAAACCCCAAACACCTGTTCCTAGTTTCCAGTTTTCTCTAAGTTGTGTATTAGCTCATAGTCTGTTGGTGATGGTTAGTGTGAACTGTCCACCTGACAGAGTCCAGAGTTACCCACCTGCTGTGAGTCATTATCATGACTGTGTTAACTGAGGCAGGAGAACCTTATGGCAAGTGATGGCGCTTCCTGGCAGGGAACCTGAGCTGGAGAAACCGAGAAAGGGAGCTGAGCATGTGTGCATTGCTCTCCACTTCCTGATTGCCAGGGGACCAGCTGCTTCCAGCTTCTGCTGCCTTGACTTCCCCATGCTTGATTGACCTTTGAACTGAGGGCTGGAATAAGGCCTCTCTCTTGTAAGTTGTTTTTGTCAGAGTATCATATTCATAGTAAAGAAAACTTAAAGACACTCAGAGTGTTTGATAGTGTATTAAAATGATACAGAATAAATTTTGAACCAAGTACTTGATTTCTCAGTTGTGGTCCTATCCAAGCAAACTCTACCAAAGCCAGAAAGCTAATGTGGTCAAGTTCTTCCTCCTGAACAAAGGAGATGATTGATGTCGAAAGATGGGATCATTCCTTGGCAACTCTCACTGGAGATTTGCTCTGTTCTACCAGTGTGTACAGCTGACATGAGGATCATTGTAACTTGTGACTTTGCCTCTTTTAATTAGTGGACTCTGTAACTACCACTCTTGGAACAGTAACCATGTTTCCTACTGACTTCCATTGTACTTGTAAAAGTCTTGGATATTTCTTTCAAAAATCATAAATTACTAAGAACTGGCATTGAGGCTGGATGTGTTTGCTCTTGCCTTCAATCCCAGAACTTAAGAGGCAGAAGCAGATGGATCTCTGAGTTTATGGTCTACATAGAGTTCCAGGCCAGCCACACCTATATAGTGAGACCCTGTCTCCAAAAAAGAAAGGAAAATGAAAAAAAAGGATCGTCATTGAAAGTTGTGCTTTTTTTTCCATATTGTGGCAAGAAACAAAAGTCAGACTACAGTTTTACACAGAAAATGACTTCTAATAGTTAAAATGTACATGTGAAAGACGGTGGAAATGGCACTCGGTGTCACTCAGCTCTCAGTCTCTTGGATTCCATGCTTAGATTTAAGGTGGGACTGTAATACTGAAAGTTTGAATACTTAGGGATTAAGCAAAGAAAATGGCTAAAAGGTAACTATAAAATTCAAGTGTATTAGTTTATGCTCAGAGCATTTCAGTAAAGTGTAATTGCTGTTCAGAGCAGCTTAAAGCCCAGGTTAGAAACACTTCTGCACACGTACAGAGAGCCCTCATTTAAAGCACCTTCTCTTGTCTTCCAGTGTCCGACTGCTCACCTCATCTTGAGTGCCTGGCAGAATTTCAGGAGAAAGTCAGGAAGACCAACAATTTTTCAGCGTTTCTTGCTAATGTCCGGAAAGCTTTTATAGCTACAGTTTATAATTGATGTAGAAATAGTAGGTGACAGTTTGTTCTACTTTGTTATTGTATATATCCTAAAATAATTTTCACTTCTTGCCCCTCTGTGGTACTTCCGTGTTCTTGTGTGGTATGAAGGAAACTATAGTACATCATTTCAAAACATGCCCCCTTGACATAATTAACACTTGAGCTAAAAACAGTTAAACAGCAACAGAGTTGGAAAACTGCTGCGCTTTCCCTCAATTTGCCTAAACACAGGACCTGAAATGATAAAGGTGTCTGGCCTCATTCACACAAAGAAAGATGGACGTGAACTGCTAAAGAGAGCTCTTACTGCTTCAGACATGACACCGGAGAAATGGACAAGCTTGCTTCATTAACTTATTCCCGTAAATTTAGTCTCCATAATTCCCCATCTATGGGAGCCAAAAGCCAAACCTACCGTCCGTCTTGTCGTGTCTGTAAAATCCAACTGTTCTCTGTTGAAGATGCTGTGTAAACGTGAGTTCTAAGCCTGTTTAGAGTTCTTTTGTTTGGGTTCTCCTGTTCAGTGTGCATGCACATACTAATAAACTCGATTAGTTTTCTCTTGTGAACTACTTTGTAACCCTCTTTTCAGTATGAATATATGAGGATTGAAGGGAAATGGTTTCCTCCCTCACAGGTGTATATCTGTAATTATTTCCATTCAAATCTTAGAGGGAAATTGATAAACTAGACATGCCCTTTAACAACTAAAGCAAAAATTGATGAGATAACTTTGGTATAAGTACCTGCCTCCAAACCTGATGACACGGGTTTAATCCCCATGAGTATTAGGAGGGAACTGACTCCCCAAAATTGTTACTTCTGTCTGTGTCATAGTATGTGTGCCTGCATGTGTGCACACAACTTAAAAAAATTTAAATGAAATATATATCCATAGAATTCATTAATCTTTGTTAAGTTAAACATAGAGGTTACAACAATAACTACATTGTGGTCCTTTAGAAGGATAAAAACAATGTATTACATAATTATAAAAGGAGATTTGCTTGGTTGACTTACATGATTAGAGATGGAGTAGTCCATCAAGAGCTGTGTGCATACAAGAAATGCCAAGAACTCAATAGCTCCTCAATCCATGAAACTTGAAGCCCCAGAAAAAGGGAGACCAGTGACATAGTAGCAGTCTAAGGCTGAAGGCTGGGGAACTAGAGTCACTGATGTGAGTCTCCATTGAGAGGTTAATGTCCTTGGGCAATGACAGCAGCAGCATTAGATGCACTAAGCACCTCCCATGTATTAAGGCTGGGCAAGGTGACCTAGGGTCCCAAAAGCGTGTGTACAAGAGTCAGAGACAGCCCCTGTTCCCACTGTTAGGAGTCCCATAAGAAGACCAAGCTATACAACTGTAACATATATACAGAGTACTTAGGTCAGTCCCATGCAAGCTCCCTGGTTGTTAGTTCAGACTCTGAGCTCCAGTGGGTCCAGGTTAGTTGATTCTGTGGGTTTTCTTGTGGTGTCCTTGACCCCTCTGGTTCCTACAATCCTTCCTCTCCCTCTTCTGCATCTGTTTCCATCGGTTGCTGGATGAAGCCTCTCTGATGACAATTGGCCTAGGTACCAATCTGGTCATATGAGATGGCCAGTTCAGGCTGTACATCTGCTATACCTAGGAGTCTTAGCTGGGGTCATCTTGGGAGATTCCCTAGCCTCAGGTTTTTTTTTCTGACCTCGAAATGCCCCCCCTTTCCAGTAGTCTCCTTCAGTATTCTCCCCCTTTATCCTCCCCAACCTGATTCTTCAAGTTCACAGCTCTACTTGCCCCAAGTCCACTCATGAAATCTCTTCTATTTCCTTTTTCCAGGGAGATCCAGGCATCCCCCCTCATGAACCCTCCTTGTTACCTAGTCTTTCTGGGTCTGCGGATTGTAGCATAGTTATCCTTTTATTTTATGGCTAATATCCACTTAAGAGTGAGTATATACCATATTGGTCTTTCTCAGTCTGGGTTACCTAACTCAGGATGATTTTTTTTTTTTTTTTAGTTCCATCCCTTTGCCTGCAAATTTCATGATGTCATTGTTTTTTAACAGCTGAATGATGCTCTATTGTGTAAATGTACAACATTTCCTTTATCCATTCCTCAGTTGAGGAACATCTATGTTGTTTCCAGGCTCTGGCTATTACAAATAAAGCTGCTATGAACATAACTGAGCAAAGGTCCTTGTGGTATGCTTGAGCATCCTTTGGGTATATGCCCAAGAGTGGAATAGGTGGTTCTTGTAGATTGATTCCCAGTTTTCTGAGGAAGTGACACACTGATTTACAAGTTTGCACCCCCACCAGCAATGGAGGAATGTTCCCCTTGTTCCCCATCCTCGCCACTATTCTGACAGGCTTAAGATGGAATCTCAGGGTTGTTTTGATTTGCATTTCCCAAATAACTAAAGATATTAAACATCTCCTTAAGTGTTTCTCTTCCAGTGGAGATTCTTCTGTTGAGAATTCTGTCTAGATCTGTACACCATTTTTTAGTTGAATTATGTAGTTTGTTGATATCTGGTTTCTTGAGTTCTTTATGTATTTTAGAAATTAGCCCTCTAATTTCCAAAATGTATGAAACCTCAGAGCCAACCCTGAGTGACACACCTCCAGCCAGGCCACGCCACCTAATCCTTCCTCCTTCCTCGGTAGTCTACCAACTGGGAAGTAAACATGCAAATCTACAAGCCTGGGGACCGTTCTCATTCAAGCCAGCACGGGCGGGAAAATTAGTGTTCTCTGAACAGAAAGAAAGCTTAGGTATTTGCCATAACAAATACCAGTTGACTACAAAGTAAGTGAATACTTTTTATAGCAATTGCTATGAGACCAACATTTCTAAACCCTTCCTGTACATCTGCTCATTAGTATTCTGTCAACTTGTGAAATAGATACCATTAATAACCGTATTCTGCAGATAAGAATTCAAATGTAACATTTACATAGCACACAGCTCTTAAGTATTAGAACGGGGATTCAAACTCAGGTGACACCCGAGTCTGCAAGCTGTGCTTGAACTGCACCACCTGGTTTATGTGACAACAAAGTTGTCAACAGGTGCAGACAAATTTGGACTTACAACTCAGCTTTTGTGTTTCTGTAGCTATATAACAGTTAAGAAAATGAGCGCTGGGTGGCGGTGGCACACACTTTTAATGCCAGCAGTTGGGAGGCAGAGGCAGGCAGATCTCTTAGTTTGAGGCCAGCCTGGGTACATAACAAGTTCCTGGAGAGTTAGGGCTAGGCAGAAAAACCAAACCCAACCAAACAACAGAAGCAGAGTAAACTGGTGACTATGTCTAGATTCTCGGGAACTAGTATTCAAATGGTAAAGCTGCTGGCTTCAGAACCTGGGTGGCTGAGAAGTCTCCAGGCTATCAAACAGAAGCATCCACTCAGGGCTCTACAGAGAAGGAAGATGTGATACAAAAGGTCCCTGCCCTCTGCTGTCTGTGTTCCCACACTCTGGTCCGAGCCTGAGTCCGCCTTCTTGTCCCTTCTCCCCCTCGGACTTGTACCTTCCACGTGAATTGCAGAGACAGGAGGACTTGCTGTTTTGATCCAGGGCGCTCTTCTTCCTCTCATCAAGCCCGTCATCCTCCTAGCTCATCAAGGTACCAAGAAGGAGCGAGTTCACGTCGGTGAAGAATATAACTAAGCTGTCCTTCAGTTATTAGTTAAAGGCCTGTAATCCTGTACAATAAAATACACTCCAAATCGAATATGACATTTTTGATGGATCATAAAGCATTTTAAGTTATTAAAATTCCTTTTGCCATTATGAATATTAATTATGTATCATGGAAAATGCTAGAAAGAAACAAATTAGTGTATCTTTGTGTTTGGTGACATGATAGACACAGCAGCTTTTGCTCTGTTAATAAGGAAAGCACATAAAGTAAAATCTAGATGATCAGCAAAGAGCTGGCTCTGGTTTCTGTGGCCTATATTTCAGGTTATTAGCAGTACTAAAAACTGCTGACATATGAGATATGTGCATATATTCCACTGCTTAGTGGAATATAATTAATAAAAGCCTAGCTCATAGTTTTAAGAGCATTGATATTAAAAATATTGTCTATGCAAAAGGTTTGAATGTATTAATTTCCACCCAATGTATTCTTCACCCTAAATCTAAGAAGTCCACCCAATCTGTCTAACTGGAAATTCCTGCCCTGTTAAAAGTCTATTGAAACAGGTCTACCCTAGCAAACTATGTTTGCATTTTATTTAGTTTACAGCTATAGTAGTTGGAAGGAGCAGGTTGAACCCAGACTCCTGCACATGCTCTTTACAGTATTTCCTTGAATCTTACACATGTTTCATCTGTCACATTCTATAACTGTGACATGAATCTCAGATCACCAGATTTAAAACAAGAAGTTGTGATAGTAGATGGGAGCACTTATCTTTCCTGCTACGCATCAATGAAGAAGCTGAGCCCAGAGAGCTATGGGACCTGACCAGTGAGGTATCATGGAAAAAGGAACTGAGCTTGGAACTCAGCCTCTTCACTCTAGGTAACAGGTCACTCTACCCTTCTTCAGGCTGTCTGCAGGACACTCTTGAAAAAGCCAGAGGAAAGGGAGTATACTAAGGGGGGTGGAGGGAATTAAAAAAATTACGTACCCCAGATGCAGTAATGTTTTTCAGCAGCATCCCCGAACAAGGAAACCTTTGTGTTCTCACAAAACAGTCCATATATGAAGAACGATCCCTTTCTGAAAATTTCATCCCAAACCGCCATTATCTTACTTCCTATATACAAGACAGTCTAGCCTGCAGTCACTTGCTACACATTTTTTTTTCCCATAAAAGCTCAGGAGAGTGAAGCAGTATACAAAAGGAAATAAATTCAAACTCTGTTCGTTGTCTGGTGGCCTGCCAACTCTCTAAGTGCTGAGAGCTGTCACTAACGTGCCATTAAGGATGAAAAGTTTGGACAGTTTCTTCTCCTTTCTTTGTAGTATACCATCAGATGTGCTAAATACAAAGGGATGGGGAGGACTGAACACAGGGAATGAACATGAGTCACTCGCCTCTGTCATGGGCTTTTTGTTTTGGGTGGTGGATAAGTGCATGACGCCTATCTGATAGTGAAAGTGTAAAATGTAGCTTCACCGCTCCCATTCTCGATGCCTAGCTGTTGAGTTGTATGGACTTCGGGTCTGGTTAATTTTGTGTTAGGTTATTATTACTTGCAAGTTTTTTTGAATAATAAGGTTTATTTTAAAAAACCAACTAATAAACAAAGAACAGTTTGGGGCTGCTTTTCTAGGTTTTGTGTTACGTTTCATATAATAAATTTTACGAATTCCTTGAGGTTTGCTTTCTATACTAAATATTGTGTTAGTTACGTGCTAGATAGGAATGTAACAACACATTCACTATTGATGTTCCCTGATTTGAAAATTTCCCTTAGAAAGATGGTGAATTAAAGAAAAAAAGGAGGGCACAGGAAAACAATGGGAGGATTTTAATGACTGCAAATGTGGATGCTTTCAAAGGATATTCTGTTTGGCAGAGAAGTGAGATGTGTCGGGATCTCCATCCGCATCATGATTCCCATTCACTGGAGTGTGTGATCTCCACTTTCTGCAAGCTGCTGCCACAACGTGTCCACTATGCACTGCCGCCCTTGGGGGAGTTTGCTCTCATTCTCAAGCTTTTCTTATTAAAGGACATTTGAGAAAGCTGCATGAATGTCCCTTTTTGGCCTGTAATCTCAGAACTTGGGAGGTGGAGTCAGAGGTGGGTAGATCTCTACAAGTTCAAGGAACTGCATAGTGAGTTCCAGATAGACCAGGGCTACATAGTGAGATCCTGTTTCAACACACACACACACACACACACACACACACACACACACACACACACACACACACCTGCTGCCGCCACTGCACAACACACCAAACAACAACCAAAGTTCCATTTCGACGGAGAATGTTGAGTCCCACTTTCTACTCCAACTAAGTTCTTACTGGTATTAAAGTTCCTTTCGGTAGGAAGCTGCTTAAGGTGTTCCTTCCACAATGACCTAGTTTCCCAATTGGTGAAAGAAAGATGTTTCCAGACAGGAAAGGAGGTGTGAAATTTCACACACCACCTCTTCCTTGCCCTTCCTTTTTTCCCCCCTCAGATCCCAAGCCATCTCTGGCTTGCATTTGACCTCACTCTAAGAGCTGTTGGTGGTGGGCAGGGGCTGAGAAGTCACTACCTCAGAAGGTCATGGGCTCTGGTTGAAATTTCACTCTGCCCTGAGATCCTCTGCTGAGAGTCTAGACTTACTGTCTCACCCTCATCCCCAACCTGGTGGACTTTGGGGACTGACTCCTGATCCTTTATTCTGCATCCCAACCCAGGTCTATCATATATATATTCTGCTTGTCTGTCACTACTAGTTTTGGCTTTGGTCTGTATTCTTTCTTATTTCCCAGGCTTTGCTTAACCCCTCACAGGCCTGCTGTGTCTTGTTGCCCCCCAAAACTAAAGAAAAAGAGAAACCTAATTCTTCATTATTGTGTGCTTCCAGATAATGATGTAACTTCGGGCAAGTGGCTGAAGTCACTCTGGATAACTATCTCCATTTTTGTCATGATCATCTCTAGGGTTTTAGATTTTAGGATTTTAGGAACTCATAAACTTCTGTGCTTCATTCAATCCAACTGTCTTTTATTTGACTGTTTCCAGCTAATAACCCTGAGTACCGAGCACTGTGACATGCAGGTAGGTCTCTACCACACACAGCATAAGAAAAAGTTGATAACTCATCCTCTTTATTTGCACCACATTGTTTACAGAAGATGTAAGGCCACCCATATGTCCAGTCTTGTTTTACGACTTCGTAGCTGTGTTTCCAGCCTTCGAAGGCAGCTCCTCCACATAGGCAGCAGGAAAATGGCCTTTCTTCCCATTCAAAGAGCCGAACCACCATCCTTCTTCTTTCTTCTCATGTAGGGTCACAATGTCTCCTGCGAGGACACATACTGAGTCAGACAGATGGTTCTGTGCAACTCAAGCACATGCCAAGCAAAGGTTGGTGAGGGTTTGGAAGAACATTCTGTATCCAAGAAACTACTCGGTAACCTCACTTTCTGCATTTGATTCAGATGAAGCAAAATTTACTGAGCGCTTTGCATAAATCAGCCACAGTGCAGAGAATGCTAAAAAGAGTGAAATAATGAACTACTGAGCTAGGCCATGGGTTTGCATAAAATCAGACTCATGATGGATTGCACAGCTGGCTCACTTTCGTGTGCAGTGGATGGGTTGTCAGCAAACTCTTTCCTTCTGTCCATACCCTAAGGGTTATCCATGTTGGTGGCCATGAAAGTTTAGACTATTGGAAGTGTGTCTCTACTAATAGTTTTTTCTTAAAATTGCTCTAACCCCTGTGCCACGTTGGGACTCAGTCTTTTGGCAGTTTGACATAGGAATCTAACCTCCGTTCATTAATTTAGATAGCTTTAGTAATAACACGTCAATTTGGAGATAATAATTTTAAGGAAATGAGTAAAGCTCAATTCCTAATACAGTTCTTATCTAATTTTCTATTGCCTTTAAAAAAAAAAAAAAAGTCACCATGATCTTAGTAACTGTAAACTTGATGGGTGGCCCAGCATACTTTAGTTAATCCTCAGGCATATTATTGCCTGTATATGAAGTGTCCCCTAAAGGCCTGTGTGTTGAAGGTTTAGTCCCCAGACAGTGGTGTTGTTGAGAGATAATTGGATAACGAGGGTGCTGACTTCATTAATGCGTTCATATTGAATGGCCTATTCAAAGATCTGTTTGCAGGAAGGTCACTGAGAGGCTTGCATTGGAAGGTTATCTCGTGTTCCTGGCCCCCTCCACTCCTTTCTCCCTCCTTTCATCTCACCACCCCCTTCCTTCCAGCTCCTTTGCTGGCTACCAAGGATTGAGTGGCTTTCTTCCCTTGTTGCAACTTTCAACTATAAAATTCTCCGCCTCTCCACAGACCTGAAAGACAACCAACCAAACCAAAACCTTGAAAGCCAGGAGCCAAAATAACCACTTCTCTTCATCACGTATTTTGTCAGAGCATTGAAAAGCTGACTGCAGGCTGCTTCCCATCCATCAGAGTAGAAACCCCCACTTCAGGATCCAGCAGCTGCTTTTCTTCAGCACTGGTCTGTGTTTGTCTTGGTCGCTCTTCCCTGCTCAGTCACGTTCTGAAGGGACCCGTAATGGTTACCATCCTATCATATCTTTCTCTTTCTTCTCACGGGAGCTCATTCTGATTCTCTCTCTCTCTCTCTCTCAAGAATTTAGTCGAGTCAGTAGGTTATATGATGAAATTTAGATAAATTCCAACCAACGACTTGCAATATTATTGTCAGCTTCCCGCAGCCTCTGGTGCTATGTCTCGTTGAAAAGAACTATTTAGAATATAAAACATAGGTGGACTTTGCAACCAATAGAGAACTGATGCAAACAAGATAATTGCTTAATGTAAACTTTAAAAGTTAAACTCCGGCCCCCTGATTTCTTGAGTACCCGCTGAGAAATGTATTTTTTCACTCATCGAAAAGGAAAAGTAATTGCCAGAAGAAATCTGACTAGCCGATGGTAATTAGAAGGTTCCCTCTAAGCAAGCATGCCAGATTCTCGCACTCCGTTCTTCTCAGCTATAAAACAGGATTAACAATATCTGTCTCAGAGGGTTCTGCAAATAATAGTTGAATGATATGCTTGCAACAGTGTCTGACACAGAAACATGGAATGAGGCTAGGTGTGGTGGTGCACACCTTTAATCCCAGCCCTTGGGAGGCAGAGGCCGCAGATCTCTGTGAGTTTGAGGTCAGCCTGGTCTACAGAGAGAGTTAGTTCCAGGACAGCCAGGGATGTTACACAGAGCAACCCTGTCTTGAACAACCAAAAAAGAAAAGAAAAGAAAAAAGAGACAAGGAATGACTGTTAGCTGTCATTTGCTACAATATCCAACTTGATTTTCTATTGTTCTGGAAGCCATATCTTGGTCATGGATAATAAGCTTTCTCTTATGGCATAATCCTTTCTCATGGGCACATTCCTAGGTCTGTGCCTCAGCTTGGACATCCATCTATAGAGACATGCAGAACGTGGAGGCTGGACATTTGTACTTATTTAAGAATGTCATTTTATCTAATCCACCAGAAAACACCTCCCTGGGAAATATTCTGACACTAAGGAACCTGACCCTTTAGAGTGGCTCAAGGCTCTTTTCCAAGATACAGGGGAACAAACATTAATCTGTGCATCAGTGGACTCAGATTCGAGAACTTTCTGTCATACTAAAGGAGACATTACTTCATGTTTCTGCAACTCTACCATCTAAATAACAAGAAGGTGGGGCTATATCTCCAATGAATTCCCATTAGTGGCATTCTGCCCCAGTGTAGCAGTGTGGTTAAGGGCATGACTGAGTTCTGAGTTCAAATCCTGCACTGCCCCTGCTTGTGATTTTAGTCAAAGTACTGAACGTTTCTGTGTGTCATTCTTCTCAGCTATGAAACAGGAATAAATAGTCTGTCTCAGGCAGTTCTGTGAATAATAATTGAATGATATGCTTTCAACAGTGCCTGACACATAGAAACATGGAATGATCATTAGCTATCATTACACGAGCCTTAGATTAGTACACTTTATATTCCAAGAAGAATGACTGTAAGCCTCAGCCCAGAGCAACTCAATGCTGTCCCAGTAAGACAGGATTGTATTCAAAGGAAGAATATCAACATGAAAACACAATTAAAACATTTGAGAACAAGTCTTACCTTTTTCTAAATTCAACTCATCATCTTGCCTGGCTTGGAAAGTATACAAGGCCTTGCAAAGATGGTTGCTACCTTGGGACCCACCAGACGCTAGAGTTGGGGATGAAATTGTTGTTACGGTGTGGACTCAATAGGCAAAATAGACACAATCAGAAATTATTGGTTTAACAATATGGTGCATAGTTCAAATTTTCTCTAAAATTTTATAATTTTATCTAATATTTATTCCTTGGTTCAATAAGCATCTATAATATACCCAACATGTGTATAAACTATGCATATTATATAACCAAGACCCAGACTGTAATACAGGAAATAATAATTCTGGAGGGGAAATTACTGTTATTATACTAATAACAATGATGGCAATTTAAAATTATTTGCTTTCCACGTGAACATGGCTGATATCATTAGGTAATGAGTGTGGTAGCTGCATTTTTCTTTTTAAAACACAGTAGCTTTGCCATTCAGGTAGAGGTGGGGAATATTTGGAGTGTATGTGTGTATCATCCCTTGTTGATTAGGGAACTGTTTCTCAAAAACTCACTGGTGATTTTGAGTAGATTGTGTGGAGCTCAATGCCTTGGGTTTTGTTAAAACTCTTCTGTCCATTTTTAATTAAAAAAAAAAAGCTGGAGAGCTGAGGTTACGGTGGGTAGCTGCAGGACAATGACATGTGTGTATGTATATATGTGTGGGCACATGTGCATGCATAACTTCTCAAGTTACAAAAAGGTTTTCCCAGCCTCCCAATCTTCGTGATTCCTTTCTACCTTCTTTTCTACATTTGTACACAAAACTACAGGCTCTAACAAATTCATCACTCTCAATGAGAGGTAAATTTCTTTATAGTAAATATAGATAAATATGGCTTGGAAATCATATTTAAATGTAGCAATGAACTTTATGCCGAGGACACAGTCTACAATTATTTTGGGCGCTGGATTACCTGAAGGTGACATGATAGGGCTGTTCTGCCCCCCAGAAGGTGCCTCGCTCACAGCTTTCTCTAATCTCTTCGTCAGAAGAGGCCGGGATATTTTAACGTAAGTGTGAGAGTGCTCCTGTGCAAATAGTTTTTATAAAAAGAAAAGAAATTTTAAACAACCGTGTTATAAATATTCATAAAACATTGTTCTTTGTATGTCAATTCCTTGGGTGTGTGTGTGTGTGTGTGTGTGTGTGTGTGTGTGTGTGTGTTTTGTGTGTGTGTGTGTGTGTGTGTGTGTGTATGTGTGTGTGTGTGTGTGTGTGTGTGTGTGTGTTTAATGGGGATGATGCATAAATAATCAAAATAGTTCTAAGACCTTCTGTGTTTAAGCTTTCTTATTCCAAAGGAAAAATATTTTCAGAATGAGATGATTACTCTGTTTTTGTTTGTTTGTTTGTTTGTTTTTGGTTTTGTTTTTTTCAAGACAGGGTCTCCCTGTGTAGCTTTGTGCCTTTCCTGGATCTCACTTGGTAGCCCAGGCTGGCCTTGAACTCACAGAAATTTGCCTGGCTCTGCCTCCCGAGTGCTGGGATTATAGGCGTGTGCCACCACTACCCGGCCCTGATTACTCTGTTTTATAGCCTGCCTTCCCATTTGCAATGGGGCCATTCACAGCAATACCTCTGGAAATCCAAGTTTAACAGGCCTCCAATAAAATGACTGAGAGCATTTTAGAGCTTATAACTCTCCTTGGAAAGAGTACTGTCCCTTGGCCACTGGACGTTTGTTACACTTCCCCCTTCTGAATGTAACGAAACTAGCTACAAGCAATAGCTGTCCACATAACAGTTCCCAGCGTGCACCACTGCAGTCACCTGTGTGTGTGCTGGGCTTCTAAACTGTACTTATACTATCCACCTTCTATATTGTGTTAAACTGGGTACATGGAGTGCATTTACACTGTGCTAAGATGAACCTGATGCTTAGCATAAGATCTCACAGTTTAGGTCTGTAGGCATACCAAAATTTCAAGTTAGTAGAAATTTTTACAATAGCACATTGTAAAGCTAAAGGTATGAAGGGAGAGGAAACACCTAAGTTTTTCACTTGAGTGATTTAGTCTCATTCCAAAGGATGTGTTTAGTTGGGTTTGGCTGTCACTGTGCTCAAGAGGGTAAAAGTAAGTTTATCTTAATCACTGCAGTAAGAGCCTGGGGCACATGGACAGCCTGGAAGTCGTGGTGGGCTCTCTGCCTGACCTTCTTGTCAGTCCTTCCACCTGGCAAGTCCATTAAGCTGTTCCAAGTGATCTCAGCGTTACCTTTTCTTTCCACTTGAAAATGCAGGTGCTGCAGGGATGGCTGGGTTTCGGCCTTTGCTCCAGGTCTGCTAACACTGATGACAGTTTGTAGGAGTTCGCTTGCAAAAGGTCCAATTTCAAACTGTGCTGTGGACACATCATGTGGTCATGTGAGGAAGTTTCAAGAGAACGTGGCACAGCTGGGTGGATAAAGGGATCTCAGGATACCTTTCAAAGGAGAGTTCTGGAAGCATACACATGCAGTTCATACAAACACATGTGAAAAACACGGAGAAGATAAGCCCCTTAACACAAGGTAGAGGGAAAGACTTGGTGTGTCTTACTCAGTCTTTACTCCTGTAGCTAGGGCAAAGGAAACTAGTTAGATAAGTTTCGAGGTAGTCTGTGATGATGAACAACTTTGGACAAATTTTCCCCCTGACAATCAAGAAAAGAAATAAGTGTTGATTACTCTCAGAATCATGAGACAGTGTTTTAAAGGACTGAGTATGTCCTACCACCATATACGGGAGTTGTGTTTGTTTTTATTTAAAGAGGCACATCTTATATTGCCCAGAAAAGTTTTAGTAACAATGCTCCTCAAAACTGGAAGCAACATTCCAGTAGTAATCTGGGGTATTTGAGCAGAAAGACAAGGAGTGACTCTAAGTTCCTGGTCTCTTCCTGTTCTGGCTTTGACCTGGAACTAAAACATCCTAATTACTTCCTTTTAGGCTATGGCCAGTCAGGAGCAATCAAATTACAGAATAAACATTGGAAGGGTCTTCTGCAACTCCCTCCTTCTCTCTCTTTTCCATTACTATGGCATAGTATTCCTAATTGTCATGGTCCAAATAGAAAGTGACTTTCTGGAGGAATGGCCTCTAAGCCTCGGCACAGTTTGCTAGGAATGGGCTCACCTAAGCTGAAACTCCCCATACCTCTGGTGTTAGGTCCCAGCTATGGCATATCTGAAAGCATCAGAGAAAGCACCAAGTTCTCTTAGGAGTAGTGCTCTCCCAGCATCTACAGATATCATCTACTCTGAATGTCTCTTTGCCAACTTTCTTGAATCAAGTATGGCCCTTCCGGGAGACTCTGCAATAAGTCAAGCTTCCTCTCCGAGGACCCGTCCCCGAAGACTAGGAATACTACGAAATAATCCGTCAACACCACCAGTGTTCCTCTCCCCCAGGGGGAAGCTTGTTTAAGGGAGTTCTGTGGCATGTGGCATCCACCACTCGAAGCTTCATGCTTGTGCACAGACATCACAAGCTTGGGGATTGACTCTTCCCTTCACTTCTACGTGAGTTAGTTTAGTTTGTGAGCAAATGATGCTAATGCGTGTCTGATGCTGACCATGACAGCAAGACTCTGTGCAGACAACAGAAGAACCTGATGCTGTGCTTTTTATGACTTTATTTTGGTAAATATCATTTGCATTGAATTCATTCATTGAACATTTGGTGCCATAACAACAACAACAAAATGTCCTGTAGTGGGTTTTATGATTTTCTGTAAATTATACCCACATGTCATTGCAGTAGTATTTCAGATCTCTGTTCCCAAGCAAACAGGTTTAGACCTTTCTTTTCACAGAAAGTGTTTGGGTCATTTCTGCATCAGCCTTCCCACTAAAGGAAACTTATCCATTATATATATATATGACTGCATCTGCCGGCTTTCACTAAACCACTACTGAAACTCCCAAGTTGGGTAGAATTGTTAGATATCTACTTCCTCAGGAGAGTTAGGTTAGGTAAGAAAGTTCTCCAGATTTCTGTATCCTACAAGACATTACTAAAACTGTTAGCTCTCCCGGGATTCTTCTTGTGTAAACAGGAGGCCACTTCTCACCACTCAAACCACAGCACAGCCTTCTTCCAGCACCTTCCCAGTCCCACCCAAATTCCTCCAAAAATTTTCTTCTAAAATAGTTCTCTGTTTCCTCAGAGGCCTTTGCCACACCCCCACGCCCTCCTTTTGCCACACCCCCATGTCCTCCTCCTGATTATAGACCTATCTTCCTGTTTCCGAAGGACTCTGATGTCATCTGAAGGAAAAATGGAAAGTAGAATCAATCATATTAACAACTTCAGCTGCACCTCCACTCATAGTGAGGTAGCATCCCGATATGCCCAATGTTAGCTGAGAACTGATGTACTACATTCAACCCACCCGCTGAACAGCCCCATTTAGGTTGGCAGACCTAAGACGTGATCTAAGAATAATTAGATACTGATATTAGCTTACATTGGGAAAAACCACACGGTGCAAAGACCATTTCATAACAGAAGGAGAATATTCCCTCATAATTTACTGGACATTATACTGAAAGTGAAAAACAAAATGGCTGTGTGTGTGTACTATCCCGCCACCCTAAAAGGCAAATAATCATCAAGTCGAGCAAGATGTCAATCAGATTTTGAGCTCCTTTGAGCACTGCGGTGGCATTTTCTGGATAACAATGCATCCTCAAAGAGCTATATGGTATAATATCCATATTCCCATTTTGCAGATGGGAAGAGTAACATTCCAGGTTTCTATGACCAGCAGCGCCAACTCCAAGGATCAGCTTCTGTGAATGGCAAGTCAGTGATTTGGTGACTGCGGTCACTTGTCAGGGTCAAAGTGCCTGCCTATGGTTTCACTAAAGAATGCATCTATTTTGGAGACTTCTATTTAGAACACAATGGTGTCTCTCTTTTACGGAAAGGAAAGTAAACACTTCTAGGTGGTAGGAGTTTTCCACATCCCTCCAACAACCCACGGAGGAGCTGGCTGTCTCAGCCCTCTCACTCAATTGTTCTGGTTCAGGAGGAAGGAGCGGCAGGCAGAACAAGTGGGTTGAAAAACAAATATTCTAAAAATAATCCTGTCATCAGGAAATGCACTCTGCAAATATTTACCTCGTCCATTAAGGCCGCTGCATCCTTCTGGCTCTTGGCGTCAGAGAAGGAGAAGTTGCTGGAGAGTGCATTAAGCTTCTGTTCCAGGCCTGGAAACGAAACCACATTCTAGGCCACCTTTCACCCAGTCCTAGTGAGGCATTAGCAGGAAACAGTCACTTTTAAAGAGATCCTGAAGGCTAGAAGCGATACACGTGGGACTTCCTACACGAAGGTGGGGGGGGGGGGGGGAGTGAGGAAGGGGCTTCTCAGTGTAGCTGTCATAGGGCTTTCTATACTCAATGGATGTGATAAGTGAACATCCGGTTCATTTATTGCTACCCTTATTGGATGAAATTTGAGAAATGCTGGTGCTCAAAGAATCTGACTGGATTTTTCAAGACAAGACTTTGAGTTTTCTTTTCCATATTTCATTCCAATATTCCCCACATTTACAGGATCCTGCTAGGTTCTTCCTCCTTGTTTTTGTTTTTATTTTTTATTTTTTTAACCTCTGCAGCCTCTATCTTGGGTTTCCCAGTTACGTCAAAAGAAATCTTGTGGTCCATGCCAAGAAACTGCATTATAAATGTAGGCTTGTTTTGTTCTGTGTCCTGCCTTGGAATTATTTCACATGCTAGCTCCTCTGACTCCTGAGTATGGGATTTAACCCGAGTAATTGTCATAACATTTCAAATGCAGAAAGAGGACAGAAATGAAACACCCAAGTCATGTTTACATCACACAAGTCATCTCTCATCCCAGCCATCCTGAGAAAAATAAAATTGTGCACTTCTAAAGCATAGCAGTGAACTACTTACATAGTTCTTACAGATGGACCCAAGTGTCCTTGTATACTTTTTTGTCTTGTTTATCTTAGTTTTCGAGATGGGGGGGTCTCACTCTATGCCAGGCTGGCCTTCAAGTCACTGTGGGGACCAGTCTGGATTCCAACCAGCAGCAATCCTCCTGTCTCAGCTTCCTGAGTGCAGAGATTACAGGTGTGCACCCACACCCGACTCTAAATGTTTTATTAATGGTGTGTATGTGTGTGTGTGCATGTGTGTGTAAGACATGTGGACATATGTGCCACAGAGTATACGTGGAAATCAGAGGACACCTTGGCGCCCTTTCACCTTTACATGGGTCCCAGGGATCACCTTACATTGTCATATTTTCAAGGCAAGTGCCTTTACCCACTAAGCCATCCCACAGCCCCACACCTGACTTTAATTTTTTTAAACTTTTATTCAACATAAATTTACTATGCAGTTCTTGAAAGAGAGGACCTCTGCCCTACTCCACAAAAGCAGACAAACCCTAACTCCAAGGAAAGCTTCTGAGTGTGACATAATACTTTCCTTTATCCTGCTTCTAAGGACATGGTCACGAGCCAGGAATGGTACAGGCTTGTATCCCAGTGCAGGAGGGGCAGAGACAGGAGACAAACACGAGGCGGCTTGGTCTGCTCCATGTCGTGAGTTCCAGGCTAGCCCTGCATCTGTGGTATGAAAATCACACACCTTCTTTGTCTCTCGAGGCCTTCTCAATGTCTCTTTGCAGTCTCAACAATTTTGGTTTTATCAACAATTTCCGTCTCTCTTTATCCATTGTGTTCTTTGGATCTTCTTCCTTTAGAAGGAAAAAAAAAAGGACATTTAATAATTTAAGGGGAAAAAATGAGTGTCACTACTCCTAGTTTTTCTGAGACTCTCCCTCATTATATTCGACGGTTTTTACTTTATCAGAGGGGATGAGATTGAAAAATGAAGATAATCTTTGGTAACACACATTGTTCCACCTGTTTTAGGCCTGACTAATAAGGTCGCATCCCATTCACAACTTGTCAGTACACAGCTGAGCATTTTATTTAATAAAACAAATTATTCCTGAAGGAAGAGATTTTTCTATGGTGACTTCAGCTTCTTGATAAATAAACTATTTGCCGGATACTTCACGGTTCACGGCATCATTGATATTGATTCAAGCTCAGGTATTTTAATCATCCACTGTAGGACTCTGTGCACGCCTCAGCTAAGGTTAGGACTGCCTCGGGAGTGGAACAAGTGTTTGTTGAATGCTATGTTGGCTTGTTGGCAGGACGACTAGAACTAGAACGCATGCTCAGCCCCAAACGGTGCTCTACCGGTTAGTTCCCCAAACACACCATTAGGAGAACCGACCCGCAAGTCAAGGCCACACGTGTGCAGACACATGTGTGCGCAGGCGCCGAGACTGTAGACTTGCCCGGACTTCTCAGTGAAGTGCAAGGAGGGCAAAGAGCGTTCTGCAGGAGAAATGGTGCAGAGAAGGGAAGGGGGCTCTCTGGAGAGTCCATCGGGAGCAACAGCACAATTTGCTTGAGCAAAAATGGTGGAAGAGAGTGTGTCGGTTAGGCTAGAGGTTAGGGCTGAAGCTGCCAAGGTTTTGTGTTTTGGTTTTGCTTGGTTTTATTTTGAGACCGGATCTCACTATTTAGTTCGGTCTGTTGGGCTTGAACTTACAGCAATCCTCCTGCCTCAGGCTCTTAAATTCTGGTATCACAGGCATGAGTCACACTACCGGGTGGTATGTGAGTTCTCAAATGGATCACTTCAGGATCGGATGAAAAGAAAAGACGCGTGGGTCAGGAGGTGGTTGAACACGAGTGGACGACCACCCACAGAGGAAGGGAGGAGTTGTTAGAGGAGGGGAAATCTAGGATTGTGGGTGCTGGGAGAGGGCAGTCCTAAGAGCATGTAAAGCTATAATCCTTTGAACACGGAACTTACAGAATTTACAAATAGCTCCACACTGGTCACTGGCCCTTAGGAGCTCAGATCACTCTCCTGTCTCACTTGTTCCTGTCTGAATAAACATCCCAGCACTGGATAAAAGTCAGTTCATACTTACTGCTGATGACTGTGAAGCCAGATGCTGGCATGCTGAGCTTTAAGGAGATCGTGGCAATCCTAGTCAGTCATTTGAGACAGATTTAGCTATACAGTTGAATTCTAGGGCAGTCAAGTTTCTTAAAAATCTTAAGCTCCCATGAGTGTGTCTATTAAAGCTGAACCATCCTAACTCCTGAGAATGCAATAGAACCCTAGGATTTCCCAGAATATCCGTAGTTTATTGACAAGTTAGGTGATAGAGGCATTTTCATTGCCCGTTGTAAGAAAACAGCAGATGTGTTTCTCATCTACCTGCCCACCTGGGGCTAGAAGGGAAGAAGAGTGTCCTCCTCTTTTGTTCCTGTGGCCTCCCTTTCTCCTTTGAGTAGACAAGGCTGCCAGCAGCACCCTTCACCTTTGCCAAGGTAGCAGGGGGTGGGGGGCTGGTGGTGGTGGGGGGCACTCATTAAAGAAACAACTGGCTACTTGTGTGGCTGTTGGGAGCAGGGGAAGGTTAATCTTGTCGGATTCAGAGCTCTTGTCCCCCCATCCCCTGAACTCTGAGGAGTAGGGGTACTGGTTCTTGGCCCTGGGTCAGCTGTATGTTTAATCCAGTCAGAGAGTGTGAGTAGGCTGGTTCTGTAGCTCAGAGACAGATGAGAGCTGGGAGGGAGGTGGGAAGCCCGAATAAGTCCCAGCAGTCAGCCCAGGTAAGAGCAGAAGTCATTTTGACAGGTCATTACTCATCAACTTCTAGATACAAGGTGTGTAGCTCAGTGGCGTCTGCTTGACTCCCATGTACAGGGAGGGCCCCGGGCTTATTCACTCCTCCAACCTCCAAAACAGAAAGGGAAAAGGAGGATCCCGGGGCCTGGAGTTCCAAGCTACTTGTGAGGCTGAGGCATGAAGGACAGCTGAGTCCAGTAGTAGCTTGGGAAAAAAAACCCGAGAAGTTTGGTTTTGCTTGTTGTTTGTTTTAGATCGGCTAGCTCCTAGAGGACAAAGAATTAACTCTGAGAAGCTGAGTGTGTAGCTCACACCTGGAATGCAAACACTCAAGGGGCTGAGGCCGAGGAACAGAAGCAAATGACTGGGCTCTGGTGAGAGAAACTGATCCGTTTTCAGCAATAAAGATCATTCTGTAGCAGAATCCCCCAAATGGCCTAAGAACAGGTTTGAGCCTTGGTTTTCAAGGGTAGAGATCTTTTAAAAATGTCCATGTTTCCCATGCCCAGACTTCTATCTCCTGTCCTTTGAGTAAGGATTGCACTTGCTGACTTCTAACACGCAGACAGACCATGATGGGAGGTGAACTGTGCTTGCTCTCTGAGTGCTCTGGCTTTGGCTTCTTGGGTCACTCATCCAGAGGGAAGCAGGGAAGCAGGCTGCCATGTGTTGCCAGGTGAGAGATGGAAAAAGTCACATTGCAAAGATTAAATACACACACACACACACACACACACACACACACACACACACACACATTTAGTCCTTCACCCTTGCCTTGTGAGGGATTCAGAGACCCCAGATAAGTGACACCTGGATTTCTGACCTGTGTAAATTGTGAGATATCAAATGTTTAAGCCAGTAAATAGAGTCAACTTACCATTTGTGTAGAAAACTAATACAACGGTCACTTATAGATCACTGAACACACCCGCCTGGGATTACTCTTACAAAAGACTGCCGTGATTTACATGCCCCTCAAAATTCATGAGATGGAAACAACCCCTCCACACGGGGTGGTGGTGGCATGCATCTTTAATCTTGGAGGCAGGGGCAGGCTGATCTCTGAGTTCAAGGCCAGCCTGGTCTTCAGAGTGAGTTTCAGGACAGCCAGGGCTACACAGAGAAACCCTGTCTTGAAACACCCTGTCTCTGACTCTTTTGCCTGCTTGTGGGACTCTTTCCCTCCTACTGAGTTGCTTCATTCCACCTTGATATGAAGGCATATGCCTAAACTTATTACATCTTGTCATGTCACATTCAGTTGATATCCCGAGGCCAGCCCCTCCCTCCCTCCCTCCCTCCCTCCCTCCCTTCCCCCCTCCCTCCCTTCCTCCCTCCCTTCCTTCCTAGAACTCATTCTGTAGACCAGGCTGGCCTCGAACTCACAGAGATCCTCCCGCCTCTGCCTCCCAAGTGCTGGGATTAAAGGCATTATTCACACCACCACCCAGCTGCCTGCTCCTTTCGTAAGGGAAATGGAGGAGCAGTGGATCTGGGGGAGAGGGAAGGTGTGTGTGTGTGTGTGTGGGAGGACTGGGAAGAAGGGAGGGAGGGGAGGCTGCAGTTGGGATCTATTGTATGAGAATAAAAGAAAAAAGAAAGAAAAGAAAGGAAAGGAAAGAGAAGAAAAGAAACAACCCCTTAGGCAGAAATACTGAGAAGATGGACTTTCAGAGAGATTAGAGATGAGGGCTGTCCCTCATGAGCAGACTAATGTCATTGTCATGGGAATGAGTTTGTCACAGAAGTAAGTTCAGCCCTTGCTCTTTTGCCCATGTTGTCATTTTCCTGTTCTGTTCTGATGCATCAAAGAAGACCCTCGGCACACTCAGTCATCCAGGACTTCCCAGCTGCCAGAACCATAATCCAACTAAGTTTCTTATCTCTGTCAATTACCAAGTCTGTGGTATTCTGTTCTGGCAGCAGGCAAGACCCACTAAGACAAAGACCCAGCAAGATTCTAAAACTCAGCCAGCCTTCACTGCAGGAAAATCAAGAGTTCAAAGGCCAGCTTCTGGCTATAGGAGACTAGGGTGGGGATTAGCATTGTTTCAGCAGGACTTCTCAAAACGTGGCCAAGGGGCCTGGTTAAGGTCACTTTCTGGCCCTCCTTACTTACAAAGTAGTCAGTCAGTAGGAACTCAGATTTGTTTTCTGTGGACAGGATTGCGGTTTCTTCCATTAAAGCCTGGATGTCTTTCTCAACATCGACCTTGCTGATGGCATAGTGGATCTGGGTGTGGCTCTGCAAAGGAGAGTGGGGTCGGTGAAGAACTGTTTCCTGTCACCTTTACCGTGCGCACCGGAAATGGGTCGATCAATCTGCAGTACTCACTGTGGTCAGGGTCTGTCCGAAAAGAGAAATATGTTGGCTGTACTGGTTTAAGTTATTGCATAAAAGTTGAATTCTTTCCTTCTCCAGCTCCAGCATGCTCTGAAGAGAAGAGAAGAGAAATGAGGGAAGATCAAGCATGCGTTCTGCAAAGCTGGTCCCCCTCCCACACAGTCACCTACCCCACCGAGAGATAGCCTGAGCAAGCTGTCCTGATGGGCCACTCACTACGGTATATCCAAACTGTAGTAGAAGGGGATTCCTGGGACAGGGATATGACTTGCTGTCTGTTCTAATACCCCCATTTAAGATGGATTTAACGCATGAGCTTCCCTGGGATCCTCTGCCTGCACACAGCATGTGGGCAGATGCTACAAGTTACCTGCTGTTTACAAAAAAGGAGAAAAAGATAAATGAAGGCGTTAAGATGCATCTTTGATGTTTTAGAAGAGACTAAAACCCAAGAAGACTTCATATCTTAGAAATGGTGTTAGACACCAAATACTTCCAAAATTGTTGACAATATAAGCAGGGTACATTCTCCTGCCTGTCTCTGTAAGAGTGCAGATAATGTAATGATCCATGGATCATTAGATGATTTGTCAGA
This sequence comes from Onychomys torridus, assembly GCF_903995425.1. Classification (NCBI taxonomy): domain Eukaryota; kingdom Metazoa; phylum Chordata; class Mammalia; order Rodentia; family Cricetidae; genus Onychomys; species Onychomys torridus. The sequence goes on along the minus strand of NC_050446.1, from coordinate 46,009,123 downwards.
AGGATTGGAGATAGGACTGATTAAAAAAAAAATGGTCTGACCTATGTTACATGATGGAAGGAGAAAACCAAGTCCTAGAAATATCCTGTGACCTCCACACATGCTCGGTGGCAAGAATTCATGGTTGTGCTGCGTACACTTACATGCATGTACACATGTGTGCTCGCACACACACACACACAAATAAATATTTTTAAACATTGATGATAGGAAACAGGTTTATTTCTCAGCTTCTTCTTGGCCTTGTTTGCAATTTGTAGAAAAGCTAAAAAAAAAAAGGGGGGCTGGAGAGATTGTTCAGTGCTTAAGAGTATTTGCTGCTCTTCCAGAGGACCTGAGTTCAGTTCCAAGGACCCAAATCAGGCAGACCACACATACACACACAATATAAACAGAAATAAAACAAATCATCTTTAAAAAGGAAGAAAAGATGCACCCATAAGTCATCTGTTAGGTAAGCTACCAGAACAGCTGTAGAAGTCTTCTTGGGCAGAATTCTTCCGCTGGCAAGTTCCCCACCTAGTGCCAGGCACTCAGCCCGTTTTTGTTCCTAGCATGGGATTTCTTCTAGAAATTTTCATTGGTTGTGACTCTATTACATGTTAGAATAAGCTATAGAATAATAAAGAAAAAGAGGGCATGAATTTGAGACAAAGTGAGCAGAGAATAACATAGGAGGGGGTTGGAGGGAGAAGAGGGAGAAAATGATATTGTATTTTAATTTTTCATTGCAAAAAAATCTATAAATTAAATAAATAGATGGACAAAGAACAAAAAGGTTCCACATTCTCTTGATTCTCTTGTCATTTTTCTTTCCTTTTTGAGACAAGGTCTCGCGTAGCCAAGGCTAGCCTCAAACTTGCTATGGATGACACCTGTAGGATGACTTTGAACTTTTGATCCTCTTACCTCACATGCTGCATACAGGAAGTACAGGTGGGATTATAGGTATGTACCACCACCTCGTGTGTGTGTGTGTGTGTGTGTGTGTGTGTGTGTGTGTGTGTGTGTGTCAGCATTTTTAAATTAAGAGTTATTATTATTATTTTTATTTATGTATATATGTGTGTACCTTCATGAGTTTATGTTTACATGCAGGTGCCTACAGAGACCAGAAGGTGTTGGATCCCCTAGAACTAAAGTTATAGGAGGTACTGGGAACTGGATGCGGGTCCTCTGTAAGAGCAGCCAGTGCTCTTAACCACTAAGCCATCTCTCCAGCCCTCATAGTCTTTTTTTTTTTGACAATTTTTTTTTATTGTTTGAGAATTTCATACACGCGTCTAATGTGTTTTGCTCAAATCCACTTTGTTTCCCTCTCCTCCCATCCCTTCCCTACTCCCTCCACCACTTTCCGCTCCCAACTTTATGTGCTGTGCTTTAAGTCCACTGAGTCAAATCAGCCCTGCCTGTATGAGCCTGGGTGTAGGACAGTGTACTGGAGCATGAGTCAGAGACTGCATCCCTGAAGAAAACGGACTCTCCGTCAACCAGAAGACATCAGTTGTCAGTAGCTCTTCAGTTGGGGCGGGACTTCATGAGCCCCTGCTCCATCCACGCTGAACAATGGCTGGCTTGATCAGGTCTAGGTCCTACCCACACAGCCACAGCTGTTGTGAGTCCATGTGTGCAACAGTGCTGTCTTTTCCAGCGACACTGTTGGATGCGCATGTCTGTTTTCTTGTCACCTACAGTCATTCTGCCCCCCTTCCACGATGACCCCTGATTACTGTGTGTGTGTGTCGAAAGTGTCCCTTTTAGGGCCGAGCACTCCACAATCCAATTCCCTGCGCTGCGACCAGTTTTGGGTTTCTGCTTTAGCTCTTTACTACAAAAAGAAGCTTCTCTGATGAATTTCAAGAGGAGAACTAATCTAATGGACATAAAGATAAGAACTCCAGGGGCAGTTTATGGCTGTGTTCATTTAGCAGAATATTAGGGTTTCCCCTACGGCCTATGACCTAGCTAGCCCTGGGATTTTGGCCTTGTTAACAGTATCATGGATGAGTTCTGTCTGGTGGAGCAGGCTTTAAATCCAGTTAGAAAGCATTTGATTACTCCCAAAATATCCATGCTACTCCTACACCGGTGATCATATCAATTATCAAGCTAATCTTTATTGTAACTTATAGCATTCATAGTTGGATGAGACTGTTGACTACTTTTCTCCCTAGTACCTTTGTGTAGAACATTCCAGCACTGTGAAAGATAGCTAGTAGGGAACATTCTTTGGTGTTGTAAGCATATTTATTTTATGTGTATGAGTGCTTTGCCTGTACATATGTATGTCTGGTGCCTGACGATCTCTTTAACCACCAAGCCGTCTCTCCAGCCCCCATTCTCTAGTCTTCAAGAAACTATCTAATAAGAGTGGAATCTCCAATTATAATCAGTTCTTGGGTTTTTTTGCGCGCGGGGGTGGGGGCAATTTATTTGGTTTACACTTTCATATCATATAGTCCATCATTGGAGGATGTCAGAATAGAAACTCAAGCAGGGCTAGGCAGGAGCTGATGCAGAGACCATGGAGGGGTGCTGCTTATTGGCTTGCTTCCTGTGGCTTGCGACACCTGCTTTCTTATGGAATCCGGGATCACCGGCTTATGAATGGTACCACCCACAATGGCCTGGGCCCTTCCCCATTAGTAACTGATTAAGAAAATGCCCTACATCTGGATCTTGTGAAGGCAGTTTCTCAACTAGCCCCTTTCAGAGAAATCTACTTTGTGTGTCAAGTTGATATAAGAATAGCCAGCGCATATATCCACATATTTCTTCTGCAGAAATCTTTCCCACCAATTGCCCAACCATGCTCTTTCCAAGTCCCGGACCATCCAGCCAATCCATTGAACCAGTTAGCAAACACATCTGCCCATTTCTCCTTCCAAAAAATGTTATGAGCATGCGTATTGCCAGAAGTCCTGCCCACTGTGAAGATTTGTTTTCTCTGACAGTGCCTTTTAGGGTTGTTCCAGAAAGGGGCTGTAATGATGCTACTGTCCACTTCCGGATGGTGACTAAATAATGTGCAGACCCATCAGTAAACCAGTCCCTAGTCTTCTCTTCCTCAGTTAACCAATCATGGGGCGCCCCCTCGAGGCTACAGAGGCATGGCATGGTAGCAGTAGTAGTGGCCATAAGCATTTGAGAAACTTCTCTTTTTGTTGCATTTTATTTTTTTATTAATCTTTAAAATTTTATTTTACATGCCAACCACAGTTTCCTTTCCTCCTCTCCTTCCTGGGTAAACTGGGATTGGGATGGTGGTGGTAGAGGGGAGGGGGTGGGAGGTGGAAACATGAGGAATCAGGATGGTCAAGTTAGGGGAGGGACAGAGAGGGAGAGCAATGAAAGAGATACCTTGATAGAGGGGGCCATTATGGGGTTAGGGAGAAACCTGGTGCCAGGGAAACTCCCAGGAATCTGCAAGGATGACCCCAGCTAAGACTCCTAGTAATAGTGGAGAGGGTGCCTAAACTGGCTCTCTCCTGTAATCAGATTGGTGACTACCCTAATTGTCATCATAGAACCTTCACCCAGTAACTGATGGAAGCTGATGCAGAGATCCACAGCTAAGCACTGGGCCAAGCTCTGGGAGTCCAGTTGAAGAGAGGGAGGGATTATATGAGCAAGGGGGGTGGGGTCAAGATCATAAGAGGGAAACCCACATCGACAGCTGACCTGAGCTCACAGAAGCTCATGGACTCTAGACTAACAGCTAGGGAGCCTACATGGGACTGACCTCGGCCCTCTGCCTGTGGGTGACTGTTGTGTAGCTTGGTCTGTTTGTGGGGCCACTAGCAGAGGGACCAGGATCTGTCCTTGGCACGTGAGCTAACTTTTTGGAACCTATTCTCTATGGTGAGATGCCTCATCCTGCCTTGATGAGAAGGTAGGGGGTGGGGAGGGTGGAATTTGGTCCTGCCTCAACTTGACAAGCTTTGTTGACTCCCATAGGAGGCCTTACCCTTTCTGAGGAGTGGATGGGGGAGGGTGGGGAGAAAGGAGGTTCGGGGAGTGAACTGGAGGAGAGGAGAGAGGGAAAACTGTGGTTGGTATATATAATCAGTTCTTACTGCTAACCTATATTATGTCTGGGGCGTCAGAGTCTATTGATTAAAGGTAAGAACATGGTCTCCATGTTTTGCGTGGGATAACAAAAATTCCACAACTGGCTTTTAATGACTTTTAGCTAACAAGGGTGAATAAGGAAGCAAGGAGCACACACTGGTTAGGCTTGTTAGGTTACGCTGATAGCTTCACTGGCTGCTAACGTTCTAGAGCAAGGGAGTTATGGACTCTAGGCACTCATTTGCTGCTTTGTGCCTTTTGGAATGGGTGGAGAAGTTTAACAGCTGAGGCTAGGTGAAGTGTTCAGGGGAGATATGTTGGCCATGTTGGAACAGTGCAGGCTGCAGTAGAGATGTCCAGAGGACTTTGAGCTTTGACAGAGATGGCAGGTGCCTAAGACAACGTTCTCCACAGGTTGTTTTAATAAGGTTAAAGCTCTGGGAAAATTGGTGGGTACCATTGCTGCAAGGAAGAGGCATGGTTGGGTATCAAGGCTTTGGGTGAACAGGTGGGGTAGCATAAAGTCAAAGGTCAGCCCAGGCCTGATCATTTGATGTCTTCCTAGACCCTTGTGCTATTATTTAATCTGCTGTATACAGCCACCAACATTTGCAATCTGAATTTGAATTAAGTATGATCGGATTTACATCATATAAACAACATCATTTTAAAGATACAGTTCACTGTTCTGAAGAACATTTGCATTGCTCTGCATCCCCCACCAGCCCAATCTCCATGCCACTTTTCATCTGGTAAAAAAGGAAACTCTATACCCACAAAGTAATAACTGCTTATCCCTCCTCCTCCCAGCCTTGACAGGTACTATTCTACTTTCTTACTCTCTGAACTTAATTAATGTATGTCAGGAAGAATCATCAACTGTGTCTTTAAAGTCTGTCCATGTTGTAGATTAAGGCTGATTGATATCCCAGTATTTTATAATATGCTATTATTTGTTTGTTGGTATAAGATCATTTTAAGGCTTCTTCAAATGGAAGCAACTGAATAATCAACAACAACAAAACACATCTGTGCCAACACAAATGTAGATTCCCATCCTCCACATTGACATGTAGATGGGAAGCCTGGAGTTACACCCGCACAGCCAGCTGATTAGATGGCTACACCATTTTTTTAAGTCATGGGAGCCAGTGTCTCTGTAACTGTCAGTGTCTCCTGAGACTCTAAAATCACAGGCATCAGCAAATTGAATGTGACCAATTGTCCTTTTGTCTTCCAGGTAAAGAATTAAAGACACAGAAGAGCCTATCAAACACACTGATTCCTCTAAGGCAGAGTTAAAACTTCTCATAACAAACATGTAAGACAAATGCAGTTCATTGGTTTGGATCACCTCTAAAAGGAAAAAAAAAGTCCTTACCCTACTTTAAAAACCCAGGAATCAGTTGTTCCAGTTTAGCAACGCAGGCAAAGGATGTGGGGGTGGGGAATATGTCAGGCTTCGAACACATTGCATTCTGGGGACTAGCTGTTTCTTTACATCGATAAGCACAGAACCACAAGCATCAATCTGAGATTAGAATAACTGGTGTCCTTTTGTAGAGATGGGGATGTTTAACAGCTTTAATTACATTTCAGGGAAATCATTAAAATGATTTGTGTTTGCTCATGAGAAGAGGCAGAAATAAATTCCACTGTGCAAAGGGGAAAATCCATATCTCATTTAATGAGTTATTGCTTTCTAGTATAAAAATAGTTGACAGAGAGACAAGACATTCTGGAGGGCCTCCCGCTGTTCAACAGCACAGCAAAGGAAGTGTGGTCTCAGAGAGTTACCAAGGGATGGCAGATTTAGAGCCTGTCTGGGCTCATATAATTCATGTTCTTCATTCATTCTCTCCAGTTTCTGCTGCTCTGGCCTCAGGGAACTAATAGAGGATCTTGGAAGGGTTGCATTTTCATTGGAATAGCTTTCAAACAGAAGATGTATCATACTGTTTCCATAGCAAGAACTTCAAACTACAGTATGCTTAGAAGTCACCTGGATCCTTTCCAATATCATGCAGAGGTTCTGAGTCACCACGTCTGAGTGATTTTTAACAGGCACCCTGGTGCTTTGAGACACTATCTTAAAGCCCTCCCCCCAACAAATACATTCTAAAAACCATTCATAGTTCTTCCACTAAGAGATAATCAGCACTGACTTGGTGCATTTCAGTGCAGTGTTACATGTCTTCACGGATTTAACATTTTTGTGCTTGTATTTATAAATATACGAAAGACATAGAATGTACAGAAACACGTGAGCCAGTGACTTGTGGCTATATACTAAGTGTATAGAAGCTAAGGTATTGCCAAGTGAGAACATCATTATTGAGGGTCGGTGTGGAGCCGGAAGAACACTACAGGTTGTCTCCATTCAGGTCCAGTGAGTGTGGACTGGTGCTCAGAAGACGGAAGTCAGCTCAGAGGAAGTTAGGAACACAGGGGCTCTGACAGCTACAGGAGAGGAAGAGCAGACCCCAGTGGCCTACAGTACGGTGGGGCTGGGACACAAGAGCAGTAAAAGAGATCTACTCTTCTGAGAGTTATGCCTTTGAGTCAATTCTGCACACAACTTCAATTCTGAAAAAACAACAAAAAGCTTTAAGAAGCTCTTCTGGAATGTAAATGAATATATACCTTGTTACCATAGCATAACTTAGCAGGGAAAGAAGAGAATTTCCACAATGATGCAATTAAAATAAAACAATGAACTACTGAAAGAGTGGAGAGGGAGGAGGACTCTGATTTTTCTGAGATGGGGTCTTGCTAAATGATACTGACTGGCCTGGAACTTGCTGTCTAGACCAAACCGGCCTCAAACTTGAGACACTCATCCTGCTTCTGCCTCCTGAGCGCTAGGATTATGGGCACGGGACGCTCTTTCCTGGAGAAAAGGGGACAGATGAAGGAGTTAGAGCTGGTAAAATCCTGTGATAGTAACAGTGTCAGCAACATCTCACACCACCAAAACCAGTCTGACGTCAGCCATGACAAGGAAGAACCGCTGCTGTCATCTACTGCATTGACATAGGTAGAGGGTGAGGAAGATAGAGGGGATAAGTTTGTTCTTGTAGACCTTAAAGGGGGCCTAGACATCTGTCACCAGAGCAGTCCTTGGAAGCTGGCCTTCTGGAAAGCTATCGCTTCATTGGAAGTCCTAGGAGCCGAGGAAAGGTCAGAGCCCAGACTTAAATGGATAGGGTTAAGTATTCAAATCCTTCCTCATCTAGATCTGGGATCTACTCAGCATAAACAAGGGAGGTGCCAGGATCCTATGTTCATTGATATAATTACCCATGCAGAAGTACACACTTATAATCTCAGTACTTGAGAGGCTAGTGCAGGAGGACCGTCATGAGTTGAAGGCCAGCCTGGGCTACAGAGTGAGACCTTATCTTAACAACAACAACAAAGCAATATAGGAATGAAAGAAGGGCTTCCTCTTGTGTCATTTCCTTTCCTCTTTGGTTGGAGTTCCCATCTCTTCTCTAACTCTGCATCTACCCGTCCCTGAAAGTGACTAAACTCAGAAGACCATTCAGCCCTCCAGTCCCTGCTTATTCACAGCCTTCCCTCTCCCAGTTCTGATTGGAGTAAGAGAGTACGGAATCTCAAAACTATGTTGGGCAAGCAGCTTCACCTCTCTAGCCTCACTATTCTTAGCTATCAATGGGGAATGAAGTTATTATTTTTCTTATAGGTTGTGAAATAAAATATAATGCACATGAACATACTTAGTTCAACCCTGAATGCTACACACTTGATACAGGTTAGACCCTAGGTTACTTGGTTTTGTTTGTTTGTTTGTTTTTTGTTTTTCTCTTTCAAATGTAACTATTCTAAACACTAAAAACAAACAAACAAACAAACAAAAAACAAACTTAGAACACATAGACAAAAACGAAACAAAAATATTCAAGTTCTTACCAACCAGAGTTGATAATTGTTTCATATGATTATGCTGGTTATTTTTTGCTTTTGTTTCATTTTGTCAACTTGCCATAAGCTAGGGTCATTTTGGAAGAAGGAATCTTAATTGAGAAAATGCCCCCATCCAATTGGCCTAGAGGCAAGCCTGTGGGCCATTTTGTCAACTAACGATAAAAATGAGAAGGTCTAGGCATAGGTGGTTTTACCCTTGTGGATGTAGTCCTGGTCTGTATAGGAAAGGTATCTGAGCAAGCCCTAGAGAGAAAAACAGTGAGCAGAGCTCCTCCATGGTCTCTGCTTGACTTCCTGCCTCCAGGTTCCTGCCTGGGTGTCCTCCATGATGGACTGTAAACTGTCAGCCAAACACACCCTTTCCTCCTCAAGTTGCTTTTGGCCATCCTGCTTTGTTGTAGCAATAGGAACCTAACTAGGCTGATGATAATGTCTGTGTTGATTTACAAACAGATCAGGAAAGCTGTTCATTCATATTCGAAGTATTTTAACCTTGGCAAGTGGCTATATTGGCCATCAGGAGTCATTCACAAGCTGAGTGGCTATATACTGCAGTCCTGTTGTATGCCCACCAGGCTATTTCCCTGGTTCAACACAGGTCTGAACACTATATATCTGTTTACAAACATACCAACTCAATATACATTAGGTATGAGTTGAAATTTTTTTCTACATGGATGTATAAATGTTTTGTTTTCTGTAATATCATTATTTTGATGTTAATTCCTATTTAAATATAGGCTTACTTTATTTATAGCTGGAAATTGGCCTACTTTATAAATTAGAGCACATTTTAAAAGTGTTCTATTGATGGGCATGAAGATTGAGTGCAATGTTTTCTCACCATCTAATTAGAAACTATCCTGTATTAAACATTCTTGTGCCTCTCTATTAAAGTACAGGTTAAACCTTTCTTCGGATGTACCCCTACAAGGGAACTTCTGTATTATGGACAAAGCCACATTTCTGTTTTCTAAGATAGTGTTAAGTATCTCATTGAAAAGGTTCAAGAATTCTTATTTTCTAACATCCTTGTTAATACTAGACATTATCACTTCCTAATTTTGACATATGATTATCTTTTCATGTGTTTTCATGTGATTTTGATTTTTCTCTTTGTGACCTGTGTATTCAAATCTTTGCCTACCTTGGTCCACTTGACACAATACATTCTTTTACAAAGATTTTAAAAATTGTATGTGTGTGGGTACAGTGCCTGCATGCATGTATGTGAACCACACACATGCAGTGACTGCAGAGATGATGAGTCAGTTCCACTGGACCTGGAATTACAGATGATTGTGAACCGACATGTAGGTGCTGAGCACTGAACCAGGGTCTTCTGGAGGAGCAGCCAGTACTCTTAACCACAGAGTCATCTCTCCAGCCCCCCGAATTTGTTCTTTGTGTGTTTGTGTTACTAACAGCCACTTTTAAGGTTTTGAGTTATTTATTGTTATATATTGCTTGTCCAACAAAAACATCCGGTGCAGAAAACTCCATACATGATCATTGTTTGAGTCAGCTAACACTCCTTTCTGAATCTCCAGTACCTAAGTCTTAATTTATATTAAGATAGAACTTTTTGATGTTAGTGTAGTCTCCTCTGAGAATTAGGGGCAGAAACTCTGGCTAATGATGCACATGAACTTTCACTGGGGACCATGTTCCTGCAGAAATGAAGACAATGAGGGGAACGTGGTCTGTCTGGCTCCATACTACAAGTCAGTAGAATAGCTAAGAAAGACATCAGGTGACTGTAGATCCAACCCTCACTTCCAAGGTTACACAAAGCCCATTGGAAGAAGAAGACCATGGACGTCTAACTTACCTTGTAGCAGTTTTCCAGGGTGTTTTCCCACTTCAGTCTAGTAGAATAGCCTGCCATGTTTTTTTGGTAGTAATTTTCATCTTCTTTTTCCAATTTTTCAGTTGATTTTTTCAGTTTGTTGAGGAGCTAAAGTAAAATATCAGTGTTGCACAGTCATTGGCATATTTACAAGAGGGCTCTTGTTATTCCATGAATCATACATGGCCCAATGTTTCTCACTTTACAGCTCTTTATAAGTAATGGCCATGGCAGAAGACAAAACCTAGATTTTTTAAAACTATTAATGGGCATTAAATGTCCTCTCAATAGACCCTCAGTTTTGTGCTTGAAGAAATCAATTCTCAAACATGAAGTGACTTGTCAACACTCTTCACATCAAGAAGGCCAAATGACCAAATGTGACAATTTACAATGGGATCTCCAACAGCAATCTACTGGCACAATCTGTAGGTTTCTCCATTCCTTCCCAGGACAAGTAGAGACTTGTTAACTCATATGAATTTTAAACCTGTTTCTATGGTAGGCTACCAGACTGTCATTGTAAAGCTAGAAGTAGAGTTTTGGAATGAGGCATGATGGATCAAGTGTCTCCTGCAGCAGGAGAAGTTACTTCACTTTCCTAAGGTACAGGATTGTTTTACATCCCTGATGGGCATGACTTCTCCAACTTCACTGAGTTGTTGGGAGGATTCAATAAGGTAATATATGTGAGAGACATATCACACCATGTACCCGACACTGACTACAACACTAAGCCTAAGATTCATGCCCATGTTCGCTTCAAGTTAAAGTCAGGTAGACACATGGTTTCCTTTCATTTTGCTCTTCAAGGATCTGTCCCATAAACAGTCCCATCTATGACATATTGCTATTTTGATCGCTAAGCCTCTGGGAAATCAAAACTCCCTGGGCCCACAATAATTTAAATGGCTAATGAAAGTGTCCAGACAAGCAATTCCATTTCTGAGAAATGAGGATTTGGATTGCACAAGTGATTCTCAGCTTTAATATTCTTAGGTATGAACTAGTATTTGTAAAGTAGCAACTTCTAGGGCTCCCAGTAGAGATATTCAGTCATTAGCTAGCTCTGTAATGAGTTTGTAGTAGGACCTCAGATGACTCTTATGCATTTGGTCCTCCAGCTACACTTGAAGGACATGGAAAGCCCTCCTGATGTTAGCAGTTTCAAGGACAGAGATAGAGGCTTTTTTTTTTGTTATTTTATGAATGGCCCTCTTTATGTTTAAGGACATTTTGGCTAATGTTACAATAATAGGGAACATTCATTCAAGATGCTGAATATTAATACTATTCACTTTATTATTCCAGTCAATACACTGCTGTTCTGTGATGTATGACCTATACGAGGCACATTCGGTTTTGTATTTCAGGTGTAATGAGCCACAGTATCTGTAGAAACATGAGCTTATGCATTTTAACCTGATAATGATCCAGTGCCCTGATACGGGAAAGAAATGATGAGCCCAGAGGACATAGGAAGAACAGCCCGAGACAATGGTGGAGCAGGAGGAGACAAGGTGAAGTCAGGGAAAGTTTTACTGGGTCACAGAACAGAGTAGAAGCCATATTCTGAAGGCACTAGAAAGCCTTCAAAGACTTTTCAGCAGAGAATGGGTGTAGATGACAGTAGTTTCAGGAAAGTCACCCTGGATGTGAGTGACAGCAAGAGCCAACATGACAGGCAAAGTCAGCCCATTTGCTAGGTATATCATTCAGGCAAATGACAGTCATGGCCAGGGTAAATAGTGACAGGGAGACAGGTATATGCCAACAAGTTCAGGAAGCCATTGGTTTAAGGGTTAGAATTGGAAGGGTATGGCAGCTAATGATATCCAGAGACCTGGAAAACATAGGGGAAAAGACTTACTTTAGGTAGAAGAGATGATTTTTAGAGGCCCCAGGAGACAGTTTAGGAACAGATATGGCTAGATATATAAATTCAGGCATTGTCAGTGTGGAAAGGAGAGTTGAAGCCTTGGGAGTATATACATTGAGAACCTATTGTTTATTGAGTACGTGATATTGAAAGTCTTTTGTTGGACACTGGAGACACAACAAGGAATTAAATAGAGAGGCTCTGGGGAGAAATCCTCAGGTACAGCAATACATAAGGGCCAGGTGGGAAAAATAACATCCATAAAGGAGCCAAAGGTAAAATATCCAGAGAAGTAAAGGGACTAAAAATGGGAAACTGATAAGGTTAAAAGAAGAGACTGAGTGGGTGGGAAGGATCGACATGGGAAGAGGATGGAGGTCTAGGCTAGCTTCTGGTGAGACCTGAGACTGCTAAGCAGGAAAATAGAAAGAACTGCTGAGTAGTGCAGAGGAGACTCTGATGATAGGGCACTTCCACGTGCATGAGAAATGGAAGCCAGGCCTGGGCTTCAGTTCAAGGACTTAAAACAAAGACAAAAGAAACAAACAAAACAGAGGCTAGTTTAACCAGTGACGATGGGAGGCCCACTGTAGGAAGGTGGGTGGAGGGCATTGCCAACTTCCACCTCCCAGGGAAGAGGAAATGCCCCCTCAGCTGCACCAGCTCTTCTGTGGTTGCTATTGCTTGACACCAAGGACTAACAGCTTCTAATGAGGGCTGGGAAGGCTTGCACATGTCCTGGTCCTGAGATTCTCCACATATTATGAGTTAGCTTCCTCTACAGCTGCTCACTATTCAACACTTGTCTGATTGTTTTTTTGAACTGTGAAGACTGATATGTGAAGAAGTAAGAACCTTCCAGTTCTTGCCAACAATGAATCCAAGTTACTCACCTAACAATTTTTTCAGATGAAATGATAGAGCCACTTGCAATGGCAATTTTTTTTTCCCCTTTAAGGATCTTTGGGACTGTAATGGTGCTGGCTGCTTTGCTTGGGGAAACTTCACGTTAGAGAGAGTGTGGGATGGTTTAGTTTCCAATACAGAACACATACAAGTGTTGGGCTAGATAATCTTAAGTGACTGACCACAGGCAACTTTGAAGTCCCTCTTCATGCGTGGTCAACCTACAGATGTCTATGGGGGGAGGGGCCGGCCAGCTCTCTGGATTCCTGCAGAGGGCAGGAAGCCACATCGCTAAGCAGTGTGCACCTGCTGCCATGATGGCTCACCTTCTGCTTCTCCTTCTGGGTCACGGATTGCTTGGAGCTTTCTACGAGGTGGAAAAGTGCTTCGTGCTTCTTGGTACTCATCATTAATTTTTTCTTAGCCTAGAGACAGAAACATACAAGCAAGAGAAGGGAAAAAGAAAAAAAAAAAAAAGAAGCAGAAACTACTCTTTAGAAAAAAGCTCTTCCAATTTGGAATGAGGTCTGTTTGTGAATAATTGTGAGTTTTTTACTTCTTTGTCCCCATCCTTCATCTCAAAATACGCCCCAGATACTACAGCAGCAATTACTCAGATAGGAACCACTGTGTATTTTGTCATGATAGTGGGTATCATATGTAAGAGAGTTAGACATTGGCTAACTCACCTTGAACTCACACTCCTCTGGGGCCTTGGCCTCCTGAGCGCTGGAACTGCAGGCTTCTACCACCAAGCCCAGACTAAGAGTTCAGACTACAAAGTGAAACAATGTTGGGGAAAAGTCCAGGACTCCCTGTCCTTGGGAATCAGCGGCAAAGTCTACTGTCTCCCCTGAAACTTGTGAAGCTGCTACCCAAGGGAGCTCAAGGAACAAGCTGCTCACAGCCCCTTCAGTATCCCAGTCACATGCCTGATGATAAATGAGTGTGAGTCAAGAGTACTCAGTCCTTCAGAATTTGCAATTTTGTCTCTGAAGCAGACGTGTACTTCACAACTGACATGTGGAACCCCTTCTTGCATTGAAATGAGGGAGGAAATGATTACAGCTCAAGAATTCCATGTGATCTATAATGACTTTGTCATTCTTCATAAAACAATAAAATCATATTATTTAGAAAAATGGCTTATCAGGGGAATAATAGGAGGTGTTTTTTGTTCTTTGAAGCAAACAGCTATAGAACATTGTCTCTAGCTTTTGATCCATTGTATTGACTTTCCTGTGAGAACTCAGTGTTGATAGATAATTGTTTTTTCAAAACAAACCTCTTTAAAAAAAAAAAACTCAGAAAATCAAGAGCAAAATTAACAACAAGTGTTTGGATGCTTTTTTTAGACTGAGATATGTTCTCAAGGTGACTCTCGTGAGTCTCTTTTCATCAGTACATCTACCCAAGGGTAGGAATTTGTCTGCCTACAGCAGTTCTCAGAGTCTTCGATTTCAGCAGAAGCTTCAGAAACAAGCCCGAGGCCAGCTGCTTCCAAGGGCGTCTCTGGTTATTTGGTATATAGGTTGCTGCTTACTTGCAAAGGTTCTGTTGGGCCATTAACCTTTGGGAGATGAAAAGAAAGAGTTCAACTCTGGGGATGCACCTCTTCTTCAAGGACATGATTGGGTTTTCTTAGCAGATTCCTCACCCTCTCATCCTTCTTACTCAAAGCAACTCCTCCTACACAGGATTATTCTAGAATAATCTTCTGTACAGATGGACCTCATCTGCTGTTCCTGCAGCTTAAGAACCAATAATGGAATTCTCTAGCTTCTCACATCAAATCAAAATTTATCTAGAAGGATTCGTGTGCTGTTTCCTGCATTTGTTATTGAGCCAACTAACTTTTGAAGTAACTGAAAACCAGGAGCAGGCTTTAGTGTGGTGTATACAGGAGGTAGACCAAGTACACTTGTAGAATCAACACATGTGTTCCTTTGACATCACCACATTCCTTACAATGCCCTCTCCATAGCAAGGGTAAAGATCACTAACACCCTATACCAATGAAAAGCCAAAATGGTGTTTGTTACTTCCCCTAAATTTCAAACTTCACAGAGAGACAGCCAATATAGTATGATGGAAAAGAGCAATGACTCTGGAGTCTAAGAACTTCTAAGATTTCTTGGTTTAACCACTAACCAGGTTTAAAACCTTGGAAATAACCTTGACATTCCAAAGTCATGTATCACCTTGGTTGGTGAGATGATTGAATATACAAACATGCAGCTCTTGGCACATAAGAAATGCCACATAAATATTAACCAGAAACAGTAACCGTATTTTGAGTCATCTTCTGCTTTGGATTAGTTGAATGATGCATCTATATGATAACTCAGGTGAGTTATTTTTCTCTTCAATTGGTATGTAGAAAAACATCAGGACACACCAATATGTGTGTACAACAGCAAAAAGTCCCATCCTGAAAACTGAGTTTATGTAAATGCTGTTTGTGTATACTTGCCTTGATTTGCTGATTCCAGTTGTTAATAACAAGATTTGCTGTCTTTTCAACTTCATTATCAAGCTATCAAAAAGAAAAAAAAACAGAAAGAAAAAATTGTTGCTTTCTGGCTTAGCCACTGTTATTAATTAAATGTCTATGAATACCAAAACTCATAGGTTAAAACCTATTTCTGCAGCATCATAGCATTTAGAGGTGGGACTCTGGGAAGTGATGGACCATGAGAGTGGAGCCCTTGTATATGGAGCTGAGCCTGTGGTGGCTGGAAGGAGAATGACTCCCAGAGGCTCACAGATTTGAATGTCTAAGTCCCTGGTTGGTGGAATGTTTGAGTAGGATTAGGAGGTGTGGCCTAAAAGCCCAAGCTAGGCCCAGTCTCTCTGTCTCTGTCTCTGTCTCTCTCTGTCTCTGTCTCTCTCTCTCTTTGTCTCTCTCTCTCCCTTCTTCCCCCCAAACAGGAGATAATAAAGACAGATGATTGGAGGACCAAGACATCAACTACCAAGTGTGTTGTAATAAATTGTAATAACGCTAATTAATTTTTAGTATTAAATGTAATTATCATATTACTATATGGTATGTAAAATATTTTATGATTAATAAAATATAGGTTTGCTTTGAGTTTTACTAAAGCTGCTGGCAAAAGCAGATGGTTATGTTTCTTTCAAGTAATCTTTGTAACTTTCTGTCTACTACCGTAGCTCTAGATAGGACATCCATTCTGGTGGAACACATGCGTATATATACAAACACCAACTCTACTTCCCAATTCCACTTAATGCATTTATATTTCATTTATTCCCATTCATCTTCCATCTGAATTTTCCCAATTCCCTTAGTTCTTGTGACTTACAACTAACCTGAAACCCCTTCTAGTGACTATGTTTCCCTTTTGGAAGGACTGCCTGCTAAGACTCAGGTACTTCTTCCCTGCATTGGCCCTGAACCCACCACATCGGAGCATGGCAGCTCAGCGTGTTAACAGCTCTGCATGTTGCCTGGAGGTGTTGTCTAAAGCAGCTACCCACTGTGACAGACTGAGGAGGGAGGGAGGACACACGGTGAGACTGTCCTTGAAGGGAAGGTGCATGCATGCCCAGAGCAGAAGACATTCTAGTGACGACCAGCTGCTCTGGAGAGGCGTGCCTCATGTGGCCCTTTAGTCTTAAGGATATTCGAGAGTTAAAGCTATTACCTAGAAGTGATCTCACATTAGTAAGGAAAAAAGCATCTTTTGAAACAAGTTGTGCTTATGGGATTGGGGTTTAGCTCAGTGATAGAGTTAACAAAGTTGAAAAGACCATTTAAAAAGTACCAAAAATTGAAAATAACCTCTAATTTTATCATCGCAGAGTAATTCTTATTAACATTTGGGGAAGGATCTTCCAGCTGAGATCCTATTATTTGATTTCTTTCATCTTGCATTTTCATTTAATACCATATTGTGAAAGTTGCTGGCCTAGAACACACAGCTTCACCTTCCTCTTCCTCACGAGTTTGGTTCATTTGTTTGTTAGGAATGTTTTATTATGCTGGGGTTTGAACCTAGGGCCTTGAGCATGCTAAGCAAGTGGTTTGGGGGTTTTTATTTTACTTACTTATTTATTTATTTATTTATTTATTTATTTATTTATTTATTTATTTTTTTGCCACTGAGTTATACCCAGCCCTAGACATCTTGCTTTTAAGAGATGAAGAAGCTCCGACTCACCGATTTTCTCTTCTTCTCTTGCATACTCAGAACTTGGTTCGTTGGCTTTATTGCTTCCAACTCAATTGCTTTGCCAAGTTTTCTGGAAACAGAACATAAGGATGCATATCACTGTCTTGGGTTTCCATCTACTGTCCGAATACATTTCTGGGGAGATGAGTGTTGTGGTGTAGCTTATCTGTTCAGTGCAGGTTTGAAGTGGAATATTGGTACCCATCCACTCTAAATGCGTGACGCCTCCCTTCAGAGCAGGGGCAAAGGTGTGGGTGTGGGGAGGTGGGAATGGGTACCGGACAGTGTTACTGGAAGCACTCACTGATGTAGGTCTGCTGCGGATTTCATGCTCTCTGAGGCCCAGGCCCAGGCACTGCTGAGACAGCTAGAGACAAAAATGGGGAGCGGATGTCATTTCCTAGTGAGCACTGAGAAATCAAGCATTACAACCCCCAAACTGCCTCCATCCTCATAGGCATCCCCTTGCTGGTGTTTCAATTTCTCCGCGATATTAAACTCAGCCAGTATATTTATTTGCACCATAGACATTATCCACATGGCTTTTCCCCAATCCTTTTTCCCATTTAGATTTTCATCTTCTGTTTTATGTCTGCAGAAAATTAGGGAAACAAAGTGGCCAAGGAAAGGAGCAGATGAGGAGGAGGAACTCAGAAGAGCCTCACAGAAAATCTTTGCAGGTCTCTCATTTTACAGAAAATAAACCCAGCCTTGGAGGATGTAAGTGACACAGGATTTGAGCCCAAGTCCCCGGCACATTGTGCGTGCTGCTCTTGAGGCTGGAGTCCAAATCCTGCACCGCACCATGCAGACTTTCAAGACAGCCTCAGATCTTTCCTGGTCCTGCTTCCAGTGAACACAAAGAGGGTCGGTGCTGTGTTCCTGGAGGCATAGCAGGAGGACAAGGAGGCCTGATGTTATCTTCTCCCATAGCAGGAGTCAGCTCTCAGGAGTACGTTAGGCGTCCTTGGAAGTCAGGACACATTGCCTTAGTTAACTGCAGGGACAGAGCCCATTCCACTTTTGATGGGGAGGAAGGGAGGAAGCTGCACCCCAGCCAGAATTGAAATGGAGCAGAAGTGGTCCTCCAGAGGCCGAGTTTGCATCCTGCACTGGGATGATGGGAAAACCAGACCAAAGGCCAGGATTTCTACAATCTAAACCAGCACCAGAGAGTGCCTACTATGTGTTTCCAATGACAGGAAACCACAGGAAAGATAAAACTACTCTACCTTCACATGAAGGAGGTCAGTGGTTGTTTGGCGCTGGTGAGGGCAGGGATGCAAACAGGAAGTAGCAACTTGGGGTGTTTTGAAAATGTCTGACTTTGGTGGTGGTTAGTTACGCAGTGTACACATCTGTTAAATGCTGCTAGGTGAGGTGACTCATTCCTGTTATCCCAGCAACTGGGAGGTGGAGGCTGGAGGATCAGGCCATCTGAGATCAGCTTGGGCTACATGAGACACTGACTCCAACAACAAATAAGTGCTGATTATTTCGTGTGAATTAAACCAAATATAATTGTGCGTATTAAGGATATGAGGAACATTTCACCAGAGAGAACCTCCCAGGTGATTGCGCAGCTGCTGGACAGCCTGGCGGGAAATGCATCATGTGGGCTTCAGAGAGACCACAACCCAGTTATGAGAGCAGATGTCCCGGCTCTGGTTTCCTTTGTAACCATAGAAGACTCACCCAGCTCTTCTGAGTCTCATTGAACTGGAATTATAAAATAACACGTTGGGATGTGCAAGCATCTCACATAGATTCTGACATTGAGAAACTCAAATAACTTTTATCACTAACTACCACACCAGTGATGCCCCACTGGCCATTCTGAATGTGTCTGCTGTTTTGATGCCAGGGCTGCAATGGTTGGATTTAGGTGGTGACTGAATTACTAGAATAAAAATCAAAATGGCCATTCATTAGGTGGTCTGCTAAGCACACTTGCATTATTTCATTTAATTCAGTAACTGTAAGGAATGGGTTTTGTTTCTGTTTTTAATGTTAGTATATTTTTTATCATTATTTATGTTTCTTTCAAACAGGGTGTCACAGTGTACCTACACTGACCTGAAATTGCCTATGTAGCCTAAGCTGACCTCAAATTCATGGCAATCCTCCTGCCTCGGCTGATTTACCTCAGCACTGCTGCATTCAGCTTCCTTTCTGTTGTAAAGAGGCATTTAGACAAAAGAGGATTTGTCCCAGGCCACTCACCTGGTAAGTGGCAGAAGTAGAGTTTAAACTGGGCAGTCTAGGCAGAAGTTGGTCTAAACCCAACCACACTACTGTGCTGACCCCTTTGTAGTCTACCAAGATATCACCCTAAAGAGAAAAATGGAGCAAGAACCAGAGCTGTTTCAAAGCAATTTGCTATCATCACAATGGTGCCAAAGCAGGAGTGGGAAGTGTGGTTCTAGAAGCTTCCTTTCCCTCTCTCTTCATCACCATGACAAGCCTCAGTAAGAACACTGCATGTTCAGAGTCACATCTGCATGCGTTAATACAGAAGTGCCTTAGCAAATTATCAATAATGGACCATTTTACTGTTGCAAAATCCTGAGTATTTGTGCCTCACATGCTTAAGCCCTTCACACAGTTTACTTCACTCATCATTCTGGCTGCATGTCACGATACAACCCACATACACACTCAAATACCCAGATGAGCATGTCTGCACCCTGTACAGGAAGAAATGGAGACAGGGAGACTGAGACCCTTGTCAAAAGTCACAGAGTAGAGATAATACAGAATTCACACTTTCTGCCTCTAAGATCTTCTGGCTTAACACCATTTCCTAGATGAAATAGCATTACCAAGCCAACTGTGGGCTCAGGAGTCACAAAGCCCTAGAAGGAATCTAGCTGGGCAGCCCATTAACTGCATCACTGGGGAAGTCTATTTCAATTGTTCAGACTCAAGTCCTCATCTGTGAGAGGGATAAACATAAGAACTTTTAAGGGTTGTTACGAGGATTAAATAGGAACATCCACTAAGCATTTGAGGCAGTGCCTGGCCCAGAATAAATCCCCAAGATCTGGAAACCATGCTTGTGGGGATTGTACCTGCCATGTGTGTGGGAAAAAGCTGTGAGCAAGAGTTTTTCACTTTTAGTTTTTTAAAACAGGGTTTTTGCCCTAGCTTTGTCACGGTACTTACTTTTTCTTTGTGTTCTGTAGGGCTTTGCTCAGCTTAACTGCCAGTTTCTGAAGTCCTTTGGCATAGTTAATCTCCAGGTTTGCCCTGTGAACAAAGGACTTGTTAAGTGGGATGTACTGATCAGAATTAGCAAGACCACACATAGACAAAGACACACATGGGGTGGGCAGTGGGGGAGGGAGGTAGAGATAGACGATAGATAGATAGATAGATAGATAGATAGATAGATAGATAGATGATAGATAGGTAGACAGACAGATGATAGGTAGATAGATAGATAGATATAGATAAATAGATACACACATATATACTCAGTCACAGACAGAGACACAGAGATACAGACACACACACTGACACACAAAAGGTCAGGATGAAAATGCAACGTCTTCATGAGGAGGAGGTATCTACTGGCAGAAGGATTCTCCTGTCCTTCGGCAAACTGTTAAAACTACCAGAGGATCCCCAAAGTATCCTCCTTAACTTTCTTGCCGCCAGTGTTATGGCTTGGATGGTGCCTCCCTCAAAGAGGTTGCGTTGTTGCACCACAGTGCATTAGTCACTGTCTTCACTGTGTGGCCTGACCAAGGCAGTGTCAGCAGAGATGGCTTTATTTTAGCCCACAGTTGGAGTATACAGTCCGTTGTGGTAGGAACATCCTGCAGCTATGCATCACACGGCGTCTGCAGTCACAAAGCAGATAGAGCGAAAGCTGGTGCTCAGCTCATGTGCTCCCCTTTACTCAGTCCAGAACCCTAGCCCACGAGATTGCGCAGCATGCCTTGCTCTTCTCACCTCAGTTAAACCCCTCTGAAAATGCCTTCATGGACATGCCCAAAGGTACATCTCCTGTGTGATTTTTAGGTCCTGCCAAGTTGACAATCAAATTAACCATTACACACAGGCTATGTGAATGGATCTTCTTTGGAAGTAGGTTCTGTGGAGACGATGATCAAGTTCAGAGATGAGTTTGATGTGTCCTTATGGATGGGGGAGCACTGGACACAGAGATAGGTATGTGTGGGAAAGACCCCAAGAACATGAAAGCAGCTGTCAGAGGAAGATCTGTAAGCCAAGACATTGTCAGCAAATCACCGGAAGCTCAGAAGGGACATGAGACAGCATCCCCAAGTCAATCCACAGCAGGAACCAACAGTCTTAATCTCAAAGACCTCTGGTCTCCAGAACCATCACAGTCTTGTCCTTCAAGCCACACAGGTTGTACCACTTAGGAGAAGCCTAGAGGACTGACGTAGCTCATGAGGAGCATAGTCGTTGCTAATCCCATCAGCTCAAACTCTAAATTAGGAGCTGGAAATAAAATGGTAAGTATGATTGAACTAACCTTGTGGTAGCTTCAGGGGGATCCTGTTGCCTTGACCTCCCAAGTAGCTGACTATAAGCAGATGCCCAGCCCAAGTGGCATTATTGGGATGCTTATCTGTTACTTTCTATGCAGAACAAGATAGCAGGAAGTCGTTGGGTCTTAGAGAGACCAAATTACTCTCTTTTTAACATTATTTATCATTTCCTAGTTATAGGTCCATCTGTAGCTACAATGAAGTTATGTTCCTATTCACCTCATGCACTACCGTCTCTCTCTCTTCTTTTCCCCCATCCCGGTTTTCTTTTTAAAAGATGACTTCTATCCACTTAAGTTTTTAAAAAACTTAATTTTATTTATTTGTTTGTACTTGAGTGTGAACACACCACAGTACACACTCAGAGGTCAGAGGACTCCTCAAAGGAGTCAGTTCTCTCCTTCCACTGCGTAGAGCCTGGGAATCAAACTCAGGTGATCATCAAGCCTGGTCATGAGTGCCTTTATCCACTGAGCCTTCCCTATAAAGCAGTAAATCTAATGATTCATAGTTCTTGACTCATGGTGCTGGGCACAAAACAATTGGTAAATATTAATTATTTGATGATGCTGCATCAGAAGGATCTTTAGATATCCAGAGGGAGATAACCCAGGGGAAGAGTGTAATCCTCTATGCCGTTGTCTCCCCATAGGGGCGTCTAGGGCAAGAGGGGCATGCTGACAAGAACGGCCCCTCCCTCACAGTTCCATTTCACTTCCAGAATGTTCTCACAGGCTCTACAAAAAGGCTCAGAGACTGAGGGAAAGAGAGACAGCTACCACAAGGAAATACTGCTTTCCTTAATATTAGTACCTTCATTAGATTCATAGGGAAAGAAGATGGGTGTCGGGCTTTGGGTGTGGGGAGGAGGCTCTTGGCTTGCTTTCAGATGATTGGCAGTTTCCAAATCTGGCCGTCTCTGCCCCTGAACACCCACCCATATGCATCCTCTCTCTTCATTCCCCACCCCCTCTCCAAGATCTCACGTTGACCTAGAACTTGACAGAGAGCTCAGGGTGACCTTGAATTCCTAATTCTCCTGCCTCCACCTCCTGAGTGATGGGTTTAAGGGCATGTACCACGTGGCCTAACTTTCACAGGCCTTCCCTCAAGAAGGTAGAGACCCACCCAAGGAGATTCACTTGCCAAGCCAGACTTTTCTTGCATGGGTATCAGTGTCAGGGCAGATTTGTTAGTTTCTGAATTAAAATTCCTGTCACATGAAGATTATGTATCCAAACAATGCCCTCTGTACCACTAAGTGGGTCCACTTTGTCACTCTGCAGATACGTGGCCTGTGCTCTGTTTGTCCACAAAATAGCAACACCCAACCTTTATTGGGCCCTTACACCACGCATGATACTATGGTAAGCATTTTAGCTCTTTCTTTTTAAAATGTTTTTATTATCGTTATTTAGCATGGGAAGGAGGCACCACAGCACAGGTTTAGAGGTCAGGGACACCTTGATGGAGCTGGTTGTTATTTCACCATGTGGGTCTGAGACTCAAAGTCAGATTGTTAGACTTGGCAGCAAGCCCTTTAGCCGCTGACTCATCTCTCTGGCTCATTTTTATTTGTGTTGAACCTACAATGACTTGCATGGGGTGGACATGATTTGTCTATCTATTTCCGGGAGAGAACACCAGGCCCCGAGTTGAGTTGGTCGCTCTACTGAGGACACATGACAGGAAGGTGATACAGTTAGCTTTCAAACCTGGGCAATCTTGCCAGAGAACCTGCTGCTTAACCACGCTGTTCCCCCTACTCAAGATGCAGAGAATGGCTGTAGATAGTGCAAGGGGATTCAGACAAAAGTGTATCTGAAAACTTGTAGCGCTGTTCACTTCAATGTTAATCATGGTGTTGTGACTCACTGCAGCTCCCACAATGTGGCCTCTAGACATGCCACTTCCAGCTGTCCCAGTGCAGATGTAAAGACCCTCTGAAACCCCCTACCCAGGGCCTTTCTTGAGGCACCCATGTGTTGTAAATCAGTTGGTGAGTGGGGAATGGAGATGATGGGGATCTGGCTATGAGGCAATGGAGGGGGACTCTGGTCTCAAACCCCATCAGCTTAGCTCATTGAGGCTAGGCTGAGTTGCATCCAGTGTCTCTGACCAGCAACATTGTGTTCTTTATCTCTACATGCAACTTATTGAGGACCCCAGAGGACTTTAGAATCGGCCAAACAGAGCAGGCTGTGACCATCTACTTTTGCCTTCTAACTTCTGGTGCCCACCTGTGGCATCCCAACAGAGGAGTGTGCATCAGAAGGAACTGAAATGACCTACAGTGAGGAGGGGAAGGAGGAGGTGGTGTGGGACACTATCCTTCAGGCCCTCAGTGGCTTTTACCTTAGCAGATGTCCATGACTACATTCCAAGGTGATGACCAATTTCCTGCCCAATGACCAAATTCTTCACTCTTATAGGAAGTCATGTTCTAAGAGACAAGCATGGTGACATCTGTCACTTTCGTAAGCCCGAATGATTAGAGTTTGTAAACTGAAGCAAAGACTACCACGTGGTTTTCTGAGGTGTGTGTGTGTGTATATATATAAGTGTGTGTGTGTGTGTGTGTGCAGGCATCCTAAAAGAATATCTTTCAGTCCTTTCAGGCTACCTACAGAACAGACTGGACCTTGCATTTTCTTGAGGCAGCGCAAGCACTGGTTTCATATTCATTTTCTCTCTCTCTCTCTCTCTCTCTTCTCTCTCTCTCTCTCTCTCTCTCTTTCTCTTCCTCCTTCCCTCTCGTCCTCTCTCTCCCTTACCCTTATTTTTCCCCTAGGACAGGGTTTCTCTGTGTAGCCCTGGCTGTCCTAGAACTCACTCTGTAGAACAGGCTGGCCTCGAACTTACAGAGATCAGCCGCCACCACCACCACTGCCTAGCAGCAGCATCCACTCTCTTGAAGGGAGCTGCTTTATCATGTTCCCCAGTCAAAAAGCAATACATGTTTGAAAGGAACCCAGAGGGGCAGAGTTTATCTCCAGTCAAGTCACAGAATCCTCATTCCTTGTTAAAACAAAACAAAACAAAACAAAAAACAAAACAACAACCCAGGAAGGAGCCATGAAGCACACTGGGCTTCCTTTCTCACCCTCTGCCATTGTTTCCTTCCACTCTACAGACACCCCTTGTAACAGGAGTGAAGAAGAGGTCTTGCCCAAGCAACGGCCTTTTCATGTGTGAAATTGATGGTGGCTAACTTTAGCTCAGAACATTCCAGTGAGTTTTAAAGATTCTGAGCTGGGGAAATGACACTTTGACTTTCCACCCATTTACATTTTAGTTTCCTCTCAGCATGCAAGGCAGGTCAATATATTTTTATTACTAATAATGAGAAACAACCAATAAGTCAAAAACCAGTGTTTGACCTAGATCTTAAAATAAACCTTGCCTTTGACCCAGAGAAGGCACATAAAATCTGTGGTTTCAGATTTAGTTGTTTTGATGCAGCATAAGCTATAAGAATAGGTGGCTATGTTCATTTCAGAGGTTTCTGCTCTAATAAACTTACACAAAATAATTGTTTAAAGTACTCTGGTTTCCTCTGTGTCTGTGAAGAATTAGTTAACACTGAACAAAGGTCTTCTCATGCTGAAGGAAGCCGGTGACTGTGCCTTCCTCTGAATTAAGGATGTCAGCAATCTCAGTAGACTGTGTTCCCACACTACCTTCTACCTCTCAGTCTGAGCCAGAACCAACTTCCAGTTGGGGCTGAGTATACTGGTGTTTTCCATTCAAGTCTTATCATTATTCCTTTAGAAAGGTAGCCACAGCTCATAATTCAGCTGTATGTAAAAGGTACCAGAGGCTGGGTAAGATGGTGCATGCCTATAATCCCAGCACTGGAGAGGCTGAGAAAAGAGAATCAAGAGTTCAAGGCCAACCTAGTCTACACAGTGAGTTACAGTCCAGCCTGGGCTGTAATAGGGAGCAAGATTCAAGTTCAAATAAACTCTACACACTTCCTAAAGGTTACCAAAGACGGTTACGGGGGCAAAGTGGGAGAATGGAGACAGGGGTTAATGAGGACACAGTGTGAGAGGCAGGAAGACCAGCTGCAGATGTTTTGCTGCATGCTAGACTGACTATAGGCAACTATGTAGACTTCAAAATAGCTAGAAAGGAGGGTTTCAAAGGATTTCCCCACAAGGAAATGGTAAGCAAATGCCCTGTCATGCAGATGCTAATTACCCTTATTTATCCATCACATACTGTATACATAATGTCAAATTATCACGTTGTACCTAGAAATATGTGCAATTATTTTGTACCAGCTTAAAAGTTAACAGGTAGAGCTGGGGAGAATATTTGGCATCATGCACAAGGCCCTGGGTTCAGGCCCTCAGCACCACCAGAAGTAAAAATTAGCAGCCAACAGGGTAGCTACTGGCGATTAAAATCAGGTCAAAGCTCTGTCCCTCCTGTGACTCGGTGCTCGGACCAGCTATGTGACCGTTATCCATTATCCTAATTCTGCTTCCGGAGAACAGCTTGTAAGGCCAATGTGTGCCTGGGAGAGCTTCTTGGATGCAGACCTCAAGCTAAATGGCTAGAAGTCTCTAATCCTGAGGCTGCTCATTGCCAAGTTCAGTTCAGTGTCCACTGTGCACAGGAATAGGAAGAAAACGGTGGAGAAGTCAGGACAAGCAGACAAGACAGGAAATCTTTAGAGGCTTTTAGATAGAACCCAAATCTTACTCCAAATGAATACTATCACACACACGTAAGTGAGACTGTTCTTAATAACCAAGAGATGGAGCGGGAGAGCCGCAGAGCCTGCCTCAACCCCAGTGTAGCTGCTGCGGGTTCCTTAAGGACCTCATGAGACACAGAGTTAAAAACCACTGGGCTTCATGACACAGATGTCCTGGCTCAGCACAACCTGGGCATGTTGAGACTTGCCTAGCAGAGCCCCAAATTTGTCTGCCTATTTTAAGGGCGCCTTTGCACAAAGCAACCACCTTTTGTATATTGTTACAGACTAACGGAGGACTGATAAAGATGTGTACACACCACTTGTGAGAGCCAAGGAGACCAAGGTTAGATACATTTAGTGCAGAGCCTGGTGTACAGATTATACTAGATAAATGGCCTCTTCCGTGATTTTACTTTCCTAGCTTTTGTTCAAAAATAATATAAACAGTACCATGTTAGCAAGTGCCAAAGATACATCCATGTGTTGATTTTTGTCAGAATCAATGTCAGAATTTGTCCAACACGACTTTCTTAATTAGAACTGCCTGAAGGTACAAACCAACTCGGACATTGCTACATCTGTTCACTGGGGGAGTCTCTATTGAACACTTCCTGCTCTGTACCAGGCCCTTTGGATACAAGGTCTCCCACCATGTTCGACCTCTGGTTCAGGGAGAATGAGGGCAGGTGGAGAGAGAGACGAAGGAGGGCAGTAAGAGCTGCCGCAGAGGTGTGTGCTGACTCCACACACAGACTGGGAGGAGGTTCGAGACCCGTAGACCTGAGTTAGGGACAGCCTTCCATGGTGATGTGCTGAATGCTGAAGAATGGTTTTACCAGAGCCAGCCACAGAAGGCTGAAGGCGAGGCTGTACCCACCAGGCAACACAGGAGCCTGTGATAACACAATGGCCCACTGGGTGGTGGGGCTAATGTGGGGGAGGTGTAAGTGACTGGGTTAGGAGAGGGGAAGGACCATAGGGGCAGGAAGAGAGAAGGCCAGAGGGGAAGTCTAAATCTCAAGTTCTTTGTAAACACTGTGGAGTCTGAATTTCATCCTAAAGGAGTCTCTGAAGGGTCTTAGACAGGATCCAGGTCACAATAGAAAATACTTTGGAGATGAGGAGGCCCCAAATCCAAAAGCAGTCCCTCCCTTTCTAGCACTCTGCCTCAGCCAGCTGCCCTGGTGCACAGTGTGAACGGCGGGTTCCAGGATAGTAAGCCAGGACAAGACTAGAGCATGGAGCCTGACCCGGTAACTTGTGACGTCATGTTTAATTAGAGCCTAATTATTAACCCTGGCTGCCTCACTCTAAATGGCCGGTCTCAGGCAGGGTGAATGACAATATAAAATTTACTACCCAACACGACAGCGGACTTCCTATCTCCTATCTAATCAAACACAGTCCTACATATGTCCCAGGAGATGAGGCCAGGGAGTTGCTCTCAAGCGTTATAAAAGGTCCCCATTCTCCTCTAACACCCACCAGAATTTGCCTGATATGTTTCTGTCCACTTTTTAAAAACCAGTCATGGTCCAAAAATAAATACATTCCCCCCCCCCCCGCCCCCCCCCCCCCGCCCGCCATCTTGGACTCCTTGTTCCAAGTTCCCAGCATAACAAGATACATTAGTGATAAGGACAGGGCCTCAGCCAGCAAGTTGAGAGAACCCTGCTTGGATTTGAAACAGGAGTTCCTCTGAGAGGATGCAGCCTTGGACATCTTAATAAAAAGGAGGAGAGCGGATTACACTTCTGCCTCCAACCATGCTTCTGCCAGTCAGGCACTGTTGTAAACAGGGGAGCCACACAGTGGCAGGACAGTCACCCAAGAAGGAAGAGAGATCAAGAGACTTCTTCCAGAACAATAAGGGAGGCCATGGAAGGAAAAAAACAAACAAACAAAAAACCTCTGGCTAGGAAGGGAATGTAGAGGAACGACAGGAAATCTTGGCCATGGGTGAGGATAGAAGGAATGAGGACAGGCAATCTCTGCTACAGGCCTTGGCTGGGTATGGTCTCAGACATCATGGAGACATCTAGGCATACCTGAGGTTCTTGTTAATACATCTGTCTAAGAGGAGAATCTGCTTTGGAGAAAAGCTGTTTGGCCGTTCTCACTCTGTGGTTCTAAAAGACATGTGGGAGTGTGTGTGTACCCAATAGTCTGTCACATATATGTTGGAAGCACAGTTAGGACTTGTAGGGTGGGCTGGAGAGATGGTTCACCAGTTAAGGGTGCTAGCTGCTCTTCTAGAGGACCCAGGTTCAATTCCCAGCAACCACATGGTGGCTCACAACCATCTACAGTGGGATCTGATGCCCTCTTCCGGAATAAAGGCATACATGCAGATAGAGCACTCATACGTAAAACAAAGAAACAAAGAAACAAATAAAATAAATAAATAAATATTTTAGAAATGACTTGCAGTAAATGTCTGGAAGTTCAATAGGCAAGGGAGCCGAGGCTGGAAGAAAATGAGCAGAGTCTAATACTTCCTCTCATGTTTTTAGCCCTTTTGTTGATAACATCTGCAATGAGTCACTTGCGGTCTACTACACGTATCCTTCTTCTGCTTTTAACGTCCATGGTGGTGAGTCTTCCATCTGAAAACCTGTTCCCGAGCTTCCTTGCAACGGAACAATTGATTTTCCCATCGCAGCTGGTTTAAACATTAGCTACAGTGATGGGAGAAGCCAAACTCTCACACATAGCACCTGGAAACGTGCCCTTCTCATTTTAAATACGGCCTGCAGTTGAGCTACAGTGAACCCCAGCACTTGGACTTTAAGCACAGTAGGAGCTGCTGGGGGTCTCTGGTTGAACCGGAGTTTGAGACTGCAAAACAGGGAGATGGTAGGAACGCACTGGGCAGAAGAAGCTGAGTGTGCCGACCACGAGTTGTGGCGGACTATCCTGGTAAAACGTCATTCCACTAACCTGTGCGGTTTCCTGTCACCTCCAATTAGGAGGAAGCAAGAAGCAGCTGAACTAGAGAAGATGGCAGGATCTGGGGTTGCAATACCACTGTGAGTCCACTTATATGCATGCCTAAATGAAAAACTCTGCTCAGGACTATCCTGGTAAAACGTCATTCCACTAACCTGTGCGGTTTCCTGTCACCTCCAATTAGGAGGAAGCAAGAAGCAGCTGAACTAGAGAAGATGGCAGGATCTGGGGTTGCAATACCACTGTAAGTCCACTTATATGCATGCCTAAATGAAAAACTCTGCTCAACAGAACTGCATCCAAGCAGATTCCCAGGCAAAGTGTCTGGAAATGTAAACCTTCAGGATACTGAAATCCTTATTCTGATAATGTAGCTATGACATTAAACAAATCTTCAGTGATTTTTTACATATTTATTCATCTGATCTGCAAATATTTACCAAGTGCCGTGATGTCTACCATATACTGGCCACAGGATTCGCCTTCATGATTTCCTGTGTCTTCACCCTCATTTTGCATGTCTACAAAATGCATGTTCTACAAGAACGCTGTTTCACTTGCCTTATGAGGCTTTCTCACCTATATCTAATGCAACTGGAATCTATCATTGATTTGTATAAAATAAGCCCACCCATTTAAGAGGAAACATCCCTGGCCTTGCAGCTGAAGGAAGACCCTTAAGGACAGATACATGTACCCCTCTCTTTGGCTATCAAACTATTGAAACAATGAACCTCAAGAAATTAAAATTTCCCAAAGCCTTAGACTGAGAAATGGTAAAGGCTGGGACCCTGGTACTAACCAGAATGGGATCTTGTCCCTTTGAAATAGAGTTTTAGTTCAGACTATTCGATTTGTAAGACCACCTTGCAGAACTGACTCGAATTGAGACAGTGATGGGCCAGTACTGGGCAAGACACACCTGGACCAGCACTGCTTAGTTACGCATACCTCCTGCCCTCGGCTTCAGCCTCGACCTCATGTCAATCACCCTGGAGGTGGTCTTGTGGGCCACTGGATGACCTTATTTGTATTTGCTCCCCTCAAAGTGGCCACATTAAATAAATATCCTTTCTTTGCTATTCATAACCATTTCTTTTGACACCCAACACCTCCTCTCGTGTGTGTGTGTGTGTGTGTGTGTGTGTGTGTGTGTGTGTGTGTACTCAAGTGTGCCACAGTGTGTGTGCAGGTCAGAGGACAACTTTTGGAAGTCAGTTCTCTCCTACCATCTGGACTCTGGGGACAGAGTTCAGGTTTGGCAGCAAGCATCTTTACCCCCTGGGCCTCCTGACCAGCTTTAGCTTTGTTTTTGTTTTTCTGTCTGTGTTTGTGTGTGTGTGTGTGTGTGTGTGTGTGTGTGTGTGTGTGTTATTTTGTTGTTGTTGTTTTGCTTAAGATACAACCTCACTATTTAGCCTGGGCTGACCTTGAACTTGTAATCCCCCGGCCTCAGTCTCCCAAGTGCTAGGATTATAGGTAGCCACCACTGCCTTAAACAAGAACCAGCCTTTTGTGTTCTGTATGATTACGGAAGTAATTTCTGAAGTTATAGAATGAGGCGTGTGAAAGCGAATGTGTCAGGTGCACTGCAATTACTGAGCCTTGTGGACTAGTTTTGTTCAGTCAGCTCAAGCACAGGAGGAAGAGGTAGTGACCTCCACATTACATCACTTGGTCTGATCCAGGGGTGTGACACATCATCCACCTTTGCTAACTAACTCATAAGATAGCAGACTAAAAGCACACCCTGAGGAAAACATTCATATATTAATAAAGTACTCATGTCCACTAGAAAACAGTTCTCTGGATATATATTTCTCTCGGGTTAACTGCATTGTCAAACAGTTGAGCATGCCCAGGCACTTGGGCATCTTAAGTAGGAGGGGTCACTTCAAATGAACAATTATCAGGAGCCAATATAAAGTACCCAAGCAGTGGCATCCTGGTTGAGGGAAATGATTTGGCTGTTCCAGGTTAGCTTTACAAAACATCTGCCACATGGCTGTTCAGCATTATCCAAAGTCAGGTCTTATTATAACCATACTTTGCCATGCAGTTTTTAAACTCAGAAATGTGCTTGCAACTTTAGCCTACAGCATCCAATAGATTTTCAGATTCTAAATCTGGTTCATAAGGAAGGAAGACCATGAAAGGAGATGTCTTTACTGCCCAAAGGTTCCACGTTGGCCCCGTGAGAATGTGGAGATGGCGGCTTTCACACATTGAAAGGACGGGTACTGGTCCTGGGAAGGGACTTCAAGAGAAACACAGGTAAGAAGCCAGGACTGTGGCTGTAGAAGAAAGTGAAGCATCAGGTGAACATCCGGATAAGGGAAAACAAGAAGAGAGTGGAGAAACATTGGCTGCTCCAATCCAGGAAATCCACCATGGAGTCTGCTGTAGTTGTGGACACTGTTTTAACCTCCGTCACCTGTCTTCATGGCTGTCTATCTGGCACTAATTTTGAACTCTTGGACACTAAATAATCAAGACCAGATGACTACCACCTGGGCCATCTGCCTGGTTAATTAGTATATATTTCTTCCTGCTTTTCAGGGAGAAGACACTTTTATCTAAGCAAAGAGTTGGATTTATAGAATAGTTAACTGGTCTTATTTAAAAATAATTTCCTTTGAGGCCTATAAAATATTTTCTTGTAGATGAAACACTGTCTTAGATTGCACCCTCCCTTTTTATTTTTGGAAAATCAAGGCAGTTTGACTATTAGAATAGAAATATATCTCACTTAAACTTTTATTTTCTTTTTTATTCCATTTGACAAACTTGTGTTTTTCTTCATAAAAAGTCGTTAGAGCTCTCCCAGTCATTCATTGTTCTGATAAAGCTAATGTTTTCTTTTGTTATTGATTTGCTAATGAGGAATGCTCTTAACTCATGGTATCATTTTGTATGGCACATATATAAATTGGGGGGGGCAGTGCTCTGGGGATTGAAGTATCACACATGCTACACGAGTACTCCATCACAGAGCTTCATTGCCAGCCCTACAATGTTTTAAAGTTGAAACTGTTTCCTTTTAAAACACAACAGTCTCTCTTACAAAGTGGTTTAGAATATTTATCATAGAGATGTCTACAGTAGAGCAAAGACCTAGATGTCCTCTTATAAGCCAACTCCTTTCTCTGGTTCTTTAATTTTAAGCAGATCCCCCACCACCCCATCCTTTATTACCTGAGCGAAATGTGCTCATTTTAGCCCAGTGAACAGCTTTACTCACAGCCATGCTTAGTATTAAGAGGAGATATTAATAGTAAAAATGGTGGCTTCATATCCATCCATTCTTTCTTTAGAAAATGACTATAAGATTGAAGACCAGGCTCTAAGAAGTTCTTTTCATACAATGGGTAAAACATAGGCCCTGTCCTTGGGGTGGAAGGAAAAACATAAACTAATAATCGAGGCCAATGTGAAAAGCACAATAATTGGTTTATACATCAGATGTAAGAGTGGGACCCTGGGAGCATGATAAAGTCAGTTTGAGGCTAAGAGGCTTGGCTGAGTCTTCCTAGGCAGAAGTCCTCTGTGTGGTTTACTGATCTTTATGGTACCAGTTGATAAATATTCAACGGAGAAGGTTCATTCTTCAACCCAATTTTTCAAGCACCAAAATATAACACTGTGTTCTGGAAAGTGGTACAGCTTCTAGTCACCCCTCCAGACATGTCACTAGCTGCAACTACAGAGGAAGAATAGCTTGTTGCAAATGTGCATTTTGTACCTTTGCTGAAGGACGGATGTGATCTGCTTGCAGAAATTCTCTCCATTTTGAGCAAACTCCTTCAGGCTCTTGTATACTTTATTGTACTGGGGAAAAAATGACAGGAAAATTATGACCACCTCCATAGATAGCACACCCATAATTCAGAATGCTGCTGTAGTGATGACTGCCATCGTAAAAGCCTGTGTGGCTAAGGGAGCCACACATTTTGGATGACTGCTTAGCTCAACATCAAGTCTCCTCTGGCTGACTATGAAAAAATCCAGGGAATTTTTCCAAAATTGAAGCTGGGCTGTTTATTTCTGTCTGTCTTAGCTACTGTTCTATTGCTGTGGAGAAACACCATGACCAAAATAACTTATAGAATAAATCACTTAATTGGGAACTTGCTTACAGTTTCAGAGGGTGAGTCCATGACCATCACGGTGGGAAGCATGGCATGAGGCAGGCAGGCAGGCAGGGCATGGCCCTGGAGCAGTAGCTGAGAGCTTACATCTGGTTCACAAGCAGGAGCCAGAGAACATGATCACAAGCGAGACTGGGCCTGATGTGGGGTTTTGAAACTCAAGACTCACTCCCAGTGGCACATTTCCTCTGACAGGGCCACACTCCTACTCCTTAAATACTCCACCAACTGGGAATCAAACATTCAACTATAAGAGCCTATGGGGCCATTCTCATTCAGTTACCACATTGTCCTAGGTCAAATACAAATAATCCAACAGAATTTGGTTTTCTGGTTTGCGAAGGCCAAAAGCATACTATATAGGACACCACATTACTACATTTTTGTCCCACCAACCTCCACACATGATAGACCCACAGTACAGGCTGTCTAAAAAAATCTGAAATTGAAATTGAAACACATAAAAATCTTGAGTTCTGATTTAGTACCATATACAGAAAATTTCACACTTGATTTAAATGATGAGTCTCAGTCAAAACACAGGCATGATAAAGATCTGTATAAGCTCATCTACAGGCTATGTGTATAGTGTTATGGAGAATATAAATGAATTTCATATTTAAGCTTGGGTCCCATCCCCAAGATGTCTTATTATACATTCACAAAACTCAAAAATCTGAAGAAGAAGAAGAAGAAGGAGGAGGAGGAGGAGGAGGAGGAGGAGGAGGAGAAGAAGAAGAAGAAGAAGAAGAAGAAGAAGAAGAAGAAGAAGAAGAAGAAGAAGAAGAAGACTGAAATCTGGAATATTTGTGGTTTTAAGCATTTTGGTAAGAAATACTTAGCCTGTAGTACCAAGCAGCTATTTTGAAACTTCTGGAACACACCAAGTGTGTTGAGACTGCAAAAAGCTTTACAAGTGATGTGTTGGCTATGGAAGCCTATTTGCAGGCTCCTGTGCCTGCAGGTATTAATCAGGCATCTGCATGGCTGTGCATGGGGGGCAGGGATAGAGAGCAAGGTGAAGACAGCCTAGAGAAGCTGCTATCTACACTGCTGTGGCCCACAGATGCCCATGCAAATGTGGCCCAGTGTAGCCAGGTTTTCCAATTTGTCAAAAAAAAAAAAAAAAAAGGGTGCATTTGAAATATGAGTTGAAAAAACTTGTACCCAACAATTCACAAATTTCAAAGTCCCTCAGTGTAAGTAAAGCCAGTCAGTGATGGTGTTCCAGTTTGTAGCCCCTGTTACATCTCTGCTAAAAGTCATCAGAACTTAGTTTTCTGGGTTTTATTTTCAGCAAAACTAACTTGTCTTCTCTAGACACATGACCATGAAGGTTTCCTTCGTCTCCTTCTAGGCATGCTGGGAAAGTTTTGGTGCACATAATGTTGTGAGAGAAGCCCTACAGGAAAGCACTGTATCCAGTGTCCTTGTTTATTCCCATGTGACGTAGCATATTCATTAAGTTTTTCCATGAGCCTTTGACTTTTTTCCCTACAGTACCAGAGCATCCCACAAAATACCTCAGTGCCAGAGTTTAATACATAGCTCTCAGCAGCAACCCTGGAATCAAGCTACTTGCGGCTGAATGCTATGATAGATGTGTCAGAAATCAATAAGCCAGTTTCAGTGAAGGCCCCTCTTCCTCTTTTTTGCTTCCTGAACTTAGGAATGATAGGCATTGCTATGACATAGTCTTGACATGGGACACCATGAACTGAGATCATAGATCCAAAGGAGATGAAGAGCCTGGGGCCCTACTGGTGTGGAGGGCAACATGCAAGCTTTCAACTCTCTATGTTCAGACTAAGTATGTGTGAGAAATACAACGGTATTTAAAATTTGATTTTACTTAATATGGTTATCATGATGATGATGATGATGATGATGATGATGATGACGTGTTTGTGTGTGTGTGTGTGTGTGTGTGTGTGTGTGTGTGTGTGTGTGTGTGTGTGTTGCATGCTTATGAATCCTGACATACATTGTGGTGTTCAGATGACAACTTTTGAGAACTCAGGGTATCAGGTTTGCACAAGTATGACAGTAGTTCTGAGCCATTTGGTTGGTCCTACAATGGTTTTTAAAGACATTTTTATTTAGGGTTTCTAATTTGTAGCTTTTCCCTGGTTCTAACTCAAGTGCATCCTTAACTTTTTGTAAATGATGGAACATTTTGTGTTTTTCAAAGATCACAGTCATATAGGAAATAATGACACATACTCCATGCTCTTCTAAGTTACAGAGACAGTAAACTTCTAATGAGCTCTTTCTGAGCAATGTTTTTTTTTTTTCATTTTCATAATTTCTTTGGCTATTCATGGACATATATTCTTCCATATGAATATTTATCTAATTATAAGGTTTTTTTTACATCCCTGTCAGAATCCTAGTCAAAATCGTATTATTGTGTGTTTATATGAATTAGAAGAAATTAACTTTTTTAAAATGGCATTTAGATTTGCCATCCAAGAACACAGTGAAAGTCTTTCCATTTGTTTAAATCTTAGTTCATGTCAATAAAACTTAGCAGGTTCTTTATAAGAGCTTCAGCTTTCTTATTTGATTAATTTAGAAATAACTCCTGGGATTAAGCTGTATTTTCGTATCGTTTCTGCTGTCTGCTTATAGCAAAGCAGACACAGAGGCTCAACAAGGAAGCCAGGGGCCTTAGGCAAGCTAGACTTGGCTGCCTACTAGGTTCTCTGCTCTCAAGCAGATCTACAGCTGGGGCTGGAGCTGAGCAGACACAGGCCGGCGAAGGACTGGAGGGCCTGCACTTTCAGAGCAAGAGTGAGGATAAGAGCCTCTTCCCACCAGGAGAACTGGCAGTACAAGGGAAGACTGCCAAGATGGACTGTCCTAAGAAAAGAACTAGACACCAACAAACCATACAATCCAGTTAAAAACGGGGTACAGATCTAAATAGAATTTTTTTTTTCAAGACAGAGTTTCTCTGTGGAGCCTGTCCTCCCCCCTCCCGCCCCACGCCCACCTTTCCCCCAGCCCCTCTCCTCCTTTCCCATCTCCTCCAGGGTCAAGACTCCCCTGGGGATTCATTTAAACCTGGTAGATTCAGTACAGGTAGGTCCAGTCCCCTCCTTCCAGGCTGAGCAAAGTGTCCCTGTGTAAGCCCAAGGTTCCAAACAGCCAGCTCATGCACTAAGGACAGGTCCTGGTCCCACAGCCTGGGTGCCTCCCACAGTTCAAGCTATTCAATTGTCTCACTTATCTGGAGGGCCTGATCCAGTTGGGGGCTCCACAGCTTTTGGTTCATAATTCATGTGTTTCCATTTATTTGGCTATTTGTCCCTGTGCTTTTTCCAATCTTGGTTTCAACAATTCACACTCTTACACTCCAGGGAGTCTACCTAGAAAAACAGGACCCTAGGAAAGACATAGGGATCGCCCAATGACAGAGAAATGGATGAGATCTACATGTCATCTACTGGATGACAGTGGGAGAAATGAAAGGCAAGATTCGAGGGAAAGAGAGCTTAGGGGAGCAGGAGATCCCAGCTGGATCAAGAATACAAAGGGAGAACAAGGAATAACAGAGTTATTAATGATAAATGAAGACCGCATGAGAACAGGAATAGGCAGAGTGCTGGAGAGGTCCCCTGAAATCCACAATGATATATCCTCTATAGACTGCTGGCAATGGTAGAGAGAAAGCCTGATGTGACCTAGTCTGGTGATCGGATAGCCAAACACCCTAATGGTCATGCTGGAACTCTCATCCAGTAACTGATGGAAGTGGATGCAGAGATCCTCGGCCAGGCCCCAGGTGGAGCTCCAGGAGTCCAATTGTCGAGAAAGAAGAGTGACTTTATTCTTAATAGCCAGAAACTGGAAACTACCTAGATGTCCCTCAACCGAAGCATGGATACAGAAAATGTGGTATATTTACACAATGGAGTATTTACTCAGCTGTTAGAAAAAAATGACGTTATAAAATTTGCAGGCAAATAGATGGAACTCAAAAAAAATCATCTTGAGCAATGCAACCCAGGCAGGCTCAGAAAGACAAATATGATATGTACTCACTTATAAGTAGATATTAACTGTAAAGTAAAGAATAATCATGCTACAATCTATAGGCCCAGAGAGACTAAGCAACAAGGAGGGCTCTTGGTGGGACATATGGATCTTCCTGGGAAGAGAAAATAGATTTTGTGGGTAGACTGGGGGCAGGTGGGGATGAGAACAAGAGGGGTCAGGTCAGGGAGAGAGGGACAGAGGGAGAGAGTATGGGCAGAGATGACTAGAATAGGTGGACATTTAGGGGGCAATGTGGAAACCTAGTGCAGTGGAAACTTCCTGGAACCTGTGAGGGTGACCCTAGTGAGGACTCCCAGTAATGGAGGATATGGAGCCTGAACCAGCCATCCTCTGTAACCAAGCAAGGATCCCAGTAGGGGGACTGGGACACAAACCCAGCCACAAAACCTTCAGCCCACAATGTGTCCTGCCTGCAACATATAATGGAACAATGATAGCACAGAGCTTGTGGGAGTGGCCAGCCAATGAC
The DNA here is from genome assembly GCF_903995425.1 of Onychomys torridus. Lineage (NCBI taxonomy): Eukaryota > Metazoa > Chordata > Mammalia > Rodentia > Cricetidae > Onychomys > Onychomys torridus. Next base: position 45,971,415 of record NC_050446.1, on the reverse strand, counting down.
TGGCCTAAATTGAGGCCCAAGCCAGAGAAAGCCCATGCTTGACACTGCCTGGATGACTAGGAACCGGAAACTGGATGGCTCAGAACCAACACAACTCACTCCCCTCCCTCCCAAAAGTCAATGAAATGTTTCTTCATGATACTCTGCTATTCTCATAGAGAGATGTGTAGCCCAATCGCCATCAGCTTCCTCCAGCAGCTGAAGGGAGCAGATGCAGAGACCCACAGCCAAACACGAAGCAGAGCTTGGGGAACCCTGAAGACACAAAAGAGGGAGAGGAAGGATTATAGGAGCAAGAGGTGTCAAGGACACTAGAGAACATGGCCCACAGAATCAACTAAGCAAGGTTCATAGGGTCTCATTGAGACTTAAGTGGCAATCATGGAGCCTGCATAGGTGTGTGCTAGGCTCTCTGCATACATGCTGTGGTTCTTTAGCTTGGGATTTTGTTAGACTCCTAACAGTGGGAATGGGGGTGTCTCTGACTCCTTTGCCTGCTTCATGGAATCCTTTTTCTCCTACTGGGTTGCCACGTCCAGCCTTGATATGAGGGTTTGTGCCTAGTCTTATTGCATCTTGTTCAGTTAATATAACTGGGAGGACTGCTTTTATCTGAAGGGAAATGGGGGAGCAGTGGATCTAGGGGAGAGGGAAAGTGGGAGGAATGGGAGGAGGGAATGAAGGGGAGGTTGCAGGGAGGATATATTGTGTAAGGGAAGAATAAAGAAAAAGAAAGAAAAGGATGAATCAGATCACCATCACAAGGCAGCCTTGGGGTGAGAATAGGGACTGTGGGAGGATGGGAGCATGGGAAGACTGGCATCCCTACCACTTAATCTGAATAAGAATCACTGAAAATGCTTCTGTACACTGGGCTGTTGGGGTCACTGCAGTTTCCAGTTTCTTCGGCCTTCAAAACCCTATAAGACATCTTCCTATAGTCTTCTTGGGACAAGTTTTGGGAGGCCAGGACATTCTTAAGGGTTAAGACCTCAATTGTGTTCAGTTACAGTGGTGGAGCTACAGCAAGGCAGATGTCTGACACCTTATTCCCTCAAAAGCATTTCATCTCAACTTGGAGTTTTTCCTTAGGTTCATTTATTGTATTGTTTTAAATGTATAAGTGTTTTGCCTCCAAGTATGTACTACCATGCCCAGTGACTGTGGAGGTTAGAATAGGGTGTTGGATCCCCTGGAACTGGAGTTACAGACAGTTGTGAGTCACCATGAAGGTGATGGGTTTTGAACCCAGGTCTTCTGGAAGAGCAGCCGGTGCTCTTTACTTCTGAGCCATTTCTCTAGACCTCAACTCAACTTGTAAAGAAAGGGGTTTTCTCAAGTAAAACACAGTTCTGGCTTCTGTTGACCCATGAGCTGTCAGCTGTGGGGTTTGGAAGATGGTAAATACAGCGTACTTTTTTTTCACAGAAAGTATTTGTATTGGAACAAAGTGGTGAATGGACAAAGTTCTTCCAGACAGAGAAAAGGCCAATGGTTCTGCTGCCTCAGCCACTCTGGTCAGATCATAGGTCGGAGGGATCCTCACCTCAAGTAAACCATTTCCTGAGATCCATTGTGCCCAGACAATGCATCGTATTGTTCTTAATTTAATGATCAGATAAAGAAGGATGTTCCTTTTATAACAACACGGGGTAGAATCTTTATCTTTGACCTGACGTTCAGTGTGCAGGCAACTCCCCAGAATTCCTGATCCGGACTGAGATAAAGGAGACATCCATAAATAAAAGAGATACTAAGACTGTTTCTAGCTACTCAGCTGAATTCCTTATTTAGAGTCAATGGTCCTGGACTTTTTATCATGTACCATTTACTCAAACTTGAACAGAAACACAATTTTTTAAAAGTAGATTTACCTAAATGTTAGAGAAGATCCTGTGACTATCTAGTCGTGTGTGTGTGTGTGTGTGTGTGTGTGTGTGTGTGTGTGTGTGTGTGAATGTGAGATCAGATAACCTCAGACTGTCTCTCCTCTGAGGCAGTGAAATCTCTCCACCTTGGCTTTGGCTCCTCTGTTCCGGTCTCACTTCCCCTTCCCACCCACTCCACAGGTCAGAGGGGACTCTGAAGAGGTTCCATGGGACACAGTATGGAAAGCACAGAAGCCCAATCTCTTACTTAGAGTTAAGACCCAAAGAGCTAAACATGCCCTCATTAGACTAAGGAGAGACTTGTGCTTAGAAATGTCAGGCAGTTAAATCAAGTAGACCACCCACTACAGCCAAATGTCTGCATATAGCTAATAAATATAATCAAACTAAGCTTACTCAGAGAGCTGATACCCTGGTACAAGTGGCACACATGGCTTCTTAATATCATCAAGAAGTGGAAAAAGGATTCATTCTAGTGAGAGCCATGTGGAAAGTAAGTTTGAAATGTCTTTTCCTCCTTATTGAGCTTTTAGATATCCCAGCCCTACAACAGATGCATCCCGGGGAAGAGCTCAATGTTCATATCCTAGCTCCACATGAATTTCTTTGTGCATGCTCTTTCTCCCCTGTACCTTCATTCATATGGCAACATATCATTATTTAAATTCCCTTTATAAAGAATTTATTTCTGAAATCTTAAAAAAAAAAATCCTTCACATTTTCAGCTGTTCTATTCAGGCATGTCCTACCCAACACTAGGAAAATGTTTCTGATGTACACTTGTAAAGCAAAATCTGTTGTTTAAGTGTTGCTATTACAAAAGAAACAAATAGCAAAGCCCAATGTGGTCACCTAGGCCACCAGCATGTGGAATGACGAGACATCTGAGCTGGAAACACAATAAAACGCTGCTGTTGAACTTGGACCATTTGCTCCTTCTGACTTTACACCATTTGAATGCCGAAAAAGATTAAATCTAATTGTTCTAGAAAAATATGTTATTACTGTGGATGCTCATATGGACTGGATCTTCACAGAGCTCAAAAAGCCTTGACACCGGACTTGAATTTAGCTGACCAAGCTTTTTGGTGCTCTTTCTATGCCAAGCCTGTGCGACTGATTCCATGTGAATTCTCATACACTGGTGCTGATTATTTCAAAGCACCACCCCTCAAATTAAGGGGTTACTTGTACTTATTAGAGATCTGTTTGGTATCCGAAGCTTTGTGGTAGGATTTCTTAAATTGTGAGAAACAGAGTACCAAGGAAACAGTACCATCTCCTATCTTCTCCTCTTATTTTCCAGCTGATGAAACAGAGGCCTAAGGGATGGAAGCTGTTTATTACACATCTCACCGACACATACTAAAGATGCTATGGGCTTCACAGTATCTGTGCCAGACTCCATTTGTCCTTCCCCATCTCTCAATGGAGGAGAGGCTCCCAGGAGTCATGGACCACAGCACTGGTGCCTTTGGAGTCCTTGCCAATTACAGCTGGTGACCCAGGCTGAACCAGCAGGCTAAGACGTTCAAGCTGGCATGTGAGCCAGGTTACCAAGCTGAGGAGCAGCCTGGTCTTCTTTTGGCAGCTGATTTCACAAACAAATAAGCTGAAGGTGTAGGAAGCAGAGGCATACTCTAACAGGCTCCTATCTGGCTTCCTTATGAGTACCTACAATGCAAACATTTGGTGGTAGCTTGTAACTATCGCTCAATTTAGTTACTACGATCTTTCATAGGAAGGGAGAAAGTGGTATTTTTTTTTTTAAACATAATTGAGTCATTTCCTCTGGGAAGAATTTGATGCTATCAACTTCCTTGCACATGGAGTTGAGGAAGATTTCTCGTGGCATAGTTTTAGGAGTCAATGATAAGCTCACAGGCATCAGGGCTGAGAGCCAATTCTTTTCGTTTCTAAAATCAGAACTTAAAAAAAAAAAACACTTAAAAAATAAGCTCCAACACCCTCGTGATTATTTAACAGCCCTACGCAGTGCTTAGCACTCTTTAGCTTACTTTCCTGACAGGCATTTGAAAGCGGACTTGACCGTCACGACTCCCGGAGGTTGAAGGACCCAGAGTAGCAGCAGTTCATTCCCTCACAGAAGCACGACCCAAATGGTAGTTTAAGTGTTTTTGTGCCAGGCCTGCTTTAAGAGTTCGGTTAAACATGTTTCACTTAGAATACTATTTTTAAATGTATAAAACAAAATACCACAGGATTATAAAGAAACAGAACCACATTGATAGACATGTATATTTATAAAAATATATTTTTAAGCTTGTGATATTAGGCTAGATGTTTATATTAATATGCTAAATAACAAGTCTTAAGAATTATCAAAATAGCTAAATAAGGCTGAGAATAAGCAATACTCTGTGACACCTACAATAACACTGTTATATTAAAATATCTGGGGGTTGGAGATTTAGCTCAGTGATAGAGAGCTTGCCTAGCAAGCGCAAGGCCCTGGGTTCGGTCCTCAGCTCTGGCAAAAAAAAAAAAAAAATCTGTGGTTTTTTTTTTTTTTTTTTTTTTTGTTTTGTTTTTATTGTTTACACAGTCCTAGACACTGTTAGTAGTATTGGATACTCATAGTTGAAGAAAATTCTACATTTCAATTAGAAACACTATAAATATAGATCCTCACCCCATTTATTTGTTTATTTGACTTTGCTCTTGACCTACTGAGATTGATACACAAATCCATTGGTGTGGACCAAGTTAAGATTACAGCTTAATAAAGATGTTTAATTGTGCTTTGTGCAAATCGAGGGCCTTATAGGATAGGGCATTTGGCAGGTAGTAGGAGTTTTTGGTTCTCTATAAAAAACACTGAGTGTTTCTGAAGCATTCATCTGAAACCCATGCGCTTGTTTTAGCATGTTCCCAAACTGTGGAGCATTGTTCCCCCAAGTACAAGCTGAGATTGTGCCAGGAAGTCCACTTGAACATTTGATAAAGCTGAAACAATTGCAAATAAATAAATAAATGCTCTGAGGCTTTCGAGAGTTTAGAAGTTCAGGCTGAAGGGATATCCGCCTCTTCTTGACTCCCAGTGGCAATAGGCCCATAGACATGGCTTTCAGTTATGGACAAGAACAAACATCCTTGGGGATACTCAGAATAGGATAAGGCATCATCTAGCACCCCAGGAAGTAGAGCTTTGAACTGCTATAGAGGTGAGGGGTAGATAAGCTTTGCTACCTACAAAAAAAAAAAAAAAAAAAAAAAAAGATGGTAGACTTTCAAACCCCTTTCTTTCCTCTTTAAAAACTTACTTGATGCTGTCTCCTGTCTCCCTCTCTTTAGTCTATTATACTATCTTGGCATTGGCTTTCTTTTTAAATAATGGGTAGTACCAGGTTTTTGCCACAACTTATCCCATCCCTGTCCCACCTTACCACCCCGTACCAGAGAAAAACATCATCAAGTAGCTACGTTGAGACAGGAGAAGATTTTAAAAATGTAATAGGGAACAAGCTCAAAGAAAGAAAAACAAATTTCTGTAAAAGTTTACCCAATGCAGAGGAGACTGAGGATCAGGTGCCAATGGGGCAGTGGTGGTTCACTCAGTATCATCATGCAAACAGTGTTGGAATGCTTCCTCATTAAGCACATCTCTTTGTGCTTAATGGGGCTGGTGCTACAATCTACTGGGCATTTAGGCATTTGCCTCACTTCAGTCATGTGATTCTTGAATTCACAATAGTAGATGCAATTCCATCTCTCCTAAACCCATGCTTTCCTAGCCGTTTGGATAAACCAAAGGAAAGCAACCCTCTGCTGGTCTTACGGCTTCTTTATGAACCTTCCTTGCCTGTCCACAGGCTTTTTTTCAGTAAAATATATGAATGACTACATTGACCACAATGACTACAATTCCTGGCTTCTGAGCTCACCAACTTGAGCTTTAAAACACTGTTTCCTGGAGTAAGACATTGAAAATCCTCAATTACTTCGGTTTTGGAATAGATATATCTTCCCTTTATTCCTATTGCATCTTGTCTCCTAGGTCAAATCTCTGCCACTACTGCTAATGACCCTGCTGTGTCTTTGGACTTTTGATCAATTCTGTGTTTGGAGAACTCTCTCAGAACTGGAGCAACACATTGATGAACCATTCACCAGGCTGACAGAGTGGGAGTTTGTTCTGTGGTCTGTAGTGCTTGGGATCTTGTGATCTTAAACTATTAAGCGATTTGATTAAAAAGTGCAGGCAGAGTGAGGGGTGGAGAGGCAGGACCTTCTTCCCTGACTTCATCTCTGAGCCAAAATGCACTGCAGACAGTCTACATGCTTTCATATCTAGTCCACACACAATGTTGGCACTGTTGGTGTGCGCCTTAATACTGCTTCTCAAAGAGCCCCGTCTGCCTCCGAGAAGGATGCTGTATACTCATCCAAACCTTTCCCCACCAATTTGAGAATGAAAGACAGCTATGACTGTCACTTTTTCGAGAGAGCTCTATTTTAAACTAAACCAAAGAAAAACTACAGACTTTTGTACCATAGCCAACATCTAAACATGCCTCCTTTCTGATTGTCTCAAATTTCTGCAGTTAAAAATCCTCCCCCACACAGACACACAGACCACACTGGTCTACTCACCGAACAATCCGTCAGTGGGTCCCTCATGTTGAAATGCTCTTTGCTTTGTCTTTTAGCTATGCTCCAGCATTCTGGACGCTGCAGTCAATCAGGCTGGGTGTGTTCTGGACTTCCGGGATTCAAAGGGCTTGGAGTACGTCAGTCCTTGTCAAACACCAAGGAGGAAGTTCCAGCCCTGGACTTTCATCCAGTTTATTTCCTGAAGAAGCAAAGAACAGCTCTGGGTCAAAAGAGCCCCTGGGAGATGGTGAGAACCAGTTCAGCAAACACTCACAGGGCAGGACACTGAGGCCTTGGGAAGAGGCCCAGAAGCTATGTAGAGTTCCCCATAATCTGGATGTCCAGAACGATGGTGGGAGCTCACTTTTTTTTTCAGCTTGCCTGTCCAGGCATGGCTTATATTTTCTGTGTTTTATGCTACTCTGACCTTTGGGAACTATGCATGCTAGAGAGGTGAAAAGTGACTGTCATGGCTGTCTTTCATTCTGTAGTTGATGAGAAAAGGTTTGAGTGAATATATCACATCCTACTTGGATCCAGATGGGGCTGTGTGATGGTTTACATCGATTGTCAACTTGACAGGGTCTAGAATCATCTTAAGAGACTAACCTCTGAGCACGTCAGTGAAGGAGTGTCTAGATTGAGTTAATTGAGGTGAAAGATCTGGCTTAAATGTGGGCAGCATCCCCAGATGAGCTGGGGTCGGTCCTAACCTGTAACAAAATGAGAAAGTGGGTGGAGCATTAGCCTTCATCTCCCTGTGTCCGGCTGCAGAAGCAATGGGACCAGCTGTCCTCCAGCTCCCGCTGCTCCGCCCTTCCCACCGTGCTGGACTGTACTTCAAACTACAGGGCCAAGATAGGCCCTCCCTCCCTGCTTTTGTCAAGTACCTTGCTGCAGCAATAAGGACAGTAACTAACACAGCAGGTTAATTCCCAGTGATGACAAATTTGCCTGCAGCCCTGCTTTTGATATGTAAATTAATGGCCCAGACCCACGTGGAGTACCAAACTTGTATTTCTCCTGCCCCAAGTCCCTTACAGAACTGTTTAACACTGACGTGTCCAAAAGAGACTGTCAGGAGGTGAGACACTCAGGAACTACCTCACAGGGCCTAACTGAACCCCGACCCTCACTCTCAGCCCAGCAGAACAAAGAGGCGAGGCTATCAGTTTAAGCCTGTGATTGCCCTTATTTTTCTTTACTCAACATGATGAGCAGAGCTGGAAATCTCTTGTCAGTGACTTATTTTATCATTGCCTTTTCTACAGCTTTCCTAGTTGTCAGTCCCTAGATTTCTAACTGTTCAGGGACTTGTGACAGTCATTTGCAAGGCTGTGGGCAGCTTTGCTCTAGCTTGTGGGCAAGGAAGTATGGAATCCCATCTGACAGGAGCTCTGTCCACAGTGTCCCCACAAACACTTCAGGTGTCCTAGCATCCCATCTACACCAGCTGACACACCTCCATTCATCTGTCTCTCGGGTCCAGGCTTTCTAGGAAGTCCCTGGAAAAAGTGTAGGAAGGCACCAATGAAAGAGGAGAGTTCACAGGAGTGGAGAGGTGAAGTCAGGAGCCAGCCTTCACATACAACAAGAGTCTCTCCACTGGCTTTGCCATCAGCACTGGAGGCTACAGCCCTGGGCAGCCATCAGGAGACTGGAGTTGGATACAAAATCTTACCATAATCAAGAGATTCAGTGGTAAGAAACTCACATTCCCATTAAAGTCTTCCTTAGTTTCAGAGTTGTTGTTTTTTTTATAAACTTGACATGCCAGAGTTCCAGGTTCCTGCTCCATTTTTCCTGACTTTTTTTTTTTTAATTGAAAATAGAATTTTTTTTTCATACGGTATATTCCGATTTCAGTCTCCTCTCCTTCGGCTCCTCTCAGATTCTCTCTACCTCCCTTCCACCCAAATTCACACCCTTTATTTCTCTCTCGTTAGAAAACAAATAGGCATCTAAAAACATAATCACAAAATAAAATAAGATGAAATAAAAAGAAACTGGAAAAGAATAAAACAAAGAAACGTAAGATAAAGGACCAAAGGAAAGTAGTTCCTGAGACAGTTAAGACTTTATCTTACTTATATTTTTCTTTCTTTATACCCTACAGGTCCACTGGGTATGTATTATGCCTTCCAGTTTTGTGTTTTTATGGGATTCCTGGGTCTTTGTTTCTTGTGCCTTTTCTTGGTTTTTCCTTGGTTCTTTGCTTTGTTCTATTACAATGTGTTGTGTTTTATCTTATTACATACCCTAGAAGCCTGTTTCTTTTCTTTTTCTTTTTTCTTTTCTTTTCTTTCTTTCTTTCTTTCTTTCTTTCTTTCTTTCTTTCTTTCTTTTTTTTTTATTACTTTTTGAAACAAGGTTTCTCTGTGTGTAGTCCTGGCTGTCCTGGAACTCACTCTGCAGATCACCACGTCTTGAACTCAGATATCTGCCTGCTTCTTCTGCATGTGCTGCCACTGCCTGGCTCAGATTTGTTTTTCTAATGAGAGACAGAAAGGGAATGGATCCAGATAGGAGGGAGGTGGTGGTGGAGGTGGTGGTGGTGGAGGTGGTGGTGGTGGGGTGGTGGTGGTGGTGGAAGTGGTGGTGGTGGAGGTGGTGGTGGTAGAGGAGGTGGTGGTGGAGGTGGTAGTGGTGGAGGTGGAGGTGGTGGAGGTGGAGGTGGTGGTGATGGTGGTGGTGATTGGGAGGAATATAATGAAGAGAAACAATAATCAGGACTTACTATGTAAGAAAAAAAATCTATTTACAATAAAAGGGAAAAGAAAGACTCTTGGTGAACCTGGGGGAGATGGTCTTGCTCTTGAAGTTTGCATAAAGGAATGCGGCCATAACCAGAGCATACTGGTGTATCTGGTATAACAGCAGGGGACAGGACATATCTGCTTCCCATCTGAGTCTTTCCCAGAAACTGGCTAGATTTTCCTTATGCCTCTGGCCATCTGCTAAAGAAAACTGTCTCTGCCACGCTCCAGTGTCCCTCTCACAGACTCTAGTAACCTGGGCAGGATGTCCTGGCTGGATCCAGATTGACCATTAGGGTTTGGCTATTTGTTCAGTTTCTCAGACTGGGTATTTGAATTTGCAAAGAGGTCAGAGAGGAGAATACTGTATCTTTTGTTTCTTGTCACAGCAATACTGTGTAACAACCCAGAAGCCAGGAGTTTCAAATGGCATAGAATTTATTTATTGACAGATCCTCATGTTAGCTGGTAGTTCCCAGGCTCTCCCTAGGCCCACTCACAAGGAACAGGGCCTTGACGCGTCTCTGCTGGGCTGGGCAGTGCCTGGGCTATCCGCTTTCCTGGGGTGCTGGGCTGGCTGTTGGCTGAGGCTGTATCTTATTAACCAGTAGCCCAAGCCTGCAGTTCCAGGGTCCATCAGAGGAGTACAGAGTTAGTGGGAGCTCAAGGGCTTCTGAAGGGCAGACTCGGAACTGACCCTCCAGTCACATTAGCCATGCCAGATTCAAGGGCAGTGAACTGAAAATCCCTTGGCTAAAGGACACAAACACAGAGAGGGCTGGGAATTGGAACCACCTTGTCATTCAGTCTATCACAATGGCTGGTCAATATTTGTTCCTCAGGGACTTGAGAGATAAAGGAAGAAAAGACAGGAGGAATGGCTGTTTTCCATCTTTCTTCCCTTCCTGAACTCAGTGGGGTAGGCTTTGGTCGTCAGCACAGATTGTGAGTAGGTAGATAAAGGGGAAGAACATATTCACAGAGGGTCTGCCTGTAGCTTTGGGAGAGGACGCTCCTCACCTACCTCAAGGCTCCTGTGGAGAGCCCTGCGGGGGAAGGGAGCCGGTGGTATAGCAGGATTCTGTCAGGGTTTCCTATCAGCTAGGCCTGAGACTGACAAGGAGGCCAGGACAGGTTAACCTGAGTAAGTGTGTTCTGGGGCAGACGAGGAAGCCCCAGACATTTGGAATTGGAGGCCAAGCCCCTGAGTCAGCAAGATGGGCAGAGAGCCATATCGCTTTGGAATCAATGTGAACACAACTCATTTGTAGCCACAGAGAAGGCCTAACACACTCTTTTTTTCTGAAGAATTTAGTGCCTTAGTATCCTTGAGCTCTCTGCTTACATTTGCCTCTGGCTAGGTGCTTTTGACCTAGATTCATTTCCTGGCTTCTTCCCAGCTCAGGCCTTCAAGTTTGACTTAAGCTTGGCATCCTTTTCCTCCGTTCTCAGGCTGTGCTCAGCATCCTTTTTTTTTTTTTTTTGTATGTGGAGCTGAGGATTGAACGCAGGGTCTTGCATTTGCTAGGCAAGTGCTCTACCACTGAGCTAAATCCCCAACCCCCCTTCAGCATCCTTGTCTACAGAGAACAAAATAAAACAAAACAAGCTACTGTAAAGGACTCTGTCCGCCACACTATTTCACATTCTAAGGGAGTTGACAATAATTTGTACATGTACTAAGTACTCATGAACTAAATGTTGGATATCAGTAAGTTGGGAAAAACAGGAGCCCAGATATAATGGAGGGTAAAGGCAATTCAAATCTGCCCTGAAGTTTCCTTCATAGCCAAAGCATGTAATAAATTATGAATGACCCAAACATTTTCAATAGAGACCTAGCTGAACACCTTATGGTAAGAGGAATTCATGTTCAGAGAGCTTACCATGTGTCCCAAGACACACCTAAAAAGCTGGATGTGTCTGTGTGTGCCTGTAATCCCAGTGCAGTGGGGTCAGAGGTAGGAGAAATGATGGGGCTTGCCTTCTGTTAGCATAGTGCCTGGTTCACTGAGAGACCACCTCAAGAGAGCACGGTGGGAAACAATAGAACAGGTCACCTGCCATTTTCCTCTGGCCTCCTCCAGCACTCACAAGCACATGCCTCCCAACCTGTGCATGTCCTACACATGCATGTGCCATGCCATGCACACACATTTCCACACAAACATATACAAAGAAAGGAATATTAACTTTGATAACAATTCTTTATAACATATATAGATATGTATTATTTTGATCCTTATAGTACACATAGGGGAACTGAGGCCTGGTAAAGCTAAGAGACTTGCCCAAGGTCACACAGAGAGTGAGACTTCTTTCTCTGATGCTGGTGCTTCCATGCTTTATCACCATGTCACACTGCCACTTACTCTCACAATGGATACTAGCATCCAAAAGATGAGGATGTAGTATGACCTACTCAATGTGCTGATTTCAACACACACACACACACACACACACACACACACATACACACAATGGTATGATTCTGTAATTCTGGGTTGATCTTTATATAAGGAAAAAAATGATCTAGGAACATATCCATAGAGAGATCACAGTACATCTCTGAGGATTTTGCATTATATGACTCTTAACTCGCTAGATCATGCATTTCTGTATAATTTAGATATATGAAATAACTATGTGTTGCTTTAAAAACAAGCAAAACAGGCAGAAAAAAATTTTTTAAAAAGAATGACAATTATGCTCATGTCTTTAAAGATTTATTTATTTTATGTGTATGTGAATATGTCTGAGTATATGTGTGTATACAGTGTGTGAATGGAGGGCCACAGAGCATGGCTGGTCTATTGGAAGTAAAGTTATAGGTAGTTGTAAGCTGATTGCTGTGGGTACTGAGAACTGAATCTGGGTCCTCTACAAGAGCATCAAATGCTCTTAGCCATGGAGCCATCTCTCCAGCTCCTCATTTCAACAAGGGAAAGTTGGTAGGCAGAAATTGTGACCCCATTGGTCATTGCTTCATACTTCTAGGGTTTTGCAGCTGCTGTTCCTTCTTCCTGGAGACCCCTCTTTATTTACTACCTTGGGCTGGTTAACGTTTACTTATCTTTGTGGAGTCCAGTGTGTGTGTGTGACTTTCCCCAGACAGTTCTTTGTAGTACTGGTATCCAATGCATGTACCTCTTTTGATTTATTTATCCCATTGCATTGGGTTACTGGTTTAACAGTCTCCTCATAATGTTGCCAATGAGATCTTTATATCCAAATACCTGGAGCAAAGTAAATGCTTAAAAAGAATTGCTCATATTTGATTGAATTAAACACTAAGAAAGTGACCTCCATGGCTGGTTCCTCTTCACTAACTAACAAGGTGGGGGATGTCACTTGTGTGTAGGAGTATATCCTTAGCTATCCGGAAACTGAGGAGTTCAAGACCCTGAAAGGAAAAATAAGTGTGACCTTCTAGTCAGGAAATCTAAAAAGAGAAATGACTAAATGCACTAGGGAGGTTCTGACATGGATTAAAAATGGCCTTGACAAGCAGCAACCTGAGAAGCACTCCACTGGAGTCTCCAGGGGTCACTTAGAGAACTTTCTTGGAGATCTTTCTTTCTTTCTTTCTTTCTTTCTTTCTTTCTTTCTTTCTTTCTTTCTTTCTTTCTTTCTTTCTTTCTTTCTTTCTTTCTTTCTTCTTTTTACTTAAAAAGCTTAAAAACAAAGGAAAGAAAGAGTCTCAGGACCAAGTGTAAAATCAAAGAGGCCTACTGTTGAGACTACACTTGGGAAGACTGGGAGTCTAAGATGAGCTGCATCCCGGAAATCTTGCCAAGAACAGTTAGCATGTTCACTACATTCAGAGCGGGCCAAATGTACAGGGACAACAGCGAGCCTTTATCCAGGCTGCTGGCCTGCCGCCACTGATGTCTGAGCGACAGGAGCAGCTGCCACACTGTCAGGGCTCAGTGGCTGGACTGGGCAGGCCAACTGGCTTTGAGTGGACCACATCCCCAAAAGCACTTTCCAGGACAACTTGGGGAAACATGGGTAGCATGCCTTGACATCTTCCCGAGACCTTTCTAAATTCTGGGTGACACCAGTCCTTGGCCTGTTTGAGCTGCCACAGAAGGAGGACCTTCTCTGCAGCTATTAGGCATGTGTGAGAATCGTGAACAGTGTGTGCCGAACATGACCTCGCTTCCTCCAGTATAGACCCATATAGAGCAGTGTGGAAGCAATGTTATTCCGATTAAATTACTTTTTATTTTTGACCTCTGCATGAGGAAATGATTAGTTTAGTTATTTCCCATATCTCTCCAAAGTTGAAAGAAGCATTTCTGAAGCCTTGCCTGAATGCATACATTATAAAACAAATAAATAAAAATTAAAAAAATAAAGCAAGCATTTGTCCAACACTTATTAGCTTGTGAGAGAAAAGCAATAACAATAACAACAACAAAATGGAAAACTCTTCCATGCAATGAAGAAGCACAGATGAGGGCTTTGTGAGGTAGTAGAAGTCTTGGGTCTGTATCATATGGTTGCGGGTGAAGTCGGCCTCGTTTATAACACAGAAGACAACTGCAAGGTTTATTCTATTCCCATTGTGTGATGATGGCTAATCTTGGTTGTCAATTTATACATCTGGGGGAGGGAAATGTAAATGGAGAAATTGCCTCCATCACAGACTGGCCTCTGGGCATGTCTGTGTGACATTGCCCTGATGGATGGTTGATGATGGAGGGCTTTGCCTACTCTGGGTGGCGCCATGGCCAGCTGGGCAGGTGGTCCTGGGTTGTATAAGAACGATCGATGGCTATGTACAAGAGGGAGAAACATTGGACTAAGTAGCATTGCTCCCCGGTTACTGCTGCAAGCTCCTGCCTGGACTTCCGGCTGTGGCTTCCCTTTAGGATAGACTGTAAAGTGTAAGAGGAAATAACCTTTTCCATCCCCACGTTGCTTTTGATCAGTGTCTTGATCACAGCAACAGGAAGAAAACTAGACCACACTGTGATTTTAAACACCGTGCAAGCTGAGTTTTCCACCTTGAACAACTTCATTAAAAAAAAAAAACAAAACAAAAAAAAAAACACCTGATTTCAAGTCTGAGCCCAAATGGTTGCCATGAACTTTCTTCCTCTACACCAGCCAAGCCTTCAAGGTGATAATTTTTAATATTCATTACGCATGCCCACATTTTATATTTATTTTAAAAGTTCAGGTGTTGACAGGGGAAAGGTATGAAATTAGATAGATTAATCTGTGCAAAACAAATGGGAAGTGTGTTCACATTTCTCATCCAAGTCCTTGGAAATGAAGATTAATGGAGAGCTAATTAGCAGGCTAGTAGTGCCACAGGGGTGACCTCCAAATCTGACTTTCAAAAGACGAGCACAAGCCATGGGACACAATGTAGATTTGCCCATGTGACATTATGTCTTTACCTGATCACCTTTTAATGTCCATGCTAATGTTTCCATTTCCCCAAGCCTCTGCCTGGCCAGTCTTATAAAGATGTATAGTACAAACTAGACACAGGGGACCACACCTGTATTTGAAAGTCAAGAGAAGCTGAGGCAGGATGATTGCCTCGCGTTCAATGCCAGCCTGGACTACACTATCAGACCTCATTTCAAAACCACAAAAATGAACTACAAAAAGTACACTGTGCTATCTATTATAGGGCTGTGAAGTCTCCAAAGAAAAATGAGAAAGTTTGAATTTTTGCATATATACATGAAGTGGATTTATTTGCGTTTCTCTCTTCGTCCTCTCTTTACCTTATAAAGCATGTTTATTTATTTATTTTTGAGACAGGGTCTCTCTGTGTAGCTTTGCACCTTTCCTGGAACTCACTTGGTAGCCCAGGCTGGCCTCGAACTCACGGAGATCCACCTGGCTCTGCCTTCCGAATGCTGGGATTAAAGGCGTGGGCCACCACCCGCCCGGCAGCATGTTTATTTTTATTTCTTGTAAATCATTGCTGGATTCTTGAGCTAGAAGCTTATAAAAACACAGAAACACTCAGAACTCAGAATGGTTATTTCTTGCGGTTCTCTCTGCAGCAGGAACCAAGGACATGGGGTGGGTACTGGAGAGGGGGAATGGTTTATTCTTCACTCTTTTCATTTGCACATTTAGCGTTTTATATATTGTGATCTCATTACCTGTTCAGAAACATATGCTAATTTCCTTTCGTACCATTGTACTCCCTGGGGTCCGAGGGCTCACAATACATGAAGTCTGTTTATTCAGAACTTCAAGCAGTGCTGTCTGTTCTTGCTAAGACTATTCCCATTGGCTGGGCGGTGATGGCTCATGTCTTTGATCCCAGCACTTGAAAGACAAAGGCAGGCGGATCTCAGAGAAACCCTGTTTAGAAAACCAAAAATAAATACAAATGTCTCCATTGTCTTTTCATTCAAGCTGTCAAACTGTTTACCCCTCCTGTCCTAACCCTTCTGAGCTGGTCTGACTGAAAGATCACTGTCTTTAATTTGCCTCCTTAATGTTTTGAAGGACTGTGACCCATTGGAATGGATTTGCTCATTCACTCATTCCTTGACCTTAAAGTTCCATTTTCTTTTCTTTTCCTTTTTTTTTTTTTTTGGCCTCAGGCCTTATGAAGGAGACAGAGATGATGACACTCTAATTCCTCAGTTCAAAAAACACAGTCTAAAGAAGGCTATATTAGTTTGCGATAGATTATAGAAGAAATCTTTCCAGGAATGTGCTGGGAGTTCCAGAGATCTGCCCTGCACAACGTGGCTGAGGACAGGAAGAAGCGGAAGACAGAAATGCCGGGAAGAGATGGTGGGCTTGCAGGTGCTCGGAAGGTACACGCTAATAATGTCTGTATGACAGGACATGTTTTGTTATTTCTAGAAAATCACAGACCTGTTGAAAATGCTCTGGGTACACAGTTTCCAGGGACCTTGAAGAAGTGACATGCCCTCCCATCACAATGCAGTCCGCTGTCGTAGGGCCAGAAACATGTAAGCAGCTCATCACACACTGATGCCTCTGAACCTGGGAGGCAGAATAAACACCTTCAAACCACCAGCAGCAAACATACAAGCAAGCAAAATCCCAACAAAACCAAAGAAAGACCCACCAACCAAAAAGATCACATTCTCATTTTACAGTAGAGAAATTGTTGCCTCCAAATATCTGTAAACAACACTCAAAACATTAATAGAATTAAAAACCCTTCTCTTAATATATTGATTAAGATAATCATAACATGACAGGCAAATCGCAAGTTCAGTACAATTGTGTGTCCTTTTTTTCTGGAATAAACTGTTTATCAGAGTCTGTATTGTGCTATTATTTGAGTCTGTGTATCCTGTGAGTAAGAGTGTGCCCTGATGCAGCCACACAACCACAATAGCCATCTCGAATGGAAAATGAAAACTGATACATTCCCACCATCAGTAGGATTTTTTGTTTTTTGTAACTGATGTTCTCCATAGCAACAGAGGCTGGTTGGGTACCAAGCCTTGCCTCCAGCTGTCCTGTACCTGTCATCTCTTTCATGCCTGCTCTATTTCTCCAGCTTCTGTGGCTTTTGTGCCTTTCGCTGATTTGAAGATTACCAGCTGGGATTGGGACTGTATGTAGCTCAGTGCCTAGTATGTGTGAGGCTTGAGTTTGATACTACACACACACACACACACACACACACACACACACACACACACGTACATACACACATATACACACAGACAGACAGACACACACACACACATCCACACAGACAGGCACACACACGTACATACACATATACACAGACAGACACACACATGTACATACACACATACATACACACACGTATATACACACATACAGACACACACATACATATACACACATACACACATATGTACATACACATACACACAGACACACACACATGTACATACACACACGTACACACAGGCAGACAGACAGATAGACAGACAGACACACACACACACATACACACAGAGGGTGGTGGGAGAAGGGGGAGATTACCATTCAATTATTTTATCAAATACCTTTCAAATTGGGTGTACTGAAGATTACTCCCAGTTAGGAGCCAGCTCTACGCTCTTGTCAGGAACATCACAGAAGCAGTACTGTGTTGATATTGCAGCTGATCACATGACTTGGTACTACTGCTGATGCTGTTTACCTGAGTCCAATAGTGACAGTCTGGCTTCTTCACTAAGTAAGTTACTGCTCTAATCCTTGCTGTTAGTAAGTATTTTGGTGAGATGTGCCTTGAAACTCTTCGTCAAATGTTCACTTAACTTACTAATTTATATTATGTAAAGCAATTCTTTCCTGTTTTAGTCAATGCATCATTAACATACACAAAACATTCTGGGTTGGGATGGGAAGAGCCTCTTCAAGTTGGTTCTGTGTGCTAACGCATTTCCCTGTCCTTCTCTGAGTACCTCCTTGGTTTCTGGCTTACAGGTTATTATAAACCCAGCCAGCACTTTCATAGCCCAGCTTGACTCAGTTCCTTCTTTGGGGCTAAATATTAGGGCACACAGAAGGACAGAATGCAGGTAATGGACACAGGCTATAAAGAATGAAAGCCCCTCACTTTCCTAGTTCTAATTCTGACATGAATTTTCCATGTTGGGGGTGTGGATAAGTGTGTAAAAATGTATCTGACAGTGAAAGTGTAAAATCCAAGGCGAAGTGCCACAGCTGCAGAATGGCTATTCTTTTTTTTAAAAAATGGTTTAAATCATTCATTTTATGTGTGAATAGTTCGCCTGTTCATATGTGTATGCACTATGTGTTTGGTGCCTGCAGAGTCAGAAGAGGGCATTAGATGTCCTGGGACTGGGGTCATGGATGCTGTGAACCTTGATGTGGGTGCTGGGAATGCAACCTGGGACCTTTGCAAGGGCAACAAGTGCTCACAGCTGCTGAGCATCTGTCCAGCCTTGCAGAATGCCCACTCTAACCGTATAGACATGTCTGCAGATGGAGCGACTATGGGTCTGGTTAATTTTGGTGTGTGATATTTATTTTATTTGCAAGTTTTTTTTAAATCATAAAGTTTGTAGTGATGACGATGATGGTGATGATGATGATGACAGAATGCTAATTCCTTTTGGTGGAGAATAGATTTATGAGAAGTTAAGTAACTATGTTGCTGAGTGGTGGGTTTAATGGGAGACTCAATGACTCCAGGTCCTAAGGTGGATATATATCTACACACACACACACACACACACTTACACACATACATACACACTTACATACACACAAGTGTACAGATGTTTGTTCTGATATCACATCTATTTATTAAAAGCCATAGACAGATACCTACAATTGTAATTCCACTTTATAAGTTCATTTACTGTGCCCCTCCCCTACACGTGTAACTTCATTTTTGGAAATAAGAACCTCACTTCCCTTAGCCTTAACACATTTCTGCATTTAATCAGTTCTCCCATGTGGAAACAGTCCTCCACTGTCCCCATTCTGACATCTGGGCTCTGATACCTTGTGAGTGACCCCCCCCCCACACACCCGTGTGGACAGCCCCTTCACTCAGTGAGAGACTGATTCTCTATACCGTCCTGTCTCACTTGGCCCCCGATAGCCCACATTGTGCCACCATGACTCCATGGCCTGACACAGAAACAGTGCTCTGTGCTCAGAGGTTTTCAGATGGAACAACTTAGGAAGAAGTAGAATTGGACAGAAGAGGGGAAAGAGGAAAAGGGAACGTGATCACTATGGTTAGCATCCTTAAAAAGCCTTCCTTTCTGTTTCTAGAGATTGACCTCAGGGCCCTGAATATGCCAGGCAAATTCTCTTCCCCCAATCCCTCTATCGTCCTTATCAAGTTTTCTTGGCTGCTTTGTACAGCCTCTTGTGTTCTCTTATCATGGGACTTTGCAAAAGCCTCTGCCCGGAGACCTATTGAGCCTTCGTGAAAAACTCTCCCCTTCCGATGCCAATGGGGATTGAGAGCCCAATATGGCCAGATTTGGCAAGCCTAGGAACTGCAGCCATGTGGTTGGATTCTCCAGAAGGTAATGTATGGTAACTGCTTTTTCAAGTATGTTTGAGAACGTGTCACCCAGACACCTAGGAGATTAAGGATAACACTGAAGATCACTGACCTCCGTTTATTAACAGTAGCATGCCAGCTAAGCATTTTCATTCTCACAATCCTATTGATGCTGGAGCAGTACCTACTTCTCAGGAGTGGCTCTGTGCAGCATTTTTTTGCCTCCTGAAACTCATTTAGCCCCCTTTGGAGATACCTTAAAATTTTTGAGTCTGAATGTAGCCATTAGGAGACCATTAGTTCTGTTGCTTGTGAGCTGCCTGTTTTTTCTTTATGGTTCTTAGTTGTTCTTTTGCAGAGCTGCCAGCTTAAGTCATGCTGGGATCAAGAATAATGGGCCTTGGTGGTTCATGTTCCTGGAGTTGCGGCCATGCCAATGGAGACCCACACACTCCAGAAGAGAATTTGACATTGCTGCTGCCGTTGTTGCTATTATAACAGCGTTGACCACTGCTACTACTGTTTCAAGGATTGCCATTTCATAATTGGTTACTACAGCTAGCACAGTGGGGACCCTGGCAGCAAAAGTAGCTACCACAGATAATTAATCTTTCATTCTATTGGGCATGACAAATTTAAATCAATAGTTATATACATTTTAATTGGCCTTGAAAGCTATAAATTTACAAACTCAAGTTCCATTTGCTTTTGGGATACCATCTTACATGGTCTCCAATTTGCAGTAAGGCTCGTTAACGAAGGGAATGGCTCAGTTGCCTTTAACCTACTGGCTATGGGTGGGTTAAGACTTCTGTTGGTCTTTTCTGTGTCTAATGCACAGTTTGCAAGCCCAGTGCCACTTAGAGAACTTTGGTAACAGTTAACTCTGCAGCTCTCACATGATTGAGCCTGTATGATAATGAGTATTCAGAGATGGGTAATGCCTAAGACAGAACAATTGTGTGACCTGGACTGGTGTCTCCATGACGGGTAAGGTGACCTACTGATGTCCCATGCAACCTAAGTCAGAAGCTCATTTTTTAGTAAAGTGGGGGCGACCTGTAGGGCCCTGGCCCTCATTTTGGGTAACTGTTGCATTGCTTGCTGACGTTGACCTTGATATCCTCCCTATGTTAATTCCCTGCAAGATTCCACCCTCCTGAATGCTTAAGGGAAGATCCTTGTCTGTGTTTCCAGCATATTGGGTGTTAACAGCTTAGATGCAAGATTGTAAAACATCAGAAGCGGGGTTGGGGACTTAGCTCAGTGGTAGAGCACTTGCCTAGCAAGCACAAAGCCCAAGGTTCAATCCTCAGCTCAAACAAACAAAACAAAACAAAACAAAACAAAACAAAAAAAACCAACAACATCAGAAGTGAACTTCTGCCATCAGGGGTTCTCCCATTGTGCTGTAAGCCTGTATTTAAAACCTCCTTCCTCCTTCAATAAACAGCATTTGGCATTAGAAGAAGAAGAAGAGGAAGAAGAAGAAGAAGGAGAAGAAGAAGGAGGAGGAGGAGGAGGAGGAGGAGGAGGAGGAGGAGGAGGAGGAGAAGAAGAAGAAGAAGAAGAAGAAGAAGAAGAAGAAGAAGAAGAAGAAGAAGAGGAAGAGGGGGTCAAGATCATGAGGGGAAACCCATAGAGACAGCTGACCGGTGCTAGTTGGAGCTCACTGACTCTAGACTGACAGCTCGGGAACCTGCATGGGACCGAACTAGGCCCATTGAATGTGGATGATAGCTTATGTGGCTTGATCTGTTTGTGGGGTCCCTGGCAGTAGGACCAGGACTTATCCCAGGTACATGAACTGACTTTTTGGAACCCATTCCCTATGGTGGGATACCTTCCTCAGTCTTGATACAATGGGGAGGGACTAGGCTCTCCTTCAACTTGGTATGCCAGACTTTGTTGACTACCATGGGAGGCCTTACCCACTCTGAAGAGTGGATGGGGGTAGAGCGGGAGGGAGGTGAGGAGGTGGGAGAAGGGGAGGGAGGGGGAACTGGGGTTGGTATGTAAAATGGAAAAAATTTTAATAAATAAATATATTTATTTAAAAAAAGCCTCTGCCCCAGTAGGCAGCATAGAGGTGACTTAGAACTTGGACGGAGTTATATGCAATCACCACTCTCAGCGACAGTGTAAGAGGGCTCTTATCTTTCTATGTTTCATTTTCTTTACCCCCCAACCAAAAAGAAATAATAACAGAATCTAGTTTCATTCCCATATTATCAACATTTCATGAATGGGTTGTCATTACCTTTAATTAAATCTGTAAAAATCAACTCATTTCCTCCTATGACACCTTTTCAGAGCTCCCATGCTCAGAAATGCATCTGTTATTTTAAAACATGAATGTTTAATAACATTCATCAATCACCTGTGATATAATGGGCATTGTGGCTGATGATGAGGATCCGAGAGCAGAAGTTGATACCTTTGCCTTCAAGAGGCTTACAGTCCAGTGGGGAGGGGGAGTAGGGGAGGAGTGGCAGATAAACCAGTCCTATCTTTGCAAATTCTAAGAGGTTGGAGGCTCAGATAAGAGCTGTAGGAAGGAACAGCCAGGAAATGCCTTCCAGGTGGGTCAAAGGGCTGGATGGAGATGTGACTTCCGGCTCACCATGAGACAGCAGGCTTGACCACACAACAGAAGGAGCCTATGGGGAGGGAAAAAGATTGAGGTCCAGGTGAAGGTCAGGTGACTGTCACCTGAGGGACCAGGAGGATGCTGGGGGATTACTCTCTGCATCCCATTCCCTTTGTGTTAACCCCTTCCTGTTCACTGGACTCACACAAACCTTAACCATTCCTCCTGGTTTCCATTTGAAGCTTTTCCTTACCTCATCCCAAAGCAATCTCTCCCCTCAACTTTCATGTCCATTTCTATCTTACACTGTGATGTAACAGTCACAACATGTGTTGTATCCATGGAATAATTGCTATTTTAAAAAGCTATGTACTTTTATCACTTAGTTTGATCTCCACAGTAGAATCAGCCTTAGTTCTCTCAGTGTTATCTTGAGCTGCTAGAATAACTGCTGTGTGTGCCTCTGTCCCCAATTAGACTGAGGACCTCTTCAACACAGCAGCCTTGTCCCCCACGAAGCCCGCCGCAAGATCTCACCCAGAACTGATGTTCAATGCATGTAGCCACTAACTTTTCTAGAGATTTATTTCTTTTATTTTATGTGTATGAGTGAACCACATGCATTCTTAGTGCCCATGGATGTCAGAAGAAGGCATTAGATCCCCTGCTTGTAAGCCTCCATGCTGGGGATCCAACCTGGGTCCTCTTCA
This sequence comes from Onychomys torridus, assembly GCF_903995425.1. Taxonomy (NCBI): domain Eukaryota; kingdom Metazoa; phylum Chordata; class Mammalia; order Rodentia; family Cricetidae; genus Onychomys; species Onychomys torridus. The sequence goes on along the minus strand of NC_050446.1, from coordinate 45,948,868 downwards.
TGAGTAGCAAGTGCTCTAAACCATGGATTCATCTTTCCGGCCCCCAAAATGTGGTTTCTCTCTTTCTGAAATCATGTGACCTTGCTTAATACTGCACTGATTCCTTTCAGTATATGTGCTGGCATGTTTAATCTTTGTAGACTTCCAGGGTGAAGCCGAGGAAGGATGTATATTTTATGCATTAGAATGATGCCTTGGATTTAGAAAATTGAGTTTAGTCCTCTGTATATGGGATTTCATTTGCATGTGAAAAATTCATTACAGTTCAAGCCATTATTTTAAACATCTACCTTACTTGTCAATTAAAAGTCAACTATTATTGAAAACAAGATTGCTTGTACTACAAACGAAGCGACAAAATAGAGGAACATTTCACAAAAATGAACTCAACTTTCTTCATGTCTTCCCACTTTCACATCTGGGTATATGTTGTAGCACCTTGCTTCCTCTACTTGACATACCACACTTAGCTATCCAGGCAGCCCAGGGACCCTCCCTCCATAATCCACTGTAGAATTGAATTTGCCACAACTGGCCACCAGATGATCTGCTCTTCAGAGTTACTATTAGTTCTGTGGGTCCTTTTAAACAAACCCAGGAATGAACTGTAATCCCAGCTCTGCTACTTGATTTGCTGGGTGGCTTGAATAACTCCTCATTTTACCCTTCACAGGCCCTGGCTCCCCACCTTGCCGCTAACATCCAGAACTTCTAACTGCAGGTGCCCCACAAGCCTGGCCTCTTTGGGTAATTACGTTAATAACCAACATCCCGAGATACTGGATTTCCTGAAGGTTCTCTTCAAGAAGGGCTTCTGAGGCATTTGAGCACATAAAGAAGGTTGACTACAAGAGATAAAAAGTACAGGAGGGGAAAAACAAGCAAAGATCTGTAAGGAAAACAAAGGAAGTGGGTATGAGAAAAAGCCGGTGGCAAATTCAAATGTGCTGGGAACCTTGGCTTCAGAAGCAGACACAGCCTTTAAAAGCAGTGTAATAATCCTGGATGGACGTGCCTACGCTCTGAAATCACTCAGCTCTAGGATCCAGTCTCTGTGGCTTCCAACTGCGGGGATACTATTTAACTTCAAGGCATCATTTCTGCCTGTATAGGTATTGCTGTCTGTGAGTTTGATGTTAATGAACCAAAGATATTTTAACATCCATTAATAGTATATGTTTTAATGCTACATTTGTTTATCTGGGTATCACTCTCAAAGAACTGTGCTTAAGTGTGTGTGTTTCCTAGGAACAATGGTTCAGCTTTTACAAGTCAGTAGTAACTTTATGGAACCTAACCAGTTTCAATAACTAGACTCAATCTTTTAGGGTGGTTTACTGGAGATAATTTACAACTAGTGGTACCTAATACCTGGCACACAGTGAGAAAACAAACAACGCCCCCCCCCCCCGAAAAACGGGCTGAGTGATTTATTGCCCCTTCTTTCCCCATCCTGTGCAATGTGGGATGCTGACCAGAGCAGGCTCATTCGCGTGCAGCCAGCTGTCAGAGAATCCACACACAGCAAGAATTATCCTCTTTGGTGGTCTGACTTCTCCAGAGAGGCTTTTTGGAAATTGTTCTCATCCATCAGTTCACAGTCCGATAGGTGTCTGTGAACTGCACAGAGAACGGTGTTAAGAAGAGTAATGAAGAAGAATTACCTGCACCCAGGAAGTCTGCTCTCCTCCTCTGCCTGCCTGCCAATCTCTCACATTTTCCAAACTGCTTTTCTTAACGATCTGGAGTTTTTCCTGCTGCATCTCACTATCCGGAAAGCCGGACTATCCAGCCACCATTCTGCCCATAACTTCCTTTTCTTTGGCTCTTTGGCAATACTTCTTATTTATGCCAGGGTCTATGTGTTCATCACTTTGTGTTATCACTGATGTCCTCCCACACATTTGCAGACACCACTGTGACATGGGGATTTTGAGGGCTTTTCTGATCATGGCTCTGATGGGCACTGTTTTATTATTAAAGATGACAACCAAGCAGACCATGCTACTCCTCAAATCCTTAAAGGTTCCTACTGTTCTTACCTGAATCCACCCTTCTCACGGGACACAGGCCCCATGTGGTCTCTTCCCCTAACTGTCCCATCTGTGTTATCCCCATCCATGCTGGCCTTCCTGCTGGCCCTTGAGCACACAGGCATACCACTACCTTGGAGGTATTGTGGCTCAGGCTTGTACTGCCTGAACAGCTCCTGCTCAGTCAGTTCCAGCTGTTCCTGTCATTAAGATCTTACCTTGAATCACTTGCTCACGCGACGCCTGTGGCTATTAAGTCTGAAAATCCCTGGGAAGTTACCAAGGAATCACCTGGTTTCTTCATCACTTTTCCTCTCTGCACTGTGAGAAAAGACCTTGCATGAAAGGCTAAATTGGCCCACCTCCAATTTATATTGTGGCTCTCAGGATATGACACATTGGGACACTCGGCTTTTAAAGAGGCGACTACGGGAAAAAGGTCATATAGCTGAGCACCAGTCAAGTATGAACAGTGTCCTCATAAAATGGACAAGGGGCTGGGAAATGAGTAAGGGCAGGTGTTGAGTAAAGGGTGAGGATCTGCATCCAGCACCCAGTGTGAAAATCTGGCTGTAGTGATGTGCATACCTGTTACCCCAGCACTGGTCAGGAGGACCACTGGGATTTGCTGGCCACAGCAGCCTAGCTCCAGATTTGGTAAGAGACTCTGTCCATGTAGAGAGCGATAGAGCAGGACACCAGAAATGTTGAATTCTCAAATAATAATAATAATAAAAAATCAAGAGGTACAAAAGTGGAAAGAATAGCCAGGCAGAGCATAGAAGATTTCTAGGACAGTGAAATTCTCTATGTGACTCCATAATGTTGGGCATATGTCATCAGGCATTTCTCTAAACTCATGGAATGCAGAACACTAAGAGGAAACCCTAAACTAATGATGGACTTGGAGTGACAGCGCCAGCAGCTGTAATACATGAAGACTTGGTGTGGAGTGTCCCTAACAGGGGAGGCATGAGTAGCCAAGAGTATGTAAGGATATTTCTGTACTTCCCACCTCATTTCTCTGCCAGCCAAACCTGTTTTTAAAATACAGCCCATTAAATAACAGAAAAAGTCTATTAAATAAAACCAAGGACTTCTTCAACACAGTAATGAACACTGGGCAGACAGAACTTAACAGAGACACAGTTCATTCTCACTTCTCTGACTTTTGGCTAAGATCAAGTGGAGAGATTTATTTTGTCCCAATCTGGAGCCTCAGACTCTAAGATCCAGGTGTCATAGAGCATGCTGGCCTTCAGGTGACCTTTTAACTGTGACTTCTTCTACATATGCGTGTGTGTGTGTTCCAATCTCTTCTAAATTGTATGATGTGTATGTGTATATGTGAGACTTTCATGCATAAATACAATGTTTTGATCAAATTCATTCTCTCCCCTCCAACTCCTCCTATACCACCACCACCACCATCACCACCACCACCACCACCACCACACCACCACCACTCCACCACCACCACCATCACCACCGAACCACCAACCACCTCCACCACCACCACCTCCACCACCCACCACCTCCCCCCACCACCACCACCCTCCACCACCCCACCCCACCAACCGTCCACCAGCCACCACCTCCACCACCAACCACCATCACCACCGACACCACCCACCCACCTCCACCACCACCACCTCCCCACCCCACCACACCCACCACCACCACACACCACCTCCACCACCACACCCCCACCCCACCACCACCACCACCCACCACCACCACCTCACCACCACCACCACCACCACCACCTCCACCACCACCACCACCACCACCTCCACCACCACCACCACCACCACCTCCACCACCACCACCACCTCTACCACCACCACCACCACCACCTCTACCACCACCTCTACCACCACCTCTACCACCACCACCACCACCACCACCACCACCACCACCACCACCACCACCTCTACCACCACCTCCACCACCTCTACCACCACCTCCACCACCTCTACCACCACCTCTACCACCACCACCACCACCACCACCACCACCACCACCACCACCACCACCACTTCTTCCCAATTCCACGTGCTCTTTTGAAAAATCACGGAGTCCATTCAATGCTGCCAGTATGAGTGTGGGTGTAGGGCCATCTACTGGAGCACAGCTACCCAATCAGCAGCCACACCTGAGGAAAACTTGACTCTCCCTACCCCAGCAGCCCCCAGCTGCCAGTAGGCTCCCTTTCTTTCATCTCCACAGCTTTGCCTTTCTCTCCAGAATGTCAGCTACTTTGGGATGATGAGGTATCTAATCTTTTTAGATTGGCAATTTTCATTTAGCAATAGGTGGCTAAGTTACTTCCATTTTTTTCATGGATGGGCAAATAGCTCATTGCTTTATGGCACTGAATAATTTTTCAATAATCTTCTGCATGTAGGAGAATTTATCTGTCTATTCATCCACCAAAGGACACTTTGGTTGTTTCCAAGATTGAGAAGTTGTGAATAAAGCTGGTGTAAACATCTGTGTATAAGATTTTATGTGTCCATATTTTTACCCTTTGGAGCCAATACCAAGGAGAGTGACTGCTGGAGTACTCTGGAAAACATGTTAATTTTATTATTGTTGTTGTTGTTGTTCTTGTTTTTTTGAGACAAGGTTCCTCTGTGTAGCCCTGGCTGTCCTTGAAGTCACTCTGTAGACCAGGCTGGCCTCAAATTCAGAGATTTGCCTGTGTCTGCCTCTGGAGTGCTGAGATTAACGGTGTGCACTACCACTTCCTGACCAGAACGTTAAGTTTATAATAAACTATCAGCTGTCTTCCGAAGTGGCTGCACTGTTTTGCAGCCCACCATTTCTGAGCGTGAGCACTTATCACCACTGCTAGCACTTGGCATTGTTAATATTCCAGTCAACTTACATGTATAGGGAGCGATCTTGCTGTTTTGTTTTTTTGTTTTGTTTTTTCAAACAGGGTTTCTCTGTGTAACAGCTCTGGCTGTCCTGGAACTCACTCTTTAGATGAGGCTGGCCTCAAACTCACAGAGATTCACCTCCCTTTCTTTGCATCTGTGCTAGGATTAAAGGTGTACACCACCACCAAGCTGGCATGATCCTGCTGTTTTAATTTGCATTTTCCTGCTGATATTTTAAGTGTAGCTTCTTCTTGCATTATCTGCTTGTCTTTCCTTCCTAGATTGTATGTTCCCTGAAAGGAGTCCCTATCTATCTCAGTTACAATTCTGTCTGCATTTTCAGGAACAATCTGAGGCATCCTGTGGCTCCCTATAGTTTTGAATGGTTGAATCATACAGCTAGGAACCTGTGCATTAGCTTATCAAATCATCTCATGGCTATTTCCCATGATTCATTAAGAAAACTTTGGTCATAGGTGTTGGCACTTAGACCTTCTTGCTGAATTTTTTAGCTCATTAATTCTCTCAGCTTGGTCCTTGCTTTAGGGCCGATCTTGAATCACCCCAAAGCTTTTTGGCTTCTCTACCCACTACTCCAGTAAGCAAAGTTGGGCCCTATTGGTGAAATTATTAAGGCAACTCCACGTAGTTAAAAGGGAGGTATTTTGTGGAGTAACTTACAAGTGAAGGGATAGGTAGGTTTCAAGGTCTGGGACAGGTATAGTGCAATCCAGCGGTGTTCTCTGAAGAACTCTGCTCAGTCTACCTCCAGTGTCCAGGGTTCAGGAACCAAGAGAACTCCCCAATCTGGATCTCGGGTCTTCAGGGTCCTCTCTCGGCTCCACCTTGTAGACATGACAGTTACTGAAGCCTCAGAGTGGTATTTCCCGGTTAAAGCTGGAATGGCTACCCACTACAGGGCCCACAATAGAAAAACCTTGATTCTTTATGTAGTGGGAGTCAACATGCTTTCTCCTTTCTCTTTTTGCTCTTCTTCTCTAACAGATGGAGTTTTCATTGCTGATAGCTCATGATTTACCAGCTCCATCCTAACTGAGTACATTTCCTTTTTGTACTGAATGATGTTTCTGCAACATTGATTGGGCTGTGGGATACACCAAGTCCTGGCTGAAGTCAGGGGTCCTGGCTTGATGCTGTGTGCTTTTTGCTGCCCCACATCTTTACTTTGCTGGATGCACTAAGGGTCCTCAGTCCTGCAGTGTGCAGCTCCTGTGCTCTGCATGGTAGCTTTCTGGTTGAGTTCAGCCAATGGGTGGCAGAGACACAAGGACACTTGCTCCCCACCCAGGTTTGCAGCCCTCACAGCACCACCTTTCCTCTACATGATTCCCTCTCACTGGCATCTGTTACCAGCACAGGGGAGAAAACGTCTTTTCATACACAGAGAGGTAAGGTGCCTTATCTACTCTGATTTGACCTGGTAATCCAGCTTGTACCACTAAAAACATTCTTTTCCTTGGTTCTTCAACTTATCTACCTACAGTGACTTGTGGCTTTCACTTCCATAAGCTTTATGGAATTTTAAAGTTTCAATGCTTAGGAATGATCTCATTTGTATTAATTATGCTAGCTAGTATCACTCTGACAAAAATATCGAATAAGGAGGGTTCAGAATGTGCTTGTTTGACATCATCAGCCTGGCCAGAACATCCTGGCCCTGGCCAGAACATCATGGCAGCAGGAACATCTGTGAGATTGTCACTTCACGGCAAAAAGGAAGCAAAGGAAGCAAAGGAGGGGACTGGGGACTAGGTGTAACCTTGAAAAGCTTGCTCTTAGAGAGCCACTTCCTTCCTCTACATCCCGCCCACCCAAACAGAACCACTATAAGGAACCAAGCTTTCAGCACACGAGCCTGAGGGGGGCATTTCATATCCAAACCATGACTCTTAATTTTTCTTGTTTTGGTCTTTGGGGATAATCAAACATTGAGATGCCAAGACTTCAAGGAGCACAATGATTGGTTCTGAGGAGCCACTGGAACTCCAGTAGGTCCCGCCAGCCCAGCCCCTCTGCTGTGTCTTTGTGCCTTCTTCGAGTGATGTTGACATTGTCGTCGCCACTCTTCTGGTTGAAGCAAGGGCAGAATTGGTAGATGGAGAATCAGGAGGCCGAAATAACATGTATGCCCAGGTTTGATGTGATCGTCCTAGCAAGAAGGGATCTGGGAAAAACCAAGTTGCATTTTGGTTACTGGGGAACATGCTTCTAGTATTAGATCAGCCTCCTTAGAACCGGAAAAGTTCATAACTTTCCAAAGGTTGTATTTTCTTATAGTTTGTTTTTGGGTTTCAGAGAAATTTTCATGATTGATGTCACTAGAATAACTTAAATGATTATATTGCTGTTCACAATGATTGCTACATTTCTAAGATTTTTTTTTTTTTAGAAATTTTTGATTTTTTGATGGTGTCTTGATGCATTTTGGTGCTATTTTATGCCTTTTGAGATACTACATGATATAAGCACAGATGGGAAGAGCAGTGTGGCAAAGGCAGAATCCCTCAGCCGAGGCAAAGGTGGGGAAAAGGTCTAGTGGTAGGGAGCCCAGACCCCAAGATGTTACTGGCCAAGCTGTTTGAGGCACATGCACAGAGATGGGCCATTTTGAGTATTGGTTATCAGTGCCTCTTTCACAATTTGGAAAAATCAGATCATCTGATCTATTTAAATAGCTTTCTCTATAACTCATGATTCCAGGATGGAGGGTTATATACGGTTTAACACTGAAGATTTTGCACCCTAAATTTCAAGGAAATATTTTGGCAAACGATGATATAACACTAGTTCTCAGTGATCACAATGATTATAAGAAATGACTGGATGGCAGAGCTCTGAGATAACCCCACTCAGGAATGCTTCATGTGTTCCCAGTTCAGTTGGTCGGTGCTTACAGTAAAGGACACTTTTGCTGTACTCTTAATGCTTATCTTTATTATGAAAGTGTTTCCAAAGTAAAATGATCCTCATAATAATGATTACTTCCAAAGATCAAGAATGAATAATTATATTTCCATATAAAAATCAGCAAAACATGGTAACAGTACACAGAAGAATTCTAATTGGCTAATGGTACACCATTTCACTTCTGACAGATGCTCAAGGACTAAACAGTCTTTAGGGAACAAAGAGCTTCCGGCACCTAGCCTAGTCCTCGCTGAAAGTTGGAAAAGAGAAACACATCCCCAAATGAACCACCATCGTTTTCTATGACAGCAAAAGGCCATAAAGGTCATTGAAGATGACTTGGGCAAAGGAGTTATGAAAACTGTGAGCTTAGGGGAAATCAAACTGGAGTGTGTTTTCCACATTTATGTTAATTAACCTTTGAGCAGAAGTTCCAGAATCATAACATTATATCCCAGAGTTTTGTAGCTAACATTTAAAAAATATTCTTCCCATTAAGGACAGTTTTACAGATAGCTTATGACATTTACTGTAGGCGAAATGGATAAGAAATATGAATGCAATCAAATTTTTCACTGAACATAGAAACTATGATGACCTCCGCTGTACGTTGGTTCCCAGATAGCTCACAATACAGGAAGCTAAGCATTCGTGGACCAGGGTTAAGGAAACACATGTACACGGGCACAGGTTTTCTTTTCTTTTTTTCCCTCCCAGGAACATGGGACCAGGCAGAGGAGGAGGTGTGGGAAGAGCTGATCTAAGGGTCACCGGGAAAATGAAAGCAGAGACATGTTAGCATTTGGTTTTCTTTTACCAGAGTTCCAGGAGGCTAAAAGGACTGGAAGTGAATGAGATAAGCAGGGCTGACTTGGCTAATGGAACCCTCTCATTCCTGGCAATCCTGAAAATGCCCAGCTCCATAGAGATGCCATATGTCATCCGGTGGCAGAGCCTTATTAATTTCTTAGAGTTGGTGGGGCCTCCATGTACCCGTCTGCCAATGACATTCATTTCGAAGGCTCTTGGTTAAATTCAAGACAAAATTATGCAGGAGGCTAAGGTTCTCATCGGGGCGTCTCCGGATTCCATTATTTATGATGATTTATGTTCTTCAATGCAGCTGTTTTTATGAAAAGTAGCTACCTTGGAATTGGTGAGAGGATTTTGAACAGCTGTAACCAGGGCTCCCTCACATCTGCTTGGCGCCCCCTAGGGGCGAGCTGGTGCCATGTACACACAGGCAAACTACAGGGCCCTCCTTTGGCCCATTAGTTTTGTAGAACAAAAATGTGACTGGTAGAATGTAGCTAATTAGTCTATAGCATTTGGAGAATGGCACACTTTCAACTCAGCAAGAGAAACGGATCTTGGGAAGAATACATCTGGAAAAAAGTCTTGTTTCACTTTTTTAAAAGAACTGTTTGCAATCCTTCCTGCCAGGGACAGCATACTTGAAGGCGAGTGCAATAAATAGGGCTCTCTCCACTTCTTTCTTTCCACACAAGAACATGAAAGTCATGTTACCACTTTCCTTTCATGCTGTCTTTTATCTTACTTGACTTTTTTTTTCTCATTTGGATGTTAGAAACATTTCAGGGCTATAGTTCCTTATTTGCTAAGAAGAAATAAGTCACAGACAAGAAAATAAGCAAGTAAGAGCCTTAAGACCACAAACACCACATAAAATGTGAACATTTAACCTTTTATTTCCAAAGGTGTTGAAGCCTCTCTGGGTATAATGACATCATCGCCCATACTGATCAATGGACCTACATACACCTTTGGAGTAATTTTGTATACTTTTTATACTTCAAATAAAAAAAAATACTCAAATATCCAGGCAGCTTTGGCATTAATTTCTACCCAAATGATTACTGATACATGGTGATGAATGGGTTGGAGATAATCAAGGGTACTCATACATTCTCTCAGAAGAGCTTGCCAGCAAAGACATAGGTAAACCACAATGAAGTCATTTTTAACAGGCAAACTACGGCAAAGTCTCATCTTTACTTAGCTCAAGTAACAATGAGATTTAAATGCAAGGTGGAAGATTCAGACCTTTTCTATCTAAGATGAAGGAAGGCATTCCGTTTGCTCAAACTCAAACCCTACCAAGTATGTCACTTAACAATAGGGACACATTCTGAGAAATGTGTCCTTAGCCTATTTGTCATTCCATGAGCATCACTGAGTGTACTTCCACACAAGCTGACAGTGGTGCCTCTGAGTGCCTTTGGGAGCACGGGAGCACATGCAACCTGCCCATCCTTGAACACAGCACTGTGGCTGAGTATACGGCTGCGTTCAGATGAGAATTTGACATTTGGAGACTCACCCATCATATGCACTAAAGATCTGATCTAGCCTTGCTTGTTCCCTGTCTTTTCTGCCTTGTTCTTCTCTGTTAGATGCCAGTGGGATGATTAGAGGGGAATTGGGGATGTCCTCTCTCTGGCAATTCAGCAGCATTTGAACCCTGGGGTTAAATGGCAATCATTCTCATTTTTACAACAAACACCCGAATGACCCACAATACTGTTCTTCTGGTTGCTCCTCTCCTCTCAACATCCACAGGACAGTTTGAGAGAGCGAACTGGGTTTGGCTTAAGGGTGACAGCAGATGCTCAGGGCCTGGGTCTCTCAGGGAGCTCTGTAGATAAGAGGCTGAAAGGGTTTGGCTCCTCTCAGCAGGTGGGCGGCAAAACCAAGGAGAAGGGAAGTGTCTATAGTACATGTGAATGTATCTTTTTATGACAAGATGGATGAAGATGAATCAGTACTAATTTGGTTTTACTGTTTTTTGGAGGAACATATGTATACACACACAAACCACACATGGCTATATCATTTATTGACTCAAGGCCAAATTCTACTTGATTTCCTACTCTCCCCCCACTAAATCTAGGTAAGCTATAACACTGGAGATCAAAAGTTACTTTTTCTAGAGTCCTTTCTACACACACCTTGATACCCTGGGAAATGTGAATGCAACCAGGAGGAAGGGGACATCACCACAGACTAAGCTAACTAATGAGAACACCACTCGGAACTAACCTACAGCTGCATTTACAAATCACACTTCTGAAGGCTATGGCCCAGCATAAGTGAACAGGATTCCTCATGTAGTGTCTGTGCTTAGTCTTATCTAGTCATTACGGGAGAACAGCAGACAGAGATATTCTACTCCAGGGAAAGCCTACAAACGCCATTCCAACTCACCAAATGGAACTATTTTCTCTAGAATGCAAAATGAAACAAAAATCTACAGACACAGTCGACAAACCGGTCAAGTTACTGGTGTTAGTCAGAAAGCACATCCCTAGTCTAGCAGGCTCAGAACTGCCTTTGATATGGGCAGAACCAACTGACTTCATTTTACAGACCTCTTCCGAATTTGTACAAATTGGAATACACTGTGGTTCTCAAGTTCATGTCACCCCTGGGAGGACGAGGTGCCCAGACACTTAAGCAAGATGGGCATGCTTCTTAGCTTAGCTGAGGAAAAGGCTCACCTTTTCAACACTGCTTTTGCTTTCCATCTGTCTGCATTTGTGCAAATGCTTTGATTACTGACCACACCCTGGGTGTCTTAATCACTGGTCTCATAAGCTCAAACACTTCCAGTTTCACTCCTAGACATACAACTGTTTGGGTTACTGAATCAGCAAGGCTCAAAACACAGTCAGTTGCACTGTCTTCTCTAGTAACAAGTAGACATGTTTCCAAGCTTTTAAAATTATTATCTGGACCATACCAGAAAATACTGCTTTGTAGTTGGGTGGAAAAAGATCCAACACTGCAGCCAGAGTTCTTGGGGAGTCTTCTCTTAACTATTCACCCATAGGCTTCAAAGGATGGGTATGAAGATTAAATTTTAAAAAATCAAAGGAAATGTGGATGGCTCTGGGCAGGACAGACATGCATGGCAGCATTTTGTCGTTGGCTACTCAGCGCCCTGATTATTTTGGATTCCTGTTTTAGGTGATGTTTGACTTAGGAGTATTTGTATTATCTTTGAATTCCCTTTTTTCTAAAGATGAGATGAGGTAAAGTCCTTGGCTCACCTGTGTGGTTGCTGTAGCCACACACCAGTGACAATGCCCTGGGGGTGGGGGTGGGGAGTGCTCTCATGAGCGTACTCTTTGGTAATTTTTCTCATGGCTGTCACTGCCATTGTCCAGTAGAAGTTCTGAAGTTCTTCTGGAAATGGCTCCACTTGAATAAAAATTCTTAGGAGCCCCCATGGGTCTTCAAAGCAGTAAATGAAACGAACTTGCAGTGCAGGCCTGACGCTTCTAGCAACGAGGAAGTCATTGTGGGGTGCATTTAGGGAGAAAGGCAAAGGGTAAATGGTCTTTCTTCCATTGGACTTATTTTTCTCAGCAAAATAAAAACAAGTTGAATACTAGGTAGGGCTTTCTCTTGAGCGCTGGTGGCAGTGAAGTGCTTTGCACGAAGTTAGTCTTTGCCAACGCTTAAAAGATTCCCTCTTTATCTGCCTCAAAACGTTCTTGGCTTCGTTTTTTACACGGCAGGACGGAAGACTGGGCTAATACAGTAGGAGCTGCGGCAAGATGTGGTTGAAATCAGTTGCTAGCCTCATGTGATTCCCAGAACACAGAGCAAGTCCCCAGTCTGTGGGTCCCTTTGAGTCTGTGAGCTTAACTAGCGACATTGTTTCAGAATCAGAACACTGGCCTCACTGGAGGGCAAAGTAACTCCCGACAAGGTCAACTCCCAACTATCTACCACACTAATGAAATCTCATGTTTGTGCATAAGAGACAAAGCAATTTCCAAAGACACAAATCTATTCCAAAGCAATTTCATATAAAATCCCAAAGTCCCCTAATAGCTATCCCCCTTCATTTGAACTGCTAATTGACCACAAAGAGTGACAGCTAAAATACCTGGTTCATCCCGTTTAGACTTACATAGGACAACAGTCACCAACTACATGGACAACTATAAAGTGGGTGCAGAACGGAAAGAAAGCCAACCTATCGGGAACTGTGTGAGGACATTTCATGGGGTTTTACTTGGTCTAAGTGATAAGGTCAGCTGATGCTCACTGCACACTGGACTACAGCATGAGAAAGGGGTAGAAACAGATGGAGCATCTCCTTCACGGTCAGTCACGAGCCCAGAGTAAAAGGAGCAAGGGAATCCTCATCTGTCCACAGATTTACAAACAAATAAAAAAAATAAATAATATTCTGAGACAAATGCAAACACTGTTCCCTTGTGTCAGTTACACACAGCATGCCTACATAGAGAGAATGGGATTTCTTCTTCATTCACAGACAGGACACATGGCAGTACACTATTCAGAATGCTTTGAGAATCCTAATTTTTGTCTCTGGTGATGAGATATCATGAAAGGAACCGCATTTGCAACTTATTAAATACTTCCAGGAACAAACAGTTCACTTTGATGAAGACTTATAGTTTTGGGTAATTAGTCATCCATGGAACATGGACCAGTTATGAGATATCCGTTGGTACCACTGGTTCCGTTGGTGGTTGAAGCGTGTGGTTTCTTCCCTGCAGGTTCTGAGTCCTCATCTGAGCTAGATTCAAGATCGCTCCGGTCATCCTTGGATACCTGCAGAATACAAGAACAGGAGTGTAACCAGCTCCTAGGACCAGCAGGGTACAGCATGCCCAGCAGCACATGCAATCTCACATGAAGATGAACTAACTCAAATGTTAGAGAGAGAGAGAGAGAGAGAGAGAGAGAGAGAGAGAGAGAAAACACTACCATGGTAGTACGTTCTCCTCACTGAAGGAGGGATGTAATGTATGTAACAAAGTAGGTTAGGAAGAATGTAAGTGAATTTAGGCATCATAGAGCCTGAAGAGTGTCCTTCTGGATGGAGAATGTCTAGACCATGAATCCCATCCTTATTCATAGTGATAGTGGCTTCTATGCTACTAGGCTGTTGCTTTAGGAATTGGGTGCAAATGAATCCATTTATGCACTAATCACCACAGTCTACTGGACAATTATTTAAGGTTAACTCTCAATTACCATGCTAATAGGGATATCCACACACTAGCTCAAATCATTAAAGCAAACCATTGCTATCTGGCATTGTAATTCATTGTTTTATATTTAATTTCCTCTTCTTTTTTTTTTTTTGCTAAAATTACTTTGAATTTTTATTTTAGATAGGACATAGTCACAAGTGGCACTAGAGGGCATTCTAAAGATCCTCTAGATGAGATAGGGCTTCAATATTTGCCAGGAAGAAATCTACTGGCCAGATCCTCAAAAGTTCTTTATTATGTGCCAGTTTCTTCAATCTTCCACTCAGTTTCATTAAAGTAACAAGGATAGCAAAGTAAGACACTAGGATATGTGTCTATATGTTAACATGAAATGTGAAAAAAAACCCTACTATGTAGCAAGGAAACATACTGATTTTTAAAACTGAAATAATTTGCATGCCTTTCCCTGTAAGTCTAAATTACAGCCATCATTTTAACCCAGAGGGTCTTAAGAACGTCAAGTAAGTGCACTATTTATTTAATTAGTCCATTTTTATTTTGATGCCATGTCCCACTGTGTAGCCCAGACTTGCGGCAATCCTGCTTTAGCTCCCAGAGGGCTGGGATTCCAGGTACCCATCCACATGCTCAGTTCCGTTCACATAACCATTCAGTTGGATGGCCAGAGGATGGTGTTGGCCTGGCTTCTTGGAAATCTTCCCAGCCTGGTCTTCAGTGATTCCCTAGGGGCTGGGCTGAGGGACTGTCAGAATCTCTGGAAGGTGTTTCAGAATTCCTGGGGGCTTTTCATATCAGATCCTCTCCTCAACACTGTCGACTTGAGAGCTGTGGAATCTACTACCTGGAAGCCATTAGGGAGTGAGTACGTCATCATTTGCAGGTGGGTAGACATGAGAGAAAGTAAAAGCTGAGAACTATTCTTCCAATCTAACCAGCAATGGGTTAAATAGTCTACACAGATGATCCTCAATTCAAAGCCCTCTGAGGTGAGATTGAACTCACACAGACCATCTCACTCAAAAACAAAACAGAACAACAACAAACTCAGATACCAAGGCAACAAATGACTGAGGGGATAAGAAAATCCCAACTTCAAAGGCATGAGTCATAAAGACAGTATTACTGTAAAGTTCCACTATATTTATAAGTCTATTAGTCCCAAATTAAGGTGCTAATATAGGACTCTAGATGCAGAGAACATTAATTTGCATGCCTAGTAGATAATTTTAAATTACATTTGGAAAAATCCAAAGTTATGACACTGTCAAAGAAAAATGTCAATTTAGAGTGTCTCAAAATAATCCCCAGGAAGGGCCCAGGGACAGGAGTCATCTGATTGTGTTAGGCAAGAGCAGCAGCGGACGAGAAGGCATCCTGAAGCCAAAGCTGTGGGATGTAATTAGCGATTGTTTCTTCACGGAGATGAAGGAATGGCGGTTAGAGGGAAGATGACGGACGGGGTAGAAATGGCAACCCTATAAGGCAAGGAGGAATCGAATCTACCGTACCCTTCATCTTCAGTTATTATCATACTCCCCGGAGTACGCATGCTGATTTAATTTGTGTCCAAATGAAGACAAGAAACATCTCAAAAGAAACATGAGTTCATTTCAAGGAAGTCACAGGGAAAAATGAACTTTCTTCCCGAAGAAATTAGTTGATCAAAATATTTTGGGTTTATATAGGTGGTGATGCTGAGGACTGGCTCCATAGACCATGACAAGTTGCCCAGAGGTCTCCTGAGGAGGGGCCGATTCCGTGGACCTCCCTTGCTGAGGTCAGAGGGTCATGTGCTAGCCTCTGTTTTCTGACCATCAGGACATAAGTAATCCAAGTCTCCTTTTTGCACCACACAGATCAACTAGTTTTGTCTCTCTCATGTCACATGAATCTGTTTCAGTCTCTTTGCCACCATGTTAGGCACCAATAGGAAAAAAAAACAAAAACAAAAACAAAAACAAACCCTCCCTTCCCATTGGATCAGCAAGTTTACATGCTCACATTAAAGAGCCATGGCGGCACTCTCCCTGGTGTCTTTTATCGTTCATAGAAACGACAACTGCCCCAAAGCTTTCCGAAGTGCCAACGGGTTAGATGGAAGAAAATGGCCAGAACAAAGCCCTTCAGCACCCCGCCAGCAGGCAAATGTTACTCAGGAAGAGAGAAGACAAGAAACTTACATGCAAAGGGTTCCACTTCCCAGCCTTCCAGGGTGGCAGGAGGAAGAGAACAAACAGGAAGTAAGAAAACATCCTGGAGAAAGATCTGGAAACGTCACTGCTCTAGGCAAAGGGGCTGGGCTCAGGAAGATTTATTTAAGTCAGCCCCATGGTTCCATTTGAAAACAGAGACAGTCAATTTTGTTGGAGAAGTCATGAATACATTTATTCTTCCATTTGAGAGCAAGGCCAGCTTAAAAAGGTGCCCATGACACCAAGCAATCCTTTTCATGAAAACAAATAAATTATTAAATTAAATTTCTGCTCACTGGAAATAATCAGAGAAAGTTCAAGGGAGAAGGAGGAAAAAAAAAAAAAACCATAACAAATAGTACGCCGACATTAAATCTAAAACTGTAGAGGTTGGGTGTCAGCATCCACAAAGCAACAGAGAAACTTTAAAAATGCACCAATGGAAGACAATAATTCCGTTTGTGTTTCAAGGTGGTTTTGGAAGGAATACCACTGATTTTGATGAAATCAGAAATAAGTGATTTCAAAGGAGCCAAAAATACCCTGACATTTCTGGGACATATTGGAGAGAGTGAGTTTCAGCTTACCTTGCCTTTTGAAACAGCTTTGCAAGCTATTTTTACAATCAAGTAAGACCAGAAGCAGTTCAAGCCTTGTATTAGCAACAGTAGCAGGTTAAAAACCCACCAGGAAGGGTAAGGTCCAACGATCTCCCAACTTTCAAACAGTGTGGTATTTAACACCCTGAGGAGGAGAAGAAAGCCATTACTGAACACAGCATTTCATTTTGTTCTAAAGGAGTCCTAGTGATTTCCAGTGAGCACAGGGTCAATAGTCTCCCCCAACTGCCCCTCCCTTCCTGGGGAGACAGCCTGGAAGTCGAGCAGGAACTGGGGACCCATCCCTTGCCACGGCGCCCTGATGGCGTGGGCTGCAGCTGTTCTCTCCGGCAGCCTATCTGAAACTACTCACTGTTTAAAACACTGTCACTATTTCAAGTGTGCATTCACCAGCACTGTGCAAATCCACATTCCTGTGTAACAGCCACCACTGCCCACCCTCCTGAAAAACTGAGACTCCGGACCTATTGAACAGTAGTAGCTCTTTACCCTCTGTCCCAAGAAACTTCTGTTCTATTTTCTGCCTCTGTGAGCTGAGCTATTAAGGTCTGTTTGTGGAATCGGGAAACTGTGGTCATTGGCTCCTTCTACCAACACCATAGCCCTAAGGTTTATCCCTTTTGCACCAAGTATCAGGATTTCTTTCCTATTGAAGTATATGTACATACCACACTTTTACATGGTCATCCACCAGCAGACACCTGACTTACTTCTATCCTTTGGCTATTGTAAATATTGCTTCTAGGAGTTTGGGCTCAAACAAGTATTTGTTCCCGCATACATCTTTCAGCTAGCTCTACACACAGGAGCAAAATTTCTGCATCCGTTTGATTTCTCCTTCACTTTCATCATTCATTGCTCCCTCTATGAATTTCATTCATCTTTTGGATTTCATTCTCTATTTAACAACTAATTTGAAAGGCCTGCGTTATCTTCAAAGTTTTTTTTTTCTTTCTGTAGTGTGAACAATACCACCCAATATATATGGCAAGAAAAAAGATAAGGTGAACTCTTAAAACATTAGTTGAGTGCAGACCTCATACTGCACACAACAGCAATTGGAATATGCATGACAGCCAGCCAGGCTTGCATCTGCTTGGGGCTCCATTAGAGGGCTCTTAATTGTCTAATTCTTCCCCCGGGAAAGAGCTGACAGTTGAAAGACATCATTTGGAAGCAATGCTCTGATGTCAGTATTTGAAAGACTTGTTTTTAACAGAAATTATGAAGGTATAATGAATGTACGTAGTTTTAAAAGTGTGTTGGAGTATATACTTGAGTTAGGAAAAAACTAACTAGATGGAGCTCCAGGAGTCCAATTGGTGAGAAAGAGGAGGGATTGTATGAGCAAGAATTGTTGAGACCAAGACTGGAAAAAGCACAGGGACAAATGCCCAAACTAATGGAAACACATGAATTATGAACTAAAAGCTGTGGAGACCCCAACTGGATCAGGCCTTCTGGATAAGTGAGACAATTGAATAGCTTGAACTATTTGGGAGACACCCAGGCAGTGGGACCTGGACCTGTCCTTAGTGCACGAGCTGGCTGTTTGGAACCTGGGGCTTATGTGGGGACACTTTGCTCAGCCTGGAAGGAGGGGACTGGACCTGCCTGGACTGAATATACCAGGTTAAACTGAATCTCCAGGGGAGTTTTTGCCCTGGAGGAGATGGGAATGGGGGGGAGAGGCTGGGGGGAAGGCAGGGGCAGGTGTGGGAGGGGGGAGGACAGGGGGGAACCCATGGCAGATATGTAAAATTGAAACACAAATATCCGTTTAAAAAAAATAAAATTTGAAAAAAAAAAGTCTCCTGACCTCACCCAGGCTGGAGGTTCTGGGTTCTATAAGAAAGCAGGCTGAGCAAGCCATGGAAAATAAGCCAGTAAGTAGCACACGGCCATGACTTCTGTATTAGTTCCTGCCTCCAGGTTCCTGCCCTGCTTGAGTTACTGTCCTGACAATGCTGAATAAATTCCCATCTCCCCAACCTGGAGAAAAAAAAAAAAAAGAGTAATTGGCTCTACACTCTGCCTCAAGACCCAGCAGGGGACAGCCATGAGGAACAGATGCATGTAGTCTGGTTCTAGGGCTCTGCTGTGGTTGGCCTCTGCTGCTTTTCAGTCCTTGGAGATTGACTTGTCATCTGGACCATTGTCACTGTCACATGACATCCCCCTATGTGACTTTGGGATCACTCCGACATCTCTTCTCCCAGTTGTCACTGGGCTGCATGAGAAGGTACCCGATGGCTGTGGGGGTGGACTGCTCTCGGATTTAAGGTAGGAGCCCCTTGCACAAGGCCAGAAGGAGAATATACGAAGAATTGAAACCAACAGCACGATGAATGTTTCCAAAGAGGTTAAAAACTCCCTTTACATTAGGAAATTTACTGTCACAAGTGGCATGTGAGTTCAAGGGAAAAGAATGTGACATAGACCGAAGTGTGTTTTCCACTCCCAGTTTCAACAACTCGTTCAGGACCTCAATGTGTCTAACACTCCGTTTTTAATCTCGCCACACTAATTATCTCCCCAGAACAATTCAAAACAAACGTATATTCAGAAGTCCTCAGAACAGTAGTATGAGACCGAATTTAGTAACTCAGAGTAGCATTATACTCTATGTAGATATGTTAATACTGGAATGAATATAAGGAAATCTAATTAATATAATGTATCACATCAATAGTCCAAATAGGCACCAAAGACATTTGGTAATGTCCAATTCTCCATTGTTGTGTTTTGTCTCTTGAAATGTCACTTTGCAGACCAGGGACCATCAGGTCTAAACAAGGCTCAGTCCCTCAGTCGTGGGGGAGGGATCCACACACCTTACATTTTCTATTCCCAGCTGCATTCAGAACTCCATCCTGAAAGTAATATGTTTGCCAGATGTTTGCCGAGTGAGTGACTCTTGGGTTGGTTTATCTGGAAACCAAGTAGACAAGCAGAAGCAGTGTCTGGGATGCTGACAAGGGTTTGGCTGCAAAGCCGGCTCTGCTTCTTGACATGCACCTAACACAGCCCACAGGATGCTTCACTGCGTTTGAACAGCAAGAGGGTCTGGGTAAGCAGCCACATCCACTGCATCATTCTGTACAGCGTGAAGCAGCGTCCAACTGGCCCCAGGTTGGGAGCCTGTCTCACCAATGACACACATGGCTTAGTTTGAGCAGGGGCTGGTGACATGGCAGCACTTACATTAATTTCAAAAAAGCTACGTTAGAATGCATCAACTCTGCTGTGACAGCCATGGATGTCTCAGAGATCCCACTCAAAAATAATGGGATTTCTCTGGAAATTGACTTGGCAGCTTGCAGAGACACTTGGGAAAATACAATCAGTATACAGCCCTCCAGGAGCTTGGTAAGGAAAGCTGTGGGAGACAGCTAACATATGACACCTGGACTCTGAAACACAGCAAACCTACACTGTTCTGAGCAAACTGCCCCTTTTGGTGATGACAAGATCTTATTCTTTCTGAAAGGTTAGGCCTAGAAATATGTACTGTGATGGTGCCATTGTAAACCCATGGTGACGGACTCCAGCAGAGTAGCCACCTCTCTCTCAGCAAGGACTGGGGAGGGCAGGGGAAGAGGGAGGCTGGTCAGAAACGTTCATGTCCTCACTTGGGTAGTGACTGCATGGGTTATAAATGCTTAAAACTGTGTACACATGGCAAGCTGTATCCTGAAGGTCTGTGCACTATACTGTAGATGTGAATCCTGTGCCTATAAAATGAAACAGGAGGAGTCTCTGTGTCAAGCAAAACACATATAGAGACTATCAACTTGCAATTCCTGATTTGTGTAATTACTATGGTGGTATCAGGGTGTCGTCTCCCCCCTCCTCTCTGTTCAATGTATTAATTATGGGAAAATAATATTTTTCTTTCCCAAATAATAGTTCTTTCCCAAGTAACAGCAAACCTCTACTACTGTCTAGCAAGAGTTCAGAGTATGCAGGGGGGGGGAGGGTCAAGCACAGACCTTTTCATTTCATTCATTCATTCATTCATTCATTCATTCATTCTTTTCATTAAGACTAGGCTCACTTAACCACTAGATGGCACATCAGGCACACACAAAGCATACTCACATGGAATTATTCTGCCAAACCCAGCAAAGACAACACTTGATCTCTAGGTGATACCCTTCCTTCTAAAAGTCTCATTAGTCAATGGGATGAAGGGGTTCTTGTGTAAGCCTCTTTCTTACTACATAGGTATGCCTCAACAGATGACAGCAGGGAGCCCACACAATTCCCTGGAGATAAGGAGACATATTGCTGACCACATAGAGCTTGGCTGGGTTATGTTATTTTTAATAGATTTTAATGAATCATAAGAATATAATTCACTTTGCCCTATAATGATTTCTACTCTGTTTTTACCTCTTATGGACCCTTTTTCTTAAATTTGACTTTAATAGAAGCATATAGAATATGGTGGCAGAATGCATATATTCCTGGAGAAAAGTTTATAATGTTTTTGTTGTTGAGCAAAGAATCCATAGAGTAATTTTATTTTAATAAAACATTTACAGCTATTTTCATTAGCATCTCGAATACCAATACAGCTTAAGGCATTCTGCTTTCTTTCTTTACTTCAGGAGTCTGGGAGACTCAGAGAAATTGCCACAGACATCTCATCTAGAGGATTCACCACCAATATAAGAATGAAGTGTGTGTGTGTGTGTGTGTGTGTGTGTGTGTGTATAGTGACTTACAAAAGTGCGAATTTACATTTTCTATCTTTATTACATATAATTAGGTAAACATTCACATGTTTGGTGCCATTGATCTTTTTTTTTTTTTTTTTTCCCCGAGACAGGGTTTCTCTGTAGCTTTGGAGCCTGTCCTGGAACTCGATTTGTAGACCAGGCTGTCCTGGAACTCACAGAAATCCACCTGCCTCTGCCTCCCGAGTGCTGGAATTACAGGTGTGCGCCACCACCGCCCGGCCCATCATGTTTTTTAAGTACTTCAGTGATATGAGTACAGAAACACATAATGGTAATTGAGAGATTAAGCCCAGGAGGCCTTACTGCACAAATGTTTCAGGTAGTTACAGGTACTTTGTTTGTCAGTGCTGGGGATTGAACCCAGAACTTTCTGTAAGTCCAAACAGGCACTCTACTGCTAAGTTATGTCCCCCATGCTGGGTGGATGTCTTGGGTGAAACTCTGGTCCCTAGTTATGGACAGCACCTTCTCTCCTGTCTCTTCTCTATTCCCAACAAGGAGTTCTATGTGGGCTTTGTGTTTTCTGGAATGATCTCTACTGAGAACCATAATGATAATTAGGCCCACACTGAACATCCAAAGAGAGCCAAGATTTATTCTCTAGGAGGCAGAGTCAAAGATTCATCTTGAGGAGTGCCACATGCCAGAGGAGATGCTTTGGAAGGTGAAATGTCCCCTCAGTCAACATTAGGCTTCTTTAGTTCAGCACTTCTGCATGATCTTGACACCAGATTTCCAGAGAGAACTCAGTTTATA
Source organism: Onychomys torridus (assembly GCF_903995425.1). Lineage (NCBI taxonomy): Eukaryota > Metazoa > Chordata > Mammalia > Rodentia > Cricetidae > Onychomys > Onychomys torridus. Next base: position 45,926,692 of record NC_050446.1, on the reverse strand, counting down.
CTATGCTGTGTTTGCATCTCTAGCATAAATGTGAATATCATCTTCAAAATGAGAAGTAAGTCCTACCCAAAATTCGCCAGTTACCTAACTAGCATGTTATGCTGTGTAGAGCGGATGCTAACAAGCATGCATTTTAAAATTATACTGAACAGAACTACAGGTGCTGACAATTTGAAGGCCAGATATAATTGTCTCTGTCTCTGCCTCTCGCTCTTCTCTTCCTTCCTTCCTCTGTCTCCTCCTTGCACACATAATAACTCTGGGCCTAAACTATAACTTGGTCATTCAAGACTTCAACAGGTATGTGTATGATTAATCCCCTTTAACAGGGCACCCCACTCACAGCTTGGACTTCTCCACATCACTGATACAGTCAGCAAGTCTTGGTAGGGTGGCTTGGGGGTCAGATGCCTGATCATCTTGGACAACTGTTCCCCTAGCCTATCAGTGGACAGCAAACATGACTGTGATTTCTTTATCCCTGACAGGAATCTGAACTTGAACCACGGCCAACTACTTCTCTTTCATTTAGAAATGGATGTACTGATTCTATCCCTGCCTCTTCACAAATCAGACATTCAGTCAAATACGTCTTCCTTTGGTCTGACCCTGGCTGAAGAGTTAGTCCCTTATCACATCTCAGTAAATTTGTAACTGGTGACTTCCTGGCTAGAGCAGAGGGTTTTCTCCACCCACTCTCCTTCCTGTGTTCCCCATCTCCCGATCTGAGCCTCCCTGGCCATGCTGGGTCTCCCAGCATGACTGAGACAGGCTCATTTTCAACTGTGTGTAGTTTGTCGTTGCTTCTTGGTTGGTAAGGAAGACCTTCCCTTATTAACAGTTCTTCACTGAGTAATTACTATTGCTAAGTTGTCAAATATGCTATGCACATTATTGGATTTGATCCTTTCAATACCCCTATGAGAACCCTATATAGTTTTATCCTCATGGGTGCAAGATTCAATATTTATCGGAAATTGTACATTAGAAACCAGGCTCAGGTGTCACAATGAACTCACTCAATTCTCAAAAAAGGTTTCAGGGTAAATCCTCATTTTCTTCCCCAGTAGGTACTGCTATCTCTGTTTTTCCAGACAGGACATTGAAGCCAAGAGAATGTAAATAACATGCCCGAGGTCTGGTCTGGCAGGTGGAAAGAGCTGAGACCTGAAGGACCCCATGTACTGCACTTGCCCCCAGGCCCCTTTTGCTCACCCATGCACCCCAGCTTTCCTAGGGGGTTCTAGTTCCTCACCCTTTGCTTATGCTCAGAGCCAAGTCATCGCCATCCCATGGCAGAGGCAGTGCCCACATGGAGCTGCTGCCTGGCATGTGGGCAGAACTTCTCCTTTGCCTGTTATTGCTCTGGCTTCCAAAGAGACAACTTTTGGTCTCATAAACTTTTGGTTTCTAATAGTCATATTCTAGTTTGTTCCTGCCTAAATGACCAGAGTGGGCTTAATTTAATTGATTCCCCCACCTTGACCCATTTATTTAACCTTTAAATCCCAATGTAATTACCTCTACTACTGAAAATCAAGTGATGCCTTTCACTATTACCTTGACATAGATATGAAATATTAACGATGTAAAAAAATCAAAGACCTCTTTCTAAATTCAGTTCAGAAAATGGGCATGTCAGCCCTCTGCTGCTTCCTTTGATTTTCTCTGGAAGGGTCAAGGCCTATGTGTATCTCCAATATCCTTGACTTCAGGGGTTAAAAGCACATAAGGCCGACTCCTGTAGCCATGGGGAAAGCTGGGAGAGCCGAGATGTTGGGGACTCATTCCATCAGAGACAGGGTCTTGCAGTGTAGTCCAAGCAGGTCTTAAATTATGGTGATCTTATTGTATCAGCCTGCTGGGATTACAGGGGTATAACTGCATCCCCAGTTCTCCTGTAGGGTCCTGTCTCTGATATTAGTTGTTCAGGGATCAAATTCTACCTAGTTTTTATTTTTTAAATGCTTAAAGAGAATTAGCACTACTTTAGAAACTGTGTGAGTATTGCAAGTATCATGTTGGCCCTAGCATGGGGCTTCACAGAGAGCTGGATGTGAGATGTTCAGGCCCTCTCAAGGAGGGAAATGATTTCCTAAAGCAGTGTATTAACTACATGTTGAGCACCCCTGTTTTGAATATCTGGAATCCAAAATGCTCAGAAATCAAAACTTTTTGATCACCAACATTATATACAAAAAGTTTCATGTTTTGGAGCATTATGAATTTTGAGATTAGAGAGGTTTAGCCATGAAGTTTATGCAAATTTAGAAATCTGAAACATCTGCTTACTAACATTTTTATTAAGAGCTACCAAACCATTACTAGGCTGATGTGAAATCACTAAAAATTCCAAAAAACTGGACATACTTTTCACTCTGAATTACATAATACATGTAGCATAATATATCCTCTAGTGTACATGACATAGGATCCTGCACGAAATCCAACTTCGCTCAACTAGCATGCTGACAGGTAAGATCACGTGCTGATCCTTTCTCTTCCCTGTCTCATATCATGTGTCTTCTTGGCTCTAAGACTTTGACCCTTGGTACTTGCACTTTCTGGACTCTACACTTCACACAGCATCTCCAGTGTTTCACTTGGCATCACCCATGCAAGAAAACTCTGACCTGTCTGTCATATGATCCCTTGCTCTAGGGTGCCCATCCTGACACAGCCTGACTCCCCAGAACCACACTCAAACCAGACTACCACAAGCCAGGTAGTGTGTGCAGGAAAGAGGGAGCCAACTGACTCTAACCTAGACACCCAGACTATAAAGACTCTTGTAGGCAGTGTCGTTTCCCTCCCCCCCCCACATATATACACACACATGTGGGATATATGTATATCTTCCTCTCTATCTGTCTCTCTGTGATACTTCCTGTTTTTCTTTAGGATTTTGAGGATACAAATTTATATTTTATTTTAGAGAAATGACTGCTGCTCAGTGAGCAGCTGTGTCCCTGAGCCACCATCTTGAGGAATAGACTCCGTCCCTATGCTTTTTGTTTGGCGAGGGAGATAAACTTTAAAAAAAAAAAAAAAAAATAAAGACTTAACCCCTCAGAGTAAGTCAGAGTTGATAATACTGAATTGTGAGATGCTCAGAAGTCAAGAGGAAACCATAAATCAAACCCAAAACTCTAGAAGAATAAATACAGAGATTTAGATATGAAAAATTGCCCTTATAGGGTTTACAACTTTGAAAGAAAAACAACACAGGAAAAACTGCACTGAATAATAACAATGCAATTGACAAGCCAAGACAGTATTCTGGAAAAAATAACTGAAATAGTGTTAAGTATTAGAATAATTGCTGTAGAGTATAATAGGCGTGTTTGGGAGTGTGGGCAGATGTGGGCTTCCTCAGAAAAGAGCTGACAGTTTGCACATTATGTTTCAACTAGAAGTCAAAACACTGTGTTCTAGGCTCAGATCTTGCATTTGCCAATTGCATTTACAAACTTGAGTTTCCTCATCTGTAAAGCAAAGGCCTAAGACAATGTGATTACTAAAGATGTTTTACGTTATAACAAAAAAAGGTTTGTGACATCTGGTTCCAGGTATACCTAAGATTTCCTATCATCTGATTGCTTTCTCCATGCAAAAATTCCCCAAATGGACTCATATGGTACTTTGAATCCAGCATAAGGAAGTCAAGAAGAAAGCAAAGGCTTTGTTTTGTGTGGGTAAAGGTAAGAAAGAAAGCAAAGAAGGCAAGTATAAAGACATATTTTCAGGAGGAACTCATGAAACACTCAAGGACTTGAGCAAATGTTCTATTTATGAGAGCCAAGCTTTCCTACCTCTGGCTCCAGTGTACTCTGACACAGCCTGGCTTTCTGCAGAGCACAGCAGGATGCCTCAGAAGACCACAGCAGCTACAGGGATTCCTAGCAAACCCCCAGCCTAACCTTGGTGCAGCTGCTAGCCCCTTGTCTGGACATCTCCAGCTTCCATATTAACAAGGAAGCAAGGAACGTAAAAGGCTGGCCAGGCATGACTTAGCCCCAGAACTCTGTCAGAATCTACAGTCTTCTCCTCATATTGCTGTTCAATCTAACAAAACTGACACTATTAGGAATGGATTTTTATCATGCTACTATTTCTAATTTTAAATCGGTGTGCAAGACTGGGGCATGGAGTCTGTAACCTGATACCACAGGACACAGCCTGTCATAATTCAGTCCACCTACACACTTATTTCCAAGCCAATGCAGACTTCTTTGTTTGGTTTTCTCCTGTGAGTTCAAACTTCTCACAAGGCAAACTTTCTATTAACCAATGCCAAGCTGCACTCTGCTTCGAATACATGCTTGAGGGTCCCCGTTGAGCTGCTCACAAATCCTTGTGGATACTTTGTTCTCCTAGACAGTGAAAGCTCTTGTTTATATTCAGACATTCTACCTCAATATTAATGCATTTGTCTGGTTGTCCTCCATGGATCTGTAAACTCTTGAATGTGGGACTGTGTCCTAGTCCATCTTAACGCCCTTCTCAAGAGTGCAGGAGCACTGTGTGGGCAAAGAGGTGAGCCCATGGGTACATTAATGTGAAGTAATATAATTTTTTAATAGTCAACATATTGGTCATAAGAAAAGATCTTAAGAATTGCGATTGCAGCTGGGCGGTGGTGGTGTATGCCTTTAATCCCAGCACTTGGGAGGCAGAGCCAGGCGGATCTCTGTGAGTTCTAGGCCAGCCCAGGCTACCAAATGAGTTCTAGGAAAGGCACAAAGCTACACAGAGAAACCCTGTCTCAAAAAACCAACCAACCAACCAACCAACCAACAACAACAACAAAAAACCCAACAAAAAACCAAATGTGTAATGAACATGAGATGTTTCTGTCTATATTTTGGCCGTGTTTCATCACATGACTTTGCTGCAGCCTTGCTTGGCGCTCACAACATGTCATCCACAAGCATGTACACAGTGCTACAGAACACTGTTGCAGCCCCTCAGTTCAGATTGGAGACTACCGTACACTATCAACTGCAGTGATTTTACTGTACAAAGAAGGCTCTCTGCTTATGTAGAAACATAATGATTCAATTACAGAAAACAGGAGCTTTCAATATTTGACCACCGTCATTCTTCAGCATGTAAATATCAAATTTATATAGGATTGTATTGCATTAGAAGTCTCATTTTATGCTATTATTTAAATCGTTAAAGATGTATTTGATATGTGAGTGTTTTGCCTGTATGTATGTATGTGCACCACAGTGTCTGTGGACATTAGAAGAAGGTAGACATTAGATTCCCTGGATCTGGTGTTATATGCAGTTGTGAGCTGCCATGTAGGTCCCGGGAAATGAACCTGGGTCCTTGCTCTTAACTGCTGAGCCAACTTTCCAGTCCCCATATAGGTTTGATTTTAAAAGTTGCTAGTTTACCTGCTGACTTGAGCTTTATTGAAAACAAAAAATTAAATGAGTTTGTCTTGGGATCAGAACAGAATTTTTAACAATTTCTAGATGGCCTTAAATACATTTCTGCCATTTTGTTCTACACATTTTCACCACTGACAATATAAAACCAAAGCATTCATCGACACCAAGGCACACTAAGATGCTCTATAGTCTGCAATACTAAGTGTCTAGCCAAGACTTAATTCTGTACGCAAAAACATACAAGTACATGCCTTCCCATTAGTATACAAATTTTTTCTGATCTTTGATAGATGATAAAATTACATGTATTCCAAAAAACTGCTTTAAAATAAATTTCCTTATGCTTTATTATCAGTAAATGTTTGAGATGTATATCTATTTTATACACCTTTAGTCATGCAAAAATTTCCTGGGTTAAAATGGGTTGCTAGTGGAGAAGGTTTAAGATGCCCAAAACTATGGTTCCAAGTTCCTATTTTAAAGACTTGGGCTATTATCAGTCATGTTACTAAAGAAAGATCAATGTTCTGTGTACAGTACTTGCCTGTGCCTGGAGGTAAATACCCTACAGCAGCCACATTCTAAACACATCCTCAGTTCCTTTTCTCTTTAAGGAAGCTGATCAGTTTAACTCAGCACCCAGCTGTTGGCACTGTAACAGATAATCCATAGAAACACAGTTTTCCAGTTATGTGGAGTTCCCATTTAGGTTTGGCCAATACCATCAAGTTTTCTAAGCTGTGGCATGGGGCTCATTATTTCCAAAATACCAGAGAAGGTTATATAGGAATAGATTGCAATGTTTTTTGTTTTTTGTTTTCTCTTTCTTTTTGAGATAGGGTTTCCAATGTAGCCCAGGCTGGCCTTGAATTCAGGATCCTCTGATCTCAGTCTCAACTGCTAAGAATACAGGTTTTGCCACCATTCTCTACTCATGTTGATTTTTTTTGATATACAGAATTCTTAGAAGGTTCATAACTCACTGTTAATTTTTTCTTCTTTCATAAAAAAAAGTATAAATTAAGGCCCCTGATGTTCCATATAAATTACTCCCTTTCTCCTGGGAGAGTCAGAGCAGGCCCTACATAGTATAAGACTCTTCACCAAACTATAACTTCATTATCTAAAAAATTTTCATTCCAGAGAATGTCAACCTAGGTGTCAAGGACAATCATGATGGCTAGAACTAAATCTGCTAATGACCGACAAGTGCAATCAAAATAAACCTCAAGCACTTTACACGAAGGTCCTCAGAGGTCCCTAGTCTGTTGCTGTTCTACATCTCAACCTCAGCACCTCTCCTCTTCCTGGGTATCTACCTTCTTTCTATAGCAAGGGTAGGTGAGGCCATTCCCACTGGCAGGGGAAGGTAGAACTTGACCATCCCGGGTACAGTCTGGGCACTGGCACTTTAAAACAATTTGTGGACAGGTCCACTACCCTTCCGTCTGGCCTCTTTCTGTGACCGCACTTTCAAGGTATGCCTATTCCACTTTGGGTATCGGTTCAGGATCTCACTGTTAGCACTGGGAAGCATGAACTCTAAGATGGAAATGACTATGTGCCCTGGGAGATCTGCCAAGGCTCTTAAAATACCAGGAGCTGATCATGGGGTGCCTTTTGGTTAGTTTTCATTGTAAGAAAATGGACAGAGGAGACAGACCCGCACGGTGGCCCACAGGACGTCCTTGCTGGGCACCCAGATGGTTGAACTAACCAGGGCCACTCCTCAAGCCTGTAAGCAGTGCTTCTGCCGCCACGGGCTACGCACAGACTTTTCAGTGCATTGTACCGTGACAGCTGTCTCACGCCTGTTTACTTCCAAGACTAGTTTAGGGAGAGCATTAGATAGGCAACAGAAGAAAAAGAAAAAGCAGGAGAAAGTTAGAATCCTGGAAATAGTCATTAGAACGGTAGGCAATAACGGAGATGGAATTTCATGTTGAGGCTAACACAAAGTGACTCTTGAAGCTGTTTAAATCGAACGGCGTAACAGGCAGCAAAGTAAATCGCAATGCCAACAAAATCCGACGGCGGTGCATTTTTGTCATCACCCACCGTGACTGCTCTTCTTCTGCAGTGTTGGACACATAGTCAAATCAAAGCTCACTTTTTCTCTTGCTGACTGGAGTTGAGCCCTCGAGAACCACAGAGTGCCCAAAATGTGCTCACTCTTGGGAATGAAACCTATTCGATGTTTTCAGAGGTCCATTTCACACCCTGGGTGGGACTTCTGGGTTATTGACATGCCCCTGGCAGCAAAGGCCCATGCTTAGAATGCTATTGCTGTTTTTCAAAGGCAGCATGGAAGGGCATTTGAGTGGCACAGCCTTGAAGCATGCCTGCCTATGGCACAGAAAAACATTCCCTTTACTTACAGTCTTGGTACCTCCATGCTTAATCCCACAGTCAAGATTGATTCTCCACATGGTTTCCATTTTCTTAAAGCTGTAAATCCACTTACAAACCGCCAACTCTGTACTCCTTCTGGGCACCCCTGAGGCACCTCCACAGCCAAGTCCTATCTAGCCTTCGTCCCTAGCTCCAGCTCCACTGCTTCTGCCAGTTCCAGCATTAACACCGAACTGCAGAGATACACTACTTGCAGCCCCAAGTTCTGCAGATAAATAAGGTGAGGCTAGAGTGAACAGGTGGCCCCAGTACAAAGGGCAGTGACAGAGTCGGGGCTCAAACATGCACCGGTTATACCCAGCGTCTCCTCCGCTAAGCACCGTCTCCTTGACCTCCATCAGTGGCTTCAGTCCTCAACATGTCACTTCAGTCACCATCATCCGGTATGTCCCCTTTCCACAGCCCTCCATTACCGTGGCCACATGCACTAGCACCCTTCCAAAGGCCTCTGCCCATGTACTGTCTAGTACCAGTCTGCCCATGTACTGTCTAGTACCACTCTGCCCATGTACTGTCTAGTACCACTCTGCCCATGTACTGTCTAGTACCACTCTGCCCCATGTACTGTCTAGTACCACTCTGCCCATGTACTGTCTAGTACCACTCTGCCCATGTACTGTCTAGTACCACTCTGCCCATGTACTGTCTAGTACCACTCTGCCCATGTACTGTCTAGTACCACTCTGCCCATGTACTGTCTAGTACCACTCTGCCCATGTACTGTCTAGTACCACTCTGCCCATGTACTGTCTAGTACCACTCTGGTCCATGTACTGTCTAGTACCACTTTGCCCTAATCCATCAACACCTCCCAAGGCAGGCCCTGTATGTAATACACACCAGGTCTCCTATGAGACATGGTTCCCAATGACCAGGAACAAGAAGACAATGTCAGCAGTGGAGGCTTGTGCCTGTCACAGTGAGGCTGTTCTGATAATCCACAATGGGTTGAAAACTGGACTACGGCCACGAACAATCTCAGAGTTGTTGCTTAACTCCAAGAAGACCCCTAAGATCCCAGTAGGTGGATAGGCCCAGCCTTCAGGTAGCTTCAAAGGCACCCCTCAGGCCAAGTGGCTGCTGGGGCTTGGCACAAGCTAGAGGGATGGGTTCCAATGGCAGGGGACAGATCTTTACTGCACTTACCATACCGTCACAGAGTGACTCGTGCCCACCTCCCAAGATGGTAAACTTACAAACAGATTCAGGACCAAGAGAATTTTTCCGTAATTAGGACAGTGTTAATATTTTCAGATTCTGCAGACAACGCAGAATCTCAAGGGTTATAGGAAATACTAAAGCAGCAGAGGCCTCTTCCTGGGCTTCCTTCAAGTTGTGTTTGATTAAGGCTTCCTTTTACCTGCTGAGAGCCAATGCTGGGTAAAGAGTTTTGAACAACACGCACATCAAAAAAAGCCTGCTGAATGTTCTCTCATTGTGTACCCAGTATACCTAACTTCTGGAAAAGGACAGGACTCATTTTCCCTTGCTTCTCCTCTGACATACTGAACTTTTCAAAATCAGCTCTTACATGGACCTGGAGCTGAAGGCACAGCCCTCTAAAGTTTGGGTCTGTCACTGTTCTCTTCAACATCCTTTTCATACCATGCTGGGCAGTGGCATCATCTGCACCATGTGACGTTTATTGGAGGATTTCATTATTTATGCATGCCAGGGATAAAATTTAACAACAGCATAAAATGACAGCAGATAAAAAATAAGGTGGGGGGCTCTATCCGCCCATTTTGCTAACTCCTTTGAGCCAGGGAACACAAATCTTTTGTTCTCTTGGGCTTTCCTAGTTCTCATTTGCCTTTCAGAGTCAGAGCATCTTGTCATTTAGATGGTGACGCAGTCCCTGGCATTGGAGTGTTTAATCTAGAAACACTTCAGACTCTTCTGGACTACCTACCTACCATGTTGTTCACACCTAAAGACACTAGCAGTAGCTCACACTCACTGAGTTGCCCCATTTGGATTGCTGTCAAGATGGCACTCACTGAATATCTCTTTATAATAAAAACAGCTCAGAGGCTATGTATGACATGTGCTCGCACTGACCCGCTACCACAATACCACTTTAAGGACAAAGAAAAGTAGCCTGTTCTTTGAATGCCGCTCAATGTTGAATCCAGTTGATATATGGGGGCTGCATATTACAGTCCCTCATGCGCTGACAGATAAAGGGCAGAGTCTTCTGTGCTACTACATCACACTTATTCGCCCCTCATTTCTTTAACCCCATCAATGGTCACAAGTGCAGATAATTTCATGCAGAATTTTAACTACACATCTGAACGATTCATTGGTTTTAGACACTCTAAGAATTTATAATCTCCCATTTCCCCTTAAAACTTTCCTGTGACTGTTGATATTAATGAATTTGAGAGAGGTGTATGTTTTATGACCCCCTCAAAAAAAAAAAAAGACAAATTTTCCAAAGGTTGCCACAGAATATTTCCCTTCACATGACAGCGGTGGGGGACAAGTACTTGGGGGAGATGAAGTGTCTTTCAGTAAGCCAATATTGAATTCTCCATCCTTGGCGCTCAGCCACTCTCTCAGGAGGCACTTAATTGAATCAGTCTTGAAAGCTTTCCACTGTGTTTTTCCTCAGACTCTCTTATGGATTGCAGACACATTCACCGTGTGCAGGGCTCTAGTGGAAGACGCTGGCATCCTACTCCTCAGTCTGGTCTCTGTCACAATTGTTCATGCCTCTAAGAGGCTGCGTGCTCTCAGGTCAAGAGGAGGTTAAGACAGACAGGCGCGTGAAGCAATGGCTCTTCACAAGGAACGGAACAGAAGCGCCCGGGAGAAAGACACTGTAAGGTCTTTAAACCGCAGGGACGCGATAGACAAATTGCTGAGCACGAGAGCCAGAGCCACACGTCTCCCTGACAAGGACCAGAGGCCAGGCTGCATAACAGACTTCTTGGCAAAGGAGGACTGGAGTAATGGGTACTGATGAGAAAGGGCAGGCACCAGGGGCCCTCTCACCAGCGTGTCTGACACCTTTCCTGCTGGCTGGGCCCTGCTGTCTTTACAAATGTATCCTTTCCATCTAAGACCCCACGAGGAAATGTAAGCTAGCAAGGAAAAGTCCCAACACAGTGCTGCATCTGAATTATTCCTAATGTTGCCCTCAGGAGTTCAAATAGTCAGTCTGTGTAGTCCCACCCTCCACTCCACTTCACTGCCCTCATCTGAAGCCCATAGGTGTTGATAGGGTCTGTACTAACCCACTGGACACAGTGCTCCAGGGTGCTCCAGGACTCTCAAGGTTCTCTCAATGTGTATTCTTATTTAATACACAGAAAATCCTCGGGAGAGAAAGGCTTTATTTATTAACTTGCTTACAGTGGAGGCCACAACAGTAGAGAGAAAGATTTATAAGCTAAGTGCACTGAATAAATTAGTATCAAAATTAAAGGTTGAACAGGACTTTTAATTCCTAGTCTAACATTATTTCCTCATTATCTCAATTAAGATACTTAAAAAAAAAAATCAATCACTCCTAAGCTATGAGGAAACAGTTTTCAAATATCCTTGGCCGCCAGTATGCATTCAATGCTGCAGCCTAGCAACCTACAGTACAGACACTCATATACTATATATAGTGCACACGCGCGCGCGCGCGCACACACACACACACACACACATGCATGCACGCATACATACAGACACACACACATATCCATATCACTATTTGATTCACTTGACAGTAATAGGTTTAGTAACTGGACAATAATTAAGATGAATGTACGTATATATCTTCTTTAGTTTTTGTTTTCTGAAAATGAGGATACGCCCTATTCAGTTTCACTAGAGCATTTTCAAGCACACCTTGATTTGCTGGTGTTCTACTGTCCCCTCCATGCCACCTGATGCTATCTATGACTTATTTTGTTGTCTGGATGTGGGGCCGAAGGTTTTCCCTTTCGTCAACCTTCCTTGCAATACAGACTTCTCAAAATGCAAGTTCTACAAAGTTGCCTGGGTTTCTCTGAGTGAAAACTAGGATAGTCTGAGGAAACAGAAGGAGAGAATTCCAGTTTCTATGACTTTCCCTTGGATCTTTGTGAATAATTTCACCTACCTTTCATTCAACATTAATGTTTTCTTGTTATTGTTTTTGAGACAAGGACTTACTTTGTAGCCCAGGCTGGCTTAGAACTCACTATGTAGCTTGGATTGGCCTTAAACTCAGGATGATCCTCCTGCCTCTGGTTCCCTGGTGCTGGAATTATAGGCACAAGCCAACACATACAGCTCAACAATATGTTTGCAAGATACTTGAGTGTTCTGTTTTCACAAAACACTGAACTCAGTGTTTACAGTTTACTTTGCTTCATTATATCATTTTTTTCTTTCCTTCTGAGCTGTCAGCCTAGAGAAATATTTCTCAAGTGGTGTGGTGATAAAATCTCACCAGCACTTGATGCACTGCACAGAAATGGCTTTAGTTGGATGCTCACACTCTTGGAGCCTGAAGTGGTTTGATTATATATATTTTTCACCAGCTAACTGGAAAAAACAGAATTAGGGTGTTAGCCACCCCCTCCCACCCAGAGACAACTGCTTCTGTACAGACTTTTAGTAGTTAGGAATGACTAAGGTGGTTGCTACGGTGCATGTGTCTATTCTACCATGCCATCAACCAAGTTAAATATATAACCTTTTTGGGGGGTGGGAATGGGAGTAGAAAGAAGTTTGTTAAAAGCATTAGATGACATTAAACTGCACCAGTATTGACAGCTTTGAAAAAGCCCAGCAGAGCCACCAAGTCCAGTGCTGGCTGAACAATCAAATGCCACACGGTTACAGAAGACACATCGGTCTTGGCAAGCAACGGCACACATACACAGCAAGGAACCGGTTTACAGGAGAAAGCGTGTGTCTAAGTGCTTTGGTTTGGGGGTAACTGACTCTCAATTTTTATCTGAGAAGGCCTAAGTTTTATTTTATTTTTAAAGGACTGCTCTGTCTTATGCTTAAGAAGCTGAAATTACAGTGTCATTTGCTGGGATAGTAATTACATGTTAAGTGGGAGAACTTTTGAAAGTCAACAATAAATGTCTTACACTGTGAAAAACGCAGCTTGACTCCCACGTGCATTTTGTAGCAGGAGACATCAAATGAATCGACCCTTTTGAATTCTTCCCCAAATGTGCTCCAGATGTGGATAGACAGATCACTAAATATAAACTTAATTGCTTTTTTCATTTCTGTCCTACTTCTAAAGCAACTTTCATACCAAAGTGCTTGATATAGGACGAGTTCTTTACCATCACCTCTTTTCAGAATAAAATTCACTGGGTTTCTCTGAGCAAAAACTTAAGGGTATTTGGAAGAAACCTAAGCAACTATGCTCCCAAATACAATGTGATTAACCCCGCTGACACTGGCAGATGGGCTCTCTCTGCCAAGCTGAGGCGTTTGTTTCACTTATGACCAAGTCAGTCACTTTGAAAGTGGCGCAGGGACACGAAGGATAAAAGCCACTGAGACCCCCCTCATGACGCAGCTTTCCATTTGGCAGTGAGGAACGCAGGTGGCTGGCAGCCTCCTGCCGCAGTACCTAGGACACACCCAGTTTTGCGCTGAAGCATGGCCTTCCTGACTGCTGGTCACCATCTTTCTTTGCTTCCGTAGGTCCCCAACTTGTAGAACAAGTAGGCCATGATTACTACCTCTCCTTAACTACCAAGTCCTTCCTGCTCCCCAAGTCCCATGCAGCCATCGCTTCATAAATGTTACTCTAGGAGTTCATGATCCCTTCTTAACTGCCAAACTGTAGGATCCAGAAACTTCAGCACCTGAAGGTGTCTGATACCTCTTCCCATCCCCCCTTTTGTACATGAAGAGCACACATGGCTTCAACATCAGCAGGGACTGGGTTGATTTGCCTTGATTTCCTCTAAAGTATTCAAGCTTTCAGTGTGACTGGATGACCAATATGTATTTGATATCTCTATTTATCAAGTATACATGTGTTACATGCACCTATCTGTCTATATCATATACAGACAATACAAACAACAGATCACTTTATTTCAACTCACTGTGGGGAAATGTAGGTCATAGACAAAATTAACAATGATCTCAGCTGTGAAGGGAGTTACTTTTAGAATAAGGCAAACTTGCCCAAACCTTTGAAGTATGGGTAGGAAGCAAGTTAAAATAAAACAAAGCGACACAGACACAAGTCAGCTATCTGATATAGGCAACTCCAATTCTAGGTCCCTACACACTACACTCAATACAGAGATACAACTCATTGGGGACAGTGTGTGGGGAGGCTCAATCATTGGAGGAGGGGTAAGTGGAAGGCACGAAGAGAAAAGGGACTTTCTGCTGCCTTCACAATGTTTCTGCCTCTCATGTTGAAATGAGGAGACGACCTTTATCACAATAACTCCCAAATCAAGATGCAGAGTAAATGGTAGAGCTCTTTGGCAAGATAAATCAGCACCAGGCACTGCACACAGTATTGGGCATACAGAGAGAAGGAGACAGGGTTCCTGCCTTGCTGAAATTTATTCTTAAGAGTCTAAGGGTGAACAAAGAGCTCATGATCCTCAAATATCACTAGGACAGTGCTTCAGGCAGATGCTATGTGGCCACCACAGACAGCATGGGACTTCCCTACATTTAAATGAGAAGAATGTAGTCACATATCCAGGAAGAGAAAAGGTAGTGAAGGTCCATGAATAACTCACTACTTAGCCATCTAAGCTCCTTTTCTCTGTTCCCTTCCCAGTAGCTTTAACCTATTTCTGGGAGCGACTGGAAGCTTAAAGCGAAGGGACGGGTGCCGACCCTTTCTGCAAAGTGCTGACTTTGCAGACTGTGTTCCTCATGTAATGGAGGTTTCCAGGAACCGTGGTGATTTAAAGCCTTTCTACACAGAGAAATTTTCAGTCAGAGCTTCACACACCCCGAGAATTGATGGAGTAGGACAAGTTCAAGTGATACCTTCATGTCAATTTAAAATGTCCTTTGTTTTCTCACAGGGTTTGAGTATGGTAGCAGATAAGATACAAAACACCCTTCTGTCTCTACCAAAGATGAGGAATCTCAACTAATGGAAATACATTAATTAATGTAAAAAGTAATTAGATCTTTGTTCATTTGTTATTGGTTAAATGCTTAATAATAAAATCATTTAAATGCTTGCTATTTGATGTTTAACATCCTTAACACCAGTTAAGAATATTATTGTCATTATTATTTGTGTGTATGTGTGTGTATGTGTGTGTGTGTGTGTGTGTGAGAGAGAGAGAGAGAGAGAGAGAGAGAGAGAGAGAGAGAGAGAGAGAGAGAGAGAGAGAGATATGGTAATGTGTGAGCACGTGTGCCAAGGCATGTGCATGAAGACCAGAGAACAAATCTATGGAGTCTGTTCTCTCCTTAAACCAGTGCTTGTCAACCTTCCTAACACTGAGACCCTTTAATACAGTTCCCTATATTGTGGTGACCCCTAACGATAAAATTATTTTTGTTGTTATTTCATAACTGTATTTGCTACTGTTATGAATAATAATGTACATACCTGTGTTTTCTGACAGTCTTAGGCGACCCCTGCGAAAGGTTCACTCACCTCCAAGGGGTTGCAACCCACAGGTTGAAAATTATTGCCTTAAATATTTATGGGGGTTCTGGAGATCAAATTCAGGTTTTCCTCAGCTTACAAAGCCTGCACCTGCTGAGTCATCTTGTTGGCCCCTTTAACACCAGTTTTGACTGTGGATTTCAACAGGTGTGGTAGGTAGGAGACTGTCCTGAAACAGGAGCGACTCAGCACTTCCCAGATGCTATATTGATGAACATTCCCACATATTCCTTATTTGATTAATACCCACTGGTAGGCAGTCAAATTACAGTTAATAGAAATTCTATTTCATTAGCTATCTTCCACTGAATTTATACTTCAATTAAAAAGATAATTTATAAATCTTAATTAAGACAGTACTTCTTAACTGCTCAGAACTTTAAAACATTTGGGACTGTTTCATAAGATTATTACATGGGCACTAATAAACAGAACATGGTCAATATCATCTCTCTGGACTTGTTTCTCAGTCTTTTTCGACAAGTTTTAATAACTATTTCAGTGAGTTATACGCAAAACATTTCCTCATAACTATGAAATATATAACTCAAGTATCACAACACAATGTGTTGGCCACCAACAAATCATTTTAAATGTTCATTTATTTAATGACAATTCATTTTACGGTATCAATTAGAACTACGCAGGACAGAAAGACCTGGAGGGCACAGGGGTGTGTGAGAATTAACTGAGTTTATGGCCTATCCATTAGAAAGAAGACTTAGCACACTTAAGCGGGGGTGATGGGAGTTGTGCTGAGAGGTCTGGGAGTGGTAACAGATTTGAGGTTGGGCACCTGCCATGAAGGTAAAGTGATTGGGAAGGATGGAGGAAGGAAACACTTACGTCATTAATTCTGTGTTGGGAGTGTTGCAAAACACACTGCATTTTCTTGATGACAAAAGTCACTCAGGACTGGGGAGTAGCCTTCCCTCCCTCCTGCCACAGAATTAAGAACAACACCCACACACTTCTGCTGAAGTAGATAAAACTCTCCAGAGAACATCTCAAGGCTAAATTAGCGTCTTACTCCCCCAGCCATCTTATCTTACTTGAATTCTGAATTCTTACTCTAGTTCCAAGTCAAATTCTTAATGGTTTCGTCAATGAGTTGGCAAAATCCTTCCTTAGAGGACCAGGTAGCAAGTGTATCGTGCTGTGCGCCGCTGTTGCTGCGGATGCCCTAACCACTCACTAGTGATACCGCAGCAGCAGATGGCAGCCACATGACATGTGTCATGACAACACATGACAGATGGGTAAGGTTGTGAGCCAACAAAACTTTATTGATAAAGACGGGCTATCTGCTGACTTGTCCTTCAAGCTGTAGTTTGTGGATTCTTGGTTTAGCCTGTCAATTGTGGAGTTCAGTTAAAATTACAATGTTTACAAGAAGAGAGACAAAGTCTTTTAGCACACAGCATTTGCATACAACTGGCTTACCTCAAGGAGGAACTATCATACACAACTGCTATTAAAAGATGCCAAGTTACCCTGCTGAAGCATTTTGAGGTTTCACCCTTATCTTTCTGATCCACTGAGCACAGCACAACAGTAATACAAGTTTGAGAGCACAGTTAGTTACCAAGGGCTTTCTGAAGCCAGAGGACAAGCTTTTCCAGATTTGTGAACGGAGACTAATCTGTTTCTTATCAGCTACTCAGAAAAGCATGTAAGCCATGTTACTTTGAAAGATATATTTTTGGAAAGAAATCAAAGAAGAGGCCGATATCCCACTATGCATTTGGATGAGTTTCAAAGCTTGTAAAAGGAAATGGTGAGACCCCGACAGGAAGTAGCAGTTTGTGAAGGCTAATGTTTCAAATGTTTCTGTTACGCTGATTTGGACAGTGCAGGGTCTGTGAATGTCCCAGAACTAAGGGCTTGGTATTTGGGATGTGCATGGAGATCTAAAACTCCCCTGAGCCTCTCAGAGTTCTTGTAACAGTACATGCCTATCCTTGGCTGGATAATGGACATGAATCTGGGACTTAACAAGGATAGAAGCAGCCTAGCACACACCTGCTGACTGTGAGATTCTGTGAGCATGGTGTCTCTGAGATAGGTCACCTAGGATCCAGGAAAATGATGCAAAGGAGGTGCATGTTCAATACTACATGCTCACTGACTACATAGAGAAGATATGACTGACACAAGACAGTGTGGGTGTCAGGATGGGAGAAAGTGTTTCAGAAGATATTTCAAAGTCACTTATGGTTCATCAGATATAGACAAAATCAAATACTATTAAAGACACACTAAGTTGGCATATAACTTGACAACAATAGAACTTTCCACTTTAATAGTAATGATGTTTGAAAACAATATTTAGATGGTGCCTTTATAAAGTGCTACCACAAACAGCATTTGACTTACTCCTTAGCTTTTCTGGTAAGTCAGACACAACTTTGCTGGAGAATCTAAGTGCCTGGTCTTTAGACACATAACACGGATGAACACAATTCAAGGCAAAGCGTTTCTGTCTGAGCTGTACTATGTTACTTCTCTTTCCGAGTCCCTCTGGATGTCCTTCTTTCCTTTACTAGATTCTAATTCATGGGTGTGTGGTGATAATGTTTACAATATGATTTGACGGGGGAGGAAGCATGTCAGGAAACTATTTTTAAATGACACTTTATTTAACAGCTACTCAGAAGGTATGTCTTTCTTGGTGGCCTTAAAGAAGACAGTATTCTATTGCAGAAAGAAATGAAAAGGAAAATAGCAATGGTTTGTTGAACTGATATTAGGAGATCAGAGTCAGAGAGCTTGGGTGAATCACTAATGAAACAATTCAAGTTTCTCTGTATAAGAAGGGAGAAACTGTACTCAATGAACTCCACAAAGACTTAGGGAGATCAACTAAGCAGAGATATGAAATCATTTGGAATTAAAGTGTCATTTTGAGCAAGGCATTATGATAGGTGCTGTCATGAGACTGAGCACAGCCTACTCCATGCCAAATTGAAATTACAGCTTCATAAAACATGGGCAATTGTAGGAACTTGAGGGGCTAAACATAAATGGAGTACAGGGGGAAAAAAGAGGGATCAATGAAAAGGGTCATTGCTTCCAATGATGGGTGGGCTTAGTCTGGAAAAAAGGATCAAGTCAGTGAGTGTCCAACTACAAAGGCTAAAACACACATATTTTTGAGCCAAGGGAAAGCAAGCAGACATAATTTACTAAACTTTAAATGAAAGAGGAGCTATTAAGTGAATATTTGTTTTTGAATGATGGGCCTATCTTTCATAATGAGCATTTGTATCTGGGCTACTGGTAACTGATGGTTTGATGGGAATAGTGCAGCAAGTATTTGATATGTATTCTTCAGGTGTTGGAATACTGATTGCAATGCCAAGTCTTTCAAAGCATGTACTTATTAGACCTTGTTTAAATTTGGTCCTGATTATATACAAAGTCATGAGCATGTGCTCCGAAGAGATACAAAAATGGAAGTCTTTCTGACTGTAGTAATCTTGGAGGTTCCTAAATCTGTATGGTCTTAACATATGGGGTCTTTTGTTGGTTGTTGTGAGATATTTGTTGATCTGTGGTGTAGAACAGGAGTCAGGGTTAGGACTGGGCCTGGAGCACAGAAAACCCAGGCGGTAAACACTGCTGTGTAGACATGGAGGGCCCTGCTTTTAGAGGGTCTCATGTTATTGGAATTATCTATGTGGTGGCTAAATGAATGACAGTATGGTCTCTTGTTAGATTAGACTTCTCTCCTTTCTCCGTCCTCCAGACTGGAAAAATGCAGGCCTTGCCATGGGCTGCTGGAGTGGGACGGGGTGCTCTGTGCAGACAGGCAGGAGGAACAGTGCTACTTTGATAACCTCCTTCCAAATGAGGCTGGCAGGTAGGCAGGGCCAAGGGCTGCACACAGTGCATCTAAAAGTTTCATTTGGGGGAGTGAGTCATGTTCAGGGAACAACAAAACAAGGGGCCCATCTACAGTAAAACAGCAGCAGACAATGATGTCATCAGGAAGGCAGCAAGTATGTGGAGAGAGCTCTTCTCCTGACTGGTGTGGGCTGGGGCTGGAATGTGGCCCAGATAGGCCCTGACTAGAAATCATCACCACTTCCTCGGACATTATCTCAGCTTTGAGAGAGGGGGATAGGGTAGTAGAAATGCATCCATAGTCCTTGGCTCATTAGGCTGAAGAGGTCTCCCACAGGACAGATGAGTCAGTCTGGATAAAAAAGAATGACTCAAAGAGGCAGAAATGAAGTCAAGCCAGGAAGGATAAGGGCAAAAAATGAGGACAGTGACAAAAAAAAAAATGTTCCATTGACATGACATGGCATGATGGAGACAATCATTGTAAAGGCAACAGCCTACTAAGAAATGGCATGGCTGGTGTAACATCACCATCTCCCACAATGACAGAAATACAACCCAATTAAAAGTGAATAAAAGATGTGGAATGAAATCAAAGACATAACAGGGTAACACTTGATTCCCTTCAGAGTGACTATAATAAAAAAGACCAATCCTGGTAAAGGTGGTGGAGAGGGAAGAAACTTCATCTACTGCTAGAGTGCATGTAAAACGGTCCTGCATGTCCAGAGAGAAAACACTAAACACAACACTGGCAGCAAGACCAAAGAGAAGAGCAAGCATCGTCAAGAGACTCAAAGAAAACAAATGAAGCTGTAATTTAAGGAAAAACCAGAGCTCATTACAACGGCTCCCAAAAAAAATCCGAACGTTAGGAGAGCACTTTAAAAACGTGTACTCCATTCATAAGGAAGACCTAAAGACATGGATGAACTTCTTGACTCGTCCAAATTACCAATGTTAAACCAGGAGACCAACAACCTAAACAGACCCCTAACAGGGAGGAGACTGCAATCAGTAGTCAGAAGCCCTCCGACAAAACGTCCAGGCCCAGAGAGAGTCAGAGCAGAATTCCACCAGACTTTCAGAGAACTGTCTTTTTATAATGTAGTTATTTATATTTCCCTCAACTCTTCTCATTAGACGCATTCCCAATATTGCTAGTGACCGAGATGGGGCTTTTTACTTCTAAAAGGTTTTCCTTTTCATATCAAATACATCACGTCACAAAAAGAAAAAAAATCTAAGACTTCAAAGCAATGGCTATGAATCTGACATTTCTGTCCTAGCTCTGTGGATAAATTAACTCATTTAGTGCTGCAACATGATGAGATAGGGATCTTCACTCATCCTGTTTAAGACATGAATGCTCAGCACAATGATATGAATTAAACAATGGAGGCAAGACTGGAGCCTACACCCTGTTTAAATGTCCTTACTAACTATGGCGGTTCACATGAGTGGTTGCAACCAGTGGCTTTAAAACGTAAACAAGAGATGCCAGACATCATGTAGCCTGTAGTCACCCCCAAAGGCTGTGATAAAAATCTTTTCTAGGGTTGGGGATTTAGCTCAGTCAGTGGTAGAGTGCTTGCCTAGCAAGTGCAAGGCCCTGGGTTTGACCCTCAGCTCCACAAAAAAAAAAAAAAAAAAAGAAAAAAATATTTTCTAGAATCGTCCTATCCAGTATGCTAGCTGCACATTGTGAGTGAGCACTCTGAATGCAGCTAAGCTGAAAACAAACGGCAGTGTGAGGTATTAGCTGTCAAAGATGTAAGAGAATACAAATATCTCAATATTTTCAATGTTGACTAATTTAACATATTGATGTATGAAATGATTTATTTTGAATATGCCAAGTTATATAAATAAGCTATTTTAATGGACACCACTTCTTAATGTGGCTACTAGAAAATATAAGATTCCTCTGAAGACCATATCATGGTACCCTGGCAGGATGCTGAACCGATGAGTGATGAGCAAAGGCATTCCAGCGCTGTGACATGTCCTGGAACACTATTATTATTTAGACAGCAGAGTCCTTCAGTATATGTAACTCTTTAAATACAGAGTGGCAATCCAAAAGCCACAGATGTTACCAGCTAGCCATCCGATGCCTGTATCACAGATGCCTGCCATAACCTACTTGCCAGATATTTCTACTAATATATTTTTGAAGTGTCTCAATTTTTAATTTTCCTTGTTCTGTTATGATTAACACTTTCATGAAATGTTAGAACATTGTTCAGGGATAACCCAAGTATGTTCCTGGACCATGGCAATTCATATTTGGCTTCAGAATAAACTGTTTCTTAGTCTCTTTAAAAAGAAAATTGAGTATCTATTTTTCTGATATATCCTGTCTGATATATGATTTAGCCAACAGAGCTCTTCAGTATATGCAGCAAGATGATTTAAATATGAAATATTTATATTATTGATGTTCCCTAAATGTTTAGAAAACTAACTCATAACTTGTAGCTTCTTCTTTCAAACGACAGACCAGAATACTGATGGGACTTAAAGGAATTTAAACGGCAAGTGCCCCGAGGAAACCACACATCTACTTGAATGTTAGTATATTGCTCATCCCGATTGCTTAATAAATCCTCACCAAATACATTAAAAATGGTAGGGCTTCTGAATTAAAAGTTTACACCACTACAATTAAAAAAGGCGAATAGCAGACATACGAGATTGGTAAGACCCCTAACAATGGAGGTTTGGAGTTTCACTCTATCCGCCTTTTTTAAGTATTAAGGATTGAACTTTGGGTCTCCCATAGCTCTGCAAGCACTGCTCTGCTACTAAGCTACATTCCTAGCTTGTTCCTATTTCTCCTGTTTCTCATCTCTTCTGAGAGCAAGTCTGGGTGTTGCTTAGGTTGGCTCTGAACATGGGTAGTCCTATCTCAGTCGCCCTAGCGGGTGGGATTAGAGGGGTACTCCACCATTTCCACTTTCCTGTCCTCTACAGCCTAGCCTCTCTATGCACAGAATGTGCCTAAAGCAAGAATCCTCCTGATTTCCACAGGACTCTGAACACAGTCTTCTGCATACTGTAGAAAAATACGAGAAGCAAGAGGCAGTGACAGCGGATCTCACACGTCTGCACTGTGAGTAGAAAAGTCACCTAAGCATAGTTGTTGGGCATTGAGTTAACTGAAACCCTTCACTAGTCGACATTTGTCTTTGGTGAGTTGGAAGAAATAACACAAATCTGGAGGGGTAGGTAGGCACTGTATGGCTTATAGTGCAAGGCAAACTCCAAGAGGAACAAATGCAGACTATGCAGTCCAGTATGCAGATTCACCACATTGAAAAGTGAAATGTATAAAGTAATCTGATCTTAGGAGAGGAAGTGGGACAGCAGCTCCCATGTGTACTGGAGCATCACTAGACAAAGTGGAAGCCACGCTTAAAGGTCATGCTGTGGTGTGAGGTGGGTGGGTACCAAATAGTATGTGTTGTTATCTCTTGTGAGGAGATTGGAAGATCCTGTTGGGAAGAATTCTGGGAAACAAATGAAGGGAAAACTACACATAGGAATAGTTGAAGGAATTATAGACATTTTCTGCAGAAGATATACTAGAAACTTGCATTCTCTGAAGAGTTTTCTACTCGAGGTGGAATGCACACTTATTCTGTTTTCCACAAGGCACCTCTCTGATTAAAGGAAGGAATCCCAGATATGAGAGACTGATGAAACCACTGGTCCTCCACCCTGGAAACATGTACAAGTGATACTCACACACAGCATATTTCACACAGAGCTTAGAAGTCCGTGGCTTAGAAGTTATAAAGACCCAGATGTCATTTTATAAAAGAAAGCCATTCCCACCCCCTCGACCCCCGATGTCAAAGGCAATATTCTTGTCTTGGAAAACTGATTGTACTTATCACAAGCAGAGGGATGAAGGAGGAGTCAGCAGTTGATAACCTGGAAGTTGTGCTTTACAGTAGGCTACAGAGACTTTTCGAAGTGGCTAGCAGGCCACAGTAGCAGGTGTACCTATGAGTATTCTCACTGACTGTGGGATAGGATTTCTTTGTTCTGTGGATCTATGTTCTAGGTAATTCACCAGTTCTTAAACCCCAAGAGCATTTACATGTTTACTGCAGGGAAGAAAAGCAGGTGTATCTCTACTTTCACTCTCTCTAGAAGGAAAGCAGTAAATCAAATCATCTGAGTGGTGCCTGTTTCTTCCAGAGTCAGGTTCTTACTCATATGAAAATGCTTTCCATTTTTCTGAGAAATCATTCCTTACATGTTGTTTGAATTTCTTCTTTAAATTTTTATAACTAGTTATGGTAATAATTTTGAAACCTGCCCCCCAACCCTGGAATGATTAAACACATCGTATTAAGATTACTTTGGTGTTCCCTACCTACATTCACATTAAACTATAATAAGGTTTTAATAAATGTCTGTTGCCAAGACAAGGCTTTGCTGTTTGAAAATGATTAACCTAGTGTCCAAAGGGCTGTGAACCTCAAGGAGAAGGTGTATGTGTCTGCCTTGTGGCTGAAAATGTGTGGTATGTCAACAATTCATGAATGCAATCCTGATGATAGATCTACTCACTAAAGGCCCAATTTTATGGTTGTTAGCCTTCTGTAGGACACTATTGCATCTTCAAGTAGTATCACATTTTCAATTTCTTACTTTATCCACTTCCATGGCCCAAATTTCCCATTCAAATTGATCTTTCTAAATGAAAGGGGGAAAAATTATCTACCATCAGTGGTAGATTTAAAGTGATGCAGCAGGTTCATCTCCTCACCCCCAGATCAAGTAATGGGAGACTGACAACAGACCTACAGAAATGTCTTTCCAATGCCAATACTCTGTTACATCTTTTCCTGAGTTCTTAACAAAGACAAAGCCACCTAGATATTAAGGAGCCATAGAGAATTTCAGGGTTATTTTTAAATTATACTTTCCATTCCTCGTTATCTATAAACATAAGTTGATGAAGAGACTTATTTAGGATAGTGTTGTTCAAACTTTAATCTAGCACAATCATCATGAAGACTCAGGATGACAGTTGGGCCTTACCAGTGGAGTTTCTGACTTACTGGACTTACACAGGGCCCAGGACTCTGTGAATCTGTTGAGTTCCTGGGCAATGCTGCTTCTGGCTTCTGGCTGCAGGACCATATTTCCTTTCTGAACTCAGACCTCCATGGCTGAAGTTCTTAAGTCATATTCTAGACTAGTGTCTGAAAGAACAGTGGGCTTCTGAGGCTTTGTAAGCCACATCCTGCTCTAACTATGCTGTACAAAGTATTAGTAAAGATGTCCATGGTCAAACCACCCTAAACGCACCTGATCCCACCAAAATATTAGTAAAGTATATAACTCTTCTCAAAGAAGAGATCAAATGCTGAGTGTGTGGTGTATTCATGTATGTGTGTAAACCACATGACAACCTTGAGTATCACTGTAAAAAAATGCCATCTACAACCTTCAAGACAGGGTATCTGGTCTGGAGTTCATCATTTAGGCTAGACTGGCTGGCTAGGGAGCTCCAGGGATACTTCTGTTTCCACCTCCCCAGTGCTAGAATTAAAAGCATGTGTTACTGGGGGTGCTGGGGCCTAAACTCTGGTCCTCACACTTGCAAAACACTGTACCAACACAGCTATTTCCCCAGCACCATTGAGCTGCTTTTTCAGTTGCTCTTTGATGGGCCATACACTTCTTAGGAAGGACTTAAGAGTGTAATTCAGGAGAAGAGTGTTTGCAAAGTTTCCTTGGAGGGGTTGCCTTTATCAGGAAGATCGCCATACTCACCAGAGAGGAAATATGCCCAGCCGTGTGGTGATAAAAACCATGGCGAACATGACAAACAGAAGATCACACATCTTCTGAAATTTGGCATAATTTGCCATTTTGGCAGCCTGTAAGAGGAAGGAATGCAATTTACTTAATAACTGATAAAAGTTTCCTTCAGTATGCATGAGCCCACAATGAGGTGTGTATATATATATAAAATGGTATATATGTTATAAATTAGTCTAGTGAGGCAACCAGACTGCTTTCTCCACCATCCCTTTTAAGTGATTCTAAGTAAGATCAGGTGGGTCTAGAAGTGAACCTTTTTTCTCCCTCACTCCTTGCAGGTTTGCAGAGTCCATAGCATCTAAGCACTACAGTTAGAAACTGTAGATCTCTTCTGCACACACAACATTACTTTATGTGTCTTGGAAAATTAATTACCGGAAAAGACTGTTGAGAGCATCCTTGGAGGCAGTCATTTAATGGTGCTAAGCAGTGCACAAAGCTATGAGAGAAATGTGTCTTAGGAGGAAATATCCATCACCCGAGTGGAAGTCAAAATTATGAGCTTTTAATTTCATGAATACTTGAAGTATAACACCATGAATTACATTAAAAGGAAAGTGCTTTCAGCCTTCTTCTGGCTAGATATTGCCAACAAGTCCTTTTACTTTCACAGTCACCCATCAGCAGCGACAGCATCTTATTAGCAACAGCATCAACTTGACAGAGATGTGTACGCTATAAAGCCTAGTTTTCAATTTCATTAACTGGACATTTCCAAGCATTATCTATGATAAATAGAAAAAAGAATCCAGGTTAAGAAAACCTTTTGCTTTAAAGCCACATACTTGGATTTCTAGATTAACTGTATTTTTTTGGGTGATCACAGCTCTAACGAAGCTGCATGCCAGAGATTTCCACAGGAATTAACATTGGCTGAAAGTCCAGGATTGATTGCTACACGTAGGCTGCAGCATAAATGTCCACTTCTAAGCACACACAGGATAAATCAAATTATAATAGAATTTCAGAAGACTTCCAATTACATAATTTCTCCTTTTAAAAACACCCTGAATGAAGTTTAGCTTGAATCACTCAATAATCATGGCCACAAACTATCTTCTAACTTATGTGGTTTAGAAGGACTATCTTTGTTTCATAGCCTTTGGGGGACCAAAATTTTCCTGAGGTTTTATACTCAGTTCAAACCTTAACTTACTGCCTATATGAAAGATTAAATGTGTACATTTGTGGCTCCTATTGCCATAACAGATCATCAAGGAGACCTCTGTCTTTGAGGCCACAGAACCATGGCCCAGCAGGAAAAAAAATGACTCCAAGAGTCACTTCTACATGAACTCTGTATTCTTTTAAGTTAATCTCGAATTATATATGCTATATAATTACTTAGCATAAAGTGAAGTGAAAGGACTTATTTATGCGCATAACATTACTGAGAATAATTCTGAAAGTGGTAAATTCTTTACAAATCTTCACTATAAAAATTTATGATTCATATACCCTTTGCATTGCTCAAACCACTAGGATAATATGTATACTGGTAACAAAAGCACTTAATTTTAGATTGAGTACTAAACTGGGTTATATGCAGTTTTCAGATAAATCAGTGTGACTCTTAGAATAGAAAAATCTATTAAAACAATGATTTTCCTGCTGTAAAATCAACCATTCAAAGGTGGACCAGTCAAGCTTTCTAACAGGCAAGGATGCTAACAAAGCTCATTCTGTACACACAGTTTCATGCTAGTGTAACCCATTAACACCCAGCAGTTTCAAAGCATCAGCCAAGACATTACAGGACTGCTGGATCCGGGGACTTCGTGAGTTCTGGAGTTTGTCTTCTTCAAGATGAGAGGAAACAATTTTTACCTCTAGCAGAGCATCGGCTGAGTCATGAAGACAGAGGACCAGGGTCCCTACTCGGGCCATGTTGTTGACATATGAAAACGTTATCAAGGAAATAGATGCAAGGTGGTGCAGGAACATAACGCCAAAGTCCTCAAGGAAGGAAAAACAAAACAAAGTCAGGGTTCAGCAACACCATGATATTACCACACATCCACTGAATCTCTAGGCCAAATATGTGGAGAACCTCCACAGCTGTAACCTGGGGACTGAAGCAGTGAAGATGCAGCTCCTGCCCTTTTCATATTTTCCATTGATGGGGGAGACACAAGTGACCAGTCCACGGAGAATGGATTCAACACTGCAGTGAAAGTCAGTTCACAATGGGAGGAATTGCCACAGGATTTCAAGCTGCTTAAGGGCTTAGACCCAGTCCATGTGCTACCAGGAGATGAGCCAGGAGGGATAAAGTTAGGGTATTGAGAGAATGCTCTTGAAGGTGCTGGGCCATTTGCTGTCTCTCTTGTTTTCTGACTGCCACCAGGTAAGTAGCTTACACCACTCCATGCTCCTTCCTCAATATACTGCATTGCTATAGACCCCAAAACAACATGCCAATCATCCATTGACCAGAGCCTCTGAGAATATGACCTAAACCAACCCTTTTTTTTCTTACAAATTGATTTGCGTCAGGTATTTTGTCATGGTAACAGAAAACCAACAAACTTGAAGAGCTTTGGGACAAGACATATCTATTTCTCTGATACTTAGTGTTTGCAGGTTTGGAAGACACACACACACACACACACACACACACACACACACACACACACACACACACACACGGAAATGAATCCAGAGCTTTGCATGTGCTAGAGAAATATTCTATAACGTTCTATATTCCCACCTCTCCATCTACTTCTTTATTTTAAGATAGCTCTTACTAAGTTATTCAGTCTGGCTTTGAACTTGCAATCTTCCACAGATATACACAATATTATTATTTTTAAGCATGTGGTATATTTGAAGGAGTATCCAGTTAAAGTAAGAAGACAAGGAGACCTGACTCCTAGGTCAGATAGTCTCTGTTGGTTACATGAAGCCCAATAAATAACATATTCAGGTTTACAGTAATATAATGTTCTAATTTTAATTGTATAATTATAATACTTATGTCTTCTTTGCTCCCAAATTCATGTTAAAATCCTAATGACCAAGATGAATGTGTTAGGGGGTGAGAATTGATTAGATCATGACAAGTATTGGTGTCTCTCTACAAGAGAGGCCCAAGACAGCAACACTGTCCCATTCATGATATAAGGACATAGCTGGAGGCTATGAACCAGGAAATGAGCCCTTACAGGATGCCAAGCCTATGAGTGTGTTAAGAATTACAAGCCTCCAGAATTGGAAGAAATAAATTTGCCTTATTTTATAAGCTGCCAATAACTCAGTTTGTTCTAGAAGTCTAGGCAGATTAAGAGGTAGTGACTGGTTTTGTTATTGCATGAATTTCTTGGAAAGTGCATCTGTTAGTGTGCTTCACCTAGAGCATGCCTACTTGGTACCTAAGTACATGCTGGGTTTTCTAGTAGGAATAGAGAGGCATAGAAGCTATAGGGGAAACAACAGGTATTATTTTTACTGGTTTCTTTTGGCTATTACCATTATTTTTTAGTTTTTTATTCTTATTTATTTATTTTTTAAAGATTTATTTATTTATTATGGATACAGTGTTCTGTCTGCATGTATGCCTGAAGGCCAGAAGAGGGCACCAGATCTCATTACAGATGGTTGTGAGCCACCATGCAGTTGCTGGGAATTGAACTCAGGACCTCTGGAAGAACAGCCAGTACTCTCAACCACTGAGCCATCTCTCCAGCCCCAGTTTTTTATTCTTGTGTGTTATACAGATATATGCCCCACATGTGCAGCGCCTAAGAAGCCAGAGGAGGGCATCAGATCCTCTTGGAGCTGGAGTTACCAGCAGTTTGTGAGCTGCCTGGTATGGGTTCTGGGAACTAAACTTAGCTTAAGTTAGCCCCTGAGCCAGTCCTCCAGCCTCAACTACCATTACTTAAAAAAAAAAAATCACGTATTTGGTGAATAGAACAATTCTATTGTTTAATCACTGGTATGAAACTATCCTAAGTAACCAACATCTGTGCTGATAGATTAATGGCAGGTTAAAAAGTCAACCATGAAATTATTTCTGGGGCTTCAAAGGTGATTTTATTTGGCACTGGAGTAGCTACAGAGTACTTGTAGGCACTCCTCTCCAATACTCCCAGTCCTCACTGTAAGGTAACCAGGCTGTTCACATTTTACCCATGCCTTCACCTCCTCCTTGGGCCTTCTAGAGGGACTATTCCCCAGCTTGTTCTGAGGATGAGTATGGGCAACAGCCCTTGGGTTGCCATTCAGCCAGGCTACACCGACTTTTTCTGACACAGAAGCATGAACAACTAGCTTAGATACCACCCTCAGTTCTCTGTCGATTTAAACTCAACTTTTGCTCCTGTGGAACATGGCGGGCTTGGGTCTTCTCTTCCTGAGCCACCTTACTCCTTCCTCTCCTTAACTACATTGCAACCAGGGCTACTGTCATTGATCTCCTCCCTACCTGTCCTGCCTGGGGCCACAGTCACCTTTTCTACAACTCAGAAAAGCATCTATTCCTAGAGTCTAGTCTCTAGTTTAACTCAGTTAAACAATTGTTTCCTAGATATTCCCAACCCCTGTGGTTAAATCAATTTCTATTTTAACACGAAAGTTCAAGAGAATTGTAGCTGGGGCTTACAACAGCATGATGGTTCCTAAAGACCTTATGAGTCTTCCTTAGCTTAGTGGGCAATTTTGAAGCACATACTGAATGGGACGGGCAGCCACTTGCAATCTAGGTTCCAACTCACTAGCTTTGTAATTCCTGGCAAAGGAATCAACATTTTACAATTAAGATGCTGGATCAGATCTTTTTCAACGGTCACTTCTACAATTCTCACCATCATAGTTTCAGTGATTAACACTTGAAGTCTCTACTCTACTAATTTCAGACCTGTCTAACTTATAAAGACACCAAGAAAGTATACCCACTCAGGCATATGTAGGTAAAAGCATGCGCGAACCCATTAAATGCCTCCACCTCCCTTCTATTTTATACTCCAGGAGCTGTTGATGATGTCACTACACTTTGCATTTTGCCTGTATGCATGCTTGTAGTCCAGAAGAGGGCGCCAGATCTCATTACGGATGGTTGTGAGCCACCATGTGGTTGCTGGGAATTGAACTCAGGAACTACTTTTCATTTTGAAGAGTCTCCCTCTACACCTTTAATAGTTTTAGTTTTGTGTTCACTTTGGTGAAGATGCTCAAGTTACTTTGGCTCCTAGGAAAGTGCCTTGCATAGATGACCACACAGAGTGACTTACCACCGAGATGTAAACCATGTGCCAGTTTCCTCAATGAGATCAGATAATTAATAATGAAAACAAGAGAATTTACTTTCAATTAACTCAGTCTCTAAACTAGTGGTATGGTATTGACACCAGGGACACCAGTGACTTGCCTCAGTGAACACTGTGGCCCACAACAGAACAAATTCATGCCACCTGCTAATCCACAGTCCACCTCCCTCTTTGGATACAGCCAGGTTTTTCATTACGTCTTAGCTCATAGACAGGTGAGAAATGATGAGCACACCGAGTTGAATGAGTGCACACAGGCACAACATAGATGTTTACGAAGCTATTGAAATCCTGACATTCTTTGCAGTATCCAGGGCTTTTCTATGTTACTAAAGGCAGACCATGGCAAAGGCCTCTGGCAGACATTACTAACTGCCCTGCCCCAGTGATGTCTTCCAATGGAAGATGCAATCTGCTCCCCATCACCTGGAGAATGGTGTTTTACCAGGCACAGTACTTCAAAACAGCGGCTTACATAAAGCAGAGCTAACCATCAACTGGTATGTTAAACTGCTTCTTATACAGGACTAAATTAAAACACACAGTGTTTTTAGTTCATGAGCCCAGTGAGTTTATATTTGCCTATGCTTAACAGACAGCTTTGGATATCCAAGTAGCCGAGTACTTCACAACAGTATTCCCACCTTCCCCACTGTTCAGCCCTGGATGGCTGCTCTCAGTTTACTGAAAGAGAAAAAAGGTTTTCTCTAGTTAATTTAAAAATGAATGCATGTAAATTGATTAAAGCACTTATGGAAGGTTAGGGCCACTTACTAATTAAATTTCCTAATTCGGATCTGAGATAAATGTCAGTAACAATGCAATGCCCCTCAATATAACAAGACACCTCATTCAGAAATAAAAGCTGTTTTTCAGATAAAATTTGCTTTGTGAAGATGATTTCTAACTATAAATCCCCTTGTTCTAAAAAAAAAAAAGAGAAAGAAAAAGAAAAGAAAAAAGTTGGTTTTATTACTGCTGGTGCTCACAGTTGCAGCCATAGCAGAGAATCAATTTCCATTATATGCATATCTACACAAATAGGAAATATGGTCTTGTCTTACATTTCTGCTTCAGGAAGTCTTAGACACATCAAATCCCTCTAATAACAGCCATGCAGTGTCTTTTTTCCCCTGATTCCATGTTACTCGCGTCCTGTCATCCCTGCACATTTCTTTGGACAGGCACTGGATTTGATCCACATAACTGTTTTAAACACACTGTCAATTCGGATCTCCATTTGTTACTGCTGGAAATGACGGTGTGTCTGTAGATGCAAGCTCGGCTCAAAGGCTTTAGGTTGACAATGTTTTCTAAAACATCTTCTGCAGGAGGAATTCAGACAGCGATTCACTGTTGGCCTTCAGGTTAGTGTTTGCTTCCAAAGAGACTAGCGCTGCCCCTTGCCTCAGCGATGACCCAAGCTACCTGTTTCGTTATTTTGTTTCTTGACATTATCATGTCATCCTCAAGAGTTCCCTCTGTGTTCCCTGACGTTTCCCAGAGCCTCGGCCATTGTGTCAGGGTTTCCTCACATGTTAGTCATCAGAGATGAGAAAAAAAAAAAAATCAGATGAGGTTTTGATCCAAATTCTATTAGAAAGACTCCAAAATAAAAGAATTGAAGAACAGAGGACAAGTCATCCATCTTTTGTCAAAATTTAGTAGGACAGGGCAGCCTCCCCTCCCCTCCCCTCCCCCTCCAATTATACCTCCAAATAGTAAGTATGGAGGCAACAAAACTGTCCCGGTATGCTTTTGTCAGAGACACCTGAGCATACAGGATCCAGCCACATGGGCTCAGTCTCCAACTGGTAAAAAAAAGAGCCAGCACCCTCACTTCTCAAGGGGAATTACATACACAGCAAAGTATTATACACACAACAAAGCCAAAGAGACGCTCACCAAGACGTAAGTGCCAGCTTCTAGATGGCACAGCTCCCTCCATGTCTGCTATGCTGGACAGTCTTTGAAATAATAGTCTATCTTGGAAAAGGACCACAAATTCATCTGAATGGACCTGTCTTTATTAAGACACAATTACATCATAAAAAGCTACCTCATACATACTCTCTCTGTGTAAGACATTTTTCCTTAAATTTCCATTTGGGACTAATTGAATGGGGAAAAAAAATCATGACTGAGCTGTCTCATAAAATGGGTAAGGCCTCTGAGATTTTAACTGGGAGCTGCTGTGGATGCTCACGTACAGTGAAGACTGTAAATTCTTCTAAAGAACGAGACAAAGGAAAAGCCTTCTGCTCAGATGTGAGGACAATATTTATTGTTTTGAATCAAGTAAAGTTAATACATACAATTAACAACTTGTAATTTTCCTCCGAGGATAGAAATCAGCTACTTGAGACCAGTTACCCATTTGACAGATTTCAAAGGCTCCAGAAGCCAGCACAGCAGGTGATTTCTGCCCTTTCTCGGCTGTTCTGTCTCCCTCTCCCCATCCTCCTCTTCTCTTCCAAGACTTGCTAGTTATTTCATTTCAGAGCAGAGACGGGGACACTGCCAGAGCTGTGTGTATTTCCTGGAAGACTCATAACCCACTTCTTTCCCTTTTTGTCTTAGGTGGCTTTCTTACTCCAGTGGCACAGCTGAACAACTGCAACCGAGACCACCCGTGTTTACAATACTGCCCGGTCCTTTCAGAAAAACTCGAGGACTCCTGTTTTAGAGTCATATTAAAGGATCATATGAGAAACTCAGTTATGTTATTGTTGTTGCAATTGCATGGTCCCCCCTCCCTTTCTTCTGGCAAACAATGTGAAGTAAGGTATCAATTTTCATAGCTACTCTGAAGCAATCCAAACCCATTTGATATTACTCTTGGAGTTCATATAAAACTGTAAGGAGCTCTGGAAGGTACTCTCATCAAAAGTCTTCAACTTCAAGACAACGTGAAAGGTCGGCAGTGGCTTCCCAGCTTCTAAAAGCAGGAGCTGTGTGTCGAGATTCAGCAGCAGGTTCTTTGTGGCTGAAAGCACCATGAGTTTATGGCTTCTGGAAACAGATTCAAATGAAACAAGAAACTGCTGTGTAAGTGCTGATCACTCGATCTGCCTCCTATACAACATTTATGGTGCCCTTTCAAGACTGAGAACTCGTAATCCAGTCCACTGTGAATTCGTTAATATTTAATCTTTAATTGATTTTATTACAATAGAAAGGAGCACAATAAAATGTTATTCGTGCAACAGAAATTGATAGTGCTACCAGTCATTTCTGGCGGGGTTAGCCAGAGCATACTGCTAGATTGGCAGTGCCCTGAGTGCATCTTCATGCTCCCCCACCTTTCATCCAATCAAGCCCCTGAACCTACTCTGACTGCAAATGACGTCAGAGTGTTTGATCGAACACACATGCTGTTTTTCTCACAAGTGGTCAATATGCAAGCACCTGGAGTCCAAGGGCTTTATAATGGACCCTCTGGGTTCTGTTTAAACTACCTTTGACCTGGCCATATTAGTTTGCATGAATTTTAATGAGAAAAAGGTCACTTCTGAGACATTAAAAATATAGTTTATATAAGTCTGAAGAACTCCATTCATTTACAGATACATCTCTCCATTTTCTGCACTGATCCCTAGGAACAAAGGAAACCCCCACCATAGCAACTCAATCAATTAAGCCCATCGGAGTTGAAAGCATCCAACACCATCAGTAGGGGGCAGTCTGCGCTCAACTAAAATCAGAGCTACTATGACGGGACTCCAGCCAGCATCTTCATATGGTACTGCCAAGGTCTTGAGGTCCAAATGACAATGAGCAATCAGGGACTCAATTTTGTGCTTTGTGGAGAGGGTGAAAAACATCCTCTCCAGGCTAACCGGTCAGGGATGGTGCTGTAAGCTGGCAGGCAGAGTTAGCAGAGGGGTTCTTATTCTCAGCAACTGTGTCTGCTCTTCTACCTCCTCCTCCTCCAGCTGTCCCAGGGCCCGCCCCCATATCCTGATTTCTAGCCGAGGAAGTTTCTCAAGACTTCTTTCACCTCCATGTTGATCTTCTGGAGGAGAATGCTTGTGCTCCTCCTCTTTCCAAACCCCATTTCCCCACTGACTACCTAGTAAAGGCCTGCACACTTCTAATTTGCCTACTGCTTTGCCTTGCAATCTGAGGCTGTGATTTCTTGGTGATGGCAGACCCATATGGCAAGCATTATCTGAGCTCTCGTTCAGAAAGGAGCGGAGGGAGGCAGAGATACCAGTTTCTTCAGTCACACTGTGACAATGGACTGGAGCCAGAGCTAAAGCCAGTGCGCATCCTCCAGAGCTCAGGCAATGAGTGCCATACCCACAGCTTCCTGGGAACAAATGTGTGTGGAAAGATGACTGTGAGAAGGAGGTAGTAGAGGGGATACTTAGGGGAATCCATCTAAGAGGGACACAGACACACAGAACAAGGACTGCTCTTGGGAGATGACGACAAGGCCAACATGAGAGCCAGGCTGCAAGGAGTAGCCTTGGGTGGGTATAGTTGTGGTGGTATGCTGTGCACCAAATAAGGCTTACCCGAGGATCAGAGGGCAGAACCAGCAACTAGATTAAACATAGAGGCCAGGCAGTGGTGGCACACACACACCTTTAACCCTAGCACTCGGGGAGGAAGAGATTCGTCTAGAACTCTGTGAATTCAAAGCCACTTTGGACTACATGAGATTGAGTCAGTCTAGGAGAGAAACAGAGCCAGGCAGTGGTGGCACACACCTTTCATCCCAGGACTTGAGACCTCATGCCTTTGTTACCAGTATTTGGGAGGCACACACACTATTAATCCCAGCACTAGGAAGGAAGTGATATGGCTGGGCAGAGAAAGGTATATAAGGCGTGAGGAGACAGGAACTAAGCTTTTTAGCTGAGGACTCAGAGGCTTTCAGTCAGTGGATTCGTGGAGATAGGACCTCACCTTCCATTTGGCCTGAGGATTCGGTAGTGGTGAGAAGTTTCTCCAGTGGCTTGTTCCTTTGTCTCTTTGATCTTTCAGCATTTACCCCAACATCTGGCTCTGGGTTTTTATTATAAGACCATTTAGGATTTGAGCAGCATGTAGTGCTTCCAGGGAGGCTGAAGTCTCAAAAGTGAACTTCTTAGTAATTATTGAGGCTGGGGGCTTAATGGGGTCATGACTCCAGGATAGTTAGAGTTACAGTGAGCCAAAATGGAGGTTTTTCCAGACTTCTCTGGGATGGTTTCAGAGGAACTCCCCTAGAGGAGGCTGAATATCAACTTCCCAATTGAAAGGGGAGTACCCCAAGGAACCCCGAGAGAGGCAGAACTTTCAAGGCCCTAGACTTCAGACACACAGCCTTGGATTAGCAACACTGCCTGGATCCTGAGGTGTGGGTCCTCCTGGAATACAGCAACCCTGAGATCCCTTGCAGTCCACAGGCCCTGTGTGCAGATGAGTCTGTGACAACCCCAGGGCTGTCCAGTGGTCAGTCATCTGACTGAAAGATCCAAGGATAAGCTTCATGTTTGCAAAGGCATGCAGATGCTGAGTTGGCAGAAAAAGCCTCAAATCGCACAAACGCAGCACAGAAAACAATTCTTCTGTATATTATAGGGCTGTGTTGTTTTCCCATTACCTTGAATGTAGCTATGTGTTCAGACACATTTGTTTTTTTAGGCAGATAGTAGCTTATTCAAATGAGCCACCTTTTCTCTTCCTTATATTTGGAAGACCAGAGAGACGGGGGAGGGGCAGAAACAGGGTGGAGGCTTGAATCCTACTACACTCCCAGGGAGAAACCCCAGGCTGTCGCAGGCCTGTGAAGAGGGCGAGGGGTACAGTGCTGGTGAGGTTAGTGAGAGAGATTAGTATTAATCCCACCCATCAGAGCTGGAAGGACGTCACCAGGTGAGAGCTTAGATTTTCAAGAAAGCAGAAGGCCACTCAGAACAATCTGAGGTACCACCTGAAGTCACTATTAAGAAAGACAAGAATCTAGAGCAGCAACGCTCACACATGAGGGTCTCAGGACACCTTTATATTCCTAACAAGCTTTGAAGATGTGATTGATGCTCAGCCTGGCAGAAATGAAGACATGGAGGAAAAGACCTGCCTGTGCCCCTTCCTTCGGCTACTAACTACTGTTAGTAGACAACGTTTCCCAGAAATGGAAAATGTCTAGGGATCTCATGCTGCGAGCAGGAGGAGGCAGAAGCTTGGTGCCAGCAGAAGAGGAACTAGTCTCCTGGAGAGAGATTTCACACAGCTGAGGAGAGACAAGCTAAGACAATGTGGACCAGTGATGTGTGGACTGCACCTTGACCAGAATGGCTTAGCTCTGCCAAATTCTGGCCCTTTGTTAAAACCCTAACAATAGGGGTGTGTGTGTGTGTGTGCGCGTGCGCGCGCGCGCGCACGCGCGTGGTGCACGAGCATGCACACATGCCCGTTTGTGTGATGTCACTAGATCTCTTTGTGGCCACACTGGACACATTTCCTTTTGCTGTCACACCCAGCTTTTATGTGGGTGCTGGGGATCCACACTCAGCTCCTCATGCTTGTGCAGCAGAGTAGTTTACCAACTGAGCCGTCTCCCAGGCACCCACCCTGCTTTCCATTATCAATTTGTCTCTGTAATTGGCTTCTCGAAGACAGGCGGCCAAGTTTGGCTCATTAGTGCTACCGTAGTGCAAGCTTCAACCCTAATAACTCCGGTAACAAAGGATTCCAAGGGGGATTTGTTAATGTAGCTCTATCAGCATCCATCCCATTAGAGGTTAAAACCGAGACGTCAAAGAAACAACACCAACACACTAACTTTTAATAAATTCCACTACACGTCAACAAATGCTTTTATGAAAGATAACTACAGTTCCTAAACAAAAGTGCAAACAACCGATGGGACCAGTGGCAGCTGTTTCCCATCACAACAGACCTCTTTGGTATCGGGCTTAGTTCAAGAGAGTTGGAGTCGCACAGATGCATATGTGTTTGATCTGCTTTGAGATACTTTGGTTGACGTAACTGACCAAACTTCTAGTATCACACAAAGACACAGTCAAAAGAAGAGAGGCTCTTCATAGTCTTTGGAGAGTTACAGGTATTCTTTGATACACTACCACAGTTTGACAAGTCAGACATTCTTAGAGCGTCAGTGGGAACCAATACACTTGATAGCCAGCTGCACTGATTGGTCTGTCTTTCACTTAAACGCTTGTGTCACTCACATGAGATTTTTACGACACCGTGCCTAAGGGGTCTGGAAAACGCCAGTTCACCTCGTTAATGATATTTGGTTACATAACATTTTAAAGCCACATTTGTTCATTATTTTAAATAATCTTTTAAGTTAGCACACCAAGTAATAGGTGTGCTTCTGGAATTTTCGTACACCTGTATCATTACAAATAAAGTCTTTTGGTACTGAGAGGGTGTCGGGCTCTCACTGGTGAAGAACCCAGATTTTCTAGACATGTAAGTTTGGCTCGAAACCTTAAGTTTTATCATTAATGATGGTGCCAGTTGCTCTTCTTTAACTAGCTCACTCGGCGCTCTTTTATAAAGATGCCTGCTGACCTCACAAGGTGGAACCACATTGTTTGTCAGCTATTTTTTTTTTTTAATTAAAAATAGTATTCTCTGGGAGGGGGGCAGCCAGTGTGGCTTACAGCACGAAGAACTACCTGCATGTGACTCTCCTTGAGACACGAGCCATTCTCTGTGTCTACTTCCTACTGCAATGCACACAAAAAGTTCTACATGCATATTTGAGAACAGAGATTTAACCGAATGAATACTTCTAGTGCCTGATCCATATGGCATTCTCAAGTGAGACATTTCCTGCTCTAGCCAGTGTGTAGTCCTGGAGAACGCAGTGACCACAGGAGCATCCTGCGGCTGCGGCCAACAGCTTTGCCCGCTGCCACTTTTACACATTTCTGCACACAGAGAAAGGAAAATGGGATCTCAGTGCCCCTAGGAAATGGCTTTGACTTTATATGACCTCCTAAAAAGGTCTCAGTGACTGCCAAGGACCAAGATGTGCCCCAACCACATCTTGAGACTCGCTGAATTTGATAAATCATTCTCACAGTTCTAGGAAATTATAATTCACCATATTCTTAATAGCTGCTCCCATCAGAATAAACTACGTTAGAGGGTAAAAACAAAGCTCCTCAAATCTCAGCAGCTTAGACAAAAGGTTTGTTTCTTACTAATGATTTGCTTCCACTGGTAGATGGAGTAAAGGAAGAAGAAGAAGGGGTCTTCTTGCCAATCATTCAGGGGCTTAGGTTCATGGAGTAGACCCAGCTCAAATTGCACCAATCACTAGAGAAGAAGGAAACTGAATCCTCCTGAGGGTCTCACCACAGCAATGAAATAAAGTAGGGCCAATAGAAATCAACTATGTTCAGTCTAGTGGTCATGGCTGTGTGTGTGTGTGTGTGCGTGTGCGTGTGCGTGTGCGTGTGCGTGTGTGTGTGTGTGTGTGTGTGTGTGGTGGGGGTACAATTCTAGACATGCCTGAGGGGATGCAACTGGCAACACAGGTAGCTGCAGGAAAGCTACTGGGAATTGAGCATTTCTGGTGTGCCAGAAACCAGTCCAGTTTTGCATACTGCTTACTTATGCTTGCAACCTTTCCATGGGGTGGGTTCTAAGACCCCCTTTCTTTGCTCAGAAAGCCAAGACACAGAAAGGCAAAGTCACACTGGGAGTGGTGCTGGACAGGCGAGGGGCCCGAGAATCCTTGGTTCTCATTCTAAGTTACATGGCCCTTAATGTTTTCCCTATTATAGGACAAACGAGAAAACAGAACTTTCTCAGGAAGGTGAATTTAAAGGCCCGCCCTTTATTGTAAAATGGCCTTTTCTTATTATGTTAACAAAAGTCTTTTCCCCTATGAATTAATGGCAGCTGCTTTCCACATTTTCTATTGGAAAAGGAAAGAACTATCCCCCCGCCTTTATGATTAACTGTATTGATTTTGACTGACTAAAAGAAATAAATTTTTGAACCCTAGTTTGGATTATATCACTTCTCAGCTTAGATTCAGCCAAATTTTGGTTATTATGTTTCAGATAATGTTCTTATTTTTATCTGTCAAACACAATGCTTGTTTAGCATGTACTGCTTCAACTCAATCTATGGCACCCTGGGGCCCTGTAGGAAGATTAAAGCATGCATTTCCTTTTATTCTAAAGGAAAGTTCTGGAACATGGTAGCCTCTGTAAGACAGCTAAAAGTCCCACACTAGTGGACACAAGTTAGTTTCTGCAAAACGTTACAAGAGAACTAAACAAGCCAGTTGCTAAGTTTTTCTTTTGCTCCATTTCATCACCAATCTCTCTCTGTCAAGATTGTTTGACAAGATGTAGAGTTCCACCCAGAACACGAGAAAGCAGCAGGCTGATATCACCAGCCAGGATCTGGAGCTGCGCCAAGGATGCGTGCCTGAACATGAGCAGGGCCCATTGGCCAAAGGCCCAGACCTTTGAGCCAAACAGCAGCTCCATTAAAAGGGACACATGGTTTAGACATAAGCAAGCTGTTCTGAACTGAATAGAGTATTTATTAGCTTGTCTTGGAAAATGTAGATGTGCAGAAAAATGCTCACTGTGAACAGGTGCCAGAGCACAGAGCTGGGTCAGACAGCAAGCCTTGAGGAGAGTAAGGTCTTTCAGTGTTGTGAACCAAGAAAGTGCTAAATATTTTTGATGGCATCTTAACTATTTTCCAACAAAATAGTTAAATAAAGAAAAATATGAAAAAAAAAAGTAAGGAAAAAATCTTCAAGGTTTACACTTTTTTTTTTGTAGCATATATTTAAATTTCAAGTCCATTATATCTTTGCCAGACCCTATCTTCTGGTAAGACTAATAGTAGTTTCCCTCACTGACCAAATAAGTACTGACTTTGGAAATCAAGAGGGCATATTCTTTCTCAACACACAGAAGGGGTGAAAGGGTCTCTCCTCATTTTTAATCTCTAGATTCTTGGTGGAAAAAAAATAATGGTGAAAAAATAAGATGACCATTTGACCATCAAGATCATTTTAGAAAGATTCATAAGACAACTCAGTAAAAAAAAATCTGAATTCTAAATCTGAACATGATGACTGAAGCCTGTAATCTTAGCGCCCAGGAGGGAGGTTCAGGCAAGAAGGGTGAGCCCAACTTGAGCTGCATAAGAAAACTTTCCCTGTCTCAAAATAAACAACAACAAAAGACGTGTGTGTGTGTGTGTGTGTGTGTGTGTGTGTGTGTACATGTGTGTGTGTGTGTGTGTGTGTGTGTGTGTGTGTAGGAATGATTTATAAACTGTGTTTATGATACTCACTCAAAGAGCCTGAGTCACGAACGAACTCTTATTTAGCATGTATAAGCCTTGGTCTTGCAAGTGACCACTTGGCTCACTGTGATTTAACAGAAGGGTTCAGGGTATTGCTAATCACCTTGAAGGACCTCACACAGTTTCCCAAAGCTGCTTTCACCCTCCATTGCCCGCAGGGCTCCAACAGGTCCGTTCTGAGATTAGGAAAGCAGGGTGATTTCAGACAGCTGAGTTAATACCTCCACAGAGAAGGTCGAGAGTGTATCTGGCAGCCGGTACAAACCATCAATCACCAATGGTTGAAGAGCAGGTCTTCCTGGTGGGAGTGGAGGGATGTCAGAGCTGCTGAAGACCCACGGGGGCAGTCAGAGGTGAAGGGGCAGATGTCTAGTGGCAGGCAGCAAGAGAGGGAGACAGTTTCCACAGTAACACCTGTGCCAGCTAATAAACAGGTCTGGTGGTGGCCAAATGCCCATTTTGTGTAGAAACCAGAATAAGCCAGCTGTACCAGGAAAATACGAAACTACTCCGACCAAACGAGGACAGAGGTGCCAAGCATTTTAAAAGCTTGGGAAATAAACAACATAAAGTCAAGTTCTAAATACTGACAATACTTAGGCCTAGGCCCAATTCCTCAGACCTCGTGGTCAAATGATCATTTTCTGAAGTGTTTCCTACCCGATGTTTTAGATATAGACTAAAAAAATATAAAAAGCTATATACTTCAATGTTTGAAAGTAATCTGCCTATGAAAATGGTTGAGATAATCCTATCTGGCTTACAACAATGGAGATTGCCTGAATATACCAGCTTACTGAAAAGACAAGTTATATAAACAATGAGAATGCTCAAACAAGTGGAGGGGACTCAGTGACCTTTTGGAACAGGAATGTCTTCTAGGACTTGGAAGCAAAAGACAGTTATCCCCTCCTCTCCAATTAATTGGCCAACTACATGTAATGGCACTCCTAAGGAAGACTCATAAAGCAAGAGGCTGGAAGAGACTCATGTCAAGAGTATGGCAGGGCAAGGCAGGAATTGTGGATGTATCTAATCTAAGAGTGAATCTGAAGACCTTGCTTGGCAACCCTGGGCTCCAGTTCATGTCCACACTGCATGGCCTCGGGAGATTTATGACGATTCACTAGGCATTAACTTTCTCCAGTTGAAAGATAAATAAAAGAAAGAATGTTCTGCATCTGTGTGCTATAGAAGCGTGACCTATGTGACTTCCAGGACAAATGAGCTCCTGGAAAAGCAAACACAAAGGGAGCTTAATCTGGAACCTGGCTCAGAGGGTCATCTGTCTGCATGTTCTGACTACTGGAGTAAGGAACACTCATCACATGACCGAGGAGATCCAGTTGGCATATCATCACTGAAGATTCTTTAAATGTTTCCATAGTGCTTAGTAAAGTGAGTAAGGGAGCCACAAGTGTGGGTGTTAATGAGTTACCCACTAGGTCTAAGTTGGTCTTGCTGGGACCATACGTTTCTGATGATTAGACAATATGTACTGATAAAAGTCAGGGGAGACAATCTTTTTCTCTCCCCCCCCCCCTTTTTTTTTGTCTAGCCAAACACATGACTACTGCTGGAAAGAGAAAGAGTCCCACTCTTCAGGGCACCTGCACCCATGTGCACATACATACATATAGGCACACACACAAGTTAAATAAATACTAAAAAATAAATGTTTAAAGTGTAGTAACCTGCCTTTCTCCTTTCCATTGAGATGGATCTTTGAGGAATTGATGAAAGCATGGGGATACTGAGAAAATGGTATCATAGAGAAAGTGAGCAGTGGACAGCACAGTATCCTGCCCAGGGACCAGAAGGAGGGCCAGAATGAATGGATCCAGTGCTTGGAATTTCACGGGGAGAGTCTCGGTAAAAGCAACACTCCAGTGGAGCAGAGGGCCAAAAGCAGAACATAATTCATTTAGGAAAGCTGTTTCCGTGCTATATTTTGACACTAGATCAGCTGTTCTCAACCTGTGGGCCATGACCTCTTTGGCAAACCTCTAGCTCCAAAAACATTTACATTATGACTTATAACAGTAGCAAAGTTACAGTTATGAAGTAGCAACAAAAATAATTTCATGGTTGGGGGGGGTCACCACAACATGAGGAACTGTATTAAAGGGTCGAACCGTCAGGAAGGTTGAGAACCACTGCTCTAGGTAATTATTTAATTGGAGAAATCATTCTGCATGTGGAAATTCCGGAGACTCCACTCTCTTCTCTGAAACTATGCCTTAAAATTTTCCTTTTATTTAATCTGGAGATGATAGGAGCTTTGTTGGTATTTCTATACACATGTATTGAAGTCATACATATATGTATGTATGTCTAGGAACATGTATACCTATTCATGTATGTATATTCAGGTGTTTGGGATAGAGTATTCTGTAACCCAGGCTGGCCTCAGACTCACCCTCACCTTAAACTTGTGATTTCCCATCCCCACCTTACAGATATGAATTCCTGTAACAATGCAGGAACCAATGCTAATCTAGAGCTCCCAGAACTCAGGTGATGCCTTTGAGACTCTTCACTCACATGGCCCCATATGACAAGTCAAGCCCCATAGGACATCACAACTCTTACCTTCCTTCTGATATCTGTGAACTGGGAAACCATTAAAGACCAATAAAATGACAGCTCCAGGATATAATAGTAGTGAAGGTCAGCAGTGAGTGGCTGAGGGGAAAAGAACAAAGGGGAAGATTAATCGGAAACCCACTTTGTATCCCAAAGGCCACAAGCTCACTACTAACTGGCAGCCCAGCCTTCTGCTGAATACATGCAATTCCCATCCTTTTCTTGGTAGACAATGGCACTCTCGTGGCTGCCTATAGACCACAGACAGCTTGTAACCATTGATTTCATTTCCTCTCAGACTCAGAAAGCATTAGCCAGCGTGGCAGTTTGGGATCTCATTACTGAGTGTAACAACAGCACCTCTGGTTCTTTTACGTACAGCAGCTACAAGATTCCCTAGGCAATATGGCACATGGCCTAACACTTGCCTTCATGCACACTTGCATGCGTGTGCACACACACACACACACACAATGCATAAAAATGAAAGTTTTTCCAACACTTTGTTTGGTTATTTTTAGCTTTTTAATTTTTTTTTTTACTTTTATCGAGCTATAATAAAGTGTCTTGGTTTATTAGGAAGAATAAAAAAACCTCTGAAACTCTTCAAACATATTTATACCACTGTTCAGGAGGCAACAGTCTGTAGCATAAAGGAAATGAATGTGATATGCACCACATGCCAATCATGGCCTAATGGATGGCCGTCACAAGATAGCCTGTACTCACTCAGTACAGGCATCAAGGAAAACTCTGTCTGTCTCTCGTATTTCTGACAAGGTACATTATAGGATAAAATATTAGATCGGCAGTTCTGAACTCTTAAGTGACAAAGAAAATTACTACGGACTGAACACAGGTGTCTCCACAGGTGTCCCATGTGTTGAAGCCTGATATCCAATGCGATGGGATTTGCAAGATGGACTGTTGGGCAGTAATCAGGTCATGAGATGGGGAGTTCTCATGGACAGAGTACAGTTTCCTCTTGCAGAACCAAAGAGGCATCAGGGCACAGGGGTACCCTGAAAGAAATCTATTTCCCACTGACACCCCTTTCAGATGCTGTCAGCAATGCAGTCTGGGAAAACAGGACCCTGGCTGAAGCCTCTGAGTCAAGGTCAGCTTTTGGTGTTGATGAGATTCTCTGCCTCCTGGCATCATCATCTGGGAAAATGGCTCAGAGGGGTCACAGGACACATTAGATCACACTTAGAAGTGTCGAGTTCATGTGAGAGCACCACAGTAATCAGCACTCATCAGCCACGCTACAGTTGGTGAAACTCACTCACATGACTCACTCTGAGCTGCCTGAAATCTGTGAA
Source organism: Onychomys torridus (assembly GCF_903995425.1). NCBI lineage: Eukaryota > Metazoa > Chordata > Mammalia > Rodentia > Cricetidae > Onychomys > Onychomys torridus. Next base: position 45,882,087 of record NC_050446.1, on the reverse strand, counting down.
ATCACTACTCTCATTCCTCATGTGGATTATAGAGCCAGCAGAAAATTGCTATCAATTAATTCAGGTTTAGAGGCCACATCCAGGTCTTATAGCTAGTGAGACCCCTGACCACTACATTAGGCTTCTCCCGCCAGTGTATGCTCCTTGTAACAAGCTGTACAAGGGCCAGCTGCATATAAACCCCATCTTACTTTAACCTTTAAAATACACACCCATAAGAAACTACTACATGTATAACAAATAGGCACACTCACATAAAAGAGGGAATGTGTTTGAAATTGAAGTAGACTACTTCTTTTCACCTAAAATTCTATTCAGCTACTTATGTGTTAAAGACATAATAAATATTTCATGAGTATGTTCAATCTTTAAAAGTACACCGAAGGCTTGAGATAGACTCTGAACTGTAATCTGCTATATATATTTATATACATATGGCTGTATGCAAAGCATTATATTTGCATACATGCTATTTAATTTCTGATGCCCCCTATACAAAATCGTTAATTTTTATCAGCATATGGGCATTTGTCAAGGATAACCACTGTTACCATAAGAGATCATGAGTATGTCTAAGATTTGGGGAGCACTGTGCTGAATTACTCAGTAGTAGCCTTGCCAGTAGAAGATAATTCTTGACACAAATCCCCACAGATGGGATATCTTTCTTTCCATCCTAAGGATATTTTCCACTTTTAAATATAACCTTATCTCCTAGCCCCTCAGACTTTCATGCTAAATCTATGATGCTGTCTGAGAAACAGCCCACAGCTACATTCTGGGTCACAGTCCTACAAATTCATCTCAAACTAAGCAACTGCACAGCTACAGTTAGAATGTGCTTATTTTGAGCTCCATTACAGTTAAAAACAAGGTTAAGTGTTACATTTTATATGACATTTGTCTCAATGCCTTTCATGTTGCAGAATTACCTTTTAAATGTGGGACATTGTAGCAGCTGCCATGCCAACATTCCAATTACGGTTTCCAGAAGCCTTTAATACCCTTTTATGAGGGAACGTAGATGCGTGTGGACAGTAAAGTGCTGCTGGACCTGAGACAACTTTGTGTGTAAGGTGAGCGACTGGTTTTCACCTTGTCTCAGTCTCTGTTATCTCAGGAACTCTCAGCTTTCACTAACTGTACCGTGGTGCTTATGTAAATTCTTTTCTAATCTAAATAAATTAAGGGATTCCAATGCAAACTGGAATTCCATGTCCCTAGCCTTGAAGGACTATCCAGTGTCAGTCAGCCTCTACCAGGTGCAGCTCTATGGACAACACAGAAGATGTGGACTGTGTGTTTCCCATTAACCCTCTGCACACAGCAAGTCCCAATGCTCTAAAATGCAATCTCAAGCTAAAGAAACTGAAGGTGCTTACTCCAATACCTAGTTCCATTTGCTTCCCTTCTAGGGTACATCTTGACAAACTAGAAAATTCCTGGTTCCACCTTTGATCTTTTTTAAGCTCACCAAAACTAACTGATCTAGAGATGACAAAGACTTGTGCTAAGATTACTGAATTCGTGAGGAGATGCAGAAGTACACAGTGAGCAGAGGGGGGAAACATCCCCTCCCCCCTCAGGGCCGTGATTTAATTTCAATGATCAAAGATGGCATTTCCTTTTTAGTCATAGAAAATTCACCCAGGTGTAATGGCATCAGAGCATTTTTCTGCATTTGGAGAAATGCTGCTTGATTTACGTATTTAGAGGCCACTTCTAAGCTACAAAGTCAACAGAACTCAGCAGGCCAGCTCCAGCGCCACACTTGAACATTCATGTTTGCTGTAGAGGCAAGTCTGCACTGCCAGCAGACCTTCAGCCTTTCCTCTGTACTGAGAAACAGGAACCTGCCACCCACTGAAGTGACTACATCCTCTTCTCCAACAGAAGAACTCTCCATATTTATTCCACTTGCTAAACCACCCGACTTTGATTCTGCTCTTCATTAAGAACACACAAAGCCCTGTCTTCACTGGGTTATGGTTGACATTCACAAGCAGGTGCAATACCAAAAGGTAAGTGGCTACTCAACCTCCTGCAGCCTGTATGACACCAGGAGTTCACCTAAGGAAAATCCTCTACATCTGTAAACCCAGAAGTCAGACCTCCTTACCTGGTAGGGGTAGTTATACCAGCAGTGTCTTGTATTCCACAACCAAGGAGTCTGGAAAACAAACAAAGAAATAGACTTTGCATGCTTTAGAATTATTAAAACAATAGGCATCCCACCACACATGCTCTCTCAAATGGAGTTCTCTCTTACATCTGGAGATTTATAGATTCTGCTGGTCACTCATTGGTGTTTCTGCAATGTACCAACTGCAACAGTTATGCCTCCAGGACCAGATGCAAATCATCCACCTCACTTATGGAAAAGCATTGCCAACAGTTGGTACAATTTACCCTGGAATTTCTAGGCCTCAATATTTAAAAAGTTTTTTCCTTACTCCTGGAAAGGGTTCACTGACACGCTGCACTTCAGCAGGATGGTTCAGAGGAATTCTCGTGTTACCTTCTACCTCCCAACTTGTAGTCCAAATTTCTAGGGCAAATCATTCTTCTTTGATGGCAACTATTTGCCTTATACAAACATATAAGTTAGAAAAATCTAAGTATTTACACAAATTCCAAAACCCACAATCACCAGCCATGGATTGATTTGAACTGAGACAGAGAGCTGAACCAATCAGTAACAATCAGAATCAACATCCTCATATCTTTCTATTAATGTTATCACTGGCTTTCCTCATCTGCTGTTGGCCATCAACTCTGCAGTACACATCTCTATGCACTTGATAAACCTATATTGTTCTTATGATTCATCTCTCTGATCATCACTCCTGTGTCACAGGGATGAAAAGTTAGTTTCTGGCAATTCATATTTGCTAGGCCTGTCTATGTCTAACACATCATGGTGGTACTTATGCATATTAACTCATTTAATCCTTACAACAGCTATTGATAATTGTCTTTTTTTTTTTTTTTTCAATAGGTGAATGCAGGCCCTGAGTCGGGAAAACCTTCTTAGGTCACCTAGTTCAGTAGTTCCTCAACTGCAATCGAATAGAGACTGTGGTTCCTGCTGACATGTAGTCACTATGTCCCATCTGAGCCTGAAAAAAAAGGGCCATGTATTTCCTCTTCACTTATGCACTGTCCACCTTCTTTCTTTTGAGAGTTTTCCCCTGTTTCAGGTTTTCATTTGCCAACACTATTCACACCGTGTAGTCTTGCTGTCCTTGATTTCTTGGGGGTTTGAACTGTGTCGTCTGTTTCCTTCATTTCTCTTATTTATACCATTGATATTTACTATTATGGGGTGTGTGGTGGTTTGAATAAGAATGGCTCCCATAAGCACATATATTTGAATGCTTGGTCCCTGGCTGGTGACACTGTTTTGGGAAGGATGAGGAGGTTAAGTGTGGCATGGCTGGAGAAGGTATGTCCCTGGAGATTTGAGGTTTCAGAGGCTTACACCAGGCCCAGTCTCTCTCAGTCCCTCCTCCCTCGACTCTCTGCCTCCAACTTGTGGACCATGATGGAAATTCTTAGCTACTGCTCCAGCACCATGCCGGCCTGCCTGCCACCATGCTTATTTCATGATGGTCAGGGACTCACCTTGAAACTGTAAACAAGCCCCCAATTAAATGCTTTCCTTTCTAAGTTGCCTTGGCATCTCTTCGCAGCAAGAGAAAACTAAGACAGTGCAAAATGCAGACCAAATGAGATGGAGTGTATAAAAACACTACGGCAGCTTCAAAAGCTTAGCAAGTTATTATATTCTCATAGCATACAGATAATTTATGTTTATTGGAGAAGATCTAGAAAAACACCTAAATTCTCATTAGCATTAACATTTTAAATTACAGTATGTTTCTGGTCTTTTTTTCCCTACATGATATAGATAAAAATACAGATTTATTTTTAAATATACATATATAAGCATGTTTTAAAAGTGTGGGCATAGCATTAAATCTATTCTGAAGTTCAGTACAATGTTACTTGCTGCCTTTATCACTGACAAAGTTATCTCCATAATTAACTGGAAATCCCCAAGGGAGAAGTATGACATAAGCACATGCTTACCCCAGCCCTCAGTGTTAGTGCTCAAGTACACAGATCAGCATGTCCTGAGCGTGAATGAAAAGGACCATGAATGTTAAGTGTGAGGCCTATAACAGGCTGGTAGAGCTTTCTGGATCTATCCATGAGCCCCCAGGGCACAGGGTACCAGCTGTTCCACATGCAGTGGTGGGTGGTCTTTTCTACTGTGGCCATCCTTTCTTGTCACAGGCAGGACAGCAGATACAGAACAAAACCCAGCACCCCGGGCTTCTCTTCCTCCCTCAGCTTCTCTGTGTATCCGTTTTATTCTAAGACTGAAGCTTCTCCCTGGATGCATCAGACCCACATCTTCTGTGGTCCTGCCAACTGACTGCCCCGTGCAGAGGACACTTGTCTATCTCGAGTGTTCTACCTGAAGCACGGGCAAAGGACTAGACACTGTACATACGACAGAGCCACCAGGGCTCCAGCTCAGCTGGCCAGCTGTTTACCTAATATTGTAAGAGTAAGGTTCTTTCACAAGCAGCACAACATGAGATAGTAATGTCCCACTTCTGCATGCCCAGTACTGTTTTCTAGACCTCCTCACATTATGCCCCTAAACATTGTGAGATAGATTGATCACATGTTATAGACAGAAAACAAAACAGAACCCCATAGCAAAAGGTGATTCTCTTGTGCTCAGCATCTGTTAGCTTCAAATTTATACCAGAAGTGCTCCAAAATAGAAAACCTTAAAAATTTAACAACTTTATAAACATTACAAAATTCAAAAAGAGCTAAAATCTGGAATAATTCTAGACTCCACTCTTGAAGAATGGATATTCAGCCTATGGCTAGATTCTGGTATATGAAACTGCAATTTGTAATAAGATTATCTTATACATAACTTTTAAAAAAGATTTATTTTTATTTTATGTGTATATGTGATGTGCCCACATGTATCTCTATGCACCACATACATGCAGTGCCCCTGAAGGCCAGGAGAGGGTGTTGGATCCTCTGAACTGGAGTCACAGACCACGGTTCTCTGCCTAATGGGTGATTAGGAAGTGGATGGGGTCCTCTACAAGAGCAGCAAGTGGTCTTAACCACTGAGCCATCTCTCCAGTCCCCACATATAACTGTTTTTAATTAAATTTATCCCATGAAACCTTTTTATCAATTCCTGTAATCAGTTTCTCCATTGATAAAATTTTAATGCTAATCCCAGGAGCCATGGGTTATAAAACGAAAATCCAGACACAGGCTTGTGATACGTCCTTATGAATTGTTCAGCGTCTCCCAAAGCCCATAAAACAGACCAGTCTCTTAACATTGCTCTTGGTTGCCCACCATAATTAGATGGTAAGACCCTGTTGCTGAAGATACTACCCATCTTGATTGCAAGATACCAAGAAACCAAGCTGGGCCTAAGATGAAAGCTTTTTCCCTACTGGGTAGCCTTCTTCCTGTGCAGAGGTGCTTTGCAGACTTCTTGGGGAGAAAAGGCATTGGAATTTTCATCCAGCTGTGAACCTTGTGAACTACAATAACCACCTATCAGATAAGATATGCCCATTGCTGCAGTGTGGTCCAACTGTTGTGGGAGCCCTGACAGTTCTCTCATTGGATATGAGGCCCGTTCCACAGGAAGGAATTAATGTCTGGTACTGGAAACCTAGATAAAAACTACCCAAACCACAAAAATGACTAGAATAGCAATATATCCTGAAAAGTGTGATTGTGGCACTTAAATCCTGGTGGGTAACCAAGAGCCATCATATTTGATGTTAAGGCCCACTCAATAGGAGAGAACTCATGACAAATACTAAAAACTTGGCTTACTACCCACGGTTGATGAGGCCATGGACCCTAGAAAACCTAATACTGTCACTTTCTTAAATGAGTGTAATTTCTAAATGCATTCTTATAGCCACAGATAAGTGTGGCTCTTACCCCTCATCAAAGAAGCTTGATTTTACATCAAACAGAGACCATTACTGAAATCCACAACTAGTCAAAATGCAGAAATCAATTAATCATGGGATGCTCAGCCCCAAATGATACATCTACAACACAACTCCTACACCTCAGTTCAGGGAACATCACAGAAGAGGGCATAGAAAGGCTGTATGCAGTAGAGGGCCAGGACATCTCCTGAGAGACAGTGTCTTTCTGTATGAATAAGGGGCTGTACCCCTGAAATCTCACAATATGGCTGCCTGGACAAGACCTGTACAATAAGAATACCAGTCAACATCCCAGCACGAATAGGGGAGATTTTAAAAGACTCTACACCTAGATAAAGAGCTACAAGCAATTAATGGCTGCTGAGAGAGGGAGAATCAACCTTCTCCAGGGACAAGTGCCAATCCTAAGTGATCAGCTCTAAACACATACACATAGGAACTACACTAAGGGGACCTGCCAGTTGTGTTAAAAACAAACAAACAAACAAACAAACAAACAAACAAACAAATAAGTATATGTATTATATAACAATAAAAAAGAATAGGAGCCATGAGAAGGGGGGACATGGGATGAGTTAGAGGGAGGGAAAGGAAAGACAATGAATGAAGTACAATATTCATATAAGAAATTATCAATGAATACATTTTAAAGAAGACATGAAGTTAGAACTAAGACTCACTGGGAGACATTAGGGGGAATTTGGGGGAGCTAGTGATGGATGAATATGATCAAAATACACCATACTAATGTATGAAGTTTTCAGAGAACAAATAAAAACATTACTTTTAAAAGGTTAAAAAAAACTTGAGAAGTCTTGTAATTCTCAATTTTTATTGTTTAGGGAGCTCAGAAGCAGCCTCTTCCTGCTTCACACCTGTACATGTAAGTAACATTATGAAGCGCTGTGCAGACTTAAGGTTACTTAAACACATTATCTCATTTAATCCACATACAACTTGTCAGTAATCAAAAATGACACAGCTAGCAGATACCTGCTTTCAAAGATTTACAAAAAACATGGTGGCTCAGAGCTCACCACATTGCTAAAACACAGACTGTGATTCAGCACATCTGGCTGAGGGGTGAAAGTGCATTTCTGAGGTGCCTGAGTGATGCTGGCATTGTTAGATCACGATGGTACTCGGTAGTGAGGTGGTAGAGGATATTACAAGGGCTGATTCTCACCAACTCATTGTTAGTCTCCGATTGGCGCAGATGAACTGAATTAGTTCTAATAGCCATTTGCAGCAGGGATTCTGCTGGTCAAGGCAGTGATTCTTACCCAACCTCCCTTAAGATAGCTGTGGATCTAACTCCCAGCAGAAGGGCTGTGAGCAGAATTTCTGTGAGACACTTTGGGATGCTGCTCCTCACAGGGACTGGGAATAAGTTTGCCACACTCCTTCATGGCCATTGGAGGGAGATAATGAGAACTGAACTTTGAGATGGATGCTCTACCAAGACTGGCATCAGGGGCTCCACCCTACCGTAAGTCCTTGTTCGCTTACTTCTGTACTATCTGTGCAAGATAAATTCCTACCATATCTCTCATTTCTGAGCCACTGTGATACACATGCACAGACCCAAACACACACAATGGCACAGTCCACATTTTAATATATGCACCAAGGTGAAGTATCATTGCAGAATCCACCCTGGAGGGGAACAGTAATAAATGGGTGACCTACCTGGACAGTAGGGAAGAGTGAGTTGCAAACTCAAGCCCTTGCATTGCCCTCCCCTCTAGGTGCTCTGGGTGTATAAAGAATAGACAATTACAGAAAAGCACAGGAGAAGCACTGGGTAGACATTGGGATTTATTCCACATTTTCGTGTATATGGCTATTACCTAATAACATTTGAGTGCTGTTACATTGAAAAGTCCTCTCAAATTCAGTTTAATCTACAGAAAATCCCCAGGCCCTTTACATTGAGAGTTCCACATTATCAGTGACCACTGAGATGCTTGGGCTTGCTGTCTCCATATTTGAACTGGTCAAGAGATATTGAATTAACACTCTTTTAATTTTTTTAAATCTACCACGGACTGATGTGTGCTTCCACCCTGAATCAATATGTAGATGTTTCAACACTCAACATCTCTATATTTGAGGTATACCCTTTAAATACTTTTCTTCCTCTTCACACACATGCTTAGAAGAGAGAGCATGTACAGAATTCAGCAAAAGGTGGCCATCTGCACACCGGGCCGTGGGCCCTCACCAGACAGAACTGCCTGCCAGACATTCATTTGGAGCTTCCTGCCTCAAGAACAGTGAGGAATACATTTCAGCCAGCCAGTGTATTTTGTTACAGCAGTCTAAGCTAACATAGCATTATAAGACCACACTTCTCAAATGATGTTTGCCAGCTACTAAATTACAAACCAACTGATTTCACTCTAAGCTAATTTACAAAGTATCTTATTAAGACTAAGGTCACATTATAGTGTATGAAAAATTACCTTTAACACCTTCAATCTAAACCACAATGTACAAAGGGATTTTTCATTACATTATGCACATCTGCTCCCAGACACCAACTCAACAGCAAGCACATTCATCAATAATACAGAGCCCCAGGGGAGGCATACATCTTTTCACCCCCAACCAACCAAATCCCAGGAGCAGAATGGAGCCTTGGGTACTTCTGGGGCTCACCTTGAAGTTTTCATTCACATATATAAAGACTTGAGTGATATTTATTCTTTTACTTTTTGAAGAGTAAGTAAATCTGGGTTATCAGGTTTCTTTTTATCATTTGTACTATAGAGATCCCATCATGAATCGAACATAAAAACAGATAAGGTCTGTTCACTTTACCAGTTTAGGCTAAAGAGAGAAGAGATGTTCAACAACCAGAGAAAAGAATATACAGTTTACCAGGCAAGGGTTCAATGATTAAATAAAAATATAAGCACACACACACACACACACACACACACACACACACACACACAAACATACATGTATATGATTCATACATCATATATACATACATTCATATTTTTTCAAGAAGTAGTGACTACCTGAAGCTCAGGGGATAATAGTTTTGTTCAAAATAATTATTTTAATTTAACAAGAGAACATGAATAATAAGAATTATAATATGTTGCTTTGAATGTGTTGAATATGAATTATATGTGCTGCTTTATCAAATATATGAAAGGTCTGTGGCATATACTCAAAGTTAGCATCATAGAAGCAAAATTTCAGTTCCTGTTTTCACCAAAACTCCTTTCTGGCTGGGTATAGTGGTGCATGCCTTTGATCCCAGCACTGCAGAGGCAGAGGCAGGGGGATCTCTTTGAATCTGAGGTTAGCCTGGTCTACATAATGGGTTCCAGGACAGCCAGAGCTACATGGTGATACCCTGTCTCAAACAAACATACAAACAAGCAAAAAAAAAAAAACCAAACAAAACTTCCTTCTGGTTTTCACATGACCAAAGGAAGACAGCCTAAAATCTACCACTCTGTACAGCTTAAACAATAAATGTATGGCTCTTTGGATTATGCATGGAAATACTAGAAAGGTACTTCTTGAATTAAGGAAATATGTACTAAGAACACATAAATATTGCAAATTCTTTTACCAAATTGCTTTTTTCCCCCCTGAAAACAGTCGAACCAAGCAACATTGCAATATTTCAACATTATATCTGTTGGTTGTATCCAGGCCTTACTGTCAAAAACAGATATAAGGAAAATGCTTCCATGTTGGCACTGAGCCTATACCAGAAAATCACCCTTTCTTCATGCTGAGTTCCATTGAAAGTTCCACATGATATTTTTTTTTCAAATTTAGCCCCAAAGAAGAAAATTTTTAGCAAATTTTATTTTTTAGTAAAATTTTATTTTTTAGAAAATTTTAGTCCAAGGGAAAAATATTGTGTGTTTTTCTTTCTGTTAAAGCTTTGCATGTTTCCTTGACTCATGAGAATAAGGTCACCTCCTCTGACATTGCATCTTGGCTTTGGGAAGTTGACATGTAACCCTGAAGCTCATTCATACCCACTTTGCCTATCTTTTAACATCTCTGTTTAGCTCTCCTTGCACCTGTATTTTTAATAATGTTTAATATCTATAAACACTCAACTATATACTTCATTATAAATCATATCAATTCATATAATAATCTATATTTTATTGTAAACTAAAACAGAATCAAAAGATACATTTAATGTTTTGTGATCTTAAATAAAGATACAAAGAAACTGTATTTAATTGTCTTTCATCCTAAAGACTATGCTTGTAAGTAGTGAGTAGCCTGGAATGTAACAGGCATCCTTTTCTCCTTTTTCTGAGCCTGTAGACACATGACTATACATCTACAAAGCAAAGTGGTAACTTCTTCCTGGAGGCGCATGGCATCTGTGTTAGCTTTGAAAGTTCTTGTGATGTGAAGATGTAATTTGGACTTGACCCTGTGGTAGCATAGAGGGATAGCAGCCTTTCATATCGATCAGGCTTTAACACAGATGCTGTTCTTCGAGATCCGGCCTTGCATGTGTCTCAGAACATTTTGCAATCATTTTTAAAAGTAATCTAAAGATCTGCCAAGCACACATAAGTAGAAGATCCCTAAATGGGTCTTGGCCCTGACACCACAGGGCCTCCATGAAGGTTTTATCAGAGAAACAAAGATGAGGGAATGGAAGTGGTGTTCCTTTCAGCCAGTAGACCTCAGCTTTTCTGCCTCTGTTCAACTGAAGGGCTCCAACACACCTAAAAGTCATAGAGCATGACAGCTGAGTTCTCAAGATCAGCATGTCAGGCTGCTTCCATCAGTGCTGATGTGGATACTTGTCTGTGCAACCACCAGTAAAAATCAAAATGCACTGGTTAATTCCATGTTTAGAAGAGGAAGCTGGGATAAAAAGACCAGACAAAGGAGAAAGAATATGAAGGATTTCTAGAGGAGAAAACGGTGACCATGTCAACACAAGAGATGGCAGATGTGCAGGCTAATAAGGAATTTGGGAACGAAGCCAACACGAGTGGCTATTAAGAAGCATAAATTAGTCAAAAGACAATTTCAGCATAACTTATAACACATAACAAAGGACCGATAGCTCTAATATGTAAAGGAATCATACACCGACTAAGAGACTTAAACAAACAATGGAAAAATGGAGCAAAGATACAAATAGGCAGCATTTAAATAAGACGTGTTTATGCTTTAATATTCAAAGTTATAGAACACAACTGGACAGACTTTATTTCATTGCAGTGCCTGGCACATATTTAACAAGCTTAATATCAAGGGGTCATCAGTGCAAAGAGAAACCAATACTCTGCAAATTAACATATATCAAGATCCTTTAAAACATGCATGCCCTTGACCCAGCATTTATTATAGAAAAAAAAAAACCCACAAAATATCAGGCCTCTTTGTAAAGGCGTTTGGTACATCTATTATAGCTCTTTTTCTAATAATGAAAGACTGGAAAAAATATAATTATTACTAATATGAGGTTGAAATTTTCTGAGCCGGGCCTCCTTTGAAAGCAGATGCTGGGATGAAGAACTGGATACAGACTGTTGAGGAGAAAGCAAGCTAGAGGAGGAGGAAACGTGATCTAGTTTGCAGAAATGAACTGATTCCTGCTGCAGGTAGCACCATCCTTCTCCTACTGGGAAGCCCCTGCAATTCTTCCTCACAGGCATCCTGTAACAGTCCTGACTCAGAGCAGGGACACCTGCAATGTGCCCACCCCTCCCATCTCCTATTGGCTGAAAGCTGCAGTGTTAATTTCTTCGTGTTTCCAGCTTGTACCTTCCTGAGTCTAACTGATCTCCACAGCTCTGGAAAAAGGAGAGTGAGGAGGTAACACAGCTGGAATATCACATGGAATGCCGTCAAGGATGCATGGAACTGTTTATCCCAGCTGTGCTAACATCATGTGGGCCAAGGAGGATTAACATGACAGGCATGTTTTATGTGAAAATCAGATTACAAGAAGAGTCTGTAACATGCTTAAAATATAGAGCAGACCCTGTATTTGCTCAATATCCACAAAGGATTGATTCTGTGACCCCTCAAAGACACTGACATCTGTAAACCCTCAGACCTTTGTATAAATTGGGGGAGCATTTGCTTATATACTGCTGTGAATATCCCCCCATAGTTTAGAGCCTCTCTAGACTAAGCACAATGCCTAATCCAGTGAAAGTGCTCTGGGCATAAGTGTTACACTCTAGTGTTCAGAAGACCGTAGATGTTCAGTACATGTGCAATTCTTCCGCATTATTTTTATTAACAGTAGATTGAATCCCTAGTAGTAGCAGCAGTGGACATGGAGAGGGAACTATATTACACACACACACACACACACACACACACACACACACACACCCTAAAAACTAGCTATTTAGTAGTTATCTCTGAGTAGTGAGTTTCTCATGTGATTTCTTTTGTATTATCAATATTAAATTACACAGGTTGTCATATCTATCTGTTTTCTGTAGAACAAGTTTTATTCGAATATAGTAAGTCCAGCCTATGAAGTTTCAATGGTCCTATAAAAGATATTTGCTCTCTATGGATAAGCAGCATTAAGAGATTACTAATACATTGCCACCTCAAATTGTCCAATAATTTAATTAGCTTTAAATTTAACACTAGTGCAGGAAATAGCTGCTTTTGGAGGTCTTTTGTATTTATAGGTTTGTTTCAAGTACAAACATACTATTAATAATTTAATCCTAATTTCTCAATTTAAAGTAGAATGTGAGACTAATATGAACAACTGATATAACACAAAGTCTTACATTCATTCTTGTGTGCAAAGATTCCTCACCAACCTTATTCTTAAACCACCCACTAGGCCCTGACACCTCTGTGCTGTTATAGTACCCTCTGTAGTCATGCAGTCTTTCATGTATTTGTTGAGTGGCTACCATGAATTAGTCACCTTCAAGCTCTCTATCTTTGGGCAATCTTGCTATCTCCCAGGAGACCAAAACAAGTACATTATAGACTATAGCAGCTACAAATACAAGATGTAAGAAAGTAGTACACCCAAGGGCACTAAACCCAGCCTTGGAGGCTGTACTGGATGGGAAGAGTCTACTGGAAAGTGTCACATGGTTGGAAGCAGTAAACACATGGAAGACAGTCACTAGATAGAGAGGAGGAATTTCCAGAGAAAATAAAAATATATCCTTGTCTTTTAAAGATGGAGTCATAATTCCAACATTTATTCTATTCCTCCATTACTCTACTTTATTACCAGAGTGGAAAAAAAACTTAGTTTGTGCCCTCACTTGTGACTGATCAGGCAGAATATACTTCTTGCCATTCTAGACTCTTGCTGGCTTGGTTGTCCACTGTGAACATGTAAGAAAGTCTATTCTTCACTGGTCTACCCATCTCTCCAAGCCATGTTCCTTGCTGTGAGAAGTCCAGCTACATTTACCTCTTTGCCTTATCCACGGAGCCCCTGGTCTGGCATTGCATAGCTTTCCTAGTCTTCTAAGATCCAGTGTATTGACTTTCTGCCTCCAGGAATTGTTTCCTGTGGCCCTTGGAGGTCTTCCCCTCTAACAAGTTCCAACTTCTTTGAAAAGTTTAATACACACATTACTTTTCAGTTCTAAAAAGTGCCTCTAATATAGGTTGAGTATGTCAGGCTCTCTGGGATCATCTGCCTCACTGTCAGTTGCTCTGGAGACTTCTAAGCACATAGAAGCAGCAGGCTAGGAAGCATTGCTCCTAAGGAACAGCAATGCAAGTAGCAGAAAGAGGCAGGTGACAAGCTAACTGATCTTAAGAGACCCCTTCTTGTTGCCAGGCACAAGTGTCACTACTGGCTGTGCTGTGTGAGATGCTCATGGGAAACTTCACCAAAGCTATAAAGACAACAGACCCAAGCGACAGGGCTCAAATTCAAGACTCCCTCAACCATGGCCCAGCTTTGTGAGTAAGACTCCCTACACAATACTTTCAAATCAAATAAATACTTCACAGGAAGAGAATTCTATTTTGGATCCCCTGATAGGCACATCAACACATTTCTACTTTACTAAATTATGCATCTGGGGAGTCTAGATTTCTTCATTTAAATTTCTTCAACTAAGACAATATATCACAACTGACTGATTGTAGGAATAGGAATAAAAATCTAGTTGATCTGCACTAAAGAAGAACACCACAAAACCGCTCAATTGTTTAATTTTAGAAAACAGTTGTTTTTCTTTAAACGTCATTTGTGTTAAATGTAAAGGATTTATTCATGTTAATTTTAAATAATTTTTAAATAACTTTTTTCAAAAGAAAAAATTTAAAAGTCCTTCAGTTTTAATTTCCAATAAACAAATACCAACAGATTTAATTACAGTGTCTAATGTCAATAATGTAAACAAGGCTCTTTAAGAGTCTATGTAATCTTGATGTTGTTACATAGAAGGGTTCCAAACCAGGAAGTCTGTGAACTACTTGCTTTGAGGCTGGCAAATCAACAGACAGAAATGGGTTCAAGTCTCTGACAGTCACGGGGAGCAGACATGTCCCAGGCCTCCAAGCAGAGCTTTTACACATGACATAGATGCATTTCTTTGTCTTTCAAGCCACTGTGCTGCTGGCTTCCTTTGCTACTTTACCTGACCATGCGAAACACCTGTGGCAACAGGTATATGTATCTGCAAGAGCCCTTGTTCACAACAAAAGAGACCCTTGAGCTATTCAAGTAAATGCCATTCACCATATGGAAAAGTCATAGTGTCTGGCACTCAGTTTGATGCATCCTTCCCCCAACCTTCTCAAGCAAAAGCCAGAGTCAAACCAATAAGGTTGGATGGAGGCAGACTCTTTGTTGAGGGGGCAGTGTAGAATGTGATTAGATGATCTTTAGCTGTGAGAGAGAACAAGAATTGGCCTTGGAAGCTGTTCAGACTAAATGTTCATCAGGATTTCTCACAGGTATCATTGTTTTCCTTTATATAAATTTACCTTGAGCTAAGTCCTACATACATAAAAATCACCTTAAGAACACTTCAAAGAGATTGCATTAAAAGGGAGTGAAAAGCTTTTTCTTCCACTTTCTTCAAAACATAGATCACTCTAAGCTTGACTTTTCATGCATATGAAATTTCACTTGCTTTGAAAAATGTTAGTTTGTCCCCATGCCTGGGCATCATATCTGGAAACCCACAAGTAGCGTGTCACATCAGATGAGTCATAGATTCAAACCTATTAAGAACAAACAGGTCTATAGTCCCTAAATTCATATCCTAGAAGAAACTATTAATGAGTCTGCCTAGAAATGCTCACAATGGCATGGAAGGAGAGCATTTTATATGAGTGGACATGAAGAGATATAGCTGTATCATGACATCATCATTTGAGAATGCTATAGGGAAATACAAAATCCAAATGACCAGCACTGACAGTGTTAATTTATATGAGCAGAGAATATGATGTAGGCAGAGAAATGTAAAAGTAAAGGATGGATGCTCCCATCTCTGCAATCACAGAGAACACATGATAGAGAAGAGCAGAAAGGGTACAGAAACCCTATTCTCAGGGATCAGCCTGTCCTAGGCTAGCCAATGACACTGTCAGTAAATTCACCCATCAGGCTGCTCCTGTGTCGGCTCCAGTCATTTCTAAGATCTTCTCTAACCCTGTGTTTCACTGTCGTCGACGTCCCCATCTCTGCTTACTGCTTTAGTTGGTGGCATGAACCTGGGAGAGTGGGGCCTAAAAAACGAGAGGGACTAAAGTCTCATGCAATAGCCAACGTTATTCAGAGTATTAGACAATAGACTCTGAGGGCTAAGAAGAATCACCTGAGTAAAGTGTACAACCACAAGGACAAGCCACACGTGGCAAAAACATGTTTCTCCACAGAGGTGTATATGAATAACAACACTGAAGTCAACTCACTCCTCTCTGCTACACCTGGGAGAAGCACGAGAACATATTCCAAGGACAATTCTGTGTTTGGAAGAAACAGAGGTCACAAGACTCTTGTCTTGTTTTCTCATAAGCACTCAGAATTCTCACAGGACTCCATGTTTTTTTTCTACCAAAAGACAAACCTGTTTTGGCACACTCTGGCTGTACTGCCAACTCTATCCCCATGGAAAGCAAACCCACTATCTAGGAGGATCTCTGGGTTCTTTTTGTAGGGACCCTGTTTATCTCCTGTAACATAGAGGTCCTGAAGTACAAAGCTGTCACCTTTATTAAATACAACAGAGAATTATTAGTAATCAAGATAATAAAAAGCTTATTTGGTCTAATTTTATGATTTTGAGGAAAAACTCATGAAACTGGTAATTATTTCTCAGTGTGTCATCTTCTGTGAGGTTCCTATTCTATATTAGACTTATTATTAAAGATTTAAAATTTTAAATTAAATTGTGATGAAAATTTGCAATTTTAATTTAGGAAAATAATTACCTCCCTTTCCTTACAGGCACTTTCATATATTAAAATTCATCAAAGGACTGCAACTTGTTTTTATCATTACTCAATATTAATAAGACAACTGATCAAACCATGCCCATTAAATGAGTGGTAAAGTTCTAATATTCTACTTATCTCCTCATTAGTATAGAGAAATTATCTTATGGGTTGCCAAGTTAATTACAAAGAATTGATCTCCAAGCAGTCAAGTTTTGATCATCATTTTTGGATTTTAATCATGCACGTCTCCCTCTTTTCACAGCTTCTGATCTCCCCTAAATGTGTGATCAGTTTTTAGAGGGAGGTGATACAAGATGCAAGTAGGCCAGATGATGCAACTGAGCCCTAGCAAGGGTGGTGAGCTGGCACGATAGTCAAGTTTTTATGAATGCATGATAAAGCATCGATCAGTGAAGAGAGTTATTAAAATCAATGAGAATGGATAGGTAATGAATGAAACTGGCATGATATTAATATGTGATTTCTCAAATTATCATTCTATTTACTGGGAAACAAAAAACAGGCCAACTAGTCACACTGCCTCACTGACAAGTCTATATCCATGTAGGTAGAATGTTTTCCTCTGTGTCTTTTGAATGCTTCTTTGTTTGGTTTATGCCTAGAGTATCTGTGAGTTTGCTGTCTATAATATAAACCTATCACTGTTTGCTTTCTTGTCATTTGGCTCATCCACGCTCTCGGGGTTGCACTTACTGCTGTCAGATGTCTGGTTCTCCATGCACACACATTATCAATTACAGAACTTCCTTGTGCAAACAAGTGAGAAATAAGGCTATTACTGCAGCAAAAACTGGCAGTGCTGAGAGAGTCCATGAAACTGAACCAAGCTGGAGCCATCAGGCACCAGGCTAAAGTATACAAATGGCTTCATGGCTTCGGTCTACACTCAAAAGGCCATGCATGGCTCAGTGCACGCACGGAGTAACCTTTATAAGAGAAATGGCTATGAGACAATGGCGTTTTACAGGCTCCAATATAAACAGCTTTAGCAAATGACCTGAGAAGACACATTATTTTGTTATCACTGGGAAGTATTATCTAGAAAATTCGTATCAGGCTATCATGCGATTACTACTTTAGAGATGCATCACTGAGTCAGACAACAATGCTATCCTAGATTTTCAATTAGTTTCTAAAATTTCATAATTAGATGGTTTTTGATGCCATGACAATATTTTTACCTTCATGAAGATAACTCTGTAATGTTTATTTATTTTTATTTTATAATTTCTTTTATTGAAAATAGGTTTTTTTCATGTAATATATTCTGATTATGTTTTTCCATCCCTCCTACTCCTCCCAATTCCTCCCTACCTCCTCTCCCATCTATCCACTCTTTGTCTCTCATCAGAAACAAACAGGCTTCTAAGGAATAATAATAGAATAGAATAGAGTAGAATAAAATAGAGTAGATTAGAATAGAATAGAGTAGAATAGAACATGATTAAGAAAAAAAAAAAAAAAACACCAGAATAGGACAAAATAAACAATGAAAAGGAAAAGAGCTCAAGAAAATACACAAGACAGATAGAGATGCCATAGAACAGAAGCAAAGAACCTGTGGGGGAGGGAAGGAAGGAGGGAGGGAGGGAGGGAGAAAGAGAGACAGACAGATACAGAGACACAGAGACAGACAGACAGAGACACAGAGACAGATAGAATGTAAAATTTTAAAAAAGATGAAGTTAAAAAAGAAAGAAGCAGCCCTGGACCAACACTGTGAGAAAAGGAGGCCCTAAGACGCCACTGAGTTCATTTTTCTGTTCCTCATCTACTGCTGGGCATGTGGTAAACCCTTACGACTAGTTGGTTCCTCCAGTGAGAGACTCTCTTGGGGAAAACTAAATTTTCACTTGCAAATGGTTATCAATTGGAGATAGCTTCTGGGTTAGGGATGGGGCATGTGTCCACTGCTCCTTTCAGCTCTAGGACCCCACCTGGTGCAGACCTGTGCAGGCTCCATGCATGCCGCCTCCGTCTCCATGAGTTTACATGTTCCTCAGTCCTGTTGTGTTAGAAGGCCTTCCTTCACTGGTATCTTCCCACTCCCTCCAACTCTTACACTGTTTTCACCCCCTTTTCTGTAGCGTTCCCTGCACCCTGAGGGGAGGAATGTGATGGAGACATCCCTTTTAGGGCTGAGTGTTCCAAGGTCTCTCACTCTCTGCATATTGTCTGGCTGTGAGTCTCTGTATTTGTTCCTATCTCTGCAGGAGGAAGCTTCTCTGATGATGGCTAAGCAAAGCCCTGATCTATAAGTATTGCAGAATGTCATAAGGAGCCATTTTATCACTCTGTTCCTTAAGTAGAACAGTAGAAGTATTTGGTCCTTGGTCTATCTAGTCTCAGGTTCTTGGTCAACCAAGCATCGTCAGGTATGGGTCCCACCTTATGGAGTGGGCCTTCAGTCAGATCACATAGCGGTTGGTTCCTCCTACAGGTTCTATGCCACCACTGCCCTAGCATTCAGGCAGGACACGACTGTAGATCAAAGGGTTTGTGGCTGGGTTGGTGTTCAGATCTCTCCTTTGGTAGTATGCAGAGTACCTTTTGGTACCAAGACCATAGCCTGTGTGTGTGGTGGGGAGGTGAAGAGTCTATGTAGGCCACAGCTCTACTTCTTCATGTTCTCTGAGCTATGTAGGTGTTGTCTTCAGAAAGAGAGCCTGACCACCGGTTTGTGGAAAGCAACTTATTACAGTCTTGGCAACAGTCTGGGTTGTCTAGTTGTCCCCATGGGACCCCTTTGGTCAACAGCTCAATTAAATGTAACCCATTCCTAGTACTGAAAGCTTCATTTGGTGACAGAGATGTCCAGCTGGGGCTCTGTCTCCCCTGTTACTTGGCAATTTCATTTAGATCACCTTCATATATGTCTATATTTTG
This sequence comes from Onychomys torridus, assembly GCF_903995425.1. Lineage (NCBI taxonomy): Eukaryota > Metazoa > Chordata > Mammalia > Rodentia > Cricetidae > Onychomys > Onychomys torridus. Next base: position 45,862,744 of record NC_050446.1, on the reverse strand, counting down.
GGAAGTTTCCACTGTCTTAAGTTTCCATATTACCCCTCAAAAGGTCCTTAATTTTAGCTATCTCCCTCTCCTTCCCTACACCTCCTTTCCCTCTGCCTTGCTTGAACCTCCTGTTCCAGTCCCCCAACCTCTGTCCATCCATAACTATGTATTCGATTTCCCTTTCCTAGGGATATCTGTCCCCCACCTAGTACCTTACTCTATGACTAACCTCTGTGGTTCTACGAACTGTAGCTGGTTTATCATTGACTTAGTGGTTAGGAATGTCGTAAACTACACATTTTTTAAAATATGAATTGAGTGATACGTCACCCAGTTTAGCTTCATCCTGGAGAATGACTCTCAGTTTTCAAGTACTATTGGCTACAGACACAAATAACATTCAGCTTTTAACTAACAGTACAAGAACAATAACAAGAACGAGCATATGTAGGTTCTGTTCCAATGAACAAAACTTAATCCAAGAAGGAAGTGAATCTAACCATTGTAACATCAATTGGTTTTATAATGGGGTTCATTGTAACTTTGTCCTTGGAGAAACAAAGAGGGCGCCCAAGGAGAGGAAAATTACAGTTAGTCTAAACAGGAAGAAATAAAACAACTATCTAAATATAGGAAAATTTGGCAGCTGTGACAAGTGCCAACACTAACAAGATGGAGCTAGCAGGCCAGCTGTACCATGGGTCCCCCCAGCACCCCCCAGTTTGCCTCTATCTGCTTAAGCGGCAGTACTTTAACCAACAGTACAAGAAATAATCTAACTGAATCCTGGGATGATTACATTCCTAAAGTGTGCCCAGGTATTCACTCAATAACATCCTGTCTTCCAGCACCTGCTCTGTGCTCTGCAGGGTTCCAGGTGCTGAGGATACAGGATGAATAGGACAGAAATGATGATGTTCCAGTGGGGGCAGAGTCAGCAGGCAAAAGAAGCAGAACTCCACAGAGGTTTCCATGATGGCATCTGAAGACAGCCAACCAGAAAAGGGAGGCACTGCCCCTGGAGTGGCCAGGAAGGCGTCGTGAATGACAGCTTCGGAGTCACGGAGGGGCTCACTGCCATGGGGCCTTCTTCCCTCTGATGTATTTACTGCCTTTTGTTTTGAGTTTCTACCTTTATGCATGTGATGGTTAATATTGGTAGGATGTAGAACCAGTTAGGAAGTACCCTTCTGGGCACATCTATGAGGGATTATCTAGGTCAGGGTAGCTGAGGTGGGAAGACCCACTTCACTGGACCCAGCACCACTGCATGGGCTGCAGTACTGGACTGAACAAAAAGGAGAAAGCAGGCTGACACCAGCGTTCATTTCCCACCGCTTCCTGACTGCAAATACAACTTGTCCCACCACCTCAAGTTCCTAATGTCACACTTTCCCTGCCACAATGGACAACACCACAAAACTGTGAGCCACAGCAGATCCTGTCTCCTTTAAGCCTCTTTGGTCAAAGCAGTTTATCACAGCAAGTAGACAAGCAAGGAGGTCCATACACAAATAAAGCAAGCCATCCAGGCAGAGGAGGAGGAGGAGGCGGCGGCGGCGGCGGCGGCAGGAAAAAAGGGTATTGGAATGGAACTTTTTGCTGTGTGTGTGTGTGTGTGTGTGTGTGTGTACATGTAGCAGTCAGAGGTTAACATTGCTGTCTTCAGCCACTGTTCTTCACCTTAGAGTTTTTGGAGATAGAATTCTCTGATGAACTTGGAGCACACTAATCAGGACAGGCTAGCCAGTGAGCCCCAGGGAACTTCCTCTGTCTCCCCAGTGGTAAGATTGCAGGCATGAGCCACCAGATCCAGCTTTTACGTGGGTGTTGGGGATCCGAACTCGGGTTCTTATCCTGGTGCAACAAGTGCTTTACTGTTTCAGCTATCTCCCCATGCTGAATTCTGGCTTTTAATTAACATAAACCTCAATTAGCAGAATAATTTTGTGTGACCATGAAGCTGCATCCTTACCATGATAGTTGGAAATGTGTTGCTATTTCCATTATAGTTCCTGGAAAGAATATTTAGATGTGATCAAAGAGACCTAGGTGGTAGTGGGAACTGGAATTCAGGTTTTTCTCAGGGCTGTCATTCTCTGGAAAAGGAGGAGAAGGAAAGGGAAAAACAAAAAAAACAACAAAGCAAAGCACTGTAGACAAACCATTCGGCAACACGTCAGCCTAAGGAGACAGCAGTTTCCTTATTTCAACTGTCTACGCTATGAAGTGGCCATGCTGATTATCCTGAGAGAATAATTTACGAAATTGAGTCCGTCACGAGAGTTTTAAAAGCAAAAACAGTCTAGGAGTACAAGTCACTGCTATGTTCCTTGGATGACTCTAGTCACAACAGTGATAACAGAAGACAGTAATGAAGTGAGTCATGTGAGAATGAATTCAGTAGAGAAATGACGTAGACAGTGTAGCCAGAAGCCGTTAGTCGTACATTGAAGGCACTGTATGAGAAATACCTGATTTCTCAGTATATTCGGCCATGTGTCTAGTTCGTCTCTGACTTTGAAAAAAGTGAAAAAAACACTGCTCTCTATACACGCTTTCTGAGACAATTGTACATGCTGAGTCAGACTTGTTATGACGACCTCTTCAGTTATATTTCAGAGTTACCCGGAGTACAGAAGTACAGAGGCCACTATTCCTGAGAAACGGGGAACCAAATGCTATTCTTCATGAGGGTCACAATCCCACCTGAGGCTAAGCACCACTTTAGCAACTGACATTCCTGGACACACGGATGTAGCCCTATTGCAGCAGGACCTTGGGAGCCTACGGCTCTGTTATGTGTCAACTGAGGCCAACTCCCAGGCGGACTGATCTGCATCATGCCAGTGAGGTGACCACACATGCAAAGGTCAGATCTGAAGCCAACACCACCTTAACTCCTTACTGTGTTGACCAAGGAATTCTGAGAAGAGCAGCTTGTTGCTACCTCATCAGCTGTTCTGCCATCCCTGTCTCCCTGTCAACACTGTTGAGGATCTATGGATCCGCCACTTAATGGGACCTAATGCGTCTGAGAAAGTGAAACCTAGAAGGCGGTTCCGCTGTTTATTTTAATGAAGACACTTTCCAGAAGGGCAGCCACACAGGAACTCAGACAAGAGAAACGCAACAGTATGAATAACAGGCATATTTCACCCATTAGAAAGAGGGGATACTTCAAGCAAAGCTGCCTGCGCCTCCATCTTTTCCTCCTTAATGACTGAGTCCCAATTTTAAGCTGAACATACTATCTAAAAACAAAAATGGTATTTCTCAGCCCTCTTTTCCAGAGAATAGGGTCTTGCGACTCTGTTCTTATCTCTGGAGATAGTGTATGGGCATTCACAATAATAACAACAGGTGGTATGACTAGAAAATAACTTTACCCTGCCTACTTTTTATTCTCTGTATGGTGGATATTTCCTTATGGGGTGGCTGGAGTTCAGCAATCATTTTGTACCAGGGAATAATCTAGAAGATAAAACTGTACTATTGTAGAACAGACAGGAAGTGTCCATGTCATACATGGCACAGTGAAACCATTATATCAGATTCTAGACTTCTTTGACATGGTAAATCTTTGTTATTCTTTAAGTCACTGAGATTGATTGGCTGATGGACTATAATATGCTCCAAGCCTAATCCTAACTAAAAATGAGAGAAAACAAAGAGAATAAAGAAACAGGGAGAGGTGCCAGTGGCGTACGGTACACACCGTGTGACTTTCCAATGCATTCATACCGTTCCCACTATCTGTCATGGGCATGTTGAATATGTGTAATGTTAAGGTTATAAAGAGGTTTACTAGCAGCTCAGAATCCCAGGTGCTGCAGCAATAAACACAATTTACCTGAACTCTGTACAGTGAAGGACAGCGAGGGGAGTCTAGTGACTTTGTAAATTTATGAATAATTAAAGCTGAATGTGGAGAACAGAGGGTGAATGGGACTCATTTCCAGGAGGAGTTGGTGGATAGGCTGTCTCATTTGCCAAGAGACAGGGAGGAGGAGGAGGAGGCGACATCAGCACCTCTGACTTCACAGTATGGTGGCGCACAGGAATGTAACCTCAACACCAGCCGGGAGGCCAAGTCTTGGGACTGCAAGTTGGAGACACAGAGACAACCTTTTTTGTTTCTTTTTCTAAAAACTAAGACAGGGAAGGAAAATGAGAAGTAAGAAAGGGAATAGTGATTTGTTTTTAAACTTGACATACTCTTGGAATGTCTGTGAGTTTCAATTCAAAGTCTAAACGAAACTGGCAAAAGGCTGGGAATACAGGCTCCCTCCCCCCATTTCTTTTTTCTTTTTTAAAAACACATGTGATGATTTCACATCAATTACAGTAAAGCTCAGGTTTCTTATGAGTTCAAGGCACTTGCTAACCCATTTTTAATCTCCTTCTGAATTCTCTCTGTGTATCCTTCTTGGCTAACAAGCCACTGCCAAATACAATTATGCAGAACTGTTCCCAGTTCCCCAAAATAAGTTTCACAGCAGTCCACCCTGTGAATATTCCTTTCCCACACACTCATTGGGCTGCAAACACCTGCTTGCTAGCCACCTCCCATGAGAAAGAAAACTCTCTGAAGGACTTCTCTATCATTTTGGATCTCATGCAGCAAAATTGATCTGTGCTCTCATAATTGGTTCATTCATGGAGGCTTACACTCCCTGCCTCTCTGTTTGTTTCCTCTGTTCTCTTATCTGGAACACAGAAAAGAATCAACAGCAATCCTGCATTATCAAGGTGGGTAAATTATATAGTGGTGGCTTTTACCCAGGGAAAGTAGAAAATGATAGGAAAGAAAAAAAAGAAAGAGAAAAAGAGAAACCATCCTACAACCAGCTAATTAACCAGACGACTTTCATATAAGGAAAAAAAAGGAAACCAACTTGCTCTTATCTCTGAAAACCTGTAAGCAAAACACATCAAGAATGCAAAATCAACAGGCCAGCTCAGTATCAGCAAGCAGGAGGGATGCAGGGTTAGCTCCTGGTGCTCAGGAGGCAGCACTGAGCTGGATGAAGAAAGCATCATGTGATCCCCCACACGGCTAGGCAGAAGCTGAATTTCTCAACACCTGTCGGGACAGCAGAGTGCTAAGTATGTTGCTCACTTACCCTCAGCTTTGCGCTATGACATGACCAATAGAACATCAGATGAGGTCAGTGTCCTCCTTAGAGGTTTTTCAAAATACTATGACAAGGGCAGGGGCCACAAACTTGCTAAATATTCCAAGCCAGAAATACTGCTTAACTCAAACTCTTTATAAAAGGGGAAAATAAAGTAATGGCAAACTAGAGTGTGGTGAACACACAAGCCTCACCCATGGCATGAATGAATGCTTTTGTGAAGTGTTTGCGACATACTCTCTTATTGCTGAGAATTAGCAATTACTGAATTGTGTAAACCACCTTTTAATCTGCATGACATCTACAATATAAACACAAGGAATGTATTAATACTTTCAAGTTCTGACAACATGAGAATTACTTTGAGCCCTGCGAAACAATGTTCGCATGTTCCATGTACACTCTCAGGCCATTATATACAGTTGCAGGAGACTTGAAGAGAACAGAACCCAAGAAAGGAAACTTTCAGCATCATCCCTGCCTCGCTCCAATGTCAACTGCTTCCAGCGTTTCTCCCCAAGGCAGGCCCACTGAAAAGGCACAACAAGAAAGTGTATTACATGCTCCTTGGTATTTGTCCAAATCGAGTTGAAGAGTTATATCTGTCTACACAAGCACTGGTACCCAAGTTTTTAGCAGCTCTGGACAAGAGGCTATTCTGCATGATACTGCAATGGTGACAACATGCTACTAACTATTTGTAAAAGCCCATCGTATGTACAAGGCAAGAGCAAGCCCTAACATAAGCTGTAAGCTTTAGTTAATGGTAGACTTTTAATACTGGCTTGTCAATTTTTAACAAAACTATTACATTAATAAGACAAAAATGTTAGTAACGGGAAACTGGGGATGGGAGGGAGGGGCATGTGAGAACCCTCTGTTCTTTCTGTTCAATTTTTCTCTGACACACATAATTTTAAGGAACAATATTTACACAGAGCTTCTAAATCATGTGATAACTAATTTAATACAATGCACTGTCAGCAGAAACAATAATCAATTTGAAAAGTAGTATAGCATAGGAACTCAGAGTGCATTGCTTTTCTCAGGACTGGGCATGTGACCTAGGGCCTCAGATATGCTAGGCAAGTGCTCAGACATAGGACAGGTTCTCTGAGTTAGATTATCTGGTCACAATTTGTAGAAATTTAAGTTTCTGGCTAACAACCTTGAACAAGTGACATAATTTATGAGAATTTAAGTGATCCTATCAGTCACTATTGTAGGTATGTAAATGTAGTCAACATACAAAGATATTTGCCTCACCAGAGCAATTGAAAATAAAAATAAATAAAATAAACTGCCAGATAGATAAAGTAAATTATATGATGTGAAAAAGTCATAGGTGCTCAGAGAAAGGGAGAGCAAGTTAAAGGCCATCAGGGCTATTACGGGTGGCCAAGGAATCATTTTACCTGCTAGCAGAGGATATAATATTTCTCACCATCTAAGGGTACTGTGTATCCCATTCAGTCTCTCATAAAGGATCTTTGTGCCCAATACAAAGGCAATGAATGCCTTTATGTCAAAGTGGCCTCTTCTAAGTAAATGCCAGTGTTTGGTTAACTTCTATGTTAACAATACCTGCCTGATTTTATTTCCTGATTTTTTTTCATGAAATGTTAGAGCATGAGGAAATCTAAAATTTAAATACCTTAAGGAAAAGACTCATATTTTAAGGTTAACAAACACTTGTGGAATTCATGGCTGTTTACTAACAAAAAAACATCTTTTCATTTATGTTTCATTTCACTTCTGCCAAGGACTCTCATATGCTCCTGTTGATGGATTCTAGAAAATAGTTTGGCAACTGTGTGGAGATTGTATGTGAAGAACAGAAAAGCTCAAAGAAATGGGCTTAGGCTGAGGGAAGGATTCCTCAGGTATGAAGCAGGTGATCCAAGGCTGCTGTGAGGTCATCAAGGGCCCATGTTTCTCTGCTCAGGGCCCCACCACTCCTAGGAAGGACTTACACCCTGAAGTCCAACATTGTCCTTGGGGCCAGCTCATCTGTGAGGCACAGGGAGAGGATGACAGAAGGGAGGTCTCATTTGCCTTTAGGGGAGCTTCCTATAACCTGCTCTCTATGACTCTTCTCATGTATATTACTACTATCAACACACTGTCTAGGCTCTTGCCTGTAGATGAAACAGGCCTTGTTTAGCTGAGGCTCTCTGTCCACTAAGAACCACTGAGAATTAGCCCCAAGAGGAAATAGTGTACTGTTCAGAGTGAAACAAAATGGCTGCCCTGCTCATCTGGCAGCTGCGTGAGACCATCACATATAAGGTGGGAATGGAAAATGGCTGACTTATTCTCTCACACTTTAAAGGTGGATCCAAAGTCCGTCAGAGATAAATAAACCCAGCACATTTTAAAGCCAAAGAAAGATACAAATTTTCTTTTTTTTTTTTTTTAAGTTTGCATTATTTAATACTGCAAGAATAGTAGTCAATTATGATGAATCCACATAATTTTAATGGAATTACTGAAATAACAATGTCAAGTATTATTTCAAGGCACAAGGATATATTTACCGTGTGAATGAAAAAGATGCAATGCAATGTGAACCATGCAACACACATATATTAAGAGTAGTAATGAATGTGAATGAATTTGATATAGATTCCAAAATATATACCTAGAAAACACATTGAATTTTAAACTAAACATACATTAAAACCCTGCCTTCCAGTGGCAGCTGTAGACTACCCTTGTCTTATACCCTTTTCCTATGATCTTCTGCATTACTTTAAAATACTTCTAATCCTTAATCACATTGAATTTGAGAAAGTCTAGAAGCTGTGATTCACCCACCAAACTAATAATGCATTTGAAAAGTATGTCATTGAAGGGTAGTGTAGGAGCATTAATAAAAATCTGTCGCTCAAAGACATCAGTGTTCAAAGGAAGGAAACACAGTGCTAACTAGGTGGAAACAGTATTAGTCTCCTAGCGATCAGAACTGAAGCAGGCACCAGGAAACCAAAGTCCTAACAGGTTCTTTGGATGCTAAGCTTTCATCATCACTGCAGCAAATGAAACAGACACTCCTCCAGCCTTACCTGGATATTGCCAGCTCAGCCTGACCACTCTCCATAGCCTATCTGAGTATTCCTGCGGCCTATGGTTCCTGCTCTTATGTCCACATGCTTGAGAGGCTGCTCCAAAGGCTTCTCGACTGCAGCGGTCACCCCACCTCTCAGGGTTTATTTGCAATCATCAACTTCTCCAGCAGGCTGGCACCTTCTCACCAGTCTTTACCAGTGATCTCTTTCTTACTGCACCGTCTTCCCTAGTTTTATTCATTTAATCATGTGACTGTGTCAGTCAAAAGAAACCACTATGTGCAATTCAGCAACCGCTTTGTATCATTTAACCTAACAACACAGCAAAGTATGCAACTTGGTGCCGGCACCCAGGTGATGTTTAAAATTACCAAGAGAAAGGATATCCAATTAGTACAACCAAAATTCATGCTTGTAGGAATGAAAAATGGCACATAATTTTTAGAAACAGAGACTGCTATAAATGATACACTGGGGCCCCAGGATCACAGCTGCAAATAATTATAACCAGGAACTCGATTATTGTAACAGTTTTGATAATTTGCCAACTGTTTCAGTAGAGCATAGAATATTCTTATTTAAAAGAAACAGCAGCATCTGTAAGCCAATCCATTTTCATAAAGCTTTAGGTAAAAATGCTCTTTAAATTACTGCTGGTTTTTAGCACCATAAAGCCCCAATGAGAATGGAGGTTGCCTGTACATCGCATCATGCCAGCATGCCATGCTGCACCAGTACAGCTCCTACAGACTTTCTGCTGCATCCCTGTGGGTGGCTGGCAGGGTTAAAGCTGATGCCATCTCTTGCTGCTCTGTGTATCTGGCTCACTGTGGGGATCCTAGTTTTCAAAGGTGCTGATGATTCTTAGCTAAATACTCCTGACAACTTCACACTGGATGCATGAAACAAAGACCAAACCTAATTCTAAATCCAAGGAGTAAAAATGTCAAGATTAAACAAATGTGCTCTAGGAAAACAATAACCCCCTGAGCTACAGACGAATAATGGGAGCAAATACAAGCAGAAGATAGGAGATATGAAGTATCGTTAGTAACCCTAACCGGGGAGGAAGGTCTTGCCACCTCGAGTTGGAAACTGTGAGCCCATGACCTTCTTTCCACTACTGCCCATGACTGGTAACAAATAGCTGGTCTCCAAATAGGACACTTTATACGTGGGGAGATACTGAAAATTATCTCCTTGTATATGCCTGGTCAATCTTTAGCTGCTAGGCTAGCAGACTGTGCTAACCTCTAATGGAAATGATTTCCTGATCTTCACTGCATTAGAAATGTAATGAAGGATGTAAACAGTGGGGGTTTGGGAAAAAAAACAAAACAAAACAGGCCTTTCCTAGCAGTTCTCTGTTAGGCTCTGGCTAGCCTGGATTTGGTTGTTCTGTGTGTCTATGCTTTATTTCCCTTGAGTCACCTAGTAGCCTTCCAGGATACAGGTGCTGCAGAGCTGTGGGGGATGGTAGTATCCCAGATTGTTCCCAACCACCATCCAGACAGGAGCAGCTGCAGACTCACATATACCCTTCTTGTTCTGCTGCATTAAAACTGCTAGCCATTTCCCACAATCATACCTCCATGTCCCAACATCAGACCCCAATGCATCCAAAGCTCATATCCTGCCAGAGACATGGTTAACTCTGGAATTGTCAAATATTTTCTTTTCATCTTGTAACAAACTATTTTCCCCCTGAATGATAGAGATAACATTTTCTTCTACAAAGATCCAGGACCAAAGTGAAGAAGTAAGGGAATAATGTAAAAACATAATACAGCAACCGACTGAAATGTCTGGAGGAAACGGACACCAGGGGAGACTGCCAGCACCATGATTGGCAAGCCTCCCCACAGGTGCTTTTCAAAGGTTTCCCTTTTAATTCCCATGAAATATATTTGATAACTTCCAATGGCCAATTACAACTAGGGTAGGTTATGACATTAGAAAATGGGTAATTTGTTTAGGGAATATACCCATTCTGATTGATAAGAACTATGAGAAAATTCCCTTAGGAGTTCTCATGAACAAGATATGATGTGAAATAGCCTGATATTATTTTTGTGGTATTTAGGGAAAGGTTTCACAAGATTCCTCTGCATAATGATTCCTAGCAGAAACTAATGGCTCCATGCCTCATGTAATTTGTAAAAGCATTTCTGATGGGGCCAGTTCTATGTAAAAACCTGGGGAACTCTGGTTAAAGGCCAGGTTCGGAGACCAGATGCCCTGAGTTCAAATCATAGTACCACCACAAGCTTGCTATAATAGTTTGGATAAATTACTTGACTTTTTAAACGTTAAGTTTCTAATCTGCCCCCCATGGATTGTGAAAAAAAAAAGTGGGAAAAATATATAACATTTGACTGATCCCTGGGCCAAACAGCCCTTAATCTCTAGGAGCTATTTATACAATCATCCTTGAACTGTCTCTCATCTGAGACTCCATCAGGGAACTGAGCATGACCAAGACTGGGAAAGGGGTCTCTGCTGGGTGAGCAGTCTCCTGGCCCCAGCAAACGTTTCCTCTTCTATGGAGGGCCAGGAACCTTGCACAGAGCATGATCTAGAAAGGGCTGCCTACAGTCTGAAATTTATAATGGCGCATTCAGAAACAAAGCCAGGATATTTCTTTAAAAATTGCTATAGATATGTCCTATCATGTCAACATAAGGGCAAAAGAGGCCTGAGAGTCCTGTGCAGTATCATTCAAGTTGATTTCATTGATCCCCCAAGAACCCACTAAAGAAAACTTACTGTACACAGTTATAGCTGAATTATTATTTATATTGAGTCTAAACTACAGACTATTTAATTCTTGCAATGACTTTATGTGAGCCTTATTATCATCTAATTTTATAGATAAGGAACTGAGGCACAGAAAAGTTAAACAACTTTTAATACTTCACTCCATCACACATCTAGGAAAAAGCATAGCTAAAAACCCAGTAGACAGATGTGCCTGACTCGGTTGATTCAGTGATGCACAATACCACATACTACACCATCAGTTAAAAGTTACACAACCTGCACCAAAAAAGATGTGTTGGGGCTTTTTATAGGGCAGTTGTTTTTGGAAAAGTTTATGCTCCTTCTAGATGATATAACAATTCCTCAGGTAAAGCGGTGCCTGCTCCCTGTCTTTAGGTCAATGACAACTTTGGACTTGCCTCTATCAGTCCTGAATCTTTGTAACCCCTGGGACCAAGCAAGAGATAAATGTCCACCTGCCTCAATGAGAGGGAAGCTTGACAAGAAATTCAGAAGCAAAGATGGTACTCTCCTCTTGGAGATCTGGGTACACACTGGCCTTACTCATTAAGCATGACTGTGGTCTAGCCATCTTAAGCTAAGTTGAGTAGGCTCAGCTTAAAGTCTTCTGTGTGTCTGAAGGGGCCTTGGGCGAATCAAATTCCCTAACCTACAGACTCTTCATCTACCACAGGATACCTGAGATAATAAGAATGTTATTTGTGCTTTCTAAAAGTAAAACAGCCTATAAAAATCTTAGTATCAGTTACTTATCTTCAAGTAACAGGATGTGCGACATAGTGTAAAAGAAACTTTTCCACAAAACTCTTAGTACCTGAGATCTAAAGCTCATGCTGTGAGTGGCCACCAATATCCATCCAGATGCGCTTCTAGGGGCCTTACCTTTTGGATTAGAGCATGCACTCCCAAAATGAAATGTCAGCTCATAGACTTTATGACACACAGGACTTATAACCTTGACTTTGACCACACCTTACTTCATTAACTCAAAACAAAATCTATATTATTTTATGTAATATCCTATATAGGTAGTATAACCATACTGATTTGTAATCAAATTTTCAGGACACTGATATCTTTGGATTCCTGAAATATATGGAGTGGGAGAGGGAATCTGAGTTTCAAAGTATCTGTGCTTCATAATTTAAAAACAAAAGTTTCAACTTTAAAATATTAGTGAGATGATACAGTGAAAGGTACTGTTTAGAACAGCCAACAATCAGCACTAATGCATTCCAGAACCCTTTCTTTCAACAGTAATATGGTGCCAGGAGCAAGCTGACAGCCACTTACAAGCAGATGATTTCTAACTATTCACTGAAGAGAAATATTTCCCATGTCCCAGGGCTAAGACAGGGATTTGTAAGTCCTAGCTCATTATTAGCTTTGGCAGGAATCTAGTGTCACAGTCATTAGCTCTGTTGGCACCAGACACCATTTTCTTGCAGCCACAGTCCACTGAAGAGATATCCAGCTATAATCTTGTACTACAATAAAAGAAAAAAAATCCACCTGCACACCAATGTCCTTGTTTTATGAACAGTCCCCTGATGCCATCAAGATGTCTGTTTCCTGTGATGACATACTATTTCTATCAGAGCTATCTATCTAAAAAATGTCCCCATCAAGAAAGTAGAGGCTGCCACTGGAAACAGTAAGCCCCCTGGGGCTCATCCTGGGTTTACATATCTTCCCTTTAAGGTTTCATTTGAAAAAACAGTCATTCACAAATATCACCAGGGTGTTTCTTTTCCTGAGAGGAACTTGAAAATCTTCAAACAATCATCTTTCTTCTAATGATAGTTGTTTGTTTAAAAAACAAAACAAAACAAATAAACAGCAACAACAAAGTCCTTGCCCTCATACTCACTTATTTCCAATGGCCTGTTAACACGATTGCCCACCTACCTTCAGGGGACAGGCAGACTGAGGAGCAGAGGTATCTGTGGGGAAAGGGCTGTCAATGCTCGGCCCCAAATCAAACATGCTTCTAGGTTTTCTTCTCAACGTGGCTCTTCATCACCTTTGTAGGATGAAACTGTGCACATGTGCAAGACTGCCTGCTGGTCTGTGAGAGTTGGGGCACGAACAGGAGGAAGAATGTGATTCCTGTGAGACACGTAAGAGGCCCTGAATGGACTGTCAGTAGAGGAGGAAAAGCCAGACTTTCCAGAATAAACAGATTTCGTTGTTCCTTCCCATTATTTTGCCTATTTGCAAATGCTCAGATCTCATTAAACTTAGTATGCAACTAACGGAAAGAAAGCTTTAAAAAATTAGCAATTTGCAAACTTTCCCCTTTCTAATGCCTCAATCAACCTATTTATTTAGCAGGTAAGGGCTAGGAATTTAGAGCCCATTAACTAAATATGTGGTTTATTAAATACTTTTTAGTTTCTGGATTAAAAATAAAGCATCTGAGCTCAGATAATGACTATGTGTTATCATTCCCCTGATCAAACAGTAAGTTAGTACTGGAGAACTAGCACTCAGCTTGTGAAAATAAACGTACTAGGCGGTCATGATTATGCTTCCATTCTTAGTTGGCATGCCAGTTTTAGAGGCAATGCTTTGATCACTAACCTGAACAGAAGGAAAAATCTAAGAGGTCAATTGGCAAAGAGAGTGAGAATCACCAGATCCATGAGGCTGCTGGCCACAGATGCATTGAAGACCCTAATGACCAGTTCCCTAGAACTACGTTCCCTCAGTAGATCACACTCACCAGTTTTCTGTTGGCAAATGTGAATGCAATTCACAAAGTTCAAAGAAAATTACTTCTTATATACATTTGAATTATATGAGAGTAGTTATGAACAAGGGAAAGGGAGAGGGAGAAAAGGGAGGGAGAGAGTAAAGGAAGAAGGAAGGGAAGGAGGTTATCTATGTGGGAAATATCTATATGCAAGCAACAAATGCCACTATTGCAGCAGGGCCTAATCTTATGATGTGCCTGATAACACAGATTATCACTTTTTCGAAAGCTGTGTGCTTGGAAAAGGGGTTGGGGTTAAATATATGTACTTGGATTAAAGTCACAGGAAATTTCTTCTTGTCTCAAAGTCACAAAATGAACATATAATTTCCCCAAAGGCTATAGAAGAGATATTTAATGTGAATATGGTGATCACTTTGGACAAGAAACATACAGTTTATGCTGCTTAGAGTTTTGCTTGGTGATGACCACGAGGAGGAGGGGAAGAGGAGAAACCTGCTCCCTGGAGAAGACATGAAGACTGCACTGCTGTGTGTGTATGACTAAAACACACAGCTCCGTAAGTTATCACAAGTCCAACTCCACCTTCATGGCCTTGGAATTGCTGCTATACATGATCCTTAGCAAATGTTACTGTTTAATAAAAACCACAACTTATATTAAACACTTGCTCCCCAAAGGAAGTTCTCATTCATTTACAAATAGAATCTCCCACTCTACCTCACCTCTGTACTTCCGCTTCCTTTTATCCCACCACCCAATTTCCTGAGGCTCCCATGCACATTTATCCTCTAACACCACCCCACAAACTGTAAGATTTCCACAATTCTGGAAGTGGAATAAAAAAAATTACTTCTATATTAAGAAGTGTGGTATTAATACAAACGGTATATGAGATAGTGAATAACTACTGGTGCTTTCACTCACACACACACACACACACACACACACACACACATACACATGTATATTTGGCAGCAAGAGAAAACAGAAATCATATTTAAAAACTACAGAACTCCTCTGAGGGGCTTTTCACAGAATAACTCAAGGCCTCCACTTGTGTATGATGTAAGTGCCATCAGCACAGACTCAGGAGATTTCTGGGAAACTCATTCCAAAAGTAAATTCAGATGATATAGCCAGAGCAACCAGACAGTATCACTGGGGGTACAGTAGTATGAAGTGGGAGAGTTCTTGAATTAGCCTGGGGGTTGTATATAGGCTTCAGTAGCCCAACAGCAGTTGGGCTACTGCATTTGGAGAACTGATCTTTGTTGGTCATGCAAAAAAAAAAAAAAAAAAAAAAAGTGATGAGCCACCCCCACTGTGTTGGGAACAGGCAGGAGGGCTGGGGAAAGAAACAAGCTCCGCCAATGACGCAGGTACAGAGAAAGATTCGGAGATGGGTGGAAGGCATTTACACTCTGGACCTCTACCAGGGCGACAGGATGCCCTCTGGCATTTGTGTCTCCTGCTTTTCCTTTCCCTCCCGAGATACTGAAAAGAAAATGGGATTTCAGAATATACAGTCTCCCTCAAATGGTCTATTTACTCTTACGACCTACTCTCCCAATGTCATCTTTAACCCAGGAGCAAGGTATAATGTGGAGGCATCAGCTTCATTTGAAAGACGAGTTCCAAAATGCTCAGTTTCCTACTTCTTTTTTCTCTTCCCTAGCTTTGAAATTTGTTCAATTCATAACATGTATTCCATGAGTCTAACCCCTCTGCCATCCGATAAAGAGCAGATCTGCTATGCATTAGAGACAGACTTTCAGGATCTATGCTTGCAGTAATGACAGTGTTAGAGGTGCGCAGGGAGGCAAGTGACGAGCTCCCAGGGATCTCTGGGTGTCCCCTGTGCGGCATAGGGTGGAGATGAGAGGAGGGCAGAGGCTCAAAGCCAAGAGGACTGGGAAAAGAAAGGGAGAAGAGGAGTCCAATGCAATCCACAGTCCTGGTGGCTGGCTGAGCATGGAAGGCACTGACCATCCAGGTTACCACAGGTCAAACAGGTTTGCTAAAGTGTGTGTCCAGGCAGGGGTGGGGTGGGAGGAGCTGTGGCCCTTTCCCATTAAAAGTAATACGTTCTATATTCTAGTACAGTGAGCAACGCTTTCCTTGGTAGAAAAGTATGAAAGAATTTCTGGAAACCTTATGCACACACAATTTTAGTAGACACTAAGCTTGTTTAAAGCTAAAAATGGTATCCTCCCACTACAAGCGAAGGCAAAGTATAATATCATAGAGTAGGCTGGTGTCGCAGGTTTTGACGCAATGCTGAGCTGTGGTCTTCTTCTTCCGAGAGACTGACTGTGGTGAAGGTGAGTGAAGAATCACAGCTCGCGGCTGAATGCCAGCCCTGCTACTTGACGTCACGTAACCTCTCTGACATCGTCTTCTTTTCTAAACGGTGGAGCAACACAAGGCCCTGCCCAAGAAGAAGATCTCTGAATTATCATATTATAGGTCTCAACAGGCATGGTTTAAGACACCAGGAAGCCAGCGCTGGTCATGCTCCAATACACATCTTCCTCCTTTCTCAAATCAGCTGCCTGCTCTCCTACAAATACCACAGAGCTAGAGACTACTTAAAAGTTAGTTGTATTTTCTAAGCATAAGCTTTTCGAAAAAGCAAGCTAAGGGGTGCTGGAGGCACAGCCCACATGGATGAGGCCAGGGGTTCCATCTCCAGCACTGAAAAGGAGCTGTACCTCCACTACACTATCCAAAACCTTCAAATGAAATGTAGGTGGCCCTTGGATGAAATAATTGGCTTCTTACTCCAGCAGGAAAAGAACATTAAGTGAAATAGCGACATGTTTCTTTAAACTAAGCAACAAACAGTCACTCTCTGGAAAAAGAAGGAGGAAAGAAAGTAGGAGGGTGGGGAAGGAGGAAGGGGGGAGGAAGAGAGGGGGGGAGGAAGAGGAAAGGAACAAGGAGGGGGGCTCTCCCTGTGTGGTATTGACTGACTTGCCCACTTACTGAGTTAGACTTGGCAGTCCTGGTGAGTGAACTCCCAGCCTTGGGTAGGCCAGGCACGTGCTCTCCCACTGAACTGTATGCCCAAGTTGAAAAGTCTTTCAAAACTTCCACCTTTTCTTTTCTCTCCTGTCAGAAGTAACTTAATAAACTGCCAACAGTCTGCTTGTGTTCTCTTCTCTCTCTTTTAATGTCCATTCTCTTCCGTGCCCAAGCGTTCAAAATCGGCCTTCTGCCAACCATCCTTGAGTGTACCTAACACGACAAAACTGATGCAGAGGAGGAGGTAGCTATCCCCGGAGCTGAGCCAAAAGCCAGTATAGCCGCTGCAGGGCTGACACGTGTTGCCATGCACCCAGGATTTGCTGCTTCCAACTCCTTCCTCACACGGAGACCACCGGCCGTTTCCCAGCTCCTGTTCAACTGTCTGGGACGTACTTTTCTCCGAGATGGAAGCTGAAGTCCTGCCTGTCCAACATGGACGCAGGGCTGCCTAGCACCCTGCCTGTCTTTCATCTCCTGAGACCTCTCTTCCCCTGACCCTGGATACAATCCTTTCCAAGTTCCAGCTTTATCTTCTGACTCTTCTCCAGCATCATTTTCTCTCCCTGTTGCTTGTCCATCTTCATGGTCGAAGACTCCTTTACCTGTCCAACCTCATTCCGCTCCTCAGCTCCCACTTTGCTGAACTTCCAGAATATTATGCACGCCTTCCTCACTCGAATCCCAAGAGGTCTACCTGCAGCACCAGTGCAGTCCTTACTGTGTGGTACCAGTTATTAAACACAACTGTGGGCATATCACAGGTTCTATTGGCCAACGTGTATAAAATATGTGACATTTTAAGAGAAAAATTTTATATCAGCTCTTAACAAAATTGATTGTTGGAAAATATGTTTTTCCACGGGGTTTCAAGGTAATAAAACTACATGATCATTTATTGCAGGTGCCCGTGTGTTACCATCTGGAACTTTTTGTCAGTTTCAAAGGAGAATGCTGGCATGTTCTAAATGACATTTCCCTCTTCATATTCCAGTGAATGACTGCTGCATGATCAGTAGAGATGAGAATGGGACTTTCACGTCATTGTCTGTTCTATATCAGCTCGCAAAAATATCAGGGCTAACATCCAGATGTAGGAATATCACCTACCGGGCAAAAAGTTCGCAGAAGTGACTAAGGTAAGGACCTTTACATATCAAGTATTTTGGTTTATCAGAGGCAGGTTTGACTACAAAAAGGAAGATGGCGGCCACCCACAAGCCACGGATCAGGTTACTGGGAGCCGGGGACTCCCTTGGTGTCTCCTAAAGGAGGCAGCCCTTTAGCTTTTACTTGCAGCAACAAAATCATACTGCTGACTCCAGAACCTGAAGAAAACAAGTTCTGCTGTTTGAAGCCCTCAATTTGTAGTGTTTCAGCAGCCACAGTAAAGAAATACTCAAAGGAAGTGCTAAACACCAGGACAGAACACAGCAGTACTCAAGATGATGCTCCACACCCACCATCCACCATCCACACCACACCACTGTTGCTGCTCTTTGGAAAGTCTCCCTCTAATCAGAATCAGAAACTAAAAAGACACAGAAATCCATGAGCTCACGAGTTCTCCAAATGACTCCAAGGCCTATTCCAGCTCGAGAGTCAGTGGATCCACACTCTTCCTTTGAACTTGGTTATGAACAGACAACATGTCAGACATTTTTAAGGATGAAATAAGCTAACCTAATGGAATACTACTTCTTTGAAACAAATGCTATGAGAACACAATGTGAAAAAGAACATCCCAAATATATGAAAGCACAAATAGCAAAACACCTTCAAAATAACATGAAGGAGCTCTTACTAATTCAAAATCTCTCTCGTCTGTGGATAAATGTCTGAACTGGAAAAGTCAAATATAAATCCATTCATTCTGAGTCAGCTACTGAGTAAAGTAGGGTATTTTTCCCCTCGCTGACAAAAATAGCTTTTTGTAAAATGAGCCAGAAATTAGTGCCCTTTTCTCACAATGCCCAAAGGAAGAGGTACATCCTGTACTCCTATCAACTTCTTGGCCGACAATTTCCGTGATGAACACATGAGGATAAAAGCATCAATGGCTGTTTCGTGACATGTAGTTTGGTTACGTAGTCTAGGCTGGCATTGAACCTGGGAGCTTTCTGGCTCTGTTTCTTGGTAGCATGTCCAGCTCTCAATGATATATTAAGAATGTGCTTTAAAAACTTCAAATATATGTCAAGAGGAAAGCAAAAGAGGGAAAGAATGGCATTTCCAATATCATTCTGAAAAACACCCATCAGGTGCAACATTTACACTCTATTACCCAAAATGCTACTTTGCCAAAGTCAGGTTTCTTGCTAAAATTATTGAATGAATTGATGTCTTATCTTGAGAAGAAATGACCATAATGAACAAATGTCAGGCTTAAATTCTGTTTTCAATTTCTGCATTGTTATCTAAAGTGCTATATTAAATTATGGCAAGTAATTTGTAATTTTGTAGTGTTTCTCTCTCTCTCTCTCTCTCTCTCTCTCTCTCTCTCTCTCTCTCTCTCTCTCTGTGTGTGTGTGTGTGTGTGTGTGTGTGTGTGTGTGTAGGCAAGGAGTCAACTTGTTGTATTCCATAAGAGCTGTCTATCTTGTTTTGTGAGACAGAGTCTTTCACTTGACCTAGAGCTCGCTGACTTGGCTAGGTTGCTATCAGTGAGTCTCAGGGACCTGCTGTCTCTACTTCCCCAGCACTGGAATTATAAGCATGCAGCATCACACTGGTCTTTTTCACATGGGTTCTGGGCAAAGAACTTAGGTCCCCTTGCCTGCATTTTACTGACTAAGTTATCTAAACCAGGCTGTTGTTTAGGACTGTATGTTTGTTGGGCTATGAGGTCAGATTTGGTCCCCACCCTGGGTCTGAAACTTCTACTGAAAGTACTGTAAGGTATGGAACTTCCCAAGTACTTGTGAGCCAAACCTGAAGCCAGGTCTAGCTCCTTCTTGTGTCTGCTGCTGCTGGGTGTGGAATTTCCCCCACCCCTGTGGCCATAAACAGAGTCAGATCATCTTTATAGACAAACCTTAACCTTTCATTAGATTTAAGAACCTCAAAGGCTCTAACATGCCTTTCTTCACTTTGCACTCTGCCTCCTGCATGGGTGTGGGATCATTTGGATGAGCATAGTCAACCTACCAGGACCTCACTCCTAAAAATAACTGACTCTTTCTCTCTGAGCAGCCATCCACTGTCAAGAGCTCCTCAGTTAGGGGTGGGGGCCCATATGCACCTCCCTATCCATGAGGGAATATTAGTTGGCTTGTTCTTATATAAGTCTTACATAGGAAAACAAAGCTTCTGTGAATTCCTGAGTGTAGTGATCCTGCTGTATGATTAGACACCGGTTCATCTAAGTCCTCCACAACCTTTGGCTCCTGCAATCTTTCTGTCCTCTCTCCCCCAATGTTCCCTGAGCCCTGGAGAAGCTGGGATGTGGTGTGTGTTGATGTAATGCTTAGCCATAAACAAGACAGCTATAAAGTACAATTTTTGACTGTCAAATGCCTATGCCTACATTTCTATTTAGAAACATCCAAGGTCTACTTTATATGGCAGCTAGGAAATTACCAGAAGATGTTTAAATTTTATGTTTTTATTGAAGCATAACTTAGATAAGCAAACTGCATGGACCTAAGGGCTGAGAACTGGATGCCCGTCTACATATGTTTACAAAGACATGAAGACACCACATCCCTTAGTAAGAATGTTTCCAGGCTGGGGGTGCAGGTCAGGGGCCCTGGGCTTGATCTCCAGTACCAAAAGCAACAACCAAATCCATTTCTAGAACTCACTCTAGCAGGTTCCCCAATGCCTTCCTCTTCCCAGTATAACTGCCTATATTGATAACTTCGCTACTTTCTGATTTCCACTTACTCACAGACACTTAAATTCCTTCAACATAAGGAATAGTCTTATGTTTGACTTAGAATAGTCTTGGAATAGTCAACATAGGGAAGGTTATTGCCAAGCTTTTGCTTAATGAAGCTTCAACAACAGCAATGTCAACCCCAGGCATGCATGCATATTCCTTTTTGTGTTAATGAAGAAGGGGAGTTAAAACACACACACACACACACACACACACACACACACACACACACACACACACACAAGCAGCCATTTGTCCCACCTTACAGGGGACAGCAGTAGACACAGGACCTAGGATCTGGGGCAACACACAAGTCTCTCATGGGAACAGAGGCTGGTTGGACAGGAATGACAGATGCTATGATTCACATCAATGCTTTGTCCTAAACACCCTTTCACTCCCCACACATCCAGATAAGACCATGAAAAAGAAGAGCACAGTTGTCACAAGCAGAAGTGGTCCATTTCCTTACTTTTCCAGAAAGCTGATGTTTAAGAGGAAAAAAAGACAATCTGGCGGTTTCATTTTCATTGTTGAAAATGTTTCATGATGATTATTGTAATATGAAAGCCATTAGCTCTCAAGTTTTGGTAAAACACACTTGAATTAAAAAAAAAAAATGCTCTATGTGGAATGCAGCGTGTGATTTGCCTGTGTGGCAGAGAGGTCCCTGCTGATGATTCCCTAATGCAGAGCGACTGTGCAGGTGCGGGCTCTGATTCACAGATCAATACTTCATCTCTAATTACCCGAACCCTCCTGCGCACTACTACTTTTCTCGTCCCCATGGAAACGGGACATGAATACTAATGCAATCCAGTTGTCAGGCACTGCCTATAGCCAGCACAAGTCTGCAAAGCCAACTCCGTCACAGCATACAAATGAGGAGTAATATTTTTCACAATCAAGCTCTGCTCTAGACTCACAAGAAGTCCATGCCTTCAGGGGACTCCTAATGAATATATTTCAGTGAGTGCTATTTTGGTAACTTATGAAACGTATGTTTCTTCTCCCCCCCACCCCCATTCAGTCCTGGAGTTTCTACAAGTTGATAGGACACTGAGTGAGCTGGAAAAAGACTTACCAGAGTCAGGAGTACTTGGAACAATTACAGAAAAGTAAGTATCACACTGTAAGGTCAGAGTGACCATTTGTACTTAGAGATAAAGTAATCCTTGATCTCAACTCCCCCATACCCATTCCAATTTCACGGAGTCCTTCAGTCCTTCTGCTTGGCTGCCTGGAGAAAGCTGTCATGAAATGTCATTCTCTCCAGATGTGCCCGAATGCAATGCAAGACAAGTGTGTGTGTGTAGTGGGGTGCCTTTTCATGTTCTTTAGAGGACACTTCACTAAACCAAAGTACAGGTATTACTGTAACTGAGACCCTATGAGCCATCACCTTAGTGCTGGCACAGTTCCTGTATCACCTGGAAAACTTTAGTTTGAGAAGCAATGGGCAATCTCAGCCTAAACATATTCCCCAAATGTGCAAAATACTGTTGTTCTAACCAGCTGCTAACTGTGAATAGTATGTTAAAGATTTGCCGATCATATCATAAAAAGTAAATATATGCCACAGGAGAGAAAATATGCTATATTAATTGTTTCATAAGAAGGATTTCTATACACAGTCTGTAGATATTTGAGATGATGCAAAAATATAAAGAATGCAGTGGCTGGAGGGTCTCAGCTTTGCCAGGATGACTTCAACAAGAAGCAGAGGAAACAAATGTGGTGCTTACACTGGGGGCTCGGAATATACTTACTAAGCTGAATGCTGTGTCTGAAGCAAGAGAAAGCGTGGCAGAGCGGTTTCCTGGTGTCATTCCCAGCCTGGGGTGGGGTGGGGGGAGAGTAGTGTTTTTCTTAATAACCGACCAATCCTGATCAAATCTATAGTCAGTAATTAAGACTGATAACCAGTAAGCCACAAAACCAAAACACTCGTGCTTATATTCAGGCCCACCCCTCTCTCCTGACTGGATCTGTGACCTTGTACAATGACAGCCTCTGAGAGCCCTGGGTTCTTTCCTGGTAAGGACAAGGAATGAATCATACAACACAGGGTCTGGCCTTCAGTGAGTACTCAGGAAAGTACAGTTATCACTACTGGGGTGTGGTTACCACCACAGGCCACGAAAATTTTACTCTGGCTATTCACTAAGCCAGGAGTGTTTTCTACTCATTACCACACCCGTAAAGAGTGAGAACGTTCTCAAAGCAACACACAGAATGAAGAATTTGAGTCATTTCCTAAAGTAGACCATATAAATATATGTGAAGTGTGGATATCACCATAGTCTTAGTCC
This sequence comes from Onychomys torridus, assembly GCF_903995425.1. Taxonomy (NCBI): domain Eukaryota; kingdom Metazoa; phylum Chordata; class Mammalia; order Rodentia; family Cricetidae; genus Onychomys; species Onychomys torridus. The sequence goes on along the minus strand of NC_050446.1, from coordinate 45,839,840 downwards.
CCACATTCAGAAAGCTAAGGCAGGAAGATGGCCAGTTTAAGGGGGGCCTGGGCAAAACAGCAGGACCCTGGACTAACAAGCAAACAACAACTGACCTATTTTTCCAACAGCAGCAAAAATACAGAGATCTTGAGTTTTACCAGAATCACACAGGGGATGACAAAGTCTACCAGCGTGTCTCTGTCAGGGTAGTTCCAAGGCATCCCTGGTAATGCAGTTGGGGAAAGGGATCCACAAGAGGAACCCCAAACATTACGGCCACAGGAATTAGGGCAATATGAATAGCTAGACTTTTTACACCAAACTTTGAGGGCGTGTACATGTGTGCATATGTAAATGTGTGTGCATATGTATCTGTTATGTATAGAAGCACAATCACATGTGAACATGTGTGCAGAGTCCAGAAGTTACCACTGAATGTCTTCCTCTACCAATTTCCATTTTTATTTCTTGAGATACCATCTCTCACTGAATGTGGAGCTCACTGGTTCAGCTAAACTGGCTGGACAGGAGACTCCAGGTTCCTCCTGTCTCCATGCCTCTAGTCTGGGATTTATCCTGTTATGTCTGGACATCGATGTGGGTTCTAAGGATCCAAGATCAAGTCTCCATGAGTAGGAAGTAGGTATTATACTGATTGAGCCATCCCCTCAGCCTGAGGTCAAACCTTCTTATTTCTTTGCCATTTTAACAGGAAGTCATCTTACAATTACTATTTTCTCATATCAAAATTGTTAAATAACATCATGGTCTTTTGTAATATGGTCATTTCGTTCTAATTTCTACATCTGAGAGCTCTTGAATAACAATGTGCTAAAATATTTTTAGAAATAGTATCGATATTTCTGCTTTTGTAAAAGAACTGGCTCCTTCATTCTTACCTACTCCTTTGTTTATGTGACCACAAGGCAAACACAGAAAGACTCTGCTACCTCTCTTCACGGCCAGTTCCACTCACTACTTTACTAGGATCATAAATACAGCTATTCTGGATTTATTTTCGAAAAATTGCAGGCTACTCTATTCACTTGATAATAATGTAGTAAAACAATTCTGTTGATATTAGCTATTAAGAACATTTTAAGTGGTTTGTGTTTTTTCATGGGCATATAGATATTGATAATTTTTCATTGTGATTAATAACTGCATATTCATACTTGAAAATCTTTATAATTCTTTCTTCAGTATGAATTTATAGGAGTTGAATTTCCAGGTCAAAATTTATGAGCCTATTTTTAATTATTCTGTATCACCATGTTGCTTTTTAAGCAGACTGTATCAATTTACCATAACTGTCCCAATTTCAGGTTCTCCACTGAATTAGCAGATACAAGCTGAAGGTGCTGTTTTAGACCACATGACTGAGATTAGAGATAGATCATCTAAATACCAGAGAGAGAGGGTAACTTGCCTAAAGCCATAAAGCTGCCTGCAGGGAGAATTAGTCATGGAGAGAGGAAAGGCACTGTGGGGACAGCATGACTCCGGGACCCTCTTCAGCACCTTCTCTGTGCCACACTATTCTAAGGTTCTCACTCCTCAGAATGCTCTCCTTGTTGGGAATGGGAGCCACAGCAGCTAAAAAACGAAAGTGGACTGGAACAAAGAGAAGAGACAGGTGAGGGAAAGGGGTCTGAGAGAGTGGTGGGGTACAAGAAGAGAAGAAGCAGTGGATGCAGCACTGAAGTTTGATCTGAAATTTTGTTCCCGAAAGTACATTAGCCTGTTAGTAAGAGTCCGGGCATGGTTCTAGCAAGGGGTCACCGACTAGGGGGCCCCAGCAGTACATCACATCAATTCTGTTTAGGGGTTATAGGAGATTCAGAATTCAGAATTCCCTGCAGAGCCTGACTGTCAATCAGCAATAATTAGTGTATGCAGCTGTGTCCGGCCCATGGTCCATGCCATGAGGCCTATGAATGGGGCCTAACATAAAATCACAGAGTTATTTAAAACACTGTGAGGATTTTATGTGTGTTTTGGGGGATTATTATTTTTTCTCGTCACTTGATTCCATGGTTCTGGAGCATGAACTTTGGGCATGACAATGTTATGTTGCAATGTCAAAAGGCTGAGCAGACCTACATGAGCCTTCCAAAGCTTCATATACACTTCAATCAGGGATCTCAGAGAAAGTATCACTTTCCTATTTTCCAGGAAAAATGAGGGCCCCCCAAAAAGAGATTTCAGAGAGCAAAGCATAACTGCACCTGAATGTAGACCAAGTTCTTCCTAATTGGCCAAGCAGAGGATAGCAATTCAACCATGAACTCTAGCCACCTAAGTGTCCCACACTGATATGTCTTTGAATTCTTCATCAACCAGGTCAACTATTAAAGCGGTAATTATTTGAACTGCTAGCTTTTTGAAAGTTGCTTTCTCACTTTTCTTGAACTTAGTCAAAGAACTTAAAAACACTACCAGTTCTGCCTTGGACATCAATTTACTCTTCTGAAACTGGTTTTTCTCTCCCCAGACAAGAAATTTAGGATACTTGATCTTTACAGTTCCTTCTCCCAATGCTTGTAATCTAAGTCATGTGCACATTAAAAAAATCTTTGTGTGTGTGCACTGTGTTTACACACTCATCTGTCTGAGAGCAGGTACACACCATGGCATGCATGGACAGTCAGAGGACAACCTCAGGTCCTCACTTTCCTGATCGCTTGGTTCAGGGTCTCTGTGTTGCTTGATGCTGCACATGTCAGGTAACTGGCCTGTGAGCTCCCAAGGGTTCTCCTATCTCTTCCTGTCACTGCACTGTGAAAGCATTGGGAGAATGAACATGCTATACTGAGCTTCATGTCTGCCTTTATGTCTAGTCCTGTGTTGGCTTTCCTCACGTCCTCACACTTGCATAGTAAGCACTTTAACCACCAAGACTTCTCCCCAACTTGTCAAGTGCACTTCTGATACAGCACATGATGGGCCACACTCAAAGGCAAAAATAAAATTCAGATTCCCTTAAATGTAATCAAATAATTTCACAATTTAAAAATAATACACCCCCCCCCCAAAAAAAAGCCTGTAAATGAATAGTCCTTCTAACAACTGGTCACATTTTTTTTCACCTTCAAATAGATGAACAGATGACCATGCTATTTCAGAAGCATTCCACGTTGGCCAATAAGCAGAAGAGAACAACTGGAAATGCTAGACCAGCAGAATATGCTATGGCCATATGTACCATGAAAGGCAGGGCCAAGGTTCAAGTCAGACTCAAGAGATTCAAGGGCACATGCAATGGGAAGAGTCTGGAAGAGTACTTCTCAACTGCAAGTTTTAGTGGTTATTCATAAAGTGTATACAACAGAGGGCAGCCAGCAGATATTTTGCTGTGTGCTCTATGTTTGTGTTCATGTTCATGACTGTGTGAAGGTGCTTTGGCACATGTGTCTGTGTGCATGTGGAGGCCAGCAGTCAATGTCAGGTGTCTTCTTCTAGCCTCCATTTTCTATTCTGAGACAAGGTCTCCCACTGACCCTGGAACTTGCTGGTTCAGCAAAGCTAGCTGACTAGTGAGCTCCAGGTATTTGACTAACCCTGTCTCTCCAATGCTGGGATAGCAAGGGTGCACTATCATGCATGTCTGGATTTTCATATGGGTGTTGAGGATCCAAACTCAGGTTACTTATGTGGCAAGCATTTTATTGACTGAGATACTGAGAGGCTACAGGAGCACCATGGTGAACTTCTCCCAGCCCCAGCCTCTACTAGACCTGAGTTTCAGTTTCCGTTTCAGTTTTGGTTTCTGATAAGGCAGGTAAAGGAGGTATTGCATACCAGACATGATTCAGCCAGCCAATCAGACAGATACTAGTATGGCTGCTGCTTGCTTGGCCAATCATGTTTAGGACAATCTAATCCCCTCCTGGCTGTCTATAAAAGGATCCTCCAGCTTCTCTGGTCATTGTCATTTTGTCGTGTGGCTGACCTCTGCATGCAGGAATTCTTCTCTCAAGAAATACTCTTGCCCTCACATATGTGAGTGGTGCTCTTTCGTAGGGTAATCTATGAACCCTCACAACTTCTCCCCAGCCCTTACAACTGTGTTTTTAAAAATAATAAGAAAATATAGTGTATTACTGGAGCAAATGTAAGTAACAAAAGTAAAAGCAACATGGGAGGTTAGACTAGTTACCCAGATACTGTTTTCAGCTCAGAGCTGGATTCTGCAAACCCCACTTCTGCTGGCTCCACAGTGCCAGTGTCTTGCCCAGTCTGATCTCTCAAGAACACTATGGGGCTGGAAAGCAGCATGGAGAGGATGGAATTGGGTCTCTTAAGTTTTACTATCTTGCCAGTGACATAGCTTTACTCCCTGGCAATGACAGGGCCAGCTTTGCTCTCAGGGACATGGGCCAGCCAGCATCCCCTCTTCAGAAAGTTTTCTGGGCTCCTTGTGATTTTCAGTTCCTTTCTGGAATCCCTTGATCCTGAGCATTAGTGTTTTTGAGCACCAAGGAAAGGATCAGCCCTTGAGATGTTTGCTACTGATTTACAATGGCAAAGGTGCTTACACCAGTGTATACGCTAATTAGCATTACTAAGTATACTGCTTGGTTCAATGGCAGAGCATCTCAGAAAGGAGTAGTGAGCTGAGTCACATTCAGGTTGCAAGCTTCTTACTGCATAGTGGGGACCAGCAGCTAGCTCTTCATTTGCTTTGATTTACACAGCCTCAGTGGTTCCCCATGAGCAATCATTTTGTTGTTGTTTTAAACATAGTAACTCCTAACATACTTCTTGTGGTTTCTCTCTATCAGGCTTCGATACATAAGTTAGATAGAGTTGTATATTCAACAGTTTTTCTTTTAGTTACATGCATGCATGTTTACAAAATCATGATACAAAAATGTACAAAGTGGTTAAAAGTTAGAAACAAACTAGCCTAACATGTAGATCCTAAGAAATGCCTTTTACCTATATCTGCGTAGTGTGTGTGACATTCCCGTGATGTTATATTTAAAAAGTAAAACAAGGAATTAAAAATATTTTAAACATTCTGTCAAACAGAAATTTCCATCTAAAAGTGACTAAATCCAAACCAACCACCTAAACAACAACAATAGCCCAGACTGGCCATTAGCTCTCCATTCTCCTGCCTCAGTCTCCTCAGTGATGGGATTACAAATGTATACCCATACTGAGCAATGGTTTGGTTTATTTCAGGACCCCAGAAAGCATGTCAATTTGTGTGAGTAGGCTGCAGGACTTCAGAGCACCTCAAGTAACTTAGAACCTTCTTTACAAAAGCATTTGTCTCTGTCAATCACATGTGTAGATGGAGCTACCCAAGGAGTGGGACAGATCAGGTAATCACATGTGTGGGCAGAGCAGCTATCTGTGAACAGCACCTGAAGATCCAGAAATACCAACTTGGGGTTACTTCAAACTATTTAGGTATTTCTCATCCTAGAAATAACCCTACATAATGGTTTACTTAGATGTCTGTAAGATAAATGCCACATAGTCTTGACTTGTCTAATCTTTTAGGACAGAGAGGACACTTAGTGCCCCTAGAGGATTAGCTACAGCTGACCTGTCTCATCTAAGTGAGGGTGGAGGGAAACTGGACAGTGTATATTGCCAAGCCATTTTCTATAAGCCAAGGAATAATCCACACTTTTGATACCAGAATAAAAATTAGTTCATTGCTCAGTGATTGTAAGAATTTTCCTACTACATTATTTGGAAAAATCTGAACACAAAGGTGAACTTGGGCTAATGCTGTACTGAATCTATGTTAAAATATTTACAATATTATGAAATTTTCAATTTAATTTTGAGGCTACATCCATATTTTTTCCTTGTTTGAGACAAGTCTTTTCTAACTTCATAAAACTATTTAAAATATGTAAGTTTTTTAAACTGGAATAAGGATATGGTTTAGTTAATTTCGTTAACTTGACTAAAGAAAGAAGTCATATGGAAACTGTGCTTCCTGGGAATGTGAGGAAGTTAGGTGTATGGCACAGAAGTGTGTACCTAATTTGAGGCTCACCGTTAGTACACTGTAGTGTGACCTTCAGAGTATTACCTACCCTCTCTGAATGGACCGTGAGACAAGAGGGCTGACAAGACATTTACAAAGTTGTGTACAGGTATTTTGACAACAGGATTCAACACATGTCTCTGTCTCACACAATGGAGGCTAAATCAAGCAGTTCATCCAAATGAATGCTCTTCAGACAGCACTGGAGAAAGGACCTCAATACAAGTTCATTCAACCAGAACATGTCTAGGTCTTTTACTGTTTTTAGAGCATTTGTCATAGCCTGAAAGGAAAGTAGTATAAAACTGGTGAAGTCTAAGAAAAAAAATTTCCCAAGCAAACATTCTATTGACAAGTTTCTCTATGGCCTTGCATGGTCCACTGGCCTTTCTTCCCTCTTGATCCGTTCAGTCTGGACAAAAGGTATTTCCATGCCATTCAGTTTGTGTAGGGGCAGAATGAGCTAGAAAGAACTAGATCTATGTCAAAGTGCTTCCTTTTCTGCTGTCAGATGGCCACAATTACCTCATGAGGGATAACGGAAACTATCCAAGGAAAGGATGGGACAGGACAAAAGAGTGGTCCTTTGTAGCTAGTTTTCCTGCCTGGCCCACAGACAGGACAAATCTCTTTCTCATCCGCCAGGCCCATAGACGCTTAGACCCAACCAAGTAAACACACAGAAACTTATATTGCTTACAAACTGTATGGCCCTGGCAGGCTTCTTGTTTAAGTTAGATGTAAAACCTTAGACTCACAAATATAAGATAGATATCTTCTTTAATATTGTAACTATAATTCTTGCTTGATAATTGTTTTGTTTGTTATATGTAATTTTACAATGTAAAAGTTAAAACCTTCCTTCAAAAAAAAAAAAAAAAAAAAAAGAAAAGGGGAAGTGTTGTGGATATTGCTCTGTGTAAATAAAATTCTGATTGGCCAGTAGCCAGGCAGGAAGTATAGGTGGGATCTCCAACTACAGTCCTGGCTCCCACCATCTTCTCCTTACACCATCAAAACCTCTTACAAGCAGAAGCAAGCGTGAACCCCCAAACCATGGTCCTGTTAGCAACTTCACATTCCATGAAGGGCAAATCTGCCACATCACCTCAAATTCTATCTACAGTAATTCTTATCTTCTCCAAGTAAGCATAAAATGCCTTATTCTCATTCAATTTTCCTCACTAAGTCTGAAAACACAGATATAAGGGTTCAAACTAAGCATGTTCCACCGTGTCTGTTTACTCCAGCTGCAAATTTCTCCATTGTGAGTGTCAAGTTCATCCATTTACATTTACTCAAATGACCCTGGACCAGACATTCTTACTAAATGAAAAACAAGCAAGCAAGCACAGTTAGTTTCCTAAGGGAATGGCAGGTAGTGCAAAGTGTTTCTAGGGAGCTTTCACAGTGCACAGTGACCACTTGTTATAAGAACAATTCTACAGGCAGACAACATCTGACAATTTAGACTTTAAAAACAAAACATATTTGAAATTTTCACATCAGTATTTATAAGCTTTACTAGTAACTTATGCTACTTGGCCTGTATCCTATTTTAGAGTTATGTTTGTAATAAAAAACAAAACACTGATAGTACTTTCGAGGTTGACAATACAGAGTACTTTTAAGATTACCTTTCTATTTTGCACCAAGTTACCAGGGTTAACACATCCAAGAAAATAAGAAGATAAGTCTTTGTGAGTCTGGAATTTAAGCACCCTGATTTATCATTATCAGTATGAATGGTAACCACTAGGCAGGAGGAGGCTACACCTGATAAAGAAAGATTTCCATACATTAATGGGTCCTAGTTCATGCAGCGGTTAGCAAGCCAGGAGTAAATACAACACAGGCTAAAAAAATTAAAAGCTGAACTTACCACCAGTGGTTGGTTCTACCCTGCTAACTAATGTACCAGATTCTAAAACAGCAGTCTCTATGATGGGGATGACAGTGATAACACCCATCGCAGCAACCAGAGTTTTCAGGTCATGTGACATGCAAGGCTGAAATGCTAATCTCATTCATAGCATCAACTGGACGTTACAAGTTCTAATGCAAAAAAAACAGTAACCAGACAGAGCACACTAAAGACTTCACATCTTTCCTGAAGAAACAAACTGCTTTTCAAAGCATTTCAGACATAGGACTAAATGAAATTTCTGTAAATATTTTTATAAATCAAATTTATATGTACAAGTAATTATTAGGAAGGCTGTTATAGTATGTATAATATTGTTACATATTAAAAATTAGACATAGGCCTATAGATACATAAGAATTGTATGAAGTAATATGACAGTGCCTACCTGTTTTAAGAACCGGACTCCATAGATAAATATATAGAGGTAAAAGGAAAATCTCCACCTGTAGAAGATTAAAGAGATTAAGACATTCAGTTTATATATTTCACAGTATATCTGAAATATGTGAGGAAAAAGTTAATTAAGTTTTCTGTTCCTTTAAACCAAGGAACAGACTTGGTAAAGATCACTAGTTGAACATAAACTATTCCTGAGTATGGCTTTAAGGAAATAAATATTAATCATTATTCATAACTTTTCTTCCTGTAAGTTATCAGATTTGCCCACCTACCTTTCTTCTTTCCCAGCTTGTCAATTTTCTCTGATTGACACACACAAAGGGATGAGGTTCATCGAATGAAGATATTTACGTTTTTATTTACAAAAAGCATCTTACCCTAGTACTCAACTCCCAATTTTATTTCTTGTACACCATGAAAATGTTTTAGAACTGTGTGTGTGTGTGGAAGCAGGCACATGTACATATGGGCACACCTGTGTGTACATGTGTTTGTATCTGTGGTCATATGTGCCATAGTGTGTGTGTATGGCCCAGTGATGAAACTCAGGCAGGTTAGTTGCAGCATACACCTTTACGTGGAACCATCTCTCTGGCCTTCCTGGTCCTTTCTGAATGTGAATACCATGCTTCTAAAAACTGCCCAGGATTCACTCCACTATATTCACAAGGGTGCTAGGTTGGTGGAAGCTTGGATTATACACTGTAGATAAACATCTTCTGTTTGCAAAGAATCTAAAAACGTTAAGTAACAGTGACAGATTTTAGGAGATGGTTACAATGATATATAAAATTATCTGAGGAAACTGAGAATTACACTCAGGGGAGAAAGAGGGTTGGTACTAGGAAACCTCTAACAATTGGCTTTGACCCACAGGCAGACACTAGCATCCCTCAGACTATCACAGACATTTGTGGGCTGGTCCACTCTCCAACATTCTAAAATCTAAAGCAGAACTACTTTAGAGAAGAGCTTTGAAGTCTTCAATAAGTAACTCGTAAAAATCTGAATTTGAGAAGGAATAACAAACAGTGGCAGAAGAAGGAGGAATTCAACAACAACAAAACGGAAAAGCTCTGACTCTACCCCTCATGTGAAAGCCACCCTGTAGGGACTGATGGCTTGCTTCCATACTGGGAACCACAAAAATGGACTTAATCCACATCCACGGCCATCTTCCTTGGTGGCTACAGGTGAATGGCTGTGTGTTTCTTTCCAGCTTGTGTACAAATTCTAGATCAGAATGTAAAACCAAGGCTGACATGGGCATGTTCAGTTACACAGAGTTCAGTCTGGTCTAAAGCTTTGCTGTCACCATACTGAATTCCAAATGAGTGTTACATAGTCCCCTGCATTTCATCTGGAATGTGCCCTGCAGATTATGTGGCTGTGATGAACAACACACAATCTTTTCATTTTGGGCAAATCTGTTAATATCCCTTGCCCTCAGTTCTATCTCAGGGAGAGTAGGTCTATTCCATAATAGTAATTCAAGGATCTGGCCATTTTTAGAGTAACCTTTATTTCAGTCCCTTTCTCTCCCTGTCATCCTGAACCAGTAGCCATCAAGAATTTGGTTTACTATTCTGGCCTCTGGAGACAGCGGAATTTACCACCGCTCCAGTAAATGATTTATAACAGCCGTTTCAATTTTGACTATTGTTAGCAGGCAATGATCAGACAGCTTTTATGCATAATAAAAATTTTATAGGAGTCATTGGAATTCTTACCATCATTTATATGTCTGTATTTTATTCTATCACTAACGTGACCCAGTTTTCATAAGACACAGGTTCTATTACAGGAACACTGATGCCTCCCTTATTTGAATAACAAGTTGCAATGAATATTTACAAGACAGACTTTTTATTTCCACAAAATATCTGCAGGAAGCAAAATCGGCAAACATTCTGCAACATGAAAAAATACTTTATTTATGGAGTTTCATATAAGTTACACTTAAATGATTGCTGCAAGCTTGTTTAGTGTCCCCCAGACTTCCACTAAAATATCTCTGGGAAGAGATAAGGGAAGCTACATATAACCACAAATAGGAAGACACGACTTTTAGTTCCCTGCTAGGAGTAGGAAGGAGTCTCATAACAGCAAGAGAAGGAAATCAGGTTTTAAAAAAGGTTTTAGAGGGGTTAGGGTGATACCTCAGTTAATAAAGTATTTGCCTAAAATCATGAGTACCTGTGTTTAACTCCAAGAATCCATGAAAAATTTTGTGCATGGTGTCTGTGTTTGTAATCCCAGTGCTGGGAAGGCAAGAGCAATTAAATAAACCTCCCAACAAAATTGAAAACCAGAGTATCCTAGATCTTGATGGTGTGGTCTGGTCTAATCTGATCAGTCAGCTTCAAGCTAAAGAGAAACCCTGCCTCAAAGAGACAGCATTCCTGAGTTCATCCTCTGCCTCCATTCCTAAACTCACATGTGTGCGCGCACACACACATGCACACACACACACACACACACACACACACACACACACACACACGCAGGCACGCGCACACACGCACGCACGCACGTGCGCGCGCACACACACACGTGCGCACACACACACGCACGCACACACACACACGTGCGCACGCACATACACACACACACACACACCACACCACACCACACCCACACATTTTTTAAGTGGATAGAGATAACATTAAACAAATCATGGGTCTTAAGCAGGAAAGTCTCTTTCGGTTTATAATTGATTATCCCTCTTTCCACACTCTTGGCCATCTTGCCCAGAAACCTAGGCTTGTTGATGCTTTTTGAGGCAGCAGGAGAATACCCCAACTATATCAACTAGTGATTGCTACTTCCTTTTTCAGCTAGAAAAAGAAAGAAGTATTCAGTACCCTGCTGGTTTTCAGAGGCAAAAAAATATTTCAAGACTAGACGTTTTTTGAAAATGTTGCATGCCAGGGGTTGGAGCTCTTCCATAGCTCACATATATAACAAAGAACATGGCACCGCAGATAGCTAATTTATTTGGAAATTTCTTAGTTCACTGAAAAAATGTCAGTCATAGTCTAAAACTATCAAATAGCTACTAGGTTAAAGACTTCAAAGAGGACTTTACTAAGAAAAAGGGGACAGAGGATAGGACCAAGAGCATCTTCTCCTGTGAACAGATCTGAAGAGATCTTTTGCAATTCAGCAACAACAATAACAGCTATATACTGGCATGAATCTACCTAACGGTACTGAGTACAGCAAGCGAACTCCATGCTAAACAGCCACAGAACACTCTCCTCAAGATGATTTCCCACAAAAATCTGAAGTCATTTTTAAGAAAATATTTGGCATTCTCAATGTGATAAAGAAGACAGGACTTCTAGAATCAAAAGTAGAAAGACAAAGCTATAAATCCATTTTAAAAAGTGCTGGAGTAAAACTGAGATTACAGGTGAAGAAAAACAAAGAAGAGCTGGTACAGACTCTGAAAATGAAGCCTAGAATTACCACCCCCATGAGGAAAGGATGAGCACAGAAGAGAAAGACCATAAAGTTGTGTAGGTGGGGAAGTGGGAAAGACCTGGGAGGAGCTAGAGGAGAAGAAAGAATATGATCAAAATATTATGTAAAAAACTTAAATATGAAAATTAATTAATTAAAAAAGATATTCACGGAAGAAATTCAATCACTGAAACAGATGGTGAATAATCCCAAGAGATTGTACAGAGTAAAAAGGACTATAGATCAGGGGGTCAGAAAAAAATAACCTATTATAATGGTTTCTTGGGAACTATACATGAAAAGCTGACATAGAAGTAATCATCAATTATACATTTGAAAAAAAATGAAGTAGAAAAAAACAAGAATCAAATTACGTTCTAAAAAAAGCCACATTTAGAAAAAAATTTTGAATCATAGAGTGAAAATGAAATGAAGAATCTTTCTGTATTCAGGCAAGAAAACAAAACATGCCAATACACAAATAAATCAAATAAGAACAAGTCTCCATCAGGGGCACAGATGTCTACATGGTCCTTAATTTCCCCCTTTTACCAGCAAATGCTGAAAATGGAAGCCACAGCCAGCTGAGGTGCCATCCATTGGTAAAGAAACTTGAAAAATGTCCTCATAATCAAAGGTTGTGACAATGTGCTACTCTGAAACCTTCATTAAATGGTAAGTGTGCTGTGCTGTGTGTAAAATAAATACACATGCAAAATAAAAATCTCATTTACAATATTTATTGTACCTTGACAAATGTAAGATTTTTATAAATCGAAAGCTAAATAAAAGACATTATTGAATTTAAAAGAAAGTAACTCAGGTCAATTTCAGCCCACCAAAATACAAAATATAAATTAAAAACTCAAAGACTATAATTTTTGAATAAATTATGTTGCACAAACTTAGAAATATACGTAATTTCCCTGAAAAAGAGGATATAGATAAGAGGTAGATTTTTGAATCTACTCTTAAAAAAAGAGATATAGAAATAATAGGATGAAAGGGTAGATTATTGAATCTACCCTGAAAAGAAAAAAGGGGAGGGTATAGATATCATAAGATAAAAAGGTAGATTATTGAATCTACTTTTAAAAGGCAACTACTAGTTTTAAATATTTTACATTGGATTGGATTTTTGCATATTGTATACAAATTATGAATACTGATACAAGTTTAAGATTGATTTTGTTAGAAACTACTATACATACATTTCTAATCTTGTTCAAGTTATTGTACCTTACAGTTCATTTAACAATGTAATACAAATTGCTAGTCCTTGAAAGTTATTATTACCAACTAATTAGGATATAAGAAAAGCAAGTTAATAGTCACCATAATCAAACGTGTAGTCATATTAGGTATGTTTTCAAGGTTAAACAAACAATATAATTTAGATAGACAGGTTATTTTCAAAGATACACTTCAGAGATCTACAGAATATGGCATTTAAGATGTTTTAATAACATCGATTCTTTTTTAAGACTATGAGACATATCTGCTCCTGGCAGCACCAATCTACTTTGGAGAAGATGGTGGGCACTGAAGAAACTCCTTATGGAGTTTACTTTCATTATGGCAAAAGTTAGCCACTGGACAAGAAAGTGCCCTTGCCTCGACTGCTGACAGTATGCTGTCCAAAATGGACAAGCAGGACACAAAAGAAAGGACTGCCCATCATTGCCAAGACAAGGTAGGAAGGCTCTTTAGAAAATCCTGCTTCACAGAAGAGTCTGTCAGATATGCTGGGCCTGCAGGCTGAAGATGGATGCCCCAATGTTGCAGAGAAATCTTGAGTGACTGTCCAGGCAGCCAGCTGTTTCTGTCATTTCTCACATTTTTTGGAAGTTGCTTGTTTACGTTTCCTGCTTATTCAGTTACTATTATTTCTTTCTCGGGCCTCTGAGGGAGTTGAAGAGTAGCTAGTTACAGTTTTCCTTGTTAACAGATTTATAAAAAAAATTCACTAAAAGAGGTTGCAAGATGTATAAATTTGAAAGACATCAAAAGATAGTTTTCAGTTGATAGTACAAGTTAGGGTAGAACATAAATTAGGTACAACATTTTGGACTCACCAAGATAGGATGAATAATGGAGGTTTTTGTTTGAATTTTTCAAATGTTAATGGACTGGACATTGTTAATATAATTCTTGACTGTATATATTATATATACTTAATGTAGATAGTTTTTCTTGTATTAGTTATAACCTTCTTTTATTATTTTAGACAAAAAGGGGACATGTGGTGATGTATTGTATACCCCAGTACCTAGTATATCCTCATAAACTTATCTGGGGATCAGAGAACAAAACTAGATTAGACATTGAGATAAGACAGCAGTGGCACACACCCTTAATCCTATCACTTGGGAAGCAGAGATACCTCAAGGCCACACTGGAAACAGAGCCAGGTGTAGTGGCACATACCTTTAATCCCAGCATTTGAGATCTCATGCTTTTGCTACCAAGTATTTGGGAAGCACACACACCTTTAATCTCAGCAGCAGGAAGGAGTAAGATGGCAAGCCACAGAAAGTGCATGAGTAAACAGGAAGTCTTGCTCTGGAGGCTGAGGAGTTGGTAAGGTGAGGTTGGCTGTGGCTTGTTCTATTTCTCTAGTCTTTCAGCTTTCACCCCAATATCTGGCTCCAGGTTGTTGTTTTTTTTAATTAATAAGACCATTTAGCAATTCATGTTACATTTCATTGTCCAACTAAAGCTATGGTTCTTAAGGGACAATATAAAATATTTAACCACAACCAAGAGATGAATTCTGAGACTGTGTTAGTAAAAACAAGGAATGAAGAAGCAAAACATTAAACTCACTGTTACAGACAATAAATACTGTTTGATAATAAGAGATATGTAACTAAAAATATTTTCATAATATCTTAAAAGATGAGTCCTCATTAAAAACCACTAAGCAAAAAGTTACCTCTGTGCCATTACTTAGGTAGTGTTAAACTAGCAGAAGTTGGATTTCTAATTAATTAATTTATTTTCAAGTAAAGCAAGAACTCCTGGAGATAAGGAAGCAGGATTGAGGACAGCCATCTCATTTGCAGCCTGAGAAGAGCAGGGCACTAGTGTGGTTGACAGAACCACAATCTGAATCCTACTTTCCACAAAGGACACAGACACTTTGGTAGACCCCATCATTAACTCTCCATTGGGACCCTCTGTTGGCAACAGAGTTCTTGTCACTGGCCACACAGTTGGTAAATGACAAAATGAGGACACAAAGCCAGCACGGCCTCCAGAGGCACCTCCCAGATTCTGCAGAATTAGCTCACAATCCCGTGCACAGAGAAGGCCCAGAGTGGTTTGACAAAGGCGTGCACTCAGAAGGGAGGGAGTTAAGATCAGGCACTAGCCTGTAAGTGCCTTTGGGGTGACTGAACAAGTTTCACTCTATTTAATGAACACGGCGATCTCTATTTTTTTCCTCCTCCTTTAAGCCACAACAATCCCATCTTCTCCTTTATCCAAAATGACTTTTTCATATACTCTTTCTGAACTTCCTTCTGGCCTCTACCTACCAAAGCTCTTTCGTGTACCCCATAAGATACTGATTTAACACTAACATATCCTTTAAGTGTCTGATGATTCATTGGATATTTCAGCTCTGAGTGAGAATTTTGTACCTTAAATCTTCTGCCCAGGACTAGCTCTTTGGCGGCTGTGTTCACACACACAGATGAGACACAGTTTCAATAATTCTCACACAGTCTGGGACAAGTGGCATTACAAATGTACCTGCTGACCTAAAATTGAAGACAGTAACAACTACTCCTATGAGCTAGAATGAGGAGGAGGAGAGACAATTGTCAGAAGTAGATGGACAGATAGGTGACACATGGTACATGCTAAAGACTAACTTATAATGTTCACTGTTCTTAGCAGTTCTCATGTGGAATATATCCATTAAGTAATTTCTAATTAACTTTTGTGACTAACTATATCTCAGTGCCAATGGCTACATAACACTACCTCATCAGAGTATGGTTCCTAGGCAGATGTGTCACGTCACATGGGAAGACATGGGTGACAAAGGAAGCCTGAATTCTTGTGGTTGGGCAGTAGGTCATGTGAATGAGAGACTCTGTTGCCTTTTTATTAATTTTACGTATCCAGATCTGTTTATAGTTTTTAAAGGCACTTACTTACTAGTCAACATTACAAAACCATTTGCAATTTGCCTACATTTTATCCACACATTATACAAACACTCCAGGATTGCTCAGAATAAAACTCTATGAGCCAATGAGTTTCGAGGGCCACTGGTGTTCTAAGCAAGAATGGCATGTGGATGCTCCAGCTACTGAGGGCGTACAGATACACATAAGGAGTGGACGCATGGGCTACTGAGAGTGTACAGATGAACATAAGGAGTGGATGCATGGGCTACTGAGAGTGTACAGAGGAACATAAAGAGTTGGTGAGGCACAGGGTTTTCATGGGCAACAACTCACTCTTGTTTTCTAATGATTTAATGAATTCCTGTTGAGTTCTCAGAAAAATGATCATGTAACAAAATGGGGGAGATCAAATCCAAGAAATTTTAACTGTAATTGTGCAAATGACCAGATAGACATTCCTTAAAGATTTACTAAATGACAAGAATGTCTCATGTGAGTATGAATATTTACAATCCCTCCTTTAGGGCCTGACAATTTACAAAGTTGTTTCTTGACAGACTATGGCTCTAAATCTAAGTTTATCTAGTTACATCTTATGTCTGCGCTTCTAGCTTATATCCAAAAGGGATTTTTATTTCAAGGTCATCCTGCCATAATGTCTCTAAAAACTGCCTTGATGAACCAGTCTTTCCATCTCAGAAAATCTTAAGGTGGGGACAGCACCACAGTGTGTTCCTTCTATAGGTGAACTAGGCAAGAGAGGGGAAGGGAGACAGAAGAGGAACGGGTTGGATGTGAAACTCAGAGAAGGTTCCAATGGGCTACAAGTTTCCAGGGTCCAAATCTTATGAAGTCTATGGCAGTTACACAGAGCAGGACAACAGGCTGTTATTAACAGCATAAAGGTTCCTGCTCCAAATTATATAGTAGTGAAGAAAGAATTAATGGAGATGGGAGCGGAGGGTGGCCAGGCCCTTCCTAGTACCATCTGAGACTCGACAAAAACATAAGGCTACAGGGTTCTTTTTACATAATCATATATATTACATATCATATATAAATATATATGTATATGTCTGTATTGTAATACATTCCCTTTTGAATACAAAGGACAAAAAGATGTATCATTGAGTAAGAAAAAGAAATCATCACTATAAAATAACTATCATATTGCCAAAGTTTTGATAATAAATTTATCTTTTGCAGGTATGCTCATGTTTAAATCTATATTAAAACCTTTATTTTTTTATTGCTGCTTTTAAAAAAAGTTAGTTAGAAAAGAACTATTTCATTTGTGCCCTCCCTCTCCTCCTTTGTGTCCCTTCCCCAGCTCCCTCCCAAATTCACAGCTCACTTCTTCAACCACTGTTGTTACACATACATGTACACAGAACCTGATGAGCCCGGTCAGTGTTGCCTGCATATATACACTTCTAGGGCTGACCACTTGGTATTGGGATACCAATCAGAGGCCTCATTCATGGGCCCAAGTTCTCCATCTCTTAGGAGTTGTTAATTGCTTGTAATTATCTAGGGGTGGGGATTTCTCCTATCTACCTTAGGATATCAATTGTTGTCATTGTTCAGGTCTTATTTAGGCAGCTACGTTGTTGAGATTTCATGGGCATAGCTTCCTGGCTTGTTATACATACATACGTACATTTTATATGTATATATGTAATCTGAAGATGTACAAAGAAGGAAGCAATTATATAGGAAATGGGTGTATGAGTACAGTCAGGAATTACAACTAGAGTTCTAGCAGATCAGATGCTCAGAACATTATAAATGATGCTATATTAATGTGAAAACAAATTAATAATCAAAGCATTCACTATTTCCCTATAACATACATGCTATGTACTTCAAACAAGCAGAATCCTGTAGCAAACTGAGTCTCACATGGTCCCCTGTTCACACATATTTGGAACATAGTGGATAGTATAGTAACATGCACTCTTTCCCTACTGTATGATTGAGCATAGTGCAGTCTCCTGCTGTTCTAAAAGCTCTTTGATGTGAAAGCTCGGGTTAATCAGGGCAGGACTGCCAAAGGAAATAGGCAGAGTAGATGTTTCTAAAACCAAGCTAAGAGAGTAGGGCTTCTTGCTAAAGGGGTAAATAATTAAAGCCTGCAGTATTCTGTAAATGGTTTCTCACTCTAAAATCTGGCCTATGTATATATAGCCAGATAGTGTCCTAAGGGAAGGATTCTGAAGACAACTAAAGTGTCAGTTCTGGCCTTTATGGCTTGCAAGAAGCGAATCCCACTTTCATGCTCCTAATTTTGGTCCCCTCTGTATGCCTTTTGAAATATCTGTTCTAGGCTTACTGCTCCCTTGACCTCCATTTCTAGATTGTTTAAATCTTACCTCCCTACAGGGAAGGCCACTACAGGACCAGCCTGCTCTCTCAATGCCTATGCCCCTGACCCCCGACTCTGAGGAAGGTTTGAAGAATTATTTTTCCGTTGCTAAATATGTAATGTTTTTATTTTAATATCTTTTTATTTTTAAATTAAAATATAATTCCATCATTTCTTCCCTTCCTGTAATCCCTAACAGACAACCCCCCCCCCCCTTTGCTCTGTCCAAGTCATGGCTTCTTTTTCATTAATTGCTGATATTCCTAAGTATGTAAATTCAACCTGCTTGGTCTATACAATGCTATTTGTGTGTATATGTTATACATACGTACATAATTTCAGAGCGGATCACTTGGTATTGAATAACCAATTAGGGTGCTCCTCTCTGAGGAAGACTACTTCTCCCACACTCAGCCTTCTTGTCTGTAGTTTTGGTTTTTTGTTTTTGTTTGTTTTTTTTATTTGGCCTGGAGTTGAAGTCCCATGAGATCCCTTCCATTCTAGCATGTCTGTTGGTGTCCTTGTTCAGGTCTTTAAAACATGCATTCTTACCACCAAAACTCAAACAAGAACAGACAGGGCCACTACCTAGTGTATTCTCATACATAATTCTGCTTATCCACACAGAACAATTCTCTAAGTTTGTTCTTCCCCTTAGATAATGAGGAAATGTGGCACAAAGAACAACCATGGCATGGCTGAAGTACCACGGGAGCTGGGAGCCAGACTCAAGATGTCGTCTGCAAGGTCTGATGTTAAAGTCTGTGGGTTTTTCTGTGTACTCTATTATTCAACCACAGAAATAATAGCTAACCCCAACTAACGGCCGGCCAGTGAAGAATGGGTAAACAAAGGAGGTGTGGCCTCTGAAACAAGGACTGGTAAACGCTACAAGATACATGAAATTCCAAAGCACAACAATGAGGGAAAGAAGTCAGCCCATAAAGCCACATACTGGGTAGTTCTGACTGTATGCAATGCTCAGGAAAGATAGCTCTGTGGAGAGAATAAGATAGGTTAGCGGTTCCCTGGAACTAGTAGTCAAAGTTGACACAGAGTGACAGCAACTAGGGACAATTTATATTTTCTGGGTAATGTCCCGAAACTGGAGAGTGTTCCAAAACTGGTATAACACTGTCAATTTGCCAAAAATCACTGAATTGTACTCTCAAGACAGATGGATTTCATGCTATGTAAATTCTGTCTTAACAGATAGGTTAAAACAAACAAGCAAGCAGGCAAACTGCACTGCCTCTGCTCCTGGCTCTGGGCCCATTCTGCCTGTTCTTGCTGGCTGCAGTCTCCTATTCTGACTGTCTATAGCTGCTCCACTGGCTTCACTGGGGAATCAGCTCATGACTCAGACTCTCCCTTGGATGTATTCCATATTATCCAGGGTTCTTTAGAGGAACAGACTACACACACACACACACACACACGAAAGGGGGAATTTTTTTTTTTAAGAGTGGCTGTGGTCCAGCTAGTCCAACAAGGTCTGACGAAAAAGCCAGGATTCTGATAATTGTTTAATAGTAGAGGCTGGATGTCTCAGCCAGTCTTCAATCTACATCAGAATCCCAAGGAAGCAGGTTCTAACACTAGTTTAAAAAAAAAAAAAGCCTCAGCTGCAGGGTAGATGAAGTTGCCAGAGAGAGTGAGGGAAGTGAGAAAATGCAAAAGCTTCCTTCTTCCATGGCCTTTTCTGTGGGCTGATACCTGAGTGAGGGTGTGGCTCAGTGTTGGGTGGTTCTTCCCACATCAAATGAGCCAATCAAGAAAAAGCCCTCACAGGTACCCACATGCTTGATTTTTAGTTGCTTCCAGATGTAGTCTACCTGACAACCAAGATTAGCCATCACACATTTGAAATTCAGGGCAAACACCTATTGCAAACTGGTGAGCAAACTGTTTCATGGTGGAAGCAAGTAATTAGGAAATATTCCATTTGGCATAATCTCAGTATGAATTGCTTCAAATTGGGAAAGATTTGGTACTTTCTTCTTTACCTCTAAAATATATTGCAAGGACAATTAGTTGGCTTTTTAAAAAACATTTTGCATTATATCCTTTATTTTATCTCCAAAAAATTAGATATTTATACAGAAAAATATCAGCTTTTTTTTTTATTAGAAAAAGAGTTGAACAAAGGAGTAAAAATAACTCAAAATCAAGAGATTGCCCTGGCTGACATATATGGAAAGATCAGTTAGTAAATATTTGAAGATCAGTGGACCAAGTAGTGGACAAAAACCCAAAGGTATTATATAGTATAATAAAGTACCCATAATCACTTAAAATGCAAGCATCAAAATAATAAAAACCATTTGCACCTCATAGGCTATATAACAGTTTGCAGTAAGTCAGACTTAACTGATTGGCAAGTTTGCCAATTCATATCATAGGCACAACTCAAACATACATCCAGAGCCACACCTAGACACATACTTGCAAAAACAAACTTTATTGTACAATAGAATTATACCTTTGTAATGCTGTGTTTCTGAAATAGACACCTTTTAAGTAACTACAATTTACAGCAGAAAGTGCTTCTAACTTTTCAGTTGGAAGGGAAACGGAGTTAACAGAAAAGACTAAACTCAGAAGAACCACATTAAGATTGGCTTCTAGAATGTAAAAATACACAAATCTTTCTTTGCTTTCTTAGAGAGTGATGACTCCCTTATAGCATATTTGTTCCTAAAAACTTCTTCTTCTTCTTTTTTTTAATGTTATTTATTTCTTTTTGTTTGCTTGTTTTGAGATAGGGTGTCTAAGTTGTTTCTAAAGAAGTTAAAATACTGAAACATTAGGTAGGTACTTAAGGTTTATATATTTAGGCATTTTGTTATATGTTATATAAAGGGGAAACAACTCAGTATGGGCATAAGGCACAACATGTTTTACAAGGATAATTATAAAATAGAAAAATGTGTTGAGACCAAGGCAGAAGGTATTGGTATTTTTCCCCCTAAAGATGATTGTGGTCTCAAATTAGGAAAGAGAGACAAGACAGGGTGAAGAGAAAGTTTGGACTAGTTGTGAATGGGTGAGTAAGCTACAAAAGAATTTCAGAGAGGCACATGATTTCTTTCTTTCTTTTTTGTGACACAGTTTCTCTGCATTGTCTTGGAACTCACTCTGAAGACCACATTCGCTTTGAACTCAGAGATCCTCTTGCCTCTGCTCCACAGGAAGGATTAAAGGCTTGTGCCATCACTGACCAGCAGCATAGGATTTTTATAGGCAGCATAGAAGTCCTTGAGCTTACAGAGAAGCACTAGGGGAACCTGGAATGTTAGCATACAGGGTTGTTCCTTCAAGAGAAGGAATGCATAACCCATTATCTGCCAAGAAGGCTGGCAGTGGACATGCATTCTAGCCTGGTGACCTTTGTGCTATCGGTGTGGTTGGAGTCCACACAAGACTCTCCCTCAGACCTTTATCATAAGCTTGTTTTTCTCAGTCAATCTAGAGCACCCATCTTTATAGACAGTGTCCCATGTACTATACAAAGAGTTTCCATTCAGTCACATCCAATCTTTATTTAGCTTACTTTATTCTTCAAGGTGCATGATTTATTGTGTACAAGGGGTTGAGCTAATTATCACCAGGAAAGTTTTCACCAGATTGTGTTGTTCTTAAATAGCCTAAAATAAACTATTCAGGGTCAGGCTCCAGAAGTTTGAACCAATACCGACAACTTACTTGTCTTGAACTGAACTATCTTCTTGCTTCTGACAGGTTGTTACTGTATTGGCCTTGGTGGTCACAGAGACCCCCACAATAAAACATGAAATCAATAGGTTTAGATTTTTGTAGACACTGAAGAGATATCAGGGACCATTGGCTCCAAATAAACTTTGATTCTCTGTATTCAAACTGTGAAGTTTTCCAATAAACAAAAAGATTAAGGGGGTTCAATTCCTAGAACTTTTAGGAAAAAGGCAAAACTTTGATTCTCTTGTTCAAATTGGGAAGTGTTTCAATAAACAAAAAGTCTTTGGGTTCAAATCTCAGTACTGGGGAAATAAGCAAAACCAACAGAGGTTTCCTGGATCTGACCTTATGGAGAACTGTGGTCTTCCATCCACCTATACAGCTCTCTGGCACAGGTGGCTAATCTAGAGCCCAACATCTCCTGTGCTTTGTGTATTTCATTTTGGGGAGATTTCTTTTGTGTTATTTTGTAATGATTCTATTTTGCCAAGTGATTTAACCTTTTATATATTTTTTAAACTAAAAATGAAATTCTTTTGCTTTACTAACACTTTGGGACTTCAAAGGGCCCTGGAAGTCAAAGGGTCATGTATATTAGATCTGCAGTTGTGAACATGACTTTGTATATGTTCCAAGTACATAAGATCTCTAGAAATCTGATGTATTTGAATGCATGTTATCGGTTGCAATTCTACTATAATATTACTACATAATTAAAAAATAACCAAATTTTTCTGATTCCCTTAGGGAAAAAATAGAATTATATAAAACATGTGGTCATTTTGGGTGTGTGTCAAAACTACTAAGCAAAATGAAATTTGTTTTGTTCTTATTAGTTTCTATGTGTGTTTGTGTGTGTATGTGTTTTCCTTTTAAAACCTAACAGCTTTCTCTTTGCAATTTTGTTTCACATCTTTACATAGTAACAGTTCATCATATTTCCACTATACTGACACATCAAAAGCCTTTTAGTTTCACTTCTGATCGGAGACTGTCAATCAATAAAATACTGATATTTAAGACCTATAGATAGATTTGGATGTAGCCTATGGACCAAAGCAAACAAAACCAACCTACTGACTAGCTCATTTGTTTATTCTGTTTCTTAATGTTGCCTGGAGTTCTGATCATAGGCCTCCTTGCTCTCAGTTCTACTGGCTTTACTATCCTGATGGCCATAACGTGGGGGGGGGGGAGGAAAATGTCAATGCAGCCTAGCTTTGGTTTAGAGATGCCCCTTCACGAAAGCTAAAATTACAATCAGGTCTGTCTCAGACAAGTGTGATAGAATAGGAACCTTCCAAAATGGCAATGTTGGAACTACGGCCCAGGTCCTGGGTAGATGTTACAAAAGGCCTAGACTAGCTGCTGAGAAGATGGCTTTTCAAATGTGGATGGAGAGCTCTCTCCATTCTCAGTACGCTCTTCGGACACATTTCACTTCCTACTCTTCAGTATGAACCATGAGCCAAAAACATGGTATTACAAATGTCACCTAGACATTCACAGGTAAAGTCTAAGGAACATCAGCTAAGAGAGAAGGAACTCAAGAACTCAGCGTTTGTTTGTTTTATTCCTTCAATAGAATGGAAGATCATAGACATGGTTCACTGCAAAGGACAATAAAGAGGGTCATGATGATATCCTGCAAACTAGTTTGAGGAAAACAAAACAGCAGTCTAGAGAATGACATACCGATTTATAGACTTCATCATGTCAAAAATTTTTCCTAAAATGTAGCTATGTAGAAACAAATGAATGGAAACCTATTTAAACCAGAGGTTGGGGCTGCAAGGAAAGTAATGTCTATGTCCCAAACAGTGATCACCAAGGTCAACCCCAACCTCCAGTCCTCTACGAAGGCATGACTAGCATCACTCCAAATGACACCAGATCAGCTTCCCGTCCTTGATGTCAGCTGCGAAGATTAGTGAACACAAGGGAATTATATCCATCAATCACACTGCTGCAGATGCTCATTCTTGTCTCCTCCCAGGCAGCAAGCAATATGTGTGAATGATTAGTTTAAGCCTTTAATACTAGCACTGTATAATACTGGATGCTTAATATAGTTATTTGATGTTGCTTATAAAATGTCTATCCACATAGGTAAGTTGATCTGGGTACTTTTTATTTATTAAAATTACAAACACTGAATTGAAGTCATTCCTTCTGGGGTCATACAACTTCTACATTTAGAAGTCTAGTGAAAATACTGAAGTTCTAAGTCCAATGGAAGGCACACCCTCATGTATGTTTTAGCTGCACTTAGAGACATATATTTAAGTAATTCTGTTGAATATTACTAAACTTTTCCATGTCACTTGACCTGAAAAAGAATGAAAATCGGTTCCCTTGAATTTTATAAATGAGAAAAAGGAAAATGACGTTCATTGCTCATGTTGTACAATACCCTTGATATCGGCAACTACCACTTCTTTTTTTAATCACCATTAAAACATGTACGCAGTATATGCAACCTCTAGAAATCTGTGTAACTTCTCTAACTTGTCATTTCTTTGAAACTGCTTGCCATTTTGTGGTTGAGAAAGATAGTAAGTTGGACTTCATTTGTGTTTCCTTCTCTGGAAGTCATTTCAAGTGTTCTATTTCTACATTTTCGAGCTCAAACTTGCATGTAAATATAAATCTGTGAATTAAATTTGGTTTTTAAATGTAGGAAGTTAAGGTCAAGACACGGTGACTGCTTGAGAAGTATCCATTTCTTACGTCACAAACATGAGAGAGTGGGACTCAGAGATGGGTCGTCTTTGGGAACTAACAGGAATCCACCATGGCTCTCTGTCTTTAGGAAGCAGAGGTCCACAAGCCACCAGCACGTGCACACATAAGACTGGCAGTAAATATAACTGAAATCATGATCCAGCATCATGGAAAGAAACAGGTCTTTGCATTCAGAGTCCTAATTCCATTGAGGCTAGTTCACAATTACTTCCCAGAGCAGGCTGTACAGTTCTGTGAAGATTCCAGGGGGTTGCTGTTCTTTCCTCCTGCCATTCTGGGCGGGAAGAGAAAGGCACCCACTCTGTCAGCTGATATGGGTATGTTATGCACCTTTGTGAAGGACAGTGCATCTCGGCAATTTGCCTCGTTGAATCAGAGATCAGAGGATGTAGGCGGAGGTGTAACTAGTGCTGGGTGGCGAGGACTGCAAGGGAACTGACAGAGGAACAGCAAACTCCTCAGTTATGATTCTGTGTTTGCTCTGACGTTAATAAAAATAACATGTGGAGTCTGTTTGGATACGATGCTAACAGATACACCAAAGGTACTTTGTAGAATATTGGCAGAGATGGGTGGTAGTTAACTGCCTAGTACTATAGAAATGTAGAAAGTGGTTATAACTACTATTAATATCTGAGCATTACAAAGATACTAGAGCAATTTAATTCAATACCACGAGTTAGTGAGCATAAGATATTCTGCTAGATACTTTAAAAAAAAAAAAACTCGACCGATGAGTTTTAATAACTTCCAGTTAATTGGGAAGATGAAATAACTATACAGATAACCACAGCTCTGGATGACATGTGAGGCAGATGCCATCAAGCTTCCTCCAGTTCCAGAAAATGTGATGTCAGATGGCGGAACAAAGTTCTCCTGAGTGCTGGAGAGGTATGCAAAGGTTCCAGAGTAACCCTGAAGCAATCTTGAAGGCCTTTCCTTTGCTCTAAGAGAGTTATAACAATTTCCTCATTCTAATTCAGAATGGGAAGTTGGGTGAGTTAACCAAGGCTAGGCAGGCACAGGGTATCTGTAATGTTTATGGTGTTTGTGATGAGACGGCAAAGAGGGTGTCTTGATGACGGTTCCTACTGCTGTGATACAACACCATGACCAAAATCAACTTGGGGAGGAATGGGTTTATTTCACCTCATAGCTTCTAAGTCCATCACCCAGAGAAATACGGCAAGAATTCAAAGCAGGAACTTGAAGGCAAGAATTGATACAGAGGCCATGGAGGAGTGCTGCTTACTGGCTTGCTCTCCATGGTTTTCTCAGCTTTCTTTCTTACACTCCCCAGGACCACCTGCCCAGGGAAGAAACCACCCACAAAGGGCAGGACTTCCCACATCAATCACTGATTAAGAAAATGCACTACAGAGTTGCCTACAGGCAAATGTTATGGAGGCATTTTCTCAATTGAGAGTCCCTCTTCTCAAATTACTCTAGCTGGCATCAAACTGACATACAACTAGTCAAGACATAGAAGGTACTTAAGTGTGCAGCCGTCTATATGTAAGTTACACCAGCTCTAGCAGTTCAAGGATATAAGCATTGGTATATCTCTACAACTAGGCAATCTTGGGCTCTGCCAGGCACAACCAGGCTTTATCCCAGGGGGAACTGAGTACAAGACTTACTCTAGTCCCACATTCTCATAAGTATCTGAAAAAATCTTATTAATAGTAACAAAAACTTTGAAAAGTAAATTATTATCTATAAATATGCAAACATCCTGAGCCAAATCACATATTAAAACATTATTAACAATTAAACTCTTGTTAAATTAATTTATCAGGAAGTTAGAAGTATGTCTTTGAAGATAATAGACAGTTAGCTGGAGGGGAAAAGGGAAAAAAATCTGTGTCCCTTCTCAATGCCAGGTTCCTGATGGCAAGAAGGTTCTAAGGGGAGGTTGGGATACAATGGCGTATCTCTATGTCAAATCAAATTTGACACTGTAGAAGTAATGGATTAGATAGTTTCCTACTTTCAAAGCTTCCTTAAAGGAAATAACTTTCTCTTTATTTCCCAAGAGAACCAAAGTTCATATCAAGTTCACAAATACAGTTGATGCTCTTGGGAAAGGGCCAGGTTTAGGGCTGGTCTGTAGTGGAGTGGTGCAGTGTTTGCCTAGGATGCCTGAGGTACTACGTTCAATCCCCCACACCCGAAAAAGTGCCACCAGCGCCTTAACCTCCTGAAAAGCTCATATCTATGTATCAGCAGCTCTACTTCCTGCTTGTACCAAGGATCCAATGGACATACTGGTTGTGCTTAATTAATTCACCTAAGACCTGTCCATCAGGCACCAGACATGAAACTTGAGACAACTACTAACAGAGTAGTAGGTACAGCGGGCACTCAACACTAAGTCTTCAAGCACACACAAACAAATGGTGCACCAATACCAAAGGAATGCCAACTAGCTATCACTTTCCAGAATTATCTTCTGAGAACAATGTTTTTAATCTAAAAAGATACTTTCTAGGGGAGGGACTAACCCTAAACTAACCTGTGTTAGTTTATAAATCTTTCAGGGCAAGATAATAAACTCCAGAAGCTCACAGTTGGTTTTACTCTGGCAGTGATTATTTTTAAATATAGTGATATTTTCTTTGTTCTTAACTGTTCCCAACTACATTCTCATTTGGGGAAAGAGTAGAGCTCTGAGGGGAAAATCAGAAAGGCTAAGAATTTATTGCCCTTCTTTGTAAAGCAGTGACTCATAGGAAGCACTAGGCACTTCTAAACCACATTTGTAGCTGTCTTCCATCGCTGGGAGGGAATGGGAATGAAAGAAAGGAGAGACAGGCTTGTGTGAACAGGAAACCAGAGAAGTTGGAGCGGACCTACTAGTACTTCTTTTCCCAAACAAGTAGCCTGGGTCCTGTGTTCTACAAAGTGACTTCCTGGCCAATTTGTTTCATCTCTAGCGCCTCAGTTACCCTAAGTGCTAAAAAGGGGAAGGGAGTAAAAAGAAATATACAGAGAGTAGGAAGGAAATCTCTCTACTACCCTATTCTGTACCAGAGAGGTACTGTGGTTTGGAATTTAATAATGCTTACAAAGAATCTTGGAGATTACAGAGCTTTACAAATGTCAAGTGCTGCTATTACAACCTGCTCACTTAACTCTCTGTGGCCTCTTTAGGCACATGTTTCTCTTGTTCCTGAGGCAGCAACGGATATCAAGGGAAGTAGATTATTATGACCTGGTCGGAGGAAAACTCTTCTTGCCCACATGCCTCCTTTCCCAAAACCTAACAAATTCTCCCCTCAAAAAAGTTCAAATTCCATATTAATTATTCAATGTCATATGAGTATGCTACTATCATTTTAAAAGGAAATTAAGACACAGGATGATTAAAGGGAGAATCTACTGGAGAATATAAGATTAATAATAAAAATCTTGCAGAGAGGATTATGAGTTGAGTTCTTCTTTCTGTGATGGCTGAGCAATTAAGATCTGTTTTTTCATTAATCCTACAGCTGTATTCCCTATGGTTCCCAGAATGGCACATAGTATCTATAAAGAGTTTACATGTAGGAAGAGGCATCATTAGTCTATTAAAACTTCCCATCCTTTTAATAAACCCTCGATTTTGCC
Source organism: Onychomys torridus (assembly GCF_903995425.1). Lineage (NCBI taxonomy): Eukaryota > Metazoa > Chordata > Mammalia > Rodentia > Cricetidae > Onychomys > Onychomys torridus. Next base: position 45,811,479 of record NC_050446.1, on the reverse strand, counting down.
AGGTATCATTTACAAAAGGTATGAATGTCTGGTAAGAAAATAAACATTCTCCAGTATATGGAGGGAGAGAAAGAGAAAACCCTTTTTTAATTACTGTGGTATGAGTAACTGGGGTTTCTTTCTTCCTTTCCAAAAGGAAGAAGTTGTCACACACTCGAGTTCTTACACAGTCTTTTATTTACAATGTCTCTCTCTCTCTCTCTCTCTCTCTCTCTCTCTCTCTCGTGCTTTATTTTGAACAAAGAAGCATTCTTTCAATAAAGCCACTCAGCCCCCCCCCCCAAATCAATGCTAGTTTGTGATGCTTAGGAAGGTCAGCTGACAGAATCAGTTATTTTAAGAAAGCAAAGGCATTTAACAACAACAACAGCTTGGCTATTCTAGGGTCATGACCATGTAATTGTTCATATCAGACATGATTATAAACAGCCTTTTAAGAAACTCTTAATAAGGAACACATCAAGGAAAAGAGTTACAGCTTGGAGATTGCCAGTGTAGGTCTAAGAAGAATGAGCGATAAAATGCACGAATGCAGTAAAGGAGTGTGGGCATGAGATAAAATTTAGAGGAACAACTTCAAAAATGGATGCCAAACACAACTTAAATGGGGTAAAAAGAACCAAGTCTGCTGCTTTTCTTCTGGATGATTCTGAAGTTTCCCTACTGAAGTCAAAGACAGAATGCAGATGTAAATGCAAACAAGTTACTTCACGAAAGTAAACGGGCAAACACTCCTATACAAGCATACAATTAATGCATGTCAAAAAATTTTTCCTAAAATGTAGCTATGTAGAAACAACATGAATGGAAACCTATTTAAACCAGAGGTTGGGGCTGCCAGGAAGTAATGTCTATCATCCCAAACCAGTGATCACCAAGGTGCAACCCCAACCCCAGTCCTCTACGAAGGCATGACTAGCATCACTCCAAGTGACACCAGATCAGCTTCCCGTCCTTGATGTCAGTGCGAAGATAGTGAACACAAGGGAATATATCCATCAATCACACTGCGCAGACGCTCATTCTGTCTCCTCCCAGGCAGCAAGCAAATGTGTGAATGATTAGTTTAGCCGTTGAATACTAGCACGGGTATAAACTGATGCTTAATATTAGTTATTTGATGTTGCTTATAAAATGTCTATCCACATAGGTAAGTGATCTGGGTACTTTTTATTTATTTAAAATTAACAAACACTGAATTGAAGTTCATTCTTCTGGGGTCATACAACTTCTACATTTAGAAGTCTAGTGAAAATACTGAAGTTCTAAGTCCAATGGAAGGCACACCCTCATGTATGTTTTAGCTGCAACTTAGAGACATATATTTAAGTAAATTCTGTTGAATTTACTAAACTTTCCATGTCACTGACCTGAAAAGAATGAAAATCGGTTCCTTGAATTTTTTATAAATGAGGAAAAGGAAAATGACGTTCATGTCATGTTGTACATACCCTTGATATCGGCAACTTACCACTTTTTTTTTAATCACCATTAAAACATTGTACGCCAGTATTGCAACCTCTAGAAATCTTGTGTAACTTTCTAACTTGTCATTTCTTTGGAACTGCTTGCCATTTTGTGGTTGAGAAAGATAGTAATTGCGTTCATTTTGTTCTCCTTCTCTGGAAGGTCATTCAATGTTCTATTTTCTACATTTGCGAGCTCAACTGCACGTAAATATAAATCTGTGAATAATTTGGTGTTTAAATGTAGGAAGTAAGGTCAAGACACAGGTGACGCTTGAGAAGTATCCATTTCTTACGTCACCAAACATGAGAGAGTGGGACTCAGGAGTGGGGTGTCGTCTTTGGGAACTAACAGGAATCCACCATGGCTCTCTGTCTTTAGGAAGCAGAGGTCCACAAGCCACCAGCATGTGTGCACACATAAGACTGCAGAAATATAACTGAAATCAATGATCCAGCATCATGAAGAAAGGTCTTTGCAATTCAGAGTCCAATTCATGTGAGCTAGTTCACAATTACTTCCAGAGCAGTGACTGTACAAGTTCTGCTTGAAGATTCCAGGGGGTTTGCTGTTCTTTCCTCCTGCCCTTCTGGGCGGGAAGAGAAAGGCACCCCACTCTGCAGCTGATATGGGTATGTTATGCACCTTTGTGAAGGACAGTGCATCTCGGCAATTTGCCCGTTGAATCAGAGTCAGAGGATGTAGGGGCTGTAACTAGTGGGGGTGGCGAGGACTGCAAGGGAACTGACAGAGGAACAGCAAGACTCCTCAGTTATGATCTGTTTTGCTCTGACGTTTAATAAAATACATGTGGAGTCTGTTTGGTCGATGCTAACATGACACCAAAGGTCACTTGTAGATATTGGCAGAGATGGGTGGTAGTTAACTGCTAGTATAAGAAATGTAGAAAGTGGTTTATAACTACTATTAATATCTGAGCATTACAAAGATACGTAGAAGCAATTTAATTCAATACCAGAGTTAGTGAGATAAGATATTTCTGCTGATACTTTTAAAAAAAAAAAAACTCGACCGATGAGTTTTAATAACTTCCAGTAATTGGAAGATGAATTAACTATACAGACTACCACAGCTCGGGATGACATGTGAGGCAGATGCGCATCAAAGCTTCTCCAGTTCCAGAAAAGTGATGTCAGGATGGGAACAAGTTCTCCTGAGTGCTGGAGAGGTATGCAAAGGTTCCAGAGTAAACCCTGAAGCAATCTTGAAGGCCTTTCCTGCTCTAAGAGAGTTATAACAATTCTCATTCGTAACTCAGAATGGAAGTTGGGTGAGTTAACCAAGGCTAGGCAGGCACAGGGTATCTGTACATGTTTATGGTTGTTTGGTGATGAGACGCAAAGAGGGTGTCTTGATGACGGTTTTTTAACTTGCTGGATACAAACCATGACCCAAGAATCGAACTTGGGGAGGAATGGTGTTTATTCACCTCATAGCTCTACAGTCCATCACCGCAGAGAAATACCGGCAAGAATTCAAAGCAGGAACTTGAAGGCAGAGAATTGATACAGAGGCCATGGGAGGGAGTGCTGTACTGGCTTGCTCTCCATGGTTTTCGTCAGCTTTCCTTTCTTACACTCCCAGGAACCACCTGCCCAGGGAAGAAACCACTCACAAAGAGGCAGGACTCCCACATCAATCCACTGATTAAGAAAATGCACTACAGAGTTGCCGTACAGGCAAATGTTGTGGAGGATTTTCTCAATTGAGAGCCCCTCTTTCAAATTACCTAGCTGGCATCAAACTGACATACAACTAGTCAAGACATAGAAGGTACTAAGTGTGCAGCCGTCTATATGTAGTTACACCAGCTCTAGCAGTTCAAGGATATAAGCATTGGTATATCTCTACAACTAGGCAATCTTGGCCTCTGCCAGGCACAACCAGGCTTTATCCCAGGGGGAACCTGAGTACAAGACTTACTCTAGTCCACAATTCTCATAAGTATCTGAAAATCTATTAATAGTAACAAAAACTTTGAAAAGTAAATTATTATCGTATAAATATGCAAACATCGAGCCAAATCACATATTAAAACATTATTAACAATTAAACTCTTGTTAAAATTAATTTTATCAGGAATTAGAAGTATGTCTTTGAGATAGTAGACAGTTAGCGTGGAGGGAAAAGGGAAACAAAATCTGTGTCCCTGTCTCAATGCCAGGGTTCCAAGGTATTGGTATTTTTCCCCCTAAAGATGATTGTGGTCTCAAAATTAGGAAAGAGAGACAAGACAGGGTGAAGAGAAAGTTTGGACTAGTTGTGAATGGGTGAGTAAGCTACAAAAGAATTTCAGAGAGGCACATGATTTCTTTCTTTCTTTTTTGTGACACAGTTTCTCTGCATTGTCTTGGAACTCACTCTGAAGACCACATTCGCTTTGAACTCAGAGATCCTCTTGCCTCTGCTCCACAGGAAGGATTAAAGGCTTGTGCCATCACTGACCAGCAGCATAGGATTTTTATAGGCAGCATAGAAGTCCTTGAGCTTACAGAGAAGCACTAGGGGAACCTGGAATGTTAGCATACAGGGTTGTTCCTTCAAGAGAAGGAATGCATAACCCATTATCTGCCAAGAAGGCTGGCAGTGGACATGCATTCTAGCCTGGTGACCTTTGTGCTATCGGTGTGGTTGGAGTCCACACAAGACTCTCCCTCAGACCTTTATCATAAGCTTGTTTTTCTCAGTCAATCTAGAGCACCCATCTTTATAGACAGTGTCCCATGTACTATACAAAGAGTTCCATTCAGTCACATCCAATCTTTATTTAGCTTACTTTATTCTTCAAGGTGCATGATTTATTGTGTACAAGGGGTTGAGCTAATTATCACCAGGAAAGTTTTCACCAGATTGTGTTGTTCTTAAATAGCCTAAAATAAACTATTCAGGGTCAGGCTCCAGAAGTTTGAACCAATACCGACAACTTACTTGTCTTGAACTGAACTATCTTCTTGCTTCTGACAGGTTGTTACTGTATTGGCCTTGGTGGTCACAGAGACCCCCACAATAAAACATGAAATCAATAGGTTTAGATTTTTGTAGACACTGAAGAGATATCAGGGACCATTGGCTCCAAATAAACTTTGATTCTCTGTATTCAAACTGTGAAGTTTTCCAATAAACAAAAGATTAAGGGGGTTCAATTCCTAGAACTTTTAGGAAAAAGGCAAAACTTTGATTCTCTTGTTCAAATTGGGAAGTGTTTCAATAAACAAAAAGTCTTTGGGTTCAAATCTCAGTACTGGGGAAATAAGCAAAACCAACAGAGGTTTCCTGGATCTGACCTTATGGAGAACTGTGGTCTTCCATCCACCTATACAGCTCTCTGGCACAGGTGGCTAATCTAGAGCCCAACATCTCCTGTGCTTTGTGTATTTCATTTTGGGAGATTTCTTTTGTGTTATTTTGTAATGATTCTATTTTGCCAAGTGATTTAACCTTTTATATATTTTTTAAACTAAAAATGAAATTCTTTTGCTTTACTAACACTTTGGGACTTCAAAGGGCCCTGGAAGTCAAAGGGTCATGTATATTAGATCTGCAGTTGTGAACATGACTTTGTATATGTTCCAAGTACATAAGATCTCTAGAAATCTGATGTATTTGAATGCATGTTATCGGTTGCAATTCTACTATAATATTACTACATAATTAAAAAATAACCAAATTTTTCTGATTCCCTTAGGGAAAAAATAGAATTATATAAAACATGTGGTCATTTTGGGTGTGTGTCAAAACTACTAAGCAAAATTGAACATTGTTTTGTTCTTATTAGTATCATATGTGGTTTGTGTGTGTAATGTGTTTTCCTTTTAAAACCTAACAGCGTTCTCTTTGCAATTTTGTTTCACATCTTTACATAGTAACAGTTCATCATATTTCCACATACTGACACATCAAAAGCCTTTAGTTTCACTTCTGATCGAGACTGTCAATCAATAAAATATGATATTTAAGACCTATAGATAGATTTTGGATGTAGCCTATGGACCAAAGCAAACAAAACAACCTACTGACTAGCTCATTTGTGTATTCGTTCTTAATGTTGCCTGGATTCTGATCATAGCCTCCTTGCTTCAGTTCTACTGGCTTTACTATCCTGATGGCCATAACGTGGGGGGGGGAGGAAAATGTCAATGCAGCCTAGCTTTGGTTTAGAGATGCCCCTTCACGAAGCTAAATTACAATCAGGTCTGTCTCAGACAAGTGTGATAGAATAGGAACCTTCCAAAAATGGCAATGTTGGAACTACGGCCCAGGTCCTGGGTAGATGTTACAAAAGGCCTAGACTAGCTGCTGAGAAGATGGCTTTTCAAATGTGGATGGAGAGCTCTCTCCATTCTCAGTACGCTCTTCGGACACATTTCACTTCCTACTCTTCAGTATGAACCATGAGCCAAAAACATGGTATTACAAATGTCACCTAGACATTCACAGGTAAAGTCTAAGGAACATCAGCTAAGAGAGAAGGAACTCAAGAACTCAGCGTTTGTTTGTTTTATTCCTTCAATAGAATGGAAGATCATAGACATGGTTCACTGCAAAGGACAATAAAGAGGGTCATGATGATATCCTGCAAACTAGTTTGAGGAAAACAAAACAGCAGTCTAGAGAATGACATACCGATTTATAGACTTCATCATGTCAAAAATTTTTCCTAAAATGTAGCTATGTAGAAACAAATGAATGGAAACCTATTTAAACCAGAGGTTGGGGCTGCCAAGGAAAGTAATGTCTATGTCCCAAACAGTGATCACCAAGGTCAACCCCAACCTCCAGTCCTCTACGAAGGCATGACTAGCATCACTCCAAGTGACACCAGATCAGCTTCCCGTCCTTGATGTCAGCTGCGAAGATTAGTGAACACAAGGGAATTATATCCATCAAATCACACTGCTGCAGACGCTCATTCTTGTCTCCTCCCAGGCAGCAAGCAATATGTGTGAATGATTAGTTTAAGCCTTTTAATACTAGCACTGTATAATACTGGATGCTTAATATAGTTATTTGATGTTGCTTATAAAATGTCTATCCACATAGGTAAGTTGATCTGGGTACTTTTTATTTATAAAATTACAAACACTGAATTGAAGTCATTCCTTCTGGGGTCATACAACTTCTACATTTAGAAGTCTAGTGAAAATACTGAAGTTCTAAGTCCAATGGAAGGCACACCCTCATGTATGTTTTAGCTGCACTTAGAGACATATATTTAAGTAATTCTGTTGAATATTACTAAACTTTCCATGTCACTTTGACCTGAAAAAGAATGAAAATCGGTTCCCTTGAATTTTATAAATGAGCAAAAGGAAAATGAACGTTCATTGCTCATTTGTACAATACCCTTGATATCGGCAACTACCACTTTCTTTTTTTTAATCACCATTAAAACATGTTACGCAGTATATGCAACCTCTAGAAATCTGTGTAACTTCTCTAACTTGTCATTTCTTTGAAACTGCTTGCCATTTTGTGGTTGAGAAAGATAGTAAGTTGGACTTCATTTGTGTTTCCTTCTCTGGAAGTCATTTCAAGTGTTCTATTTCTACATTTTCGAGCTCAAACTTGCATGTAAATATAAATCTGTGAATTAAATTTGGTTTTTTAAATGTAGGAAGTTAAGGTCAAGACACCGGTGACTGCTTGAGAAGTATCCATTTCTTACGTCACAAACATGAGAGAGTGGGACTCAGAGATGGGTCGTCTTTGGGAAAACTAACAGGAATCCACCATGGCTCTCTGTCTTTAGGAAGCAGAGGTCCACAAGCCACCAGCATGTGCACACATAAGACTGGCAAGTAAATATAACTGAAATCAATGATCCAGCATCATGGAAAGAAACAGGTCTTTGCATTCAGAGTCCTAATTCCATTGAGGCTAGTTCACAATTACTTCCCAGAGCAGGCTGTACAGTTCTGTGAAGATTCCAGGGGGTTGCTGTTCTTTCCTCCTGCCATTCTGGGCGGGAAGAGAAAGGCACCCACTCTGGTCAGCTGATATGGGTATGTTATGCACCTTTGTGAAGGACAGTGCATCTCGGCAATTTGCCTCGTTGAATCAGAGATCAGAGGATGTAGGCGGAGGTGTAACTAGTGCTGGGTGGCGAGGACTGCAAGGGAACTGACAGAGGAACAGCAAACTCCTCAGTTATGATTCTGTGTTTGCTCTGACGTTAATAAAAATAACATGTGGAGTCTGTTTGGATACGATGCTAACAGATACACCAAAGGTACTTTGTAGAATATTGGCAGAGATGGGTGGTAGTTAACTGCCTAGTACTATAGAATGTAAGAAAGTGGTTATAACTACTATTAATATCTGAGCATTACAAAGATACTAGAGCAATTTAATTCAATACCACGAGTTAGTGAGCATAAGATATTCTGCTAGATACTTTAAAAAAAAAAAAAACTCGACCGATGAGTTTTAATAACTTCCAGTTAATTGGGAAGATGAAATAACTATACAGATAACCAACAGCTCTGGATGACATGTGAGGCAGATGCCATCAAGCTTCCTCCAGTTCCAGAAAATGTGATGTCAGATGGCGGAACAAAGTTCTCCTGAGTGCTGGAGAGGTATGCAAAGGTTCCAGAGTAACCCTGAAGCAATCTTGAAGGCCTTTCCTTTGCTCTAAGAGAGTTATAACAATTTCCTCATTCTAATTCAGAATGGGAAGTTGGGTGAGTTAACCAAGGCTAGGCAGGCACAGGGTATCTGTAATGTTTATGGTGTTTGTGATGAGACGGCAAAGAGGGTGTCTTGAGTGACGGTTCCTACTGCTGTGATACAACACCATGACCAAAATCAACTTGGGGAGGAATGGGTTTATTTCACCTCATAGCTTCTAAGTCCATCACCCAGAGAAATACGGCAAGAATTCAAAGCAGGAACTTGAAGGCAAGAATTGATACAGAGGCCATGGAGGAGTGCTGCTTACTGGCTTGCTCTCCATGGTTTTCTCAGCTTTCTTTTCTTACACTCCCCAGGACCACCTGCCCAGGGAAGAAACCACCCACAAAGGGCAGGACTTCCCACATCAATCACTGATTAAGAAAATGCACTACAGAGTTGCCTACAGGCAAATGTTATGGAGGCATTTTCTCAATTGAGAGTCCCTCTTCTCAAATTACTCTAGCTGGCATCAAACTGACATACAACTAGTCAAGACATAGAAGGTACTTAAGTGTGCAGCCGTCTATATGTAAGTTACACCAGCTCTAGCAGTTCAAGGATATAAGCATTGGTATATCTCTACAACTAGGCAATCTTGGGCTCTGCCAGGCACAACCAGGCTTTATCCCAGGGGGAACTGAGTACAAGACTTACTCTAGTCCCACATTCTCATAAGTATCTGAAAAATCTTATTAATAGTAACAAAAACTTTGAAAAGTAAATTATTATCTATAAATATGCAAACATCCTGAGCCAAATCACATATTAAAACATTATTAACAATTAAACTCTTGTTAAATTAATTTATCAGGAAGTTAGAAGTATGTCTTTGAAGATAATAGACAGTTAGCTGGAGGGGAAAAGGGAAAAAAATCTGTGTCCCTTCTCAATGCCAGGTTCCTGATGGCAAGAAGGTTCTAAGGGGAGGTTGGGATACAATGGCGTATCTCTATGTCAAATCAAATTTGACACTGTAGAAGTAATGGATTAGATAGTTTCCTACTTTCAAAGCTTCCTTAAGGAAATAACTTTCTCTTTATTTCCCAAGAGAACCAAAGTTCATATCAAGTTCACAAATACAGTTGATGCTCTTGGGAAAGGGCCAGGTTTAGGGCTGGTCTGTAGTGGAGTGGTGCAGTGTTTGCCTAGGATGCCTGAGGTACTACGTTCAATCCCCCCACACCCGAAAAAGTGCCACCAGCGCCTTAACCTCCTGAAAAGCTCATATCTATGTATCAGCAGCTCTACTTCCTGCTTGTACCAAGGATCCAATGGACATACTGGTTGTGCTTAATTAATTCACCTAAGACCTGTCCATCAGGCACCAGACATGAAACTTGAGACAACTACTAACAGAGTAGTAGGTACAGCGGGCACTCAACACTAAGTCTTCAAGCACACACAAACAAATGGTGCACCAATACCAAAGGAATGCCAACTAGCTATCACTTTCCAGAATTATCTTCTGAGAACAATGTTTTTAATCTAAAAAGATACTTTCTAGGGGAGGGACTAACCCTAAACTAACCTGTGTTAGTTTATAAATCTTTCAGGGCAAGATAATAAACTCCAGAAGCTCACAGTTGGTTTTACTCTGGCAGTGATTATTTTTAAATATAGTGATATTTTCTTTGTTCTTAACTGTTCCCAACTACATTCTCATTTGGGGAAAGAGTAGAGCTCTGAGGGGAAAATCAGAAAGGCTAAGAATTTATTGCCCTTCTTTGTAAAGCAGTGACTCATAGGAAGCACTAGGCACTTCTAAACCACATTTGTAGCTGTCTTCCATCGCTGGGAGGGAATGGGAATGAAAGAAAAGGAGAGACAGGCTTGTGTGAACAGGAAACCAGAGAAGTTGGAGCGGACCTACTAGTACTTCTTTTCCCAAACAAGTAGCCTGGGTCCTGTGTTCTACAAAGTGACTTCCTGGCCAATTTGTTTCATCTCTAGCGCCTCAGTTACCCTAAGTGCTAAAAAGGGGAAGGGAGTAAAAAGAAATATACAGAGAGTAGGAAGGAAATCTCTCTACTACCCTATTCTGTACCAGAGAGGTACTGTGGTTTGGAATTTAATAATGCTTACAAAGAATCTTGGAGATTACAGAGCTTTACAAATGTCAAGTGCTGCTATTACAACCTGCTCACTTAACTCTCTGTGGCCTCTTTAGGCACATGTTTCTCTTGTTCCTGAGGCAGCAACGGATATCAAGGGAAGTAGATTATTATGACCTGGTCGGAGGAAAACTCTTCTTGCCCACATGCCTCCTTTCCCAAAACCCTAACAAATTCTCCCCTCAAAAAATGTTCAAATTCCATATTAATTATTCAATGTCATATGAGTATGCTACTATCATTTTAAAAGGAAATTAAGACACAGGATGATTAAAGGGAGAATCTACTGGAGAATATAAGATTAATAATAAAAATCTTGCAGAGAGGATTATGAGTTGAGTTCTTCTTTCTGTGATGGCTGAGCAATTAAGATCTGTTTTTTCATTAATCCTACAGCTGTATTCCCTATGGTTCCCAGAATGGCACATAGTATCTATAAAGAGTTTACATGTAGGAAGAGGCATCATTAGTCTATTAAAACTTCCCATCCTTTTAATAAACCCTCGATTTTGCCAGGTATCATTTACAAAAGGTATGAATGTCTGGTAAGAAAATAAACATTCTCCAGTATATGGAGGGAGAGAAAGAGAAAACCCTTTTTTAATTACTGTGGTATGAGTAACTGGGGGTTTCTTTCTTCCTTTCCAAAAGGAAGAAGTTGTCACACACTCGAGTTCTTACACAGTCTTTTATTTACAATGTTCTCTCTCTCTCTCTCTCTCTCTCTCTCTCTCTCTCTCTCTCTCTCTCTCGTGCTTTATTTTGAACAAAGAAGCATTCTTTCAATAAAGCCACTCAGCCCCCCCCCCAAATCAATGCTAGTTTGTGATGCTTAGGAAGGTCAGCTGACAGAATCAGTTATTTTAAGAAAGCAAAGGCATTTAACAACAACAACAGCTTGGCTATTCTAGGGTCATGACCATGTAATTGTTCATATCAGACATGATTATAAACAGCCTTTTAAGAAACCTCTTAATAAGGAACGCATCAAGGAAAAGAGTTACAGCTTGGAGATTGCCAGTGTAGGTCTAAGAAGAATGAGCGATAAAATGCACGAATGCAGTAAAGGAGTGTGGGCATGAGATAAAATTTAGAGGAACAACTTCAAAAATGGATGCCAAACACAACTTAAATGGGGTAAAAAGAACCAAGTCTGCTGCTTTTCTTCTGGATGATTCTGAAGTTTCCCTACTGAAGTCAAAGACAGAATGCAGATGTAAATGCAAACAAGTTACTTCACGAAAGTAAACGGGCAAACACTCCTATACAAGCATACAATTAATGTAATTAACATATGTTATTTCACTTCTGAAAATAGATGCATAAGGGCTAGGGATGTAACTCAGTTGATAGAGGGCTTGCCTGGCATGCACCAGGCCCTGGGTTCAATCCTTAGTGCTTACTGCATAAACCAGCCATGGTGGTGTAAGCCTATGGCCCCAGCCCTCAGGAAGTAGAGGCAGAAGATAAGAAATTCAAAATCATACTTAACTACACAGCAAGCGTGAAGCCAACCTGAGCTACATGCAACCTTGTCTCCAAAGGCTGGCACCAGACTGCTTTTCATTGGGGAACAGAGGTCTTGCTTTACATAAGAAGGGACCCTATTTTCACCTGTGTGTGGTATGTAGCCATTGAGAAAGGAGAAGCTTAGCTAGCACTAGTGAAAGTAAGTCAGAGATAGGTGAGAAAGTGCCTCAAGGCTCAGCTCCTAGAGTTCTAGAATCAGAACACATGGAATAAACTTGTATTTCAAAGGATCAAAACTTCTATTTAGCAGTTTTGCTATGATGAAAGAGTTCTCGTCCTCCTGATTTCTCACTAACTTTGGAGTCCATGCTCTGAACTTCAAATGGTGGGGCCCCTAAAACAATGCTTCAGTGCCTGCAGGGAAGGAGCCCGCCACTGGAGTGAAGGAGTTGTCTTTCCTGCAGTGAGTGCACTTTCATTTGGAAGCTGCTAGCCAGGCCATCCTTTCACAGTCACTTGAACAGAACATTCTGCAAATCATCCAGGAAGTCAAAAATTTAAAACGATGACTCAGGACAACAAACTTCTCCCACTTAATCTAGTCTTTACCCTTTAAGATACCACTGCAGATATTCCTGTGATCACCAGAGTGTCCTCAGTGAGGACCTATGCCAGGCCCACATTTTACACTCCACCTAACATCTTTTCTTTGTGGCTCAAAAGTAGAACCCAAGCCTATTAGTAAGATGCCTGAACACCTGTCAATAGTGAGTTTTAGAAGCTCTTGTGGTGATAATTTTAAGTCTTTACTTACATTAGAAAAAAAAAAATGTAGAGTTCACTTAACTCTACATATACAATCAAGTTTGCTATACACACAAAGCCCATCAAATACACAGATAAATGTATAAAAGAGAAGTATACATAATACACACACACACATAGGTGTATATATGTATACACATACACACACATATATATGTATATACATATATACATAGAGAATACACACACACTAGATACTATTTGCTGTCTGTTAAAGAAAAGGTGGAGTTAGTATCAATTTAAACCATTTTAAATTCTCTTGTTGCAGTATATCTGACCATACAATGATGTCAAATAACAGATGAACCTCATAATAAGTACTATCAGCCTTATATTAAATTAAAATTAACATTATAATAGTGGGACTCAACTATTCAATTAAAATTGACACTAGAAATAATCCAAAGAGCTGGAGGATAGGAAGGTGTGCTGCAAAAAGATGTCTTCTGGATATGATATGAGCACTGCACTCATAAATTCACCGCAACTGTTGTTACCTGCACAAATCACGACTGTCAACATATGAACATGGATGGGGGACAGGCTCATGAGGACCCGTACCTCTCCCTGAGGGACTACTGGCAGTTAATGGTTATGGGAGAGGAAATGCCACTTTTGTCAGTAGGGTGGCCTCTGTTAGGCTGCTCATGCTTTGGGAAATAACTTCCTACCTGTGCTTATGAAATTCTAATTAAACTCCATGGATCACACACGCAAAGGTAACGCGAATGCAGAAGAGGGACCCTGGGCAGAAGAATGGTTTCAGTGGAAGGAAGAGTGAGAGAGGGGAATGGGAGGGGATGAAATGACTGAATTCAATATACACATGGATGAGTCTGTCAACAAATTTGAAAAAGTCAACATTTTCAAAAAGAAATAATCTAACAGAAAGTGGCACAATATCATAGAGGGGGTAAAGAAAAACAATGTTGGCAGGCATTTCTATCTTTAGCATCAATTTATTGACTTTTATGTTTCCCCAAAGTGTCTCAGCACTCAGCCTAGTGCTAGTCTAAAAGTTCCCTAGCAGAAACCACACAGGAAGAAAGCATGGGCCAAAACCTTAGACCGTGCAACAGCCCCCCACTTTGTACACTGCGCATACCCGCCCCCCAGTATCTCAGCATCTGCCAGTCAGCCCCTGGGTATGGAAGTACCAAAGCACTGCATACAAATAATCAGCCGCCTTTTGTCTCCTGTGATGCTGCTCCTGGGGCGAGCCTGAGCTCAGGTTTGGTAGACCTCCTGGGGCGAGCCTCAGCTCAGGTTTGGCAGACCTCCTGGGGCGAGCCTGAGCTCAGGTTTGGTAGACCTGGGGCAAGCCTGAGCTCAGGTTTGGTAGACCTCCTGGGGCGAGCCTCAGCTCAGGTTTGGTAGACCTCCTGGGGCGAGCCTCAGCTCAGGTTTGGTAGACCTGGGGCGAGCCTCAGCTCAGGTTTGGTAGACCTCCTGGGGCGAGCCTCAGCTCAGGTTTGGTAGACCTGGGGCAAGCCTCAGCTCAGGTTTGGTAGACCTCCCAAAGAACAATGGCGGAGTGGCTTGATAATAACAGTGTTTCCATCTCTGCAAGACAGCAGTCAAGTTCCTGAAGAGGCAGCAGCCATTTTCAGGCCTCACTGAACCTGAGAATCCACTGCAACGTGTGTCCTCACATCTCTGGACAGTGCTGGGCAATTCTCTCAGTCTCACAGGAAGAGGCTATAATCCTTAGGCTCACTGTTCATCAGTCAGCAAAGTCTCATGTAATTTACTGAGCACCGCAGTTTAGCTAGCGAAAAGACAAACATTTCAATGTGTAAAACGAAGTAAGAGAAAATTGTAAATAATGGGTAGCAGCTAAAATAAACAGTGCTACTTAGGGGCCCTACAGGAGTTTAGAGAGGAACTTCTGGAGAAAATCTGTGTGAGAAAGAATAGCCGTGTATCCATGGTGATAGCAGGACAGGGGTGGGCTTTGAAGCAGGGATGCAGGACTGACCTGGAGGAGGAAAGGAGACCAGCAGTGTTGAGAGGCTGAAGCAGAAACAGGCAGGGGATGCAGAAGGGGACAAGAGCCCTCCCACCTTGCACTGTGAGGGCAGAGACCAGAAAGCACACAAAGCTAGACTTGGAATGGGCTGTTGGGAGTGTGGAGGACAGATCAGAGGAGGACACACAATGGCATATGGGTAGGAAAGGGTTAAACAGAAAATAAACAGAGGATATAAGAAAGGGGGAAATGCTTCTTATAATGTCTCAACTTCCCACATGAAAATATTAGTATGGTTCCTCCATTGTATTTTCAGGATGTAGCGGGTTTTTTGTTGTTGTTGTTGTTGGTGGTGGTGGTGGTGGTGTTTTTGTTTTTGTTTTTGTTTTTTGTCACAGAACGATAAAAATAACAATAGGCACAGCTTACTCCATGCCACATTCTGTAGGGCATGGCTTCTTCTATCTACAAGCTACTCAACTCTGAGTGTGTATTGTTCCCTCTGTGTGATGAAAAAAACCACACTGTGGATCAGGTATGTGAAATGCCTCGTTTGGGCTCAGAGAGGAGCTGAAAGACGGCGTCTGGATTCACACTCTCGTCTTTGTGCCTCAGTGTGAGGTCTGAGAACGTAAGCACCATCGAGGCAGAACACTGCTTGGTCCACTGTGTGGCGCAGATTGTAGTCTTTTTTTTTAAGGAACGAACGAATGAATGAATCTTAGCTATTATTCATTTTGTCTTGCTACCTAGTAAGTATCATTTGATGAATGAGTCACTAAATACAGCAAGCAAGCATCAAATGCTTTGCGTCAGATATGAACAATAAAAAGATTCAGGAAACTTTAATAAACACTGACTTAAAATAACTCTTCTAAATACAAGGACGGTATTTGCACAAAGCATGCTCTTTCTTTCTTAAGAGGAAACTATTCAGGATATTATCTGTAGATAAAATGAAATAATCACATGCATTTAAAAGGGCATGAGCTCTAACGTGATTTTAAGAGCCCTGAAATAAAAATCAGCTAGCTGATAGCTGTGAGAAGTTGAGTACAGTGCGAAGCAATGTGTCTCAGCACTCCACATGCTTGCCGGCATGCAGAGTAACATGGGAGGACAGTAATGAGGCGGCTCAGGCAGAGGGTCAGACTGGAATTCAATGAACCCAGTGGATAATTGGAGCAAGTTTTGAACATATACACATGCATACATACACACACACACATACATACATAAACACACACACACACACACAAACACACACACACAGACACACACACACACAGACACACACACACACACACACATAAAATCACTGGGAAAACTTTTATGAGGTTCTAAAAATAAACTTTGAAAGAAATAAATTATTCTATGAAGTTTTACAGCACAAAATACTTGCAGAATCCTTTGATCTGATTGTAGCTTTTATTTTCATCTAAAAGGCTTCTAATCAACGTCAAAGAGGCTAATATACCCATATGTGAAGAAAATGGGAGTGCTATCCCAATAAACAAAACAAAAACACTCCAAAAAAATGAAGTCTGTGTATGAGTCAGGTAAGAATTCAGCTAATTTAATAAGATAAAAATGCCCTCTGCCTATCACATTTTTGAACTTTTAAAATACACAATGTTGTCAAAAGGACGGTGAGAAGTAGTGTTGTCATGATTTGCTTATTGGCATAAATATACAGAAGAAGCAATTTCTTTTCACCCTCAGATGTCCTTTCACTGTCTGTGGCTTTTATTCTTATTGTACCTTTAACATCTAATTTCTTCATCCTCACATTGAATGGACATGCCTGGGCCTAACTCAGTGAGTTTTGTGAGGGATGCAATTAGATAATGTAAGGACTTAGTGCAAGGTGAAAGACATCTCAGTTGGTAAAGTGTTTGCCCTGTACCAGGAGGACGTGATTTCGATCTCCAGAGCTCACATCAACAAAAGCTGGACATGGTGGCATGCACTTAAAATGCTAGAGCAAGGCAGACACAGCCAGATCCCTGGGGGTTCACTGGCCAGACCACCTAACCTTCTTGGTGAGTTCTAGGCCAGTTAGAGAGCCTGTTTTAAAAGGGAGGGCAGTAGATGGCACCTTAGGCATACCACCTTAAAGTTGTCCTCTGTTCTACACACACACACACACACACACACACACACACACACACACACACACACACGAGAACCCAGTATAATTCCTGGAAATTTGGATCTAAGTGAAATCACCAAAACTCATGCATTTCTGCACCTGCTCCTGGACCAAAGACCCCCATGTGCACATGTGTATGGACAAACCAATAACTACCATTCCCACAACACAAGCCTTCAAAACCTGGAAAGGTAAGCAGCATTCACGAGAAAAGGTGGACAAAGAACCTATTTTTCTCCAGCTTTGGAAAGCTGACAGTTCCAAGTGAGAGTACTTCTGGACTAGACATTATAATTCCTATAAGGGGCCTGGGCTCTCAGGTACGCCCATAGTTCGCTCTTCAGAACCTGTAACCCTTACCTGGTTGATATGACTAAAGACCTCTGAGATGGGGGACTATCCTGGATATTCTGGGTAGCATCAATATAATCACAGGGGTCCCTAAAAAAAGGCAGGAAGGTAAGATATTCAGAGTCAAGAGAGGAGATGAGAAGTGGATCGCAAAGTTTTGGAGATGTCTGAAGATGCCTTGCTGTGGTTTTAAGAAGAGTGTCCATGAAGCAAGGCATGCAGTCAGCTTCCAATAGCTGGAAAGAGAAAAGAAAAGATTTTTCCCTACAGCCTACAGAAGCAATACAACCCCACAGATATTCTGCGTGTATGCCAATGAAACCAGACCATTTAGCTCTCAGAACTTTAAGATAATAGATGAGTTTATGCCAATGAAAGCAGACCTTTTTTGCTTTCACACTGTAATAATGAATGGATATTTACTTAAGCTACTATCCTTTTTTTTTTTCTTTTTTTGCTAAAGCCTCAATAGGAACTAATGAATACACCGACACCCAAGTGGGACAATTCCCTGAAGCTGTTGATGAACATGTACTTTTGTCAAAATACCCTTTCTACTCTCAGAGCACAAAGCTAAGGAAGACCGACCTCAGTCTGCTAAAAAAAAAAAAACAAAAAAAAAACCAACAAAACAACAATGAACGGGGGTGGTAAAGCCAGTGAATTACTGGTCATAGGCCAATTTGTCATGCCTGAAATGTCTCCCTGTATCCAACCTTTCACCCCCAACAGTTCTGCAGAAACCACCAGCCTCAAACCACACTTTCATGCTGCATGGCTGCAGTCAGTTTGATATTTCAATATCATTCCATCAAATCCTGCTCCAAAGCTCCACACAAACACTAAACACTTACCCCGATCAAGCTTCTGTTGCAGGATCCAGGGCTGTACTCAGCTTGGTCTTCTCTCTACCCCACCCCATCACCTCCCCATGTCTAAGCTTCACTCAACAGGCTTTCCCACACTGTCCTGGGGTGAGCCTCTCTGCTCATGCTCTGACCTTGGCTGTGACATGTTTTCTAGCCATGTTCCATATTCTGTTGGTTAGAATTAGATGCATTTCTTTCCCAGTCTATCTGAGATAACGCTTCCTCCATGCATCCTCCTCTTTAACAACATTGTTCTCTTGGGGGCAATGACCTTTTAAATCTAGAACCCCACAAAATATGCACTGGTAACTTGGAGCACCTATTTCATTCTCACACCTTCTCCCTCCTAAATCCAAACTTAGCAGAATTACCTTATATACTATGTGACACCCTGTTAAAAACTACCAACAACTGGTAGCTTTTCTTTTAGTACAAGTTTTAATATCTTAAACTTGATAGTTCCTCATCTGATGCTCCCCCTTTTTATTTAAATCCCAGCCTTGGGACCTCTGCGTGGAAAACCCGTTTGCTCATAAAGTATACATATTTCTCAGCCCACGGTACCTGCATGTAAAAGCTCCAGGCTGCCATTCCTCTGTTATAGCTTTCAGCATTCAGGCAATCTCAACTTGAAAAACTCCTCTAGAATCTGTTCTCATCCATCTTTGTGATGATGAAATTAAACCAAGGAGCACGTTTTAAGAACACTTTTTTTTTTTTTTTTTTTTTGCTAAGGGCACTCTAATATCTTGTAGTTAAATGCTACAATTTAAATGTCAGTGGGGAAAGGTCTACTGTGTAAAATACACTTTCCTCAATGAAGGTTTTGGTGAATTAACAACATTGCATGTGATGTGTTAGAACTACTGGCTGCATAGACCTCATCAGAGCCTGTCAAGGGTAAACCACTTGTGTACGAAGATTGCATGGCTAAAATACTGTGTATAAAGAGGGCCACTAGCATGCTGTGGTCCTGTCCATAAAGCAGCAAGATGCACCTATGAGGGAGAATGTCGGCAGGTCACTTGGATTCACTCTAGTAGTCACACACTTGCCTTGCTTGGGGGTAAGTTTCTCAGATTCTCTAAGTCTCAGTTTCCATGCCTGTAACATGAGAACAGAGTGGGGCATTACAGAAACTAAATGAATGGATATAAGATGCTGTATCTAGTGTCTACTACTAACAGTACAACTTCAAATACAGTGAAGGAGATAAACCAGTACACAAGCTGAGACTCCAGATCTATTTGAAGAGATACAGAGTCTTACACTGAAAAATGTCTTACACCAGAACATTCTTCCCTTTCCTACTTTATCTTCCCAAAGTCTACAATTTTGTACTTGGTTACAATTTTATTTTAAAACATTACCACCATGTGGCCTGCATTAAAAGCAACAATGTATTTCTAACATATAATAGAATTATATATACAGACAATATGTCTATGCATTAATATATAGTTATTCTTATGC